>NC_140585.1:924363846-925106169 GCF_964204655.1 Triturus cristatus
GTGCTGTCTCTGTATTAATGGCGGGGCCATCCCTGTAGCCCAAAGACAATGCTTCCAAGTAGATGAACCCGCCCCCACCTCAAAAGGGAGGCGGGCCCTCTGACCAACACCTCCTAGTTAATGACAAACCGCTACTGCCTGCCGCTTGCACCCAAAGCACGGAAGTCTGGGATGACAGCAAAGTAGGGGGGGTAGAGTAAACCTACGCATCCTTTTCCCCAACCTCTGCCCCCTGCCCCCAAACACTTTCGAGGCACAGAAGAAGCTTTAGACATAAAAAAATTACAGGTAGGCGCGACTGGAAACATTTCATCTTTAGTAAGGCGCCCTATTAACACAACAGATGGAGACTGTTTTAAAGGTATTAAAAGTCATTACATTGTAAACCCTGTGTGGTAAAATCCTGTGGACTAAAACTACACTGAGAAAATCACGGGCCTGAGACTGTGTTTTACAGTTACATATTCTGAGTGGCCTGAGAAAAAGTGCCTAAACAGCAATGGGGAGCCCCAAAGCACTCTATTGCACCTCACTCTGTACTTTTCTGCTAGGTCTGTTCAGAATTTTAACAAGATGGGCCAGGAAAGACACAAAACTACGGAATTTTGTAAAGTGCTGTGAAACGCCTAGGTGAGAATAAAACTTTGAACTGCTCAATTGTTGCTGAAAAGAGTCCGCTGCTGTCACAAAGCGTCGCAGAATACATTTCATACGGATATGCTCTACTGCCTGTGGAAACACATTATTGAAGATTCAGTCCACATGTACTTTATTTTATATATATATATATATATATATATATATATATATATATATATTACCTAATGGCGGTCGCCAGTAGGTAGTTATAGTTAGAACCTAGTTTCCTTAGGAAAAGCATTTTTTGTGATTTGCTCATAACTTTGGCGTCGTTTGACAAATCTTCCTGAAATACTATAAAAAAGAAAGTCTATCCAGGTCAGCTCCTATCCTAATTGTTTGGGGGTGATTCGTCAAGCGGGGGCTGAGACAAAAGGGTGTCCCAAAACTCAATTCTCCATGTTCATTTCCATAGGAAATTTTGCGACAGCTCGAACTGCTGAACGGAATTACCCCAAATTTGGCAGGGAGAAATGTGATGGTCCAGAAAGCACGCTTTTGTTTAAATGGTGTAAATCCGTTCAGTAGTTTTTGAAAAATATCAAATTTTACAGATATCGAAATTTGAGAATTCTGACATGTGATTGGCTGAGGGGTTACAAGCACGAGCGTGCGGCTCATTGGCTGTGAACTGTTGAAACCAGGAAGTGTTGGCAGCCATTTTGTGATTTACTCCGTCAGCTCGCATGTCTCCGTCAGCTCGCATGTCCCCGTGTAGAAGCCATCAGGTCCGCAGTTTTACCTCTGCGAGGCAACACTGGCATCTGTGTGAGATATGCCTTTCACACTGCCTCTCCTTATATCACTAAGTCGCTGCTATGGCTTTAGAAGGTCGTTCGTCGGCTCCCACCTCTCTACGTTTGCAAGCTAGTACTCTGCTGTGGGGCGCATGTGTCCCTTTGCGAGACTGGGTGCGAACTGTTGATAAGTCACACTATATGAGCATTGAAAAGCCATTTTGTGATTGAGTCCGTCAGCTCGCATCTGTCCGAGGCAACTCTGAAAATAAACCGGAGGTCCTGTCTGTGTGAGATACCCCTTTTACGCTGCTTCTTTCCACATCAGCAGATAATGCAGCCTGTTCCTATATCACCAGCATACCCCCAACAACCTTATTGGGCCCGCAAGTCTCCCTTTGCGAACCACTGGTGGGCTCGCAGCTGTTCCGGTGGGACTTCTCAGGGCTGCAGTTGAATCTGTGAAACCAAGACTGGAAATATACTGCAGGTCTCTCTCTGCGAGATACCCCCTTCACGCTCCCTCTACCCAACATGACCACTTCGCAGCTATGCTTTTAGAAGCCACTGTGTCGGTTCGCAGCTCTCTACCTTTGCGAGCTAGGCCGCTGCTGTGCCTCTTCGTCTTCGAGCTACTACGCTGATGTTCCTTTGGGAGCGGACGGCCCATAGTTCTCCCTCTGCGAGTCGAGCCCAGGGGCCGCAGCTGTTCCTCTGCGAGCCTGGCTGCGAACTGTTGATAAGTCACAATGTATGAACATTGAAAAGCCATTTTGTGATTGAGTCCATCAGCTCGCATCTGTCCGAGGCAATTCTGAGAACATACCGTAGGTCTGTCTGTGAGAGACGTGAGAGACATTCCTTTCACGCTGCTTCTCCCCACATCAGCAGGTAACTCACTCTCTTCCCACATCACCAGCATACCCTCAACAACCTTCTTGGGCCTGCAAGTCTCCCTCTACGAAGCAGCTCCTTGTCCGCCATCCCCGTTCACCCCCCACAAACAAATGTAACAGGAGCGTTTTTAAATCTTGAGCCCAGCAAATCGGCTGGTGTTGTAGTTTATTACAAAAGATACTTATGAGGTTGGACAAATAAGAATCTTAGTTATGTATGGATTTACATATAAAATATTTTATTAAAACTAAACAACAACAAATAAAACTGTGTGTAAAACGTTTTATTAAAACAAAACAACAACAAATAAAACTATGTACAGCGATGGCGTATCATCCCTTGACAATTTGTGAATCACAGCCTGCAAGCCAAAAAGAAAGATAAGATGGTGCGTCATGCATCCAGCAAAGGAGAGAGAAAAAGAGGGAAAGAGAGAAAGAGAGAAAGAGTGAGATACAAGGAAGATAGAAAGAGAAAAACAGTGTGAGAGAGGAAGATAGAGAAAGAAAGAGTAACACAGAGAAAGAGTGAAAGAGATACAAGGAAGAGAGTTACAAGGAAGAGAGAAAGAGTGTGAGAGAGAAAAGAGAGAGAGAAGGAGTGAGAGAGAGGAAGAGAGAGAGAGGAAGGGAGAAAGAGTGAAATGGTGTGAGAGTGGAAGAGACGGAGAAAGAGTGAGAGAGAGGAAGAGAGAGTGAGAAAGAGTTAGAGAGAGGAAGGGAGAGAAAGAGAAAGTGAGAGTGAAGAAAGAAAGAGTGAGATACAAGGAAGAGAGAAAGAGAGAAACAGTGTGAGATAGAGGAACAGAGAGAGAGAGAGCAAGTGAGAGAAAGAAAGAATGAGAGAGAGAGGAAGAGACAGAGGGGCATATTATCAACAAAGTGGCGAAGAGAGGCGTTAGCCGTCTTGACTTAACGCCTCTCTTCGCCACTTCGGAAACGCTAGGCTGCACCATATTACCGATGATATGGTGCAGGCTAGCGTTTCCCCTTGCGATGGCGATAAGTTTTACAAGTTACCGCCAGCGCAGGTGTCTCCTAGGAGGGAAGGTTTGTTTATGTAGAAGAAGGAGTTTCTTCCTGCACATAAACAAACCTTAAATGCCATTTTGTTACTTACATGTGTGCTGTTTCATGCAGTACACATGTAAGTTACAAACTGGCATTTTTAAAAAGAGGTTTGTTTATGTATAGGAAGGGACACTTTCCCGTACATAAAGACACCTTGGGATTTTACTTTTTCCATGTGTGCTGCATAAGGCAGTACACATGGAAAAAGCAAAAACGAGGAGAAATGAAGCATTTCTCCTCATTTCGCCACCTTAAGACCAGGATTTTTCTAGTCTTAAGTTCGGTGCTGCCACCTATTATCGCCAAGCTTGATAATAGGTGGCAGGGTCGAAGTGAATGGGTGTTGCGGTGTACGCCGCAACACCCACTGCATGCTCCTTTCAGGGTAGGTTTATTGTGAAAGGGGTCCTATTACCAAGGCAGCGCTAAGGCAATTAACGTGATAATAGAGCGATGCACATATTGCCGTGTTATCGGCAGAAAAGTGCCGATAAGGCAGCGATGATAAGGGGCTTGATAATATGCCCCAGAGAGAGAGAGAAAGTGTGAGAGAGAGAAAGGAAGAGATGGAGAGTGAGTGTTGACACTGGAGAAAATCTTCGCAGCTCAGCTTTGTGCCATCGGTGTGTGTCCAATGAGGTGCAGAGTCATAGTGTACCCTCAAGTTTAGTGATCTGAAAGATAGTATAGAATTAGTAATTGTATAGTACATGCAACTGCACACGCGTAATTCTCTGTGTCGTGTGTGCCCACGCAGGCTGCTGAACCCCATCCACTCCCACTGCAAGAAGGTGTCTGCGCGCTCTTTTGCGCTCAGGGTGCTGTACCCCTTCCATTCCCACTGCCCAGAGGTGACTCCACGTTCCTGTGCACCCAGACTGTTGTACCCCATACACTCCCACTGCCCAGAGGTGTTTGTCCACTCTTGTGCAGCCAGGCTGTTGCACACTATCCACTCCCAGCGCCTAGAGGTAACTGCTCTCTGCTGCGGAAAGAAGCCTCTCTGCTCACCTTCCGCCACCGGCACGTGTGTGTAAGAGGGTCCACCACGTGCCAAAGCAACCTTCTCAGGCGTTGAGGATGGCCACGCATCATCGCAGGTTCAACAGGCGTTCAGTGCTGGTGGTGTTGAGGGGGGAGCCAATTCGTGAAACACAGCCTGTTAGATAAAAAGGAAGATAAGATTGTGCGTCATGCGTCCATCAAAGGATAGAGGAAGAGAGAGAGAGAAAGAGTGAGAGTGACCCTGGAGAAAATCTTTGCAGCTCACCTTTCTGTCACCAGTGTGTCTCCAAGCACGTGCAGGGACATAGTGCACCCTTAAGATTCACATCGGAAAGATAGTAGAGAATTAGTATTTGTAGGAAAGTCCAGTATGCAGGAATGAAAAGACAGAACACGTCTTTTAAGCAGAAAGTATAAAGGAAGAATGAATGAATCCACGTTAACTTCTACATCCCAACCTTCTCACATTTAAAACATAACATTCCCAAAGCGATGCGAGGCAGCCATGAGATGTGAGAGGAATGTCCCCCTCGTGTCTGCCTGCTTCGATGCTCATAACACACCTTACCTCTTTATAAAAAAAAGAGAGAAAGGAAAGGTTGTCACAATTTGATGGTAAATTTAAGGGTACAAAGTATGAAAAAATATAGAGTCAACTAGTTTTCTACAGATGTGGAAGCGACGGATAGTTGACCGACTCTAAAAACTGTCCTGCTATTGAATTTTTTTTATCAAAATGCAATAAGACAGGGTAAAGCCAGGGTATATACGACTGTGTACGCCTAAATCGCTGTGATGCATTTTTGTATCCAAGCTGCTGCACCCCATCCACTCCTGGCGCCCAGAGGTATCTGCCCGCCACTGCGCACCCAGGACTCACTGCTAACCTTTTCACGGACAGGGCACCCTCCACATCATGCAGCCTCGCTTTGCAAGCCAGAAGTCTCACAATTGGTGCTGAGTCTTGATATCGGCAGGGCAGAGGACATACTCGTGCACCCATCATCATCGCAGGTTGCTCACCCGCTCAGTGCTTGCGGTGCCACTAACTCAGTGACTAGTTAGGGCATGCACGTGGCGGTACGCCCCCCTGGTGCATGACTCAGGCCTACACTGCGGTCGAGCAGGGCACACAATAGATGAGGTGTACAGACCACCGGGACGGGCCATCACCGCAGGCTCCACACCGGCTCACCACTTACAATGCCCTTACCTCAGTGGACCGAAATTCAGTTTTGTGGCTGTGTGCCAATGCCGGCCCCAGTGCATCCGCTGCGAGCAACTCTAAAATGGCGTCGAGCACGTGCACCTGGTCTCTTTTATTAGCAGGGTCACGTGTCCTGTGATGCCTGTGCTGGATGGGTGTGGTGTGGGTGTATAGCAGCCGTGAGGGAGTGGCTGTGGCGTGCTGAGAACTAGACCTGTGACCAGCAGATCACTATAATGAAAATGTGGGCCATGTATGTAGTATTGTTGTCTTTTTTTGTAAGTGTGAGCGGAGTGGGCTGGCGTGGCGTATGCCAGTGCTGCGTGAGACTGTGAAGAATGACTGCGGAGCTATGGGCATGGCTCCATCGTGAGGTATACGAGGAATTAACTGATGCAGGTGTCTGTGTTGTAGTGCTGCCGTCACCTGAGTCGTAAGCACAAATGTGTCATTCTGTGAGTGAGGTCTCACAACATGGCCAACATGGAAGGTACAGGGAATCACTGACCCTACATTCATCCATAGTTCCACACATGAAAGATGGTGGACATGTCGCATTTCTGTGGATATTAATGTTTTTTGCACATTCACTGCAGTGTTGTAGCTGTAGCAATACAGGGCCATGGAAAGTTCAGGTTGCAGTTTTTAGGACATGGAGGGCAGCCAATTAGAGTGAAGCTCGTGTTCGGAGTTAGACTGCGCCAACATATGTTCTTATGTGGTCCATCGGCTAGACTGCCGACCTTGGTGGTGGAAACCAGCATTCGAGCCTCGGGGTCGCGTACACATCCTGTGATTCTGGGCAAATCACTTATTCTCTGCGTGCTTCGATGTGTAATGTAAATATGGTGCTCATGTAAAGCGCTCCAATACCTTTGGGTGGAGTTTGCGCTATATAAATATGCAACAAAAAAAGAAAAAAACTCTGCCAATCCCCACGCACGTATAAATTGACAATGCACTCTCCTTGCAGTACTCTAATGATCCAGTCTCTAGGTACGTACTTGTACAATGAGCGAGACAAAGTTACATAAACAAAGTTTTCCCCACTGCTAGAGGTAACATGGTTGCATACGCTGTCTACAGCACAATGTAATGTGGTAGGGTCCATGGGCAGTATCTTGCATACATAATGAACACACGGACACAGATAGATAGTTAACCTGGGTACGGGCACGTGCGCTCGACTCCTTTTTATTACCATGGTCACATGTCCAGTGACGTGTGTGCTGGGTGCATGTGGGGTGAGTGTAAGCCAGTGCTCCGGGAATGGTTGGTGGTGTTAACAAGTACAATAGTAATTATTGGATCATACACAGAGATTCAATCATAAAGGGTCTATGACTTGTGCTGCAGTAAGGTAGGGGCACTACATGTGAAATAATACACAAAAGATTGTATCGTAAAGAGTCCATGACTTGTGGTACACTGAGGTAGGGACGGCAGATCTGAAATCATACACAAAACATTCTATCATAAAGGGTCCATGAGTTGTGGTGCACTGAGGTAGGGTCATCAGAAGCAATGAGTGTGTGCAGAGCCAGCGATGATACGTGGTCCGGGCTGGCCACACTGGGAGCAATGTCTTTTGCGTACTGGACTGCATCATCTGCAATCCCGACTCGAACAAGAGATGAAACATCTATGGAATACATTGTCGAAACATGTAGGTTTCAGGGACATTATAGTTCAAATTGTGAGCTGTGCTGTCCGCAGTGTAGAGTGTCATTCAGTGTTCGTTTGGACTTGCAAGATACATTTGGTTATTGTACTAAAGCTATAAATGATATAAAACAAGTGCTTGAAGCAAGGATACTAAAAGGATATTGTGTAGGTTTTGAGGGACGTTATACTTAGTTGCGTACTGCACTTTTAATGAATGAATGAAGAGTCAATGTAATTGTGAGCTCTGATGACTGCAGTGTAGGCAGTGAATGAATGATGTAATATGCGACGTCATCAGCAGTGCTTTGCGGGGCGCGAGTTATAGTTAGCTCAACTAACTATAACGGGGGAATTTCTACCGTTTTGTATGAGTGAAATGTCCAACTGACTATAACGTCCCTGAAACCTATGGTTTTTTTCAGTGACTATATATATATTTACATATATATATATATATATATATATATATATATATATATATACATCTCCAAAACACCACGTCTCCACCAAAGATAACGCGAAGCGCACTCCAAGCTCGTTTCCAAGAATTAATCTTTATTGCTCTCTTTCCGTGGAAAGCTAACACACGCGTTCCGGCACCCTGACCTTCGTCAGTGTCAGTTAATACATTCAAAAAACCACATATAAATAATAAATGTCTTCATTGTATGTATGTATGTATATATATATATATATGAGAAATGAGAAATCACCAAACTTCCCATCCGGCAGCAACAGGTATCCACAGCACACCAATCAGGACTCGAGGCAGGTTTTGAATCGTTTTTAAGTTTATTACATCAACAAAGTATATACATATATTATCTACTGGCGGTCGCCAGTAGATAGTTATAGTTAGGACCGTGTTTCCATAGGAAATCTGAAAATTCTATTTTGAATAACTTTGGCGCCGGTTGACGAATCCTCGTGAAATTTTCAAAACTAATGGGGCGCTCCGTTCAGCTCCTACCCTGAAAGTCTCGGGGTGAATCGTTAAGCGGGGGCCGAGAAAAAAGGGGGGTCCCAAAACGCGTTTTCCCCATGCATTTTCCCATGGGACATTTAGTCGAAGGTACAGCCCGAACGGCTGAACAGAATTACTTGAAATTTGGCAGAGAGGTAGTCCTCAGGTCAGGGATGTGCCTTTTGCATATATGGTGACAATTTTTTCAGTAGTTCCTGAGAAAATTGCAGTTAAAGCACATAAATATCTATAGCCGCGTAACGTGCGCGCACCGTGCGCGCACCCTAACGTGCGCGTGCGTAATTCTGATTGGTGGTTACATGTCAGTCAACGTTCGAATCGGTCGAAATCAGGAAGTGTCGGCTGCCATTTTGTTTGTTGTGGGTGCGAGAGTGAAAAATAGAGGTGGCGAACGTGAAAAGGGGGCAGGGTAGAGAGTTCCTGACCCCCTAGCCTTTGTCAGGGGGTCCCTAAAGGACCCCGAAGGGTGAAAAAACATTTTATTTATTTTTTGTTTAAAAATCACGGGGTGCGCGCACGGTGCGCGCACAGTGCGCGCACGGTGAAAAACCTTAAAAAAAACAAGAAAAAAACCATAACTTAGCATTTAAAAAACCGTACAAATTCACTTAAAAAAACCATAGGTTTCACACACGTTATAGTTAGGAATTAGCATTTAAAAAACCTTGCAAATTCACTTAAAAAACCATAGGTTTCACACATGTTATAGTTAGGTGGACATTTCACTTGTAAAAAACCAATGAAATTCCACCGTTATAGTTAGTTCAGATAACTATAACTCGCGCGACCGCCACTCTATCACAAGGATGATGTCATCAGTGATATCATGAGTGATGCCACTGACCATGTCATGAGTGATTTAATATGTGATGTCATGACCAGTGGATTGCGGGTGCGCGAGTTATAGTTATCTGAACTAACTATAACGGTGGAATTTCATTGGTTTTTTACAAGTGAAATGTCCACCTAACTATAACATGCTCCTGCAGGAGGGTGTGGGGGAGCAGTGAGGGGCATCCGAGAGGAGTAACCAACACCAAGGTAGTAAAGCTCAGTAAATAAACATACGTCAACACTTGTCGTGAATAAAAGAAAACGCATCCCCCCCCATTAATAGCTTGCTCACTGCAGAGAATACCCCACAAGCAGTTGCGAAAGCAAAAATGATGCTGTCCCTCCCCCCGCAGACTGTGATGCAGGGCCACCAAGTCTCCCATATCTCATATTCATTGTCCTTGAGCCGAATGGGTGCCCCATAAAAAATGCTGCCCCCACCTGCGCTACACCCCTGCCCATTAATAAATACTTGCTATAGTGAGAAATGGTATTGGTGTATTAGCCACTTTCTGTCCTGCTCCTCATTTCATCATACTAGCAGAGCCGGCATTTTTCCTGTCTTGAGTCATCCTCCCTGCATCATCCCTTGTAAGTCAAGTGTTGCGTGTGGTTTTGAATACAAGCACATTCAATGAAGCAAAAAGATTTCTCAGTGTGTCTTTCCTGGATCAAACAAGTTTACACAAACGAGTTTACACAGTTCAGCCTTTGGCTAGAACAACAAGCCACAAGCAATCTTCATGGTGGAAGAAAGCACGATTGAAGTGTTATAAAACACATTTTTATAAGGAACAGGAAAACAAAAGTAATATTACAAAAGTAATAATGATGAAAGTGCACATGCATATTAAACATATGCGCATGGCATCGGGTGAACCTGGCACCATATTCCAAAGAAGGCGGAAGAGACGCCGTGCGTGAGCAAAAGAGACGCCGTGCGCGACCAAAATTTCCAGTCCGGGTGGGCGAGCCAAAAAGGAGACAGGGAGGGAACAAAGAACCCTCACTTGCAATGAAAAGCGAGCGTTCAGTATAAATTGTGACTCGCGCCAATCAAAAGCATGGGCGGAGCTTCCACCCAACATCCGAAGTCAACTTGACGACAATAGATCTCGCACAGCGAGCAGCACATGCGCTGCGATGCTAGGCGAGACCTAAAAAATCAGAGAGCACCTTGCCACACACACTTATATGTCCAACTGCATTTCACTGCAAATTAGTGATTGTTTGCAGCACTATAGGAGCCTATGTATTCGCTTAAAATGTTTTAATTTGTGTATGCATGTATTTGTGTAGATATCTACATATCCCTATATGTAAATAAAGATACACACGCACGGTAGGTAGGTAGGTAGGTAATATGGTCCCAATATTGCCAGCAATGAGTTCTGGTGACATCATAAACCATGAAGCTGAAATTAGAGTCAATTGTAAACGTCTCAACCCAGAGATTGCAATATAGGACCATGGTACATGTTACCCTTTATGTATTTTTATGTGACATGTTTACATATATTTTAGAGTAGTTATCTTGAAAAATCTGTTTTCTTCAAGCAGCTGACAATGAACATTGATTAGAATTAAAGTGTTCAGGTTTACCTTTCATAAATCAATTGTTGATAAAAGAATGGATAATGGTGAAGGCCAGAGGATTTATGCAAATCTGTGAATGCCCCATTTACCACGTAATCATTGATGTTTGACATATGGCACATAATTTGTTTAGTTTGCAGATCTCCCAAAAATTGTTTCTAGATCAAATTTCTGAAAATAGTACGCAAACATATTTGCCACATGATGTACCCTTTTGTCGCAAAATTACGTAAGCTTACCACTTTATGAAGATAACCTTATTGCACGTTTTTATTCGTGCATGACATGAAAACACTTTCTACACAGCCTCAAAACAAAAGCAACACATTTCCAACCATACACGCTACATGGCGTAGCTTTCTATAATCGTGGATAAGCGCTGCAATGCCCCACAGAAGAGTAGAAAGCACTTAAGAAGTGACAAAGATGCTGCAGGTGGAGGGGTCCTATCTTGCCACATGCATCGGTGTACGACTCTACAAATGTGGGTTCACAAGTCAACAAGAAAAGGTACCTGCTTATGAGGACTGCATATCACTAATCCAAGGGCAGAAGGACTTTGCCTAAAGATAAATATGCAGGTGAGCATTGGTGAATAAATGCCTTTCACTGGGCTCTCTGTCCCCATAGCACAAGACAGCTTAAGGTCCTTCCTGGCAGGTCAGTATTCTATTTCTATTTTAAATGTGTCATCTTTGTTGCCATGTTCACTCTAAGCTTTTTCACTAGTGCTGACTGAAAGTGAAGGAATACCCTGTGCAGTGTTCACTGCGGTGTGCTCACAGGCAGGGAGTGAGAGGCTGGAAGATGCAGACAGGCTCCTGTGCGGCTCCTGTGCTTCTCTCTTTTGATTGTGATGTCCACATTATGCAGTTTCTCAGTGTATCTTTTACACATGAATAAGTCATTATTAGATACATAGGAAATATAAAAGAAAGAGTTAACAAATACTTTTTACACATAATCTTACATTTAAGCACATCACCGAACCAGATGCCCTGAATTCGGCGCGGTCAGCGTTCAGACATTCTGAGAACGAAAGGTGAAATGTACGAAACATTTATGAAATGAAAAACACTCCGATTCCAATTTTGCAACCATAAAAGCGTTTTTGCCCATGTTCTAATCCCGTTACAGGAGTCGGGAGAGTTGTACCAACTCGTAAACCAGAATTGTCACTGGGTGCTTATTCTGTATGTGGGTACCCTTCCAAATATGCTATAGGTATCAATGGTTTGCAACAGGAATTCCGGTCTCAAATCTGTGAAAAGTTACTGACTCCTCAGTGGGATGGTAACTTATTTGCTAAACGAAAGAGATTCTCTTCCCCTCAGTGAATAGTGGTCCTACTTTTTGAATATTAATGAGATGGGTCAGACTGAGGCAAACGCAGATTTGGAATTTTACAAACCGACCTATTAGTACTGTGGCCTGAAAACACATTTTAAACACAGAAGAATAACTAAAACAAATCAAAAAGGATAAAGAATGGAATGGAAATAGCATTGGCAAAGTAAATTATAAGCATGTCAGCCGCACTCTGAAGTGCACTTCATTCCCAAACTGATGGCCTGAGTTAGAATGTACAAAGACCAACTCGCACGATTGATGAGAGCTTTCCATGCACACAGATGCCAGCAGAGCAGGATGCACTCAACATGCTGCCCAGTGCGGGCTCTTAATGAGAACTCCGCAGCCTGCTCAAGCTTCAGAAAGGGGAGTAGGGTGACCTGTGTAAGAGTTGAGAGTAGCTCTCCATACTCGATGTGCTGGCTGAGCTGTGCTGAGGCTGGACTCGGGTACATTGTGATGGCTTCAATACCTTACACAGATGGCTTAATGAGTTGGTTTTGGTTCATATGTTTCTGTAGTGTGTGTGTGTCATGGTTTAAGGGGTATTGTTGTCAGAGATGAAGAGAAGTGTGTCTCAAGTTGGGGGGTGGAGGGTGTAGGGTACCGAGCACAAGTTAGAATAGTAGTGGGACTCACTGGAGCATGGCGATGCAACTAACCCCTCATCTGATGATCTCCATTGCCACACATGGACCACTGTGCAAGGCTCACTGTCGGCCAAATGAGGACCACGATGGTGTGTTATGGCGCAGCCTCCCGTGTAACACTCCACACTTGGATGTACAAGAGTTAAACAATCAAGTTTCTAGCTGACACTTTACCAGATAACAACGAGCAAAAAGGTGGGGAAGATGTCTCTGTTTGTAAACCAAAAATAAAACCAGCACAAAAAACCAGTAAGCGTTATGCGCTTAGAAGCGTAATTCAGTCAAAGGGAGGGGACGGAGGTGATTTACAATCACAGTCAATTAGCAAAGTTGCTAGTAATATAAATAAGCATACTCGGCAAACTCATAAATCGGTGGTACTAGGCAAAAAGACAACTTTTAACCCTTCTTTGAACTCATATTTCGAACCAGTTCCCAGGACTTTTATACTTACAAGAGGGCAGAGTTTAGTAGATTTGGCAGGTATAGAAAAAGCAAAAGCAAATTTAAACTCAGCGGGGTCTAAGGGTAGTTTAGACGACTGGTCTGACTTCCTTTCTCCTAACAGATATAACCCTTTGGAGATGGAGGCAGGTAACTCGGATTTGGGAATGGATGAGGAGCCCCAAGAGCCCATAGTTACTCTTAGGTTGGGGGACTTAGACGCCACGGTTGTCCCCCCCGAGATACAGGATAATGCTTCAAGTAGTACTATGTCAGAGGAGGCCCGCACAGATACTGTTGTTATAGCCCTACTAAAAAAGCTTGATTTAGACATGCATAAGGGCTTTGAGGAGTCTAAAGTTAAGCAAGATGGGATCAGAGAGGCGGTGGGTCTATTGGAAGCTAAGTTTGATGAATTGCATCTTCGCACAGCCACTCTCGAGACTGAGGTTAAGGTTATGCATGATAAACTGGAGGAGAATAGTAAGGAGCTTACCCAGGTTAAGGTTAGAGAAAAAGTCTATGAGGAGCGGTTGGAAAGATTGGAAAATATGCAGCGAAGAAATAATTTAAAAATTTTGCGGCTTCCTGAGAGGAAGGAAGGGGTTGATCTAAAGGGGTTTATTGTGCATTTATTGAAAACGGAGTTACAGTTGAGCGAGACTGAAGAAGAGTTATTGCAGGATATACAGAGGGTGCATCGTGATCCTTTTAGATTAAACCCCAATCGTTCGAAACCTAGGAAAATATTGATTAATTTCCTGACTTATGGCTTAAAAGAAAATTTTTTAGCGATTGCTTTGAAGAAGGGTCATCTGAATATTGGCGGGGCAAGAATTGAGATAAGATCAGATCTCTCAGCAGTAACTGCAAACAGACAATGGGAGCTGGGGAAGAGGATTGAACCTTTCAGGAAATTGGGAGCTACAGTTCAGTTAAAATTTCCGGCATTTCTGAAAGTTATGTGGAATAATAAGATGCATATATTTAGAGAAGTGGAAGATGCTGATAACTTTTTGGAAGTCTGTCAAGCCAGTGATCATTCAGGAGGTTTATAAAAGAATGCAGATACAGATTTTTGTTGTGATTAATTAGTTAACAAAACCAGCACGCTTACCGTCCTGGCACTCACTAGGCCTAGGTTGGGCCTAATGTTAGAGGGTGGGTTTTCCCGGGTGGGGGTTCAGGGGGTGGGGGGAACGGGGCAGGGAGGGTTGGGGGTGGGGGCGGGGGCGGGAGTAGGGTGGGGGAGGGCACTAATTATTAAAACAGTTCTCATGAGTCGCTTTAGTTTTAGCACCTGGGTGTTGGTGGTAGCAAACAGAGGTGAGGTTAATTATGGGTAGAGACCAAATTATTTGGATGTCATGGAATGTAAATGGCTTAAGGGTTAAACCTAGAAGAGATAGGATTTTGAGATATCTACAAGATTCTTCGGCAAATATTATTATCCTTCAAGAATCTCACTTAACAGAGGCAGAAAGTATAACATTTATTGGTACACTTCGATGGTTAGATTGTATGTTTTACACACCACAGACTCTTGTAACAAGGGGCATTCTAGTGTTGGTTAGGAAGGGATTAGTGTGTCAGATTGAAGGAAAAAAGGCGGACATTAAGGGTAGATGGTTGATAGTGAATATTAAGATTGATGGTTTATTATATAATGTTATTGGGTATTATGGCCCAAACCAAGATGATGTGACTCCATTAGAAGAGTTAGCTAAGGAGATGCTGTCTCTTACGGGGTATATAGTTTTTGCCGGGGATTTTAATACGGTATTAAACCCCAGATTAGATCGCTCGGCGAGTAGCAGAGCTCATGTAAATAGCAAAATGGCCTCCAACTTGAAAGGTTTGATGGAACAATTTGGTTTGTGTGATATTTGGCGACTTAGGGCAGGTCAGAAGTTGGGATTTACTTTTTTAAACAAAAAATATCGCCATAGGTCGAGAATTGATTATTTTCTAATTGATGCGAGATTACAGGGTAAAGTAAAAGAAAGTATGCATGTTGGGATACACCTCTCCGATCATTCGGCGGTTATTCTAGAGCTTGCCACTGGAGTTTGTGAATTAGAGTCAGTATGGAGGTTGGATCGTACAGTTTTATACGATGAAGACGCAATGCGCTCCCTTCAATACGAACTTGAAATCTTTATCGAGCAAAATTTAGGTACAGCTAGACTAGACATTGTTTGGGAAACAACTAAGGCTTTTTTGCGAGGGAGATTAGGTGCTTTTGGCGCCAGCAAAAGAAGGAAATACTTTCTTGAGGTTGGAAGTTTAGAACAGGAAATCAGGCAAGTGGAGGCAGATATAGTTAATACTCATAGGGATAGTTCACAACAAGAGGAGAATACTCAGAAACTGTTGGATTTGAAGGAAAAATTAACTCTAGTTGTTAACAATCGGGTAAAAGAGAAATGGTTTGCCTCTAGATTAGCTAATTTTCAGTATGGGGAGGGGTCAGGTAAATTACTTGCCTGGAAAGCTAGGTCAGATAGGACAAGGAACATAATTAAGGAAGTGAAATTGGAGCCATCAGGTGTTATGGTTACAGAAACTAAGGACATAGTGGATGCTTTCTTTAATTATTATGTAGAGGTCTATAGGGAGGATATGGTTCCAGATAGGAAGAAGATAGAGGAATAGTTAATTTGTCTACGACCTGTGGCTGATGACTCACAAAACATGTTAGATCAAGAGATTACACAAGGGGAATTAGATCTGGTTATTAGATCAGCTAAGAAGGGCAAAGCACCGGGCCCAGATGGCCTTCCGGTTGAGATGTATAAGATGTTGTCTGGTAGTTTGACACAGCTATTATTAAAGGTATTTAATGAGGTCCTTTTGGGTAATGTAGAGCTCCCAGCCTCCTGGAACCAGGCCAACATTATTGTAATTCCTAAACCTGGGAAGTCACCAAGGTATTTGGATTCATATAGACCAATTTCACTACTGAATTCGGACTATAAACTATATGCTAAGATTTTAGCAGATAGGCTGGCGAAGGTGATCCCAGGAATAGTACACGATGATCAAAAGGGATTCATTAAGGGCAGGTTTCTTAAAGATCTAACCTTCTCTCTTATAACAAGCATTGATGTTGCTACAGATCGAAAACTTCCTCTAGCGATTGTCGCTTTGGACGCCGCGAAGGCGTTTGATCGCGTGAATTGGTTATTCCTTAAAGCGGTAATCATGCACCTTAAATTGGGGAAAAAGTTTAGTTCCTCCTTACTCTCCCTTTATCAGTTTCCTACTTCAAGGGTATTAGTTAACGGAGCTCTAACCAAAAGTATTAAGGTAATGAGAGGGACAAGGCAAGGGTGCCCTCTGTCCCTACTCTTGTTTGATTTATACATTGAACCGTTGGCATGTAGAATTAGGGAGACTGATGACATCCCCCCCTTTAGATTTCAAAGTTGGGTTAAAAAGATTGGACTCTATGCCGATGACATTGTCATTTTAACTTCAGATTTGAATCAAACTCTACCTAAGTTAGAAATAATTACAAATCAGTTCGGATTAGTCTCGGGGTATCGTCTGAATGTGGACAAGACGGAAATTATGTCGTGGAATATTGAGACAGATCTTGGAACCCCGAAAAAACAGATTAGATATCTTGGGGTGCAGATTACACAGGATATCTCACAAATTGCGACAACTAATCTGGTCAAGAACCTGAAGGATATTTTTAGTTTACTGAGGGGTTGGAGGCATCTTTCCCTCACTATTTTTGGGAGAGTAAATTTGATTAAGATGATAGTGCTTCCTAAGATAACATTTTTATTTGACTCCATCCCCTTGATGTTTGAACAAAAGGGTTTAATGAAACTGCAAAGTGAGATCGGATAATTTATTTGGTCTTCCAGGGGGTCTAGGTTATCGTGGAAAAAGATAAGGAGAAAACATGTCAAAGGGGGGCTGGCAGCTCCGGACTTTCAAATATACTCCTGGGCCTTTTTGCTCAAAAATTATAGAATGCTCTTGAGTACGCCAGGAAATTCAGCGATTGGGGAACTACTATTAACTTTGTTAAGAATTGAGGGAGTCAAGTCATCGGGTTTTATGTATAAGTTTTCAGACCCAAAATTTTTCAAGAAAGTAAGATTGAAAGTCCTGAGAGACCTTGCTACGGTCTGGTATCGCGTTAGAAGGGCTACAAAAATTCCATATTTTAGTGCGAATGCACCAATTTGGGAAACTCCGGGAGCTCCAAGTTGGACTAATGATGCCCTGGCAATGACTCTAAAATTAGAGGGCCCTCAGAAATGGGGGGAGTTATTTGTCAACGGTTGTTTGATGCCATGGTGTGAATGTGATTCAAGCTGGGGTCCCAATTTTTCTAAATTCAAATATTTTCAAATTCAAAGTTGGGCTGCTGGGAAAAATCATCTTATAGGTCGATATAATGACTTCGAGGCAAAACTGGCATTGGAAGTCAGTTTTAAAAAAGAAGTGGCAGCATGGTACTGGGCTATAATTGACTTGGAAGATGGCCCTTTTCTTCTGCCCGAGGAACTATGGGGAGAAAGCTTGCCAAAGATTGCGACAGAAGACCAATGGCAAGTAACTATGTCGATATTATATAAATTGGTTAAACCTGCGAATTTAAGAAGAAACCACTTGTTCACTCTCCACAGGGCATATTGGACTCCTAAGCGGCTGGCAAAATTCAAAGAAGGTGGTAATGTAAGATGCCCTAAATGTAATAGCCCAAACGAAGATGATATTCACATGTTTGTTACATGCCCGGCGATCAAGATCTTTTGGGACGCTGTAAGTAAATGTTTGGCAGTTATGCTCAAACAAAAGATCGAGGTAAGCCCTGAGAACATTATTACAGGTAGACTGGATCTACAAGGTAAGGGCTTGGATGACAGAGCAAAACTGGTGTTTTATGCTATATTGTTAGCTCGAAGGGAAATTTGTAAACTATGGGTTTCTCCTGACTCCCCCACGGACCTCATGTGGATTAGAGCTATGAGAGACATTGGTAAATTGGACTTGGTAGTTCCCCTGAAAAAGAAACATAGATTCTGGTTGCTATTTTTTGATCATTATGGGTGATGGGATGGGGGAAGTTTGTTGTTAATATTGAAATGTTTTGTTGGTGGAAACTTCCAGTCCTATGATTAAGCTGCTTTTTATCTTTGGAGAATGCTGCGGTACGAAGCTGGAGTGAGGATTCTTGTATCGTCGCTTCTCCAGTCTTCTGTTAAGTAGACCTCCTTGAATATAAGATAACCTACACCCTTGGGCGATACACAGATAGAATGGGTGGAAAGCGGCACATGAGGACAAAAAAAAAAAGAAAAAAAAAAAAAAAAAAGAGTTAAACAATCCCAAAAAGGCTTGATTGATAAAGCATATCTCGACAGACATGCAATAGGTACTGCTTTACTACAGGACACGCAAAACAGACACCGATCCTAAGCTGTTTATAAGTAAGTGGGGAGGACGGCGGGACAACGCAGGACACCCAGGAACAGACATCCTGGACTGGGGTGTAAGAGGGACATTCGAACTGTATTTTCATGAGTCTTTCTTAAGCACGGGAGGGTGGAGATTGTGGGGGGGGTGGGTGAATTTGTTGTTCTCATGTGTGTATGATTCAGTACTTCCTGTAGCTTCGTCAGCTCCTTGACAGGTAGCACACACAGGGAGGAGTGCTCATTGTATTCTTTTGGCATGTTACATGTGTCGCTGAAACTAATAACGAAATATGAAACAATAAGTAAGTGGGGACTACATGAATACTATGCAGCACACAGCACCTTTGCACATGGTGTGGTCATTTTGATAAATAGAATGGTAGATTATAAACACGAGGAAGCAATAAGAGACCCAGAAAGGAGACACTTAGTGGTAATAGGACACCTATGCGATCAACCAGTCATAGTAATAAATATATATGGTCCAAATATTTACACTGTAAGCAAATATGGTGAGGTCGTTTCAATCCGGTCTTGGACACTGGTCTTGATGGAATGCTACAGACCCCAACCCAATCTATGGTAAATGGGTGCGGACCTCAGGAGCGACAGGCATGTTGAAACTCCAAGACCCCGTGCGAGCTAAAAAGGCATTGAGAGAATATGCTTGTTCTGCTCATCAGATCATGCCTCCTTTCCCATGATAGGTTTTAGACTGCATTCACAGGGGCTTATGGCCTGGATACAGGAGGGAAAATACTTATCCCGCTCTCCCCGGTTGTATTACACGTCACATTTGTTGAACAAAAAGACAGAATACTCTCTTGGAGGTTCACTTCCAGGGTTCTACATGACACAGCTTTTAGATCTGAGATATCTTGTGAGATAACGGAATCCTTCACCTTGAATCCCAATACAGAAGAAACCCAAGCCAGTCTGTGGGAGGCCTTTAACGCAGTTATCTGAGGGGGGAAGTATATCCACCCAAACAGGGATTCTAAAAGCCATGCACACTCCTTCATTCCAGCTAGAGAAACAGCTAAGTCACTTAGATGGGAAAATGACTGTGTACAGGACTGCTGCCGAGTTGTCATAGTTCAGTCTCAGACTGGCATCTTTCCAGGAAACAGCAGAAAGAGAAGTACAGTTTATGGGTAAGGAACGCAGGCTCAACAATATGGGGAAGAACTTGTAGAACTTGGCATGGCTGCTTAAATATCACCTCAGATCTAACATTATAGCAAGTATGAGAGATAAGATGGAAAACCAGAAAATGACGTCCCAGGATGTTCCGGGTGTTTGTTACGCTTGTTATGAAGAATTTTACTCTAAAAACATAACATTTGACAAGAGGACGAGGGAAAAATATCTTAATGGCATTGAGATGGAGTTGCTGGATAGAGGGGAAAGGGTCCCACTTAATGAACCATTGTCAGAGGAAGAGATAACTGGCATTTGCAATGCAATAGGTCTCGCATTTTCGAAACTTTGACCTACTGGTAAGGTAAATGACAATGCCTTTTATTATTGCAGGTTTTTTAAACCCATAAATAAAAGGCATTGTCATCTACAATGCCAATAGCTCAAAATCTCGCAAAGGCGAGACCTATTGCATTGCAAATGCTTGTTTTTAGTTGGGGTCTGGATCCATGGATCCACCCAAATCCTCCTGAATCTGTGAGGATCTGGGAGGATCAGTGGCCTCTCATGTGGGAAAAAAAGTTTGGGGACAATTTAAGGGGAGAGGAGTTGGCCTAATGGCTAGGGCCGTCGACCTCGAATCTGGGGAACAGGGTTCGAGTCTCTGCAGTGATGCTGAACATCCTGTGATTCTGGGCAAATCACTTAATCTCCCCGTGCCTAACAAAAAAATGAATGTGTCCTCATGTAACGCAACTGGTGCAATGTAAAGCGCTCTGATACCCAATACCTTCGGGTCAAGTTTGCGCTATATAAAACCGCAAAAAATAAAAAAATGAAATTCCTGCCCATGAGGGGTCCCGAACAGATCCATCTATTAGCTCCATGTGGTCAGGTTACCTCTATCCTGACCCTTCTATCACCTTTAAATTTTATTTTCCCCACTGGGAACCGAGTCCAGTTGAACAACATGGCAATCCCAACTTTTCTCTCTGGTTGCGGCCAGCCAATCACAGCATTGCTAAAAATTTCTAGAACAGGGTATTCAAAAATTAGGAAGTAGTGGCGCTCTGCAGATAAACGTAGGTACAGTAAGCTTGAATATCTGTATGGTGCAAAACAGGGAGGGGAGACCCCTAAACCCCTCAAATTGTATAGGCCAAATAAAATTGACCTAAAACTAAGCAAAAAACCAGTCCTGTGCACACATACAATTCATTAAATCAAAAATTGACATGAGTAAGTACAATTCAACAAAGAAAACATCCATATATAAATTGGTAATTCCGTTTAATAAGCATATCCAGCCGACACGTGTTTCATCGTGGGACGTGTAAACCACGACTCTTCAGGGCTGAAGCTAGTGCCAAAATGACAGTAGATACCCTCCACCGGTGATAATTCCAACCCGGTAGGGGATGCCAAATGGTGAGCAAAGGGTCAGTCGATCTGTGCAAATAAGTATCGTCTCTTCAAAATAAAGCAACAAGGATCAAAGATGACTTCATGCCGCCAGTCACGTGAAATTCAGTTATACATAAAAAGTATCCTTAAAGAATAATTCCAGTTCGTATGTGTCAGGTAACGTATTCGTTAGAACAAGTCTGAGCAAACCATTATATATTGAACGAAGTGTCAAAGCATCGTGGCGGCATCTATTCCGTCACATACGGAATAGATGCCGCCACGATGCTTTGACACTTCGTTCAATATATAATGGTTTGCTCAGACTTGTTCTAACGAATACGTTACCTGACACATACGAACTGGAATTATTCTTTAAGGATACTTTTTATGTATAACTGAATTTCACGTGACTGGCGGCATGAAGTCATCTTTGATCCTTGTTGCTTTATTTTGAAGAGACGATACTTATTTGCACAGATCGACTGACCCTTTGCTCACCATTTGGCATCCCCTACCGGGTTGGAATTATCACCGGTGGAGGGTATCTACTGTCATTTTGGCACTAGCTTCAGCCCTGAAGAGTCGTGGTTTACACGTCCCACGATGAAACACGTGTCGGCTGGATATGCTTATTAAACGGAATTACCAATTTATATATGGATGTTTTCTTTGTTGAATTGTACTTACTCATGTCAATTTTTGATTTAATGAATTGTATGTGTGCACAGGACTGTTTTTTTTTATTTATTTTTTTTAATCACAGCATTGCTGTTAGCGCGTGGATCTGCTAATCAGCAGAGGATCCAGGGAGGATCAGCGCACCAAGATATGCAAATTTGATTTTTGTTTAATATCTCTAAAACTACCGAACAGATTTACAACAAATCACAAAGAGCATGTTTTCTGGACCAAGAGCTAGCTTTCTGCCAAATTTGGTATAATTCAGTTCAGCAATATGGGCTGTAGTCCTGTTCAAAATCCCTATGGGAATTAACATGGGCAAAACAATTTTTGGGACCCCAGTTTTCTCATCCCTTGCTTGATGGCTCACCCCAAAACTTTCAACACTGCAGCTGCACTGAGTATTGTATTAGTTTTGAAAATTACATGAAGATATGTCACACGTCGCCAAAGACATTGGCAAAAGAAAAAAACACTCTTCTTATGGAACGTAGGTCCTAACTATATCTACCTACTAGTGACCCTAGTGACTGAATACCATGGAAGACCTTCACACCTTCTTATAATATAGATGAACTCCAGTGACTCTTTACTCTTTTTACAACAGGAGTATATTACTAACATTGACATGAAACTTCTTTTTTTTATATATATTTATTATATATATTTTTTATTTATATACTGGTATCTATCTTTACCTCGTGCACTACTTCTTTTATCTTTAATTATGTCAGCACTTTTTAATAATATATGTATTTATAGGGTTTATCCATAGTTCCCATAAGATCCATTTATTGTGCATATCAGTTTAACATTTCAGATCTAGACAAATGTTGCATACTATTTGCACTTTGCACTTTACGGCAATGTTTGCACATCTATAAATATGCACTTATCATATATTAGATCAGTTTTAAGGGAGGTCACTTTGCAGATAGACTGATATACGTTTTTAGTAATAAGTTTAACTGCAGTTGTAAACATCCTATAATTATGTTTGTGAGCGTTTAGTTTTTATGGTACCTCTTTTACTCTTTAATATCATCTGGACACATTGCATCAGACAGGTGGCCAATTTCCACAATTTGCATTTATGCAGTAATATGATAAGGCCCGGTATTCTTGCTCTGTCTACCAGTATTACAAGGTACCCTATATTTGACTAAATATGATTGTTTTAGAAGGCATGACAGGGCGAGAAACAAAATTCATATCATTATGATATTCACAAAATGCCCGTTCTTGTGAACTTTCTCAGTCAATCCATACAGTATAGTGACATTATTTTCAAGCATTCAGCATGTTATGCAGTTATTCGATTATGATCTCTAGTACTGCTGCAGTCATGTCAACATCATTTATGCTTTTACCACACCATATGGGGCATATTATCAAGCCAGGCGATAAAATTATCGCCGCTTTAGCGGCAGAAAACTGCCGCTAAAATGGCGATAATGGGCTTGATAATATGCTCTATGGAATTCCAATTGAAGCCAATGTTAGATGTCCTTCACATCTAACATGGGCTTCAATTGGAATTCACTTTCAATTGGAATTCACTTTGAATAAAAATGTTTTTAAGAGCAAAAATACAATTTGTGCTAATGTGCAAATCAGGCACTTCTAAGGTGCCTATTATTGTGACTGTGCAAAGACTGCTTATAATTTTATATTAAAAAGTGCAAAGTTCATTAAAATTTAGGAGGAATAAATATAATTATCTTTCAAACAATACTTTTTTGCAATTATGTTTAATGTTTTTGATCAATATTATTTCTATTTTGAATCAGAGCATGTTCCTTCATGCCCACTGGTGGGAAGGTATCATCAGTTCAGGCACATCTTCTCTTGACATAAAACAAATTTGTTTTGGCTGTGTTGTTTGTGTAGATGTGTATGCTCCATCCATGGTTGTCATGAATGTTCATAAAGTTTTTGTTGATGCATTTTCATTTTTTCTTGTTTCTTGGCTTCAAACAGGATTTCCACCAGTGGATATGCTTTTTGGATGTTGGTGTGTTTCTCAAAATTAATGTTATATTATCTCTCATTCGTTGAACTTTACTATCCAATTATTCCAATCATCTTTCACTGATTAGTTGTTATTTTCCAGATTGTTTCATTTTCAGATTTTTCTTTTTATCATGGTAGTTTTCTCTAGCTTCTAAGGTGCACATACAGTTCTTCATTTTTAGTTCAAGCACATCGGATTTAAAGTTCTTAATGCCAGGATGTGTTTGATTCTTTTTGTCTTAACTATTTCTCTTGATCACCCCCTCTCTCTCCAGCATGGGGCTTTGTTCAATTGCATAGTATTTCAGTTTTCCCAATTGCTTTCATGTTGTTCTTCCATATATTTGGCCACTGCATTGCTCCGATCTTTGTTGCACGTGGCCCTGAATGTGTTCAAGAATTAGTTTTTTTATTTCACATGTTGTACTCCCCACATATTTTTTCTGCATGGGCATTCAATTACATAAATAACAAATGTACTCTTGCAGTTTATGTGTTGCTTGATTTTCCACATGGAGCCATTGGCCATCTTTATTTGTTTCTTGTTTGTGGTTATTCTGCATGCTTTGCACTTATTACAGCTCTAAAACCCTTCTGGTGTGTAGAGTCACAGTAAACAAATCAGGATGCTCAAAGGATATATGTAACTGCCACCCGCCATCACCAGTTGTGTAGACAAAAGCCCACACGTATAGCCACAAAAACAGTTAATATCCTGAGCAGTAAGTGTCCAAAATAATTAGAAAAGTCCACAATGGTAGTTGCCACAGAATTCTTCTTCTGTTCATGATTTTTATTTGACAAAGTCCAACATATATGTAGATTCTAGCCAACACGTGTTTCATCTATATGGAGTAAACCATAGACTTCCTCAGGGCAAACTGCAATCAAGCTTGGTCAGAGTAGTAGTATAAAAAACACCAAGGTGCAGTATCCAAGTAGGTAACTCCAATAATGTCAGAAAGCGCAATAATTCAGAGATCTATATATCAAGAAAGTGAAAATGCTCCACTAGTAAGGCGCTAAGTTCTCAAGTTTTAATCATAAGTCAATGGGCGATATCCATGAGTCTCCTGGGAGAAATGACAGTCCAAGTGGAGAGTGCTCCCCGGTAAATACAGCGTCTTCTGTATGTAACCATGTTTTCTGATTCATTCTAAAATGACTGTGTGTCAATTTATCCCTCAGATTTGGTGCTCTTCCATGAGTAATTTTGGGATGACTTCCCATTATTTCAGCAGCTGTGAGATCTAATTGTAGAATTCCCCAGTTTTTGTGTAGGATTTTTTAAGTTGTTTTGATTTAGCAGAGAAAGTTGTCATGAGTCTGTTGATGTTGTTTGACTCTTTCTTTTCTGTATTAAAGAGGATTTCTGATCGTTATCTTCCTCTAACTTTTTCAAGACTCTTTTTGATTATTTTTGTTGGATATGCTCTCTATTTGAATCTACTCTCTGCTTGTTGACTCTGTTCTGTGAAGTCTTGATCCATAGAACAGTTTCTGCGAATTCTTAAAAATTCCCCATAGGGGATGCTCCACTTCCAATTTTCTTGATGAAAACTCTCATGCAGCATCTTTTCGATGTAGAGTTGTTTGCACAGTGTTGTTGTAAATGCATATCTCAGTATCCCAAAAAGTCATTTTGTTGTTACTGATTTCATACGTCAATTTGAGATTTTCAGAGTTGTTATTCAGTATGTTGAAGTAGATTGCAAATTCTTGTTCTGTTCCATCCCATATTATCAAGAGATCGTCGATGATACACATTCACAATATTATTTTTTCAGTATATTTATCATGACTTGGTGCCCATGAAAATTTTTGTTCCCTCCACCCCATTACCAGATTTGCGTAATTGGGTGAAAAGGAAAACCCCATGACAGTTCCAGGTTCTTGTTTGTAAATTGTTTTGTTGAATAGGAAGATATTATTTTTCAAGCTAATGGAAATCATTTCCAAAAGCATTTTGTTGTGCTCAAAGAACTGAATGTTTCTTTTACCTAAAAAGTGTTGGCAAGCTTTAAAGCCTACTTGATGTTCGATACTTGTATAAAGGGATATCACATACATCGCTATCAATTTATATGATGATTGCCATGGAATTCCATCCAACTTTTTTAGAAAGTCCGATGTATCTCTCAAGCATGAATTTAGGTCTTTCACCAAGGGGGACCAAGAAGTAATCACTGTAGTTGATAGCTAATTCCAAGATAGATCCTTTTGCTGACAGTATAGGCCTTACCGGCGGGTGTTTTTTGTCCTTATGTATCTTAGGTAAAAAATATATTGTCGTCATCACTGGATATTCAGTTGTTAGCTATTTTTCTTCTTCTTCATCTATCAGGTTAGATTCCACCCACATTTTCAATTTTCCTGTTAACATTTGCTGAATTTGTTTCATAGGGTTCACTTTTAGGCAGCTATAGCATTTGTCATCCATAAGCTGTCTTAAGGCTTTTTGACATAGTCTGTTTTATTCATGATAATGATGTCTCCTTTGTCTGCTGATTTTCTTTCCCCATGCAATTTTCCATAGGAATTTCAGGCACGACTACAGCCCAAACTGCTGAACAGAATTACACCAAATTTGGCAGAAACATAGATCTTGGTCCAGAAAGAGTCCTTTTTGTAAATTGGTGTCAATCCGTTCAGTAGTTTTGGAGTTATTAAAGAAAAAAGATTTATAAATCTCTAGAGAAGTGGATCCTCCATTAATCAAACAGATCTCATGGTGAGATCATATTGGTTGCCACCACTTCAACCAGGAATTGGTGGCAGCCATCTTATGACTTAGGCCCGAGTGCAACAAAAACACAAACAAAAAAAGAAGGGGGCAGGGTAGGAATACCCTGAGACTGTAGGCCTTGTGGTGGGGTACCACTATGCACTACCGAGGGCCAAAACATACAAAATATTTGGATGATCCGCAGTGAAATTAAAAAAAACCCTGCAAGTGCGGTTTCCTGCTTTTGTTGTTATTAGCCCCCCAGCTTGTACACGTCCCAGGGGAAAGTGATTGTAATTTCAAATGGGGGAGGGTGGTGCATGTGGCCCCCCTTTCGGCCTCAGAGACTGCTACCCCGGAGACCAGCCTTTTGTAATATTGGGAGGGGGACATGTGGCTGCCCTCCCGAGCTGATTTCAGCCTCGGGACTGCCACTCCCCAGGGCCTGGCCATGAAAAAATGGGGGAGAGGGCCATGCGACTGCCCTCCCCAGGACTATTTTCAGCACCGGGGACCCCAACCCTGAGGCCCGGCCATCAAACAAATGGGAAGGGACTGCATTGCCCACCACCCACAGCCTGGGTCCCATCCTACAGGGCTGGCTCCAGCTATGTCCCGGGGTGCCCACCTTTGGGAAATAGCACTTTTCCTGCCTGCTGTGGTGCAGGCAGGCAAACCTGTGTTTGCTCTCACTTGGCAGGAGCAATTTTAGGCTCCAGTTAAGTGAGAGCAAACACTAAGTGCCCAATTTCGACTTTGGCGGTCTGACGGCTCATAATCAGTCCTGGTAAGTTCTACACTCACTGATTCTGTGGATGATGTCATCAGTGATGTCATGAGTGATGTAATTTGAGATATCATCAGTGATGTCACTGACCATGTCATGAGTGATGTAGTATGTGAGATCATAAGCTGAGTATTGCAGGGGGCATGAGTTATAGTTGCTGAATTTCACTGGTTTTGTCTGAGTGAAACCTGAGCCTAACTATAACGTTGCTGTAACCTTTGTTTTTTTCATTGATTTTCTACTTGTTTTAAATGCTAATTCCTAACTATAACGTCCCTCTAACCTTCATAATTTCACTGAGAAAATATAAAGGTTAGAGGGGTGTTATAGTTAGGAATTAGCATTTTAAAAAAAGTAGAAATTCACTTAAAAAAACAAAAGTTACAGGAATGTTATAATTAGGCTTTTTTCAGTTAATTTCTACATTCTTTTCAATGGTAATTTCTAACTATAATGTCACTCTAACCTTTATATTTTTTCAGCAAAAACATATATATATATATATATATATATATATATATATATAATTATATATAATTATATATATATATATTTTGTCACTGAGAGAATATAGGTTAGAGGGACGTTATAGCTAAGATTTAGCATTTGACAAAACGTAGAAATTCACTGAAAAAACAAAGGTCACAGGTATGTTCTAGCTAGGCAAAAAAATATTTATATTTATGTGTGTGTGTATATATTACCTACTGGCGGTCGCCAGTAGGTAGTTATAGTTAGGACCACGTTTCCATAGGAAATCCGCAACATTCTATTTTGAATAACTTTGGCGCCGGTCGACGAATCCTCGCGAATTTTTCAAAATAGGTGGGGCGCTACGCTCCGCTCCTACCCTGAAAGTCTCGGGGGGATTCGTCAAGCGGGGGCTGAGATAAAAGGGGGGTCCCAAAACGCGTTTTTCCCATGCATTTTTCCATAGGACCTTTAGACAGGGCTACAGCCCGAACGGCTGAACAGAATTACTAGAAATTTGGCAGAGAGGTAGTCCTCCGGTAAAGGAAGTGCCTTTTGTAGGTTTGGTGTAAATCTGTTCAGTAGATTCTGAGAAAATAGCCTTTAAATCAATATATATATCTGAGCCAGCTTACGGTGCGCTTACGGTACGCTTACCGTACGCGTACGGTGGCGTGCGCGAGCGCGATTAGGATTGGCTCTTAGATCTTAGTAAACATTCGAATCGGCCGAAACCAGGAAGCGGCGGCCGCCATTTTCTCTCTCGCACTGAGAGAGATGATTAACAAACAAAGCACAAAAACATTTAAAGGGGCTGTTTTGACAGCTCCCACACACATAGCCATGTACAGGGAGTCCCCAAAGATCCCCCAAGGCCAAAAACGGAATTTTTATTTTTTCGCTAATTTCGCCGATTATGCTTACCGTACGTGTACGGTAAAAAAATATAAAAAAAAATAAAATATCCACACTAACCCCACCCCGTGTGCAATTGGTGACCCAAGGTCACCAATTGTGCATGGCTTATCACTCAAGTAAAAAACGAAAAGATTAAAAAAAAAATAATAATAAAAAAAAATTATCCACACTCTCTCCACCCCGTGTGCAAATGGTGCCCGAAGGGCACCATTTGTGCATGGCTTATAACTACTGCGAAAAATAAAAATATTACCTTTAAAAACGAAGTGCATCATATGTCCTCCATGTGCGCACGGTGCGCGAAGCGCATCGTGCGTACATGGCCCATCTAGCGTAACGTGGGCACGCGGTGCGCGTAGCGCACCGTGTGCCCACCGTGCGTGCACGGCACTAACTGCGTAAAGTGGTCGCGCGGTGCGCGAAGCGCACCGCGTGCTCACTGTGCGCGCACGGTGCGCGAAGCGCACCGTGCGCGCACGGAACAAACTGCGTTAAGTGGGCGCGCAGGCCACGAATGGCGTAAAGTAACTTAGCATTTAAAAAAACATACAAATTCACTGAAAAAACCATAGGTTTCACACACGTTATAGTTAGGAATTAGCATTTTAAAAACCTTGCAAATTCACTGAAAAAACCATAGGTTTCACACATGTTATAGTTAGCGGAAATTTTACTGATAAAAAACCAATGAAATTCCCCCGTTATAGTTAGTGCAGGCAACTATAACTCACGCGACCGCAATCTTCTGCTGATGACATATGTGTCTTTATGAAAAGAAAATATTTGTAATATATGTATAGCTAAAAATGTATGGAAGAAGACATGGGTAAATAAGTGTCTAAATACAGTATTAGCATCAGCAGAGGATTGCGGTCGCGTGAGTTATTGTTGCCTGCACTAACTATAACGGGGGAATTTCATTGGTTTTTTATCAGTAAAATTTCCGCTAACTATAACATGTGTGAAACCTATGGTTTTTTCAGTGAATATATATATATAAATATATATATATATATATATATATATATATATATATATAATCACCAGTGAGTAGTTATAGTTAGAACCTAGTTTCCATAGGAAAAGTGGTTTTTAATTTGCCAATAACTTTGGCACCATTTGACAAATCTTCACGGAATTTTGAAAACAAATTGTTCACTTAGGTTAGCTCCTGTCTTGAAAGTTTCAGGGTGATTTGTCAGCGGGGGCGAGAAAATAGGGGGTCCCAAAACCTGTTTCTCCATGTTAATTTCCAAAGGAAACTTTAGACACGGCTACAGCCTGATCTGCTGAACGGAATTACACCAAATTTGGCATAGAGCTAGCTCTTGGTCCAGAAAGCACACTTTTTAAATGGTGTAAATGGGTTCAGTAGTTTTTGAGTTATTTGAAGATTTACAGATATATGTATTTGAGAATTCTGAGATCTGATTGGCTGAGCCCTTCCGAGCACGAGCTTGGCTCTGATGGGCCGGCAACACTTCAAACCAGGAAGTGTTGGCAGCCATCTTGTGCCACGGACCAAGTGAGAGGGGGAAAAAGGTAGGAGAAATGTTAAAAAACAAAAGAAGCTGGCAGGGTAGGAACACCCAGACCCCCCAGGCCTGCTCAGGGGTCCCACAGGGAACACCAGGCCCAAAAATGCATTTTTAAATTTTTTTTTAGCTGCGCTGCGCAGTGTGCATGAACCCTGTCGAAAATGGAAAACAAACAGAGTGCGGGCTGCCTTGCTTTATTTTTTAAAGCCCCTGGGTGGGCCAGGTCCTGGGGGCAATGCTAATGTATGTAGCGGGGGGCCTGCGGGGGCCCCCACAGCCCCGGGAACTGCCACCTCCCAGGGCTTAATTGTTAATATGTGGGGGCACGCGGCACCCCACAGTCCCAGGGTTTATATGCAAAATGTGTGTTGGGGCTCCTGCCACCCATGCTGCCCCCATGATCACCACCTCCCTTGGACAATGCTTATTATTGTGTGGGGGACCTCGCAGGCCCTCCAAACCCCAGGGACCGCCATCTCCCCGGGGATTAAAATAGAAAAAATAAGTGTGGGGGGCTCCTGCTCCCCCACACTGCCCCAGGGACCACCACCTCCCCGGGCACTCTTTAATTAAATGCGGGGGTCTGTTGCAGACGCCCGAGCCCCAGGGACCACCACCTCCCCAGGGCTTTAAACAGTAAGGGAGGGGGGCCGTGCACCCCCCCTCCTGGAGCCCTTGATGGCCCTGGGGACCGCCACCCCCAGGGCCAGCTCCTGCAATTTCCCGGGGTGCCCACCCACGGGACATTGCTGTTTGCTATGACAGGGCGGGAGCATGGCTCCCACCCTGCCATAGCTAACCCTGCTTTGCTTCATTGGAGTGAGAGCAGAAAAACCTGCTCTCGCTACAATGAAGCAAAGCAGGATTGCTTTTGAGCAAGGGGAGCTGCATGTCAGCAGCTCCCCTTGCTCAAAAGCAATGCCGGTTCCCGCAGGAGGGGGGAGCCGGCGGGACTGTGGGGGCATTTGGGCTCCCCCCATGGTCCCCAACGGAGAGGCCAGGCCCCAGGGGATGGGGTCCCTGGGGCCAGAAGTAGCTCAAGAGGGCGGCCACGCGGCCCCCCTCCCTTTTTAAAAAAAAAAAACGAATGGCCGGGGGATGGGGTTCTTGGGGCCGAAATAGGCCTGGCAGAGGGGCCGTGTGGCCCCCCTCCTACAAAAAATAATTAAATAAATAATGGCCAAGCCCCGGGGATCGGGTCCCTGTGGTCAATAGTGGCCCAGGGAAGGGGGAATTCCATGACCAATGAGGTCATGAACACTGCACACTGTTCCTATGGGGTAACAACTCTTTTAGAAATGAACATAATCATACAAATTCTTTCATAAGGAATTAGAGCACAAAATCATAATGCAAACATATCTTTTTAGTACTGGTATCATATTCTTGCATATGTAACAATCCAATGTAGATGCACATTTGAAATTTATACAAGCATCAATGATAAAATCATGACATTTCATGACAACGTAGTGGTAGTGTCAAAACACAGTTTTTTCGTTTTCAAAATAAGAAGATTTTTGAGTCATGCCCGATGCATTTCGGGACTGTCGCGTCCCTTCTTCAGGGGAAACCTATGAGAAAGAAACTCTGTTTAATGGGATAAAATATGTCTGTGTGTAGCTGCCAGGCACCAAGAGATCACTATGATGTGGAAAGTCGCAAGTTGAAAAAACATGAGTATATAGTGTTCAATGATACAGCGTCAGAAAAATTCTGAAGAGAAACCATAGACAGTGCGCATTAAAGTAGTGATGCAGAAACGGAGAACAGTGCACAGATTACTAATGCTCATATTGGTAGTACAACAATGATAGAGACGGGTCGTTTTGAGGACGTAGTAAACGAGAGGTGAACATAAGGAAGTGTGTAAGTGAACTGGATCTAATATGACTCACGTGAAATAGTGCTGGTGTGGGTTAAAGGGAAAGGAAACACGAGATGAAACGCTCACCGATCGGGAGGATGAAGTTAAACAACCTTCATTCAATGGAAAGCTGTGGAAATAATAATGTGTCATTATATGAGGATCCGAAAGCGTATTCAAGCTAACACGCGTAAGCGTGATTAATCTTCACCGGTAAGAAAAGCTGTGGCTGGGCTGGTGAAACAACTGCTGCCAAACATCAAATGTTCTGGAAAAAATGGAAATAAAAAGGCACCGGTATTCATTGGGCCTTTATAACCACAACGTTTAAAAATAAAAATAAAATGCACCGAGGGCATGAAGCCGCTTACCTGGTACACTCGTGAAAAGGGAACTGAACGCTACGCCATACTGCATCCGGAGATACTTCTGACCCTGGGAAGGGTGGTGCTGGTAAAGCGTGTCGTGCGTGGATATAGAAAGGGGACTACAGTGATTCGTAAAAAGTCAGGCATTTTGAACTGGTGTGTATGGTAGCAACAAGCAATTTTAGGAAAATAAACTCGTAAATGAAGAAAATGGTTTTGAAATAGATGCGCGAGATAAACTAAATGGACAATAAATACGAATGGAAAAAAAGGAGCTAAGGTCCTAAGTCACTGAATTCGGTGGTCACAAAAATGGATAGAGTCTGGTAGATAATGGAATAGAGGAGATGTGTATGGATGGGGTCAGAAATAAAGGGGCGGGGATCTATAATTACTGGAGATAACGAATCGTAAAGCAGATTAACAAAAAAATGGAGAATGTGTTAGAGAGTCACAAAAAAATGATAAAAGGGAACATATGGAGAAAGTATATGGCTGACAGATGTGTGACTGTGTATAAACAATGTGAAAGGTGATCAAGAAAAAGTCCGCCACCCAGAAAGTTATGTATAAAAGGGAAATGTTTATCAAAAGCATACTAATAAGACAGTGTGGTACATCATAGGAAACAACTCATATCGTAACGATCCTTGAGCCCCAAAGGAGTCATGGTTTGCAAAATGTTAATCCAATAAATCTCTCTTTGAAGCAACCTCTTGGTAATATCTATACCTGGTCTAACTGTGGGTCTTTCTACTATTTACACCAGGGTCAGAAGTATCTCCGGTTGCAGTATGACGTAGCATTCGGTTCCCTTTTCACGAGTTTACCAGGTAAGCGGCTTCATGCCCTCGGTGCATTTTATTTTTATTTTTAAATGTTGTGGTTATAAAGGCCCAATGAATACCGGTGCCTTTTTATTTCCATTTTTTCCAGAACATTTGATGTTTGGCAGCAGTTGTTTCACCAGCCCAGCCACAGCTTTTCTTACCGGTGAGGATTAATCACGCTTACGTGTGTTAGCTTGAATACGCTTTTGGATCCTCATATAATGACACATTATTATTTCCACAGCTTTCCATTGAATGAAGGTTGTTTAACTTCATCCTCACGATCGGTGAGAGTTTCATCTCGTGTTTCCTTTCCCTTTAACCCACACCAGCACTATTTCACGTGAGTCATATTAGATCCGGTTCACTTACACACTTCCTTATGTTCACATCTCGTTACTACGTCTTCAGAACGACCCGTCTTTATCATTGTTGTACTACCAATATGAGCATTAGTAATCTGTGCACTGTTCTCCGTTTCTGCATCACTACTTTAACGCGCACTGTCTATGGTTTCTCTTCAGTATTTTTCTGATGCTGTATCATTGTACACCATATACTCATGTTTTTTCAACTTGCGTTTTTCCACATCATGGTGATCTCTTGGTGCCTGGCAGCTACACACAGACATATTTTATCCCATTAAATAGAGTTTCTTTCTCATAGGTTTCCCCTGAAGAAGGGACGCGACAGTCCCAAAATGCATCGGGCATGACTCAAAAATCTTCTTATTTGGAAAACAAAAAAAAACTGTGTTTTGACGCTACCACTATGTTGTCATGAAATGTCATGATTTTATCATTGATGCTTGTATAAATTTCCAATGTGTATCTACATTGGATTGTTACATATGCAAGAATATGATAACAGTACTAAAAAGACATGTTTGCATTATAATTTTGTGCTCTAATTTCTTATGAAAGAATTTGTATGATTCTGTTCATTTGTAAAAGGATTGTTACCCCATAGGAACAGTGCGCAGTGTTCATGACCTCATTGGTCATGTAATTTCTTGTTTCATTGTTAACGCTTGATGTGACAGCAAGTGTTACACTGCAGCACCCTTGTTTTAATCAAGTATAATTTGATTAATAGGTCTACATAGGTGTGCGCTTCCTCATACACTTACCAGGGAAGGGGGGCCACATGCCCTCCCTTCCCTTTTAATAAAAAAAAAAAGAAGGAAAACGCCGGCCCCGGGGGATAGGGTCCCCGGGGCCATAATTGGCCTGAGGGGGGCCACGTGGCCTCCTCCAAATTTATTTACAAAAAAACCCCAAGTCTGGCCATGCCCCGGGGCTGGGGTCCCCAGGGCCTAAATTGCCCTCGGCCCATTTCCTTTTTTTTGTTTTTATATTTTTTTAATAAAAAGGGGTCAGGCCCTGGGGGATAGAGTCACCAGGGCCCCAAACATGGTTAAGGAAGGGGGGCCACAAATCCCAACTTCTAAAAATATATATTTAAAATAAAGCTGGCATCTCGCTCATACTCTTACCTTACTTGTGTATCTATCATACATACTTTTACCAACCTCATGTATACACACACCTTTGCAATCCTGTTTTTTAAACTACATTGCAATTCACATACCTGTAAATTGAGTCGGTAGCTCAGGTATTTTTTTATGTCGTCAGTTAGATTATAGTCTCAGAGAAACTGTAAAAACTAAGCATAAGAATGGTATACTACTCTCACACAAAGCAACCATTAATGGCAACCTTTCAAACTTCACACTCAGAGATACTGTCCAAGGTAGCAAATAAAAATGTCCCTTTCCTATTTTACTTTTCTGAACTCATTTCTCAATGGTCAGTATTTCTTAACATTTTCTTGCACTTCAGTGAAGAAGCCCCATCTGGTAGTATTTTTGGAGGTACTCGCGATTTTTTTGCGACCCTCAGTGTAGCCTCAGTGTAACTTTACTATGAATTAGCGAATATACAGGAGTCAAAAACATATTTAGCTTTGTACTTTTCATCTCTTCTAAAATGTATTATATACATGTGAATAAGAAAATAAAGCCTCCTTAATAGATTATGAGTGTAAACCAATGTAATTTTAACAAAGAGACTACAGTCTGTTTAATGCCTTTCCCCCACACTCTCTTAGAAGAGTGTCAATAGCAACCCCCTTTGGAACACTCTCTTTAACTAGTAGGTCACAAATTTACAACACATTCTAGAACCAGCACATTACTCTCCAACTCAACTGCAGCAGGTATGGTTGAATGTTTGCAATTTAAAGCATATCCAAGATTGCATTACATTATTTTATTTTAACCAAAATGGGTGCAACAGTGGCTATACTATTGAGTGAGTGGGTGTGTGGGTGGGTGTACGGATACATGAATAGGTGCATTTGTGACTGCTTGGGTAAGTGAAAGGCTGTGTGGCTGTGTGTATCCATGTATGAGAAGGTGTCTGAGAGGCTGTATGGGTGTGTGAGTGAGGTGCCAGTGACTGTATGGGCATGTGAGGGGGTGAGTGAGTAGCTGTATAGGCGAGTGAGTGCTTGTGTCAGTGACTGTATTGATGAGTGAGTGAGTGAGTGGGTATGTAGCAGGCTGTATGGTTTAGTAAGTGTGTGTATTAGTAGTTGTATGAGTGAGTGAGTAGGTATGTCAGTGACTATATAAGTATGTGACTGGGTGTTTGAGTGGCAGTATAGGTGAGTTAGTGAATGTGTTAGTATCGCTATAGGTAATTGACTGGATGTTAGTGACTGTATGGCTGAGTGAATCGGTGTGTCAGTGACTGTATGGGTGAGTGAGTGTGTGTGTCAGTGACTGTATGGGTGAGTGAGAGAGTGTGCCAATCACTGTAAGGGTGAGTCAGTGGGTGTGTGACAGGCTATATGGTTGAGTGAATGGGTGTTATTAACTGTATGAGTGAGTGAGTGGGTACGTCAGTGACTGTATAGGTGTGTGACCGGGTGCATAGGTTAGTGGCTGTGTTAGTACCTGCATAGGTGAGTGGGTGTGCTATTGACTGTATGACTGAGTGCATGGGTGTGTCAGTCCTTGTACTGGTGAATGAATGTGTATGTCAGCGACTGTATGTGTGAGTGAGTGGGTGTATGACAGGCTGTTTGGTTGAGTGAGTGCATGTGTTAGTAGCTGTATGGGTGAGTGAGTTCATATGTCAGTGACTGTATAGGTTACCGAAAACAATAAAATGCTTTCCTCCAAACAGCACATTATACTCTATTTTTAAACTCTGCTGCATTCTCAAGTGTACGAAGGCAAGCATTAAGTTTGAGATCATGCTCACCTCATTGATGATTAAAAGCTTCAGTTCCTTCAATACTCTTGACACTTCATGACAATCTTTACTGGATAACTTCTGGTATTTCAGTTTATTGTCAAGTTTAACAGGTAGCATAAGTAGTTGATGTAAAGTAATTCATTTAATGTTGTGTGCAGCTAATCGAGTTGGTGTTGTTACTACACACAATAAATTTGATTCTGTTCTCCTCTGTAGGTAAGCGGTGAAAAAAGTAATTAAAAATATTTTCCTGTTGCCAGCTTCACCACTAATGTACAATACTATTGCCTTAAAGTATGAATATCTCCTCATACTCTTACAATAACCTTGTGTATACACATACCTTTGTAATCCTATTTTTTACACTACATTGCAATTCACATTCCTGTGAATTGAGTTGGTAGATCGGGTATTTTGTTATGTTGTCAGTTCGACTATAGTCTCAGAGACAATGTAAAAACTAAGCATAAGAATGGTATAGCACTCTAATACAAGGCAACTATTAATGGCAACCTTTTCAACTTCACACTCAGAGATAATGTCTCTTGCCTCCACACTCTATTTAGCAGGATTTCCATAGGAACTCCCTTTGGAGCTCTCTCTTGAACCAGTAGGTCACAAGTTCACAACACATTCTAGAAGCAGCACATTACTCTCCAACTCATCTGCGATAGGGATGGTCGACTGTTTGCAATTTAAAGCATATCCAAGATTGCCTTACATTTTTTAATTTTAACCAGAGCCAATCACAGACCTACTTACTTTTCCTTAAAAATCACTAATTCATTTTATCTACCTGCCTATATACACCATCCAATCAAATATTTCCTTTTTTAAACCTGGTCTTGCCCTCCATTTTAATTGCCTTTTTGATTTTGAAAACTGTCTCATTCAGCTCCAGCCTTCAACTGTTTACTACTCCTCCTTCAAAATTCTTTGAGTATGGATTGTGGGTCACAGCTTTTTATTTTGGGCTAGAGAGTGTGCTAGAAAGAGCGGTATTGACAGGGACTTGGGTTTGCCTAATGTGGATATTACTTGGATTGGCCGGAGAGGGTTAAAGTGACATCAATTGCTTTGGTTGAAAGCATTGTTTATAGTCAACACCCTGACCTCATGATTGTGCACTGTAGTGGCAATGACCTAGGCACAAGGATACCTTTGCTCAATTAATGGTACTTTTCCCTCAGACTGCCTGGGTATTCTCCAACATATGCCAAAGGCAGAAATTGAAGTGGTCAAATGAGTTCTGTCCACAAATAGACATAGGCAACAAAAGGAGATGACTGGGCTGTTCCTTGAGGAAGGAAGGAGGAAAGGATCACTAGGGAAACAGGGTTAGTGCTCAATGGAGGACAACCCCTGAGTATCCAATTTGTTGGATATAATGGCCTCACACACCCTTGCGAGTGTCATGCTTCATCATCGGCAATGCTCCTTGTTGGGCAGGCGGTGCAATGCCCAACGGGCTCACCTCAAAGAGGGGCTCTTTATCGGAGATCTTTTGTCCAACTGCCTATGGGTGAAGTGGGGGTGAGGGGCCAGGACAGAGTAGATAGTGTGGGTGAGGATAAAATGTGGCCTAAGGTACCGGAAAGCAATTTTTATTCTGGTGGTCCTCTGCCACAAGTAAAATCAAGAATAGCGGGTGCTCATGGGGACTATGGTTTCCCGGAGTGAACCAGGGCTAGAGTGCAAATGGTGTGGTCAACATGTTTCTCGCTTCTAGTACATTGACTGCGATTCTTCAGGACCTAGTGAAAAAAACGACAATCTACAAAACATGACCTAATGGTTAGTATCAGTTTAAATACAGCACATAAGTTGTACTACCTGTATGACACTGCTCTTACCTAAGGGTTAGAGTTATAGGGTGTCAACAGTACCCGGTGGATCTGACATCAAGGCAGAAGCCATAAAGTTACAGGTTTCTACTGCTCGTGTCAGGGCGAGTCAAGCCTACCCATCTCACCGATGTTCACCTCACAGAGAAAGGCAACAGTGTTTTCCTCAACAGCTTGAAATACTGCATCCTGTTTTATCTATAGTTCTCGATTACACAAATTAACAGAAAGGCTCTTTTCTATATCCCAAATACTGGTTCATTTGCTTTTTAAATCCCTATTTTGAAAGTTTTTTTTCAAATTTGGAACTATGTGGCGAATACACAAAACAAAAGCAGAAATTCAATAGGCATTAGCACATTTAAAATTCACAACTATATAAGTGACTCTGTGCATCTGACTGGGTGCATTAGTGTGTGAATGGGGCTGTGAGTGGCTGTAAGAGTGTCTGAGTGGGTCTGTGAGTGGGTGTACGAGTGTCTGAGTGTGTCTGTGAATGAGAGCATGAGTGTCTGAGTGGGTGTGTGAGTGGGTGTGTGCATCTGAGTGGGTCTGTCAGTGGGTGTGTGAGTGTCTGATTTGGTCTATGAGTGAGTGCATAACTCTTTGAGTGGGTCTGTGAGTAGATTTCTAGTTTTCGAGTGGGTGCCTGGGTGAGTGCATGAGTTTCAGAGTTGATCTTTGAGTGAATACGTACATGTCTGTGTGTGTCTGAGAGTGGGTGCATGAATATTTCAGTGGGTCTGTGAGTGGATGTGTGAGTGTCTGGGTGGGACTGTGAGTGGGTGCATCAGTGCCTGAGTGGGTCTGTGAGTGAGTGTGTGGGTGTCTGGGTGGGACTGTGAGTAGATGCATGAGTGTCTGTAAGCACGTTTGCAGAGTGGTGTAAAAAGGGGTGTGGCCTCTGACCACCTCTCAACAATCCCACTGTGTAGGGCTCACTGGAGGTATCTGGTGGGATAGTTGGCACCCCGGGACCCTCAGTATTCAAGGGGACTTATTTCCCCAACTTAGAACACACCGGGGCGGCGTTGGTAGAGTAGTGGGGGAAGGGGTCTTCCGGTGAGTTGCTTGCTTTCTTTTTTTTTTCAGAAGGGGGGCTATGTGGCCCCTTCCCTTGACCCTCTTGGACTCTGGGGACCCCACCCCCAGGGCCTGAGTCATTTTTTGCAAACAAATAAAATGAAACTCGAGGGCTCATGCAGCCCATTACGTCCCTTGGGACCCCATCCCTGAGGCTAGGCCTTTCTTTAATTATTTTTTTAAAGGGTAGGGGGGACATATGGCCCCCCTCCCCAGGCTGATCTTGGCCCAGGGGACCCCATCCCCCAAGGCCCAGCCAATTTTTCTTTTAATGTATTATTTTCTTTAAGGGAGGGGGCCGAGCAGCAACCCTCCCCTAGGCCATTTACTGCTCCGGGGACCCCATCCCCCATGGCTTGGCCATTTTTTAAAATTTATTTTAAGGGAGGTGGGCCACGCTGCCCCCCTCCCCAGGCCGATTTCGGCCCGGTCATGTTTGTTTAATTAAAAAAAGGGATGGGGGCTGCTTGGCCCCCCTCCCGGGCCATTTTTGGCTCTGGGGACCCCATCACCCTTGGCATGGACACATGTTGGGGACCGCAGTTGGAGCCCCAATGCCCTTGCGGTCCCTGCCAGCTCTCCGCCTCCTGCGGGAGCCGACATTGCTTTTGGGCAAAGGGAGCTGCTGACATGCAGCTCCCTTTGTCCAAAAGTAATTCTGCTTCGCTTCATGGAAGCAAGAGCATATTTCCTGCTCTCACTTTCATGAAGCGAAGCAGAAGTTTGCTATTGGATTGCCGGAGCAGTGCTCCCACCATGCCATAGCAAGCTGCAATGTCCCGAGGTGGGCACCTCGGGACATTGCACGAGCTGGCCCTGGGGCGTGGCGGTCACCAGGGCCAAGGAGGGCTCCTGGAGGGGGGCCATGCAGCCCCCCTCCCATCTTGTATCTATCCCCGGGGAGGTGATGGTCCCCGGGACAGTGTGGGGGGGCTCAACCCCCCCCCCCACACTTACATTTTTTAAAGGTAGCCTCAGGGTGGCCCCCAGCATTCAATCCATATAGCCCCAGGGAGGTGGCGGTTCCTGGGGCCACATGAGGGCAAGAGCCCCACACACTCCAAATAAAGCCCCCTGGAGGTGGCAGTCCCCGGGGCTGTGGGGAGCCACATTCCCCCCGCATTTTATGAACAAAGCCCTGAGGAGGTGGCGATCCCTGGGGCAGCGGGGCCTCCGCAGGCCCAGTTTCATATTATGGCATTGCCCCCGGGACCTGGCTCACCCGGGGGCCTAATTAAACTAAGCACGGGTTACCAAGCTTCCTTTTTAAAATATGTTGGCATGATTCACAGACCCTATGCGAATCCCGCCAATTTTTTGCCATGTCTTTTCACAGGTAAAATACCAGTTCCCCATGTGGTAGCCAAAGTACATACATGCAGATCAATAGTGTAGGGTGGCTCAATCCTACAAAGAAAATTGAGTTAGCAGTCTCTACCACTCGGCCGATGCCATAGCGGTGCCCTTCTCCTGACTTGGGTCAATATCCACAAGTACCCAGAGGACAGAGCTTAATGCAGAGAGAAGAAAGTCCCCGCCAGCTGAGTCAAACTCACAGCGCCAAACCTTGACCCCTGCCTTGGTCGTTACTTTAACTCCAGTCCTTTTCCATGTTCTGGGGCTTGCCTAGTTTTGTCACAAACAACAGGGTGCAGTTAACCAGCAAGCACCAAACTGCAGTGCACCATGCCATGCAGACCTCCTCCCCTTCCAATAATAATTGGGCAGGCCTCCCTGCCCACCTCAGTACTATGCAAAGGTCTTTCCGCCTTTTGTCAGGATGATAGGCAGCTTACCAAAAGGCCCCCAGTGTGTTTTCCGTCGATTTTGGTGATGCATTTTTCATGCCGAGGAATATGAGGACATCTCCACCAAACTAAAAGGCACTTACTTCTTATAGCTAAGAGGAAGTACCCTTGTTTATGGGAGCTTTGCCTCTTTGTAGTCTTGTTGTCCTCTCTATAGGAGGATTCATGTTATCACAGATTTCTGGATAAAGACGCAGAAGGAACAATCCCACTGCCGAAATGCACACAAAGTCACGGGAGACATTTTCTTGTGGTCCATTACACAGATGTAGTGTAGAATATGCACTGGACATTTACCCAATGCGGTAGAGGTAGCAGTTACTAATTAACCAGAAGAAAGTACTCCAATTGAGTAGATATTTTGTGCAAAACTGTGGACTCTTGTTGGATAAAGGGGCATGTGCGGTTCCTTTGGGGCCACTCACACAGTTACTGACACACCCACTTAGATACCCACTCATATACTCAGGCACTCACACACCCACTCACAGACCCACTCAGACACTGATACACCCACTCACAGACCCACTCAGACACTCAGACACCTACTTACAGACCCACTCACACCCCACTCACAGACCTACTGAGACACTCTCACACACACTCATAGACACACTCAGGAACTCATTCACCCACTCACAGACCCACTCAGACACTCTAATACCTACCCACAAACCCACTCATGCACCCACTCACAGACCCACTCAGTCCCTCTCACAGCCACTCACAAGCCCATTCAATCAATCAGTATCAATCAATATTCTTATGAAGCGCAACTAGAGGATCTAGCCTTACGGCTAGAGTGGTCGACCTCGAAGCTGGGAAACCGGGTTTGAGCTTTGGCAATGATGCTCAACATCGTGTGATTCTGGGCAAATCACTTAATCTCCCTGTGCCTAACAACAATGAAGGTGTCCATCTGTAATGCAACTGCTGCTCATGTAAAGCGCTCTGATACCCGATGTCTCGGGTCTAGTTTGCGCTATATAAAACTCTTTAAAAAGAAATACTCACCAGGGAGGGTCTCAAGGTACTGGGGTGGGGGGGGGGGGGGTGGATCTGTGGTTCAGTTGAAGGGCCAGGCCTTGAGGTCCTTACTGAATTGCAGCAGTGATGGGGATTGCCTGAGGTGCAGAAGCAGGGAGTTCCAGGTCTTCACAGCTAGGTAGGAGTAGGATCTTCCTCCAGCCGTAGTCTTGTGGATCCGTGGGATGGTGGCCAGGGCCAGGGAGCATAGAGCATAGGGAGCGTAGAAGGAGAGGCGGTGATTGTGGTAAGTGGGTCTGGCGTTGTGGAGGGTGGAGGGGGTTGTGAGCTCTGGTGCCCACCAGGAGACATCCGAGGCAGAGGGAGAGGAGCCCAGGATGAGGACTTTGGTCTTGTCTGAGTTAAGCTTGGGGCAGCTGTATTTCATCCAGGTGGTGACTGACTTCTTCCCGCTATGGAAGTTTCTCTTGGTGGCTGTGGATTTGTCTGTGAGGGAGAGAATCATCTGGGTGTCATTGGCGTAGGAGACGATGTTAAGTCCTTGACTTCTGATGGCTGCAATTCAGACACTCATGCAAAACCACTCATACTCTTTCACACCCATTCACAGACCTAATCAGAGACTCATGCACTGACTCAGAGACCCACTCAGGGACTCACAAATCCACTCACAGACCCACTCAGAGAGACTCACGCACCCACTCCCAGACCCACTCAGAGACTCAGGCACCCCCTCACAGACTCATTCAGATACTCATGCACTCACTCACAGACTGACTTGCACACTTATGAAGGTACTCAAAAATTCATTCAAACATTCTTTCATCCACTAACAGACCCACTCAGAAACTCATTCATGCACCCACTCTGACACCCACTCAAACACTTATGCACCCACTCGGACACCCACTCAGACACTCATGTGCCAACTCACAGACCCATACAGTCACTCATATACCCAATCACAGACCCATACAGCCACTCGAACCCACAAAAACACTCACACACCCAGTCACAGACCCATACAGCCACTCATACACACTCACCAACCTATACATCCACATGTTATACCTTATCCTGGTATAATAATAGATCATGCCGAGATGCTAAAACCAATCTGGCTTTGCAATTAAAAAGCACAACAGATCCCAAATCCAAAGTAGCAGTAGATCCTATAAAAAAGCGTAATCAATCGCTAAGAAAGACTGGGATAGAGGGATTTGGGATGATCTGTTACTGACCGAAGAAAGTAGTGATCAGTGCTCATTTTGGACTCTAGAGTCCTTAGTTAGTATGGATGGATTCTGCCATTTAGAGACCAATATAGCAGCTTCTGATTGGGTTGCAATTTTTCCTGCCTCTACAAACAGCATGGGGAAATGTTGGGGCACATAGGCACCTCTGAGGGCATGAGGGCCACTAGTTTGTCCCCAAGAGAAGGAGGGGGTGAGCCAGCTATGGATGGGCCCTTTTAGTCCTACTATGTGAGGGCCTGGAGGTATCTGCAGAAGAGCGTCGATTATTTCTCTGTGATCTTTACTGCTATAATGAAAAGTGCTTCCTTGTTACCCTTGTGGGCTGAGATGGAAATTATCCCCATTTTTAAAAAAGGCAACCATGATCAACCAATGAACTACAGACCGATTAGTCTGCTCACAAAGGCTGTTTAGTAAGGTTGCCTTGGGTAGACTGCAGGAATGGTTGTCATTTAACGATGTCCTGTCACCCCTTCAGGCAGGCTTTAGAAAGTCCACCTGCACTATGGCCCGGGTTTTGAGACTGGACATAATATACTGGAAGTCTGTCACCTAGGGTGTAGGCCAACTTTGTGTAGTATTTGTTGATTTGAGCTCAGCCGTTGACTTGGTTCCCGGACCTACCCTTTCGGGTCCTCCGAGAGTTGGTATTGCCTACTTACCTTCTTGAAATCCTAATAAGGCTGCCCTCCAATAATTATGCCCAACTAAGGTGTGTTACATCAGTAGAAATGACCAACTCAATGATCAGAGGAGTGAGGCAGGGGCGCATACTTCCTTCCACATTGTTCACACTCTATATTAATGGCCTTGTGGGTTGCTTGGATTATTGCAATAATGATGCACCCAGATTGGCAAACATGCGGGTTTCAGCCTTCATGTTTGCTGATGATGCCCTACTAATCCTCAATAGACCTCCAAAGGCTACTGAACCAGTTTGAGAGTTTTTGTAAATTGATGAGACTAAAGATTAATGTGAACAAAACTAAATACATGGTCCTGAAACCAGGGCATACCACCAGGTTCAAATCCCACACCAGCAGAGGTATCACTCGAAAGGGTGTGCACAATTGTGTATCTAGGTATCAATCCTGCGAATGGTATAATCTCAAGTGGATTTTCAACCTCCTCATCTGATTCAGGAGTAGTCTCTGTGGAACTGCTTTTTTCTCTTCTTTCTTCTTCACTGCTTATCGGAACTTCAGGCTCTCTCACAGAATCTGATCTCCCTTTTGAAACTCTCAATGTTTCTCTTGAAGCTTCTCCTGGAAAGAAAGAATCACCTGACTCTCTTTCTCCTTCAGCTCCTTCAAAATTCCGATTCCTTCTCACTGGTTCTGTTTCTTCATCATCACTGGAATCTGACTCTTCAAAATACTCCTTACCAGTACCATCTTTTGGGTTTGGAACTCTCAGAGTATGACTTGCATGTACCCAGTTTTTCACACCAGCACACTTCACTGCAGTTGTCGTGGTCAGAATGACTTGTCTTGGCCTTCCCCACCTTGGAACCAAGCAATTTCTTCTTCTGTGCACTTTAATCCTCACCCAGTCCCCTGGACTCAGATCATGAGCTTGCTTCTTCTCAAGTGTAGTAGCGTCTTCTCCAACCTGGTGAAACACAGAATGAACTGCGTCAGCCAGGCCTTTACAGTAATCCAAAATCATGTCATCAGTTATTGTCATCAACTTATTGACAGGTACAAATGCATGACGCATTGCACGTCCCATCAAAATCTCATGTGGACTCAAACCAGTAGTTCTATCTGGAGTAGATCTAATAGTCATTAGCACTAGAGGCAAGACATCAGGCCATTTCATTCCAGTGGCTAAACACATCTTACCAATCCTGTTCTTGATTGTGCCATTTATCTGCTCCACAACACCAGAAGCCTCTGGTCTGTAAGCACAATGTAGCTTCTGCTGTATGCTCAATGCTTCACAAATCAAACTCATGAGCTCATTATAGAAGTGTCCACCTCTATCAGACTCAATCGTTACTGGAAACCCGTACCTAGGAATCAACTCTCTTAACAGTAACTTTGCCACTGTTATTCCATCATTTCTCCTAGTCGGATAGGCCTCCACCCACCTCGAGAACAAACAGACTACCACTAGAACATACCTCAATCTGTTCACTTGTGGCATTTCAATTAAATCAATCTGCATTCTGGTAAAAGGACCACCTTCTCTGCCTATTGTTCCTAGACTCACCACTGTCTTTTTACCAGTGTTAAATTGCTGGCAAATCAAACATCTTTGACAAATGCTTTCTGCAATCATCCTGAACTTTGCATTGTACCAAGTCTGTTTAAAAGACCTGATCATCGCATCCCTTCCCAAATGTCCCTGGCCATGATACATCCTTGCCATTGCTGACAACATAGAATTTGGCATGACTGGTCTACCATCTCTATAGATCCAGACATGATCTGTTTCTCTTGGGGCACAACCTGCCTTGATCCAGTCTTTCTTTTCTTCCTTTCCTGCCTCATCCTGCAACTGTTTCACCTCATCCCACGTTTCTAGGACATTAGTAAACATCACAGAACAAAAAGACATTTCCCCTTCTCGTTCCCTATTAATCGAGTGATTATTTTTAGCACAATACTGTGCAATGTCGTTTGCGAAGCGATTTCCAATTGTCACAAAATCATCTCCTTGTCCATGAGCAGCACATTTTACAACTGCTAATTCTTTAGGCAGCTGTATCGCCTCAAGTAATTTTCCAATCACTTCAGCATTCTTTATTGGAGTCCCACTCGACGTCAAGAAACCTCTCTGTAGCCAAAGCTGGCCAAAATCATGCACAACTCCAAATCCATACTGACTATCAGTCATTACAGTCACTCTCAGATCTTTCCCAATTTCGCAAGCTTTCGTCAATGCCACCAATTCAGCAACTTGTGCAGATTTCACTCCTTTCAATGGTGAAGCTTCCATAACTTCTGAAACCTTGCACACTGCATATGCTGCACTCAGCACACCATCATCATTTCTCAGACATGATCCATCCACAAACAGCACATGGTCACTCTCAGACAATGGAAGATCTCTTATGTCTGGTCTCGGTTTTGTACAGTAATCCAGCACATCCAAACAATTGTGATCATCTTCTGTCTTTATACCCACACCTTCATTATCTGGCAATAATGTTGCTGGATTCACATTCACACATCTCTCAAGAGTCACATTTGATGCTCCCAGAATGACTTTCTCATATTTAGTCAGCCGACTATGTGACATATACTGAGTTCTGCTTCTTGTCAAAAGAATTGCCACATTATGAGGTACAAATACCCTTACAGGATATCCCATTATGATTCCCTCACTCTGTTCCAGACTTCTGCATGTTGCAGCTACAGATTTCAGACAACCTGGTAAACCCACAGCTACAGGGTCAAGTGTCGATGAGAAGTACGCAATAGGCCTTCTCAGTAATCCATGCTTCTGAATTAACACTGAAAGTGCACATCCATTTCTCTAACTGCAGTACAACTCAAACTCTTTTCCATAGTCTGGCATACCTAAAGCAGGGGCTTCACACATTCTGCTCTTCAACTCCTCAAATGCTGCCATTTGTTCTCCATCTAGTTCCAATGGGTCTTTCATCTCACTCTTTGTCAGCTTAATCAGTGGCTTTGCTATCAGGGAGAAATTAATTATCCACTGACGACAATAACCCACCATCCCCAGAAACATCCTCACTTCTCTCTGGGTCTTTGGGGCTCTCATTTCCCTGATAATTCTGATCCTGTCATTAGTCACCTTTCTCAGACCCTTTTCAATATTGTGTCCAAGATAATGCACCTCTTTCTTGCAAAATTGCAATTTGGCTGGAGATACCTTTAACCCTCCATCTGCCAGATGATTCAGTAAAGCTATGGTATCTACTTCACAAGCTTCACGTGTCTTTGATGCCACGAGTAGGTCATCAATATACTGCACTAGTACTGAGTTTTCAGGCATGATCAAACTCTCCAACGACTTTTTCAATAACTGATTGAATATCGAAGGACTCTCCGTGTACCCCTGTGGGATTCGACACCATGCTAAAATACGCTGGCCAAACCTAAATGCAAAAATCGGCTGGCTGTCATGATGCAATGGAATTGAAAAGAAAGCATGACACAAATCAATCACTGTGTACCACTCAGCATCATGTGGAATCTGATACAAAATCACTGATGGATTTGGCACAATGGGACAACATGCCACCACAATTTTGTTTACTTTTCTCAAATCCTGTACAATCCTGAACTTCCCATTAGGTTTCTTTAGCCCCATTATCGGTGAATTACACGGACTACTCAGTAATTCTCTCAAAACTCCTTGCTGAATCATTTTCTCAATTATAGGAGTTATTCCTTCAATTATTTCTGGTGTCATTTTGTACTGAGGAATGTTAGGATAAGTAATTCCCTCTTTCACTGAAATTTTCACAGGATCTACATTATTCATCAATCCCACATCCTCTCCAGTAAAATCCCAAACTGTCTTTTTCACTGTGTCTCTCAGCTCTTGAGGCAAATCCTCTGGATTAAACACAGCATATGTACCAACCATCTCACTTTCTCTATTATCTAGAGTCATTCGGTACAAAACATCCTCATCTTGTGTTTCAAAAGCTATTCCATCCGGAGTACAAAAAATTGTACAATTCATCTTACATAGCAGATCCCTGCCCAACAAGTTCACTGGACTAGTGTCACAGACTACAAATCTGTGCATGTCTGAAAATTTCCCTATTTGTACCCTTACTGGTTCAGTAAGACGTGTCTTGATTTGTGTATTGGCTACACCAACTACTTGGATAGCTTCATCCGAGAGAGGAAGATTTCTAATATCTGCTGACCTGACAGTTGATCTCGTCGCACCTGTGTCTACTAAAAAAGTAACACTTTCTTCATTTATTTTCCCATCTACAAATGGTCCTGCCTGGTCTATTTCTAGAGTTGCACCAAGTATGCACTCTTCCTCCTCTCCTCGGCACCGTCAATAATCACCTTCAGACTCACTCCCTTCATTCTTTAACAAATACTGTTGTACCTGGTTAGAACGCCTTGGTTTGTTTACCTGCTCCTCATTGTAGAATCCCGAATCCTGATTGTACTTTTGTGACCCTCTACTCTGCGGCAAGGGCGGTTTTGGCTCTTGGCTCTGCTGTCTCACAACCTTCTGTTGTTGCTGCTGTTGATTATTCCCCTCGTTCTGCACCTGTTGATTTAAGGTTTTACTCTCGTTATTCGCTAATGGTGGATTGGTACATTCAGATCTCCAATGTCCCAGTTGGCCACAGTTGTGACAAGGAAACTTTTTCTTCGCTTCCTCAAGATTCCCCTTTCCTTTCCCTGCATATCTGGGCCTATTCCCTGGATTATTTGCCTGTTCCACAAACTGTGCTTCTTGTCTCTCCGCAACCTTCACTTGTGCCCACATTGCCTTTTCTTTCAGCTTTCTCTGTTTTGCTTCAATTTCATCACTGAAGTACTTTGCATGTCTCAGAATCTCATCTATTTTCTTACTCTGCCAGTCCACTGTATGCTCACGAATTCTCTCACCAATCTCAGGTCTCAGGCCATATACAAATCTGTATACAAAATGACTCAAATCCTTGTCACCCAGGTGCTCATCCCCACTGAATTGTTTAAAAGCCAGTATCAGCCTCTCATAAAAAGCATGAACTGATTCTTTTGCTTCCTGATGTGTTCGATCTATCTTAACCCAGTCTGTCTCTTTTGGAGGGACTTTACTTTTCAGGTATACAATCACCTGATCATACTTCCTCATTACCTCTGGATCTGGTGCTCCTGTTCTCTGATCTCTTGGATATTCCTCAGTAGGCCAACTTACAACTATTTTACACTCAGCCCACAAGTCTGCTGGAACAATTATATCAAACAGACTATTCAGGTCAATCCACAGCACTTTTGACAATTTCACAAACCTGTCTACCTGCCTATACCACTCAACGGGCTTTTCTCTCAGTCGAGGGAAATCATTCGTAAATGATAAAATATCCTGTCTGGTCCATGGAACATGTACATATCCTCCTCCAGGTATTTCTCTCATAGGATAAGCATCCACTGTTTTCTCTTTTTCTCTCACAGGAAATGCTGAATAAGTCCTGTCCACTGATTCTTCCCTTTTCTTATACCACCTATCCTTCCATTTTTCTACGTCACCCCATTTTCGCAATAAAGCGATCATTTCCTTAATCTATCCTGTTCTACCAGCACCATTCAGATTTTCAATATCTTTGTCCGTAAAATCCATCCTGTAAGACCTCTGCAATGCTTTCACCTTATCAATGTCAACTCCTTGCTCACTCGCTATTGCTCTTAACCTGTCATGCGTATTTTTAGCTCTCCAGGTAATATTTTTACACATAAATAACAATTCTCCATCATGATGATTTTTTAGAATGTCTGTAGGAATTGTCCCTACAACAAACAAGCTCCTCTAATTCTATGCGTAACCTGGCCACATCAATTGCCAAATACTGTTCCACCAACTGTGCTTCTTGTCTCTCCGCAACCTTCACTTGTGCCCACATTGCCTTTTCTTTCAGCTTTCTCTGTTTTGCTTCAATTTCATCACTGAAGTACTTTGCATGTCTCAGAATCTCATCTATTTTCTTACTCTGCCAGTCCACTGTATGCTCACGAATTCTCTCACTAATCTCAGGTCTCAGGCCATATACAAATCTGTATACAAAATGACTCAAATCCTTGTCACCCAGGTGCTCATCCCCACTGAATTGTTTAAAAGCCAGTATCAGCCTCTAATAAAAAGCATGAACTGATTCTTTTGCTTCCTGATGTGTTCGATCTATCTTAACCCAGTCTGTCTCTTTTGGAGGGACTTTACTTTTCAGGTATACAATCACCTGATCATACTTCCTCATTACCTCTGGATCTGGTGCTCCTGTTCTCTGATCTCTTGGATATTCCTCAGTAGGCCAACTTACAACTATTTTACACTCAGCCCACAAGTCTGCTGGAACAATTATATCAAACAGACTAAAAAAGGTTGTAAGAGGAGATCTTTGGCCTAACAACAGAGTAAAGAGGCTGAGATACAGATTGATAAGAGCAAATACCTCGAAAGCTGAACAGGTGAATGAGGTGTCGAGTCAAAATCCAGCAAAAGGTGAAAAGCGGAAAGAATCGAAAGAACCAGAGGAGATCAAAAGGATAAGAAAACCTAACCAGAAGTATAGGTCGCCGGAATGGACGTACGTGGCATTGTCTGAAGGTGAAGAGGCAGAAAGTCAAGGAAATCCAGAGGAGACCTTACGTGAAGTGGTTGAGGAAGATACAGGTGAAATCCTGAAAGTAATCTTGACTGGCATTGGAGAAAAGTTAGATACTGAGGATATTGTTGGAGATCTAATACAATTTGATGTCGAAAAAGATGAAGTGAAGAGTGATGAATATCCAAATTGAGTGAACTGAAGAAATCCCTTGGAGAAAAGTGAAAGAAGAAAGTCTGAAATTTAGCTGTTTAAAGTAATCCAGAGTTCTAGAAATTCCAGTAGTGGAGTAGTAGAGGCTAAGTCAAAAGACACGGTCAAAGTAGTAAAATGGCTAACATAGAAAATAATCAAAGTAGATGTGCCTTCTTTAAAAGATGGTGTAGAATGTGCTGTTGCTGTACTGGATTATTAATGCTACTATGGGGTGTTTTAGCTTTATTAGTTACATTTAGAGTTACAATAGGTACATTTGAGATACATACTGAGAATGAGACTAATGTAGAGAAGAATTCACAGAAAGTAGTTCCAACTAGAATTAGTAATACTTACATGCATAAAGATAGGTCAATTAATGATTTTTCTAGTAATGTTTTTTCAAAGTTGTTGTATGAATATGTGAAGACAATGGAAGTAAGGGATTGCTACGTATGTATGCAGTTACCTGCATCCGTTTCAGAGGGTGTTACTTATCACCATTTACCAGCTACATATGGAATTTCATGTAGTGTGTTGAGAAGTGTTTCCTATTTGTTAGGGAAAATAGATTATGTGATGTCTAACAAAGATAATATTTTTGGGCAATTGCCTATGAACAAAAGGTTGAATCCAGCTAAAGAAGCTAACATTTTTGGTGAGATTTTTATTGAAAAAGAAGAATTAACATTAGATTACATTTTTAAGAATAATTTAACTTGCAGCTTGAAAGAAGAGGAGAAGGCTTTCCTAAACATGGTAGAGGAAAGGAGAATGAGCATGCATGAAAAGGCAGGGAAATATAAAGTGAGTGAGACAATTTGGGACATTGAGATGGGGAAAGAATTGAGAAATGGGGCTAGTCCAACTTTAGCTCTAGATGCACCACAGAAGGGTAAACTATGCATTACAAGGAAGAAATCCCAATATAATACATATTTTGTTGGGACTAGTGAGTGTCATGATACATACTTCATTGCAACAGGATGGGGTTTTAGAGGATCCAGTTTTCCCGGGAGTGTATTATGTTTGTGGGAACAAGGCTTATTACAGGTTGCCTGACCATTGGTATGGCACGTGTTATGTGGGCCTGGTCTTTCCAAAGATCTTTCATATAGATAGAATAGAAGATGTAGAACATATTAATTTACTAACACGTTTTAAGAGAGAAACTTGGTCAGAAATAGTTGGTGATATCTTTGGAGCTTTAATTCCAGCAGTGGGAATTTCTTTAAATGCATATGGAATTCGGAAACTGTCAACAGTGGTGGATCGCTTATCGACAAGTACCGCTGGAGGGTTTCTTTTGGTGAATACGGAGATGATTGCCGTACGTGCCATGTCTATGCAAAATCGACTTGCCCTTGATATTTTATTGGCCAAGGAGGGTGGGGTTTGTGGAATACTGAAAGTTCAACATTGTTGGACTTACATTCCTGACGAAAGCAAGGACCTGAAGGTCTATATCAAAAATATTACTGATTTGCATGAAGAATTAGTACCACTGGAAGCTGAAAGTATCTGGACAAAAATAGGTAATAAAATAGTTGCTGTTAAGAGTTTTATTGCAAAAATAGGTAGTACTATTATAGGTAAGATATTGTTTCCTTTGACTTGTGTAATTGTTGCTTTATTAATACTAAGATTGGTGTGTTTGTGTTGTAAAAACAGGGGAGGGAAAAAGAAGTTAATCAAAAGAAATATTGAAAAGAGAAATAAAAGGTCAAAAAGAGATCCACAAGAAATAGAATTAGAAGAATTGAGGGAGAGTGTTTACTTGGAAACGAAGAGGGATGATGAAAGGGAGTCTGGTGTGTAGTGTTGTGAAAAAGAAAAAAGACATTTCCAATTTCTCCTAAAATGGGACTAAATTTGACTAATTTTTTGTTTGGGGTTGTTTATTTGGTGATAATATCACCAAAGGGGGGATTGCTGGAGCAGAGTTTTCTGTTGAAATTTTATTGGGTTTTTGAAGCTCCAGTTTTGTCTATATGTGTTGACTTAAAATACTAATTCGTAGTTAGTAATTATTTGTTTTGTGTGAAAATTCTGATTAACCAACATGATTAACAAGAGAAATTACACGTGGGAATGCATATATGTTGCTTAATAATAATGTGCAGATTTTATTAAATGAATGTTGCTAAGTGCTGTTTGTTTTAAGCACAAAACGCTTTTGAAATAATGTGTACTAATGCTTAAATATGTTGCAGATGGCTAGTTAATTACATACACATAAGGGTATTAGTGGGAATTAACACTGTTTAATCATTGCGATGATGTAGTAACGTTGTTTGTATTTCTTTCGATTAAGATGGTTCGTTTTGGCCTAAGAGAAAATGGCTGCCGTTTACAGCCTGTGCTCGAGTGAAATGGATGACGAGAGGCCTTGTTGAAAGTCATCTGACTATGGCTTCTGCTGGAGTTTTGAAAGTTTCCGTGATGACAGCGACTCCAGGCAATCGTCCAAGTAACCTTGGAGGGAAAGAGAGCCACAATGAACTTTGTGATTACAGTAGTGGTTTTCGCGATGGTTCCGAGGAAGAACATTTGTAAAAGTTACATTTGCAAACTCGAGCTTCCTTCTTCCGTCTTTTTTATTTTTGTGATTTTTCTGAGCGGAGATTTTCCAAATGTAGCGATGCTACATCCTTTCCTGCTCGCTCTGCTCAGCGGCTCAACGGAAATTTAGAACATTTTATGTTGCTTTATTTTGTAAGATTTACTATAAGTATTGTTAGACTAGAGAGGGTCTAAGGCCACTTCTTCCCAAACTTGCGTTGGTGAGGATCGATGCTGTGAGGACGGTGACTTGGGAGACTTCTACTGAGAGACCTGTCCTGACCCATTTATGACATTTAGCTAGAATAGGTAACTATGAGAATAATGATTTATTTTGATTGACTTTCTTTTGAACTAATTTTAGATAAAATATCATTTATGAATTACTGTGTTGGTGATTATTTCTTGTCAATTATTGAGTACTCTATTGTGATTATTATTGTTTAAATCAAGACTCAAGACAGTGTCAATTTGGTCTCATTGACCTCATTGTAGATGCAGGGTGTTTAGGAGGTTTTCTCTCCCATGGTTGGTACTGATAGAGTAATCTGAGTGTATGTTAGTGAAATGGGCCCAAGCGTATGGTGAGTATATGTGCGTGTATCTGTGAAATTACTCTATCCGTGGAAGTAGGGAGAATTTATATGCCCTGATCTGCACCACGAACACATGGGTTGATATGACCACATCACGCAACACAGGCTCAGGATGAAGCAAGCAGTGGGAGAGATCATCAAGATGGTGTGCAGATCCCAGTCTTGCCCCGTTCAACTGTCCGCCCAGATTTGTACCTGTAAGGCTCTTGGGGTAGCCTCATATGGAGCTGAACTGTTGGGTCACTTGAATGTGACTTTTTTAACCATAGAGGAAAATCGTTAGCTGGTTGTCAAATCAGTTAGTGCACCATTGTTGTCATTACTTATGGATCGTGGGCTGCTGCCCAACAGGCTAGGCCTCCATCTCCTGCTCTACTGGAGGAGGATTTGGGTTACCCAGAGCTCCTGCGTTATTGGCAGGGGCTGGAGGAAATCCTTTGTCACGCAAGCTCTGTTAATATAGCATGGGTAAAATATCTGAAAAACACATTTATGGAAATAGGACTGGCGAGCCTGTGAAATGTTCCAGGCGAGGCTGCAGTAAGCAACAGTTCAAAGCTGCTTTTCTGAATTGCAGAGACTCATGTATACACACTCAGATGCCTTCTTCCTAGCAAAAGATGCCTACACTCAAGAGGATTTTTTGAACGAGATTGGACCACCATTAGCAAGGCGTTTGTTTCTGCAATTTTAATTTAGGATCCTCCCACTTCAATCCTTTACTGCCAAGATGGAATGAGGGCAGAGGGTCACTGATCAATGAAACTGTGGAACACTTCACGTTTTTTTGCCTGGTTTATGTTCACCATAGGAGATAGTGGTTAATTCTGCTATGCTGAAATATGGGGTCAGGGAATACAACAAAGCTCTCGGAATACTAAGATTCGATAACAATAAAGTGATGCTCTGCACTCACTTGATACCTGATGGGAGCGTGGAGGACAAGGGCACAGTTGTGGATCGAGGTACCTAGTTCTGATGTGCAATCCTTTCCCTAGATATCAATTATTCTTGTTTCTTATCGCGGTGAGATTTTACTGCAGTACTAATTTGTATATTGTTCTACATTGTCTTAAGATGCTTCGATTCTTTGTTTGCTATATGAGGTCAATTTAAGTATTGTTTTTTAATCTAATTGCAATTTATGTGCTGGGCCTATTGAATTGAACACCTGTTGACAAAATTGTGCACTGTTTAGTTTTATTTGTTCATACGGCTTTGTGACGTAATTAAGATATTTGATTGTTCAATTTATTGAGTTTTACACAGTGAATTCAATTTGTAGTTATACATTTGTCTAGCAACATTTTGCACATTTTTAAATGGGAAGTCGGTATCTGCAAAGATCAGATGCTAAAAGGGGGAGGAAGAAAATAACATCTTAGTAGTGCAGGTATTAATCACACCTGTGGGCTTGAGGGAGAAACCATCGACCCCCTGCAGTTCCTGTGGGCCATTTGCGGGCGACCATCTTGGCAGGGTGACGTTCTAGCCTTTCACCCATACCTGGCTATTTTAGGGCTTGATGGCGCCGACGCGCGCAGCAGACACGTGCAGCGTGCGTGCCAAAGGCAAGCCCGTCTGCGCCCGTCCGCATCCAGACAGCGGCCAGGGCTAGTGATGCTGCCCAAATTCCCAGGGATTCCCTGCTTAGTAGCAAGGAGCTACTTGCCCTCAGACTTCCCACCTGCTGCAATCCACCTCTTCTTGCACCTGGGGGTTCAATGCAGTTCTTTCCATGTCAGGGCTGTGGGTTTACCCCTACCACCAATCGCAACATGGGGTGACCTAAGGGTCTGTGCGTAAACCTTAGAAAGCCCCCGCTGGTTGTGGAGCTAAAAGCTTGCCTGATCAACTGTAGATCTCTGCCCAAGCATGCCTTGGACATACACCAGTCCCTAGTAGACAACAATTGGGACCTTATGTTCTTGACGGAGACTTGGCTACGGGAAGACTCCAACCCCGCAGTGACACTAGCTATCCCCGAGGGTTATGGCATAGTTTGTGTTAATAAACAAAGCAAGAAGCCAGGGGGAGGGTTAGCGATCATCCATAAAGTGATATGGGAGATCGCCACTCCCAACTTTAAGCAGATTGATAACATTGAAGGACTTCCCTTCTGTATAAAACTCTCTGCCTCCACCTCCTGCTCAGGACTCCTGCTTTATAGACCGCCTGACTGCAGCCTTAAATCCACCCCCCCCTTGTGAACTATATCGCCCAGGCCAGCACACGGTACTCTAACTTCACAATGCTAGGCGACCTTAACTTTCATGTGGATGATCCTACTTACCCGCACAGTACTAACTTCACTTCCTCTTTGGCCGGCTGAAATCTAACGCAATGCGTGTTATTCCCTACACATAAGGCTGGCCATAGACCTTATTTGCTCAAACCTCCCCCACCTGACAGTCCATCCTCCTGAACCTGTGATCTGGTCAGACCATTTCCTGATCCCTTTTGGGATACACTTGAAAAGCGAAGGGAGAAACCCTCCATCCCAAAAGGTTTTAGAAGGAATTGGAGTAGGCTTACCCCAGAGTCACTGTCGCAGAACTCCCTTCCCTCCTTATCAAATAATTTAGAGACTAGCATCACGAATCTCAACAAATGGGTCAGTGACGCTCTCAACACAATGGCCCCTCTGAGACCGGTAAACTCTACGAGAACGTCCCCCTCCGTGTGCTGGTTTTCTGAGGATATCAGAGCAAAAAAATCGAAATGTAAAAGATTTGAGTGCATCTGGAGACTAACCTACTGGCAGGAAAGCAAAACCTGTTATCGTGCTGCACTCAAAGATTATCATAAACTCCTTATTATAAAAAAAGAGACTTCTTCGCCGAACGTATTACTAGTGCTAAGAACTCTTCTAGGGAAATCTTTAAAATAGTAAAGTCTTTTACGAATCCAGCCGCACTCACTCACGCTTGTCCACCCTCACAGAAACTGTGTAACAAAATCTCAGATTTTTTCGAGGAAAACATTTCTCTGATTTATTCTTCCTTCCCAGCAGTTCCCTGTCTCTCTGGGACGACATATGCTCATAAACTTCAGCAGACTCCTAGGCCAGTTTTCTCAGATTTTGCTGAGATCTCCATTGAAGCATCACTGACAGAGCTTCAGAAATGCAAATCAGGGTCCCCGATTGACCCACGGCCAGCCAAACTATACAGTTCCCTCGCTGAGTGTCTCAACCCCCACTTAAATACCATCTGGAATTCGTCTATTAGACGTTGTTTTTCCCTCAGCTTGGAAGCACGCTTTTCTTCTTCCAATCTTGAAAAAAGCCAATGCCGAACCCGAAGTCACCAGTAGATATAGGCCGATTTCCCTGCGCCCTGCCCCGGCGAAAGTATTAGAGTAACTAGTATACCAGCAATTGGCAGCGTTTATTGAGTCTAATAATTTCCTCCATGAGTCTCAATCCGGATTTCGCCCTGGATTTAGTACTGAATCTGCTCTAATTGAAATGGCGGACTCCATATGCTGGGCTGTGGATGGAGGCGCTAAGACCATGTTGGTGCTGTTAGATTTATCTGCAGCATTCAACACTGTGTCTCATCCCATCTTATTAGACCGACTGAAGGACATAGGTATCCAGAGTAAAGCTCTGAATTGGTTGACATCTTTTTTGCATGGCCGAAACCAACAGGTCCTGACCCACCCCTTCACCTCGCCCGCCAAACCTCTGTAATGGGGGTACCCCAGGGTTCGGCCCTGAGCCCGCTTCTCTTTAATGTTTACTTAACACCCTTGGTGGAGCTGATCACCAAAATGGGGATTAAGGTGACTTCCTACGCTGATGATACTCAGCTATTGTTCTCTTTTAGCGGAGTATCAGATTCCACCTTTGACCCGCTAAAAGAATGTCTTAAAAACACCGCTGACTGGATGAACCACAATTTCCTAAAACTTAATGCGGACAAGACAGAGGTTTTGATTTTTAATCAACCGACCCCTCCCCCGTCCAATGTATGGTGGCCGTCAGAACCGAGCGATGCCCCTTCCCCGAAGGACTCGGTCAAAAATCTGGGTGTGAGGTGGGACATAGATCTGTCCCTTACGACCCATGTACAATCGGTTTTGGCGGTTTGTTTTGGCAAAATTAAAACCATCTGAAAATGTATAAACCTCCTGCCTGACTCAACCCGCAAAACCGTGGTCCATGCTTTAATCACTTCCCATCTTGATTATGAGAATGACCTGTATATGGGTCTGCTGCTTGGACTAATCCATAGACTCCAGATCATTCAAAATGCGGCAGCCCGACTAGTCTGCGGGGTCCCGCTCCGACACCGCATATCTCCGTACCTTAGACAACTGCACTGGCTACCGATAGCCAAGCGGATTGAATTTAATGCACTGACATTTGCCTTTCGAGTAGACAAAGGCAGAGGGCCTATCTATCAGAGAAGGAGACTCCGCCCCTATCAATAAGACAGACCTCTAAGGTCCAATCACAAACGCTTTCTCGCCTCACCGCACTTTGTGCAAGCAAGAATGGGAGGCAGAACATTCGAAGTGGGTACCACCAGATGTTGGAATAACCTCCCCCCTCACCTTCGCATGATGCAATCCGAACTGGAATTAATTAGGGCATTGAAGACCTGGCTTTTTAATCGGAATGACTAGTCTAGTGCTGCCCTCTGCCTTTATCACTGTCTGCTATAGCGCTGGGACACCCCATTTGGAGTAGCTGTGCGCTCAACAAATGCCTTTTGTTATTATTATTATTATTATCTGTCTATATCCAGCAGTTCTGTCATTTTCTTCCCTCGATATTGCAGGGTTCGGGGTTAGGGCCGCCTAGCATTGTCAATGATATATACTCTAACAGTGTACTCATGAACAGCAAATCATATATATATTAAATTTTAAAAGAACAAGTGCATCAGTATACTAGAAGCAGGTGCAGGTATAGCAGGCAAGTGATCTTGGCATTAAGCTGACAGCTCAATCTAGCTTTATGCATCTGTGCTGTCGCAACGGCCATCCAGAGGTCTTCTAGGTGGGCGGGCATTTTCCCTCTCGTCATGGGGAGTTGTGTATAGAGCAGCGCTGTTTATCAACATGGGGAGGTTGGGGACACCGCAGGGGAGGGGGCATCCTCTTCTATAGCCTTACTTTCCCATCCCCGTACTACGTCTGACCACAGGTCGGCTATTGGGCGTCGTCGTAGTCCTCTGCTATCTTCCTCTACTAGTGCTCGTTCTTCAGCCCGAGCCCAAGCCGTGACATCCTTTACCCAATGCAGTATGGTGGGACCAATAGGTGACTTCCACCTGAGGGCTATTCTTCTCCTAGCTAACACCAGGGCTGGGTCTATGAATCGGTTTCTGACTTTCTTGGGTTTAGGCCTATGGAATATTCCCAGTATACATGCCTCCATCGTACAGGGTATGGTGCGTTCCAGGACTGTGTACATTGCCTGGATAACATGCTGCCAGTATGTGACCAGTAGCGGGCAGCTCCAGACCATGTTCTTAAAGTCAGCTTCCGGCTGTGCGCAGCGCGGGCATTGTTGGTTGGTATTGCCCCATATTACATTAAGTCTGTGCGGGGTGAGGTAAGTCATGTGTAAGGCGTTACATTTTGATATATTTAAAGCTAGCATTTCTGGAAATAGTCTTAGGTGATCTCAGCACTCGTGTCCACTCCGCATCTGTGATAGTGCGTCCTATGAGGAGTTCCCATTTTTGGCGCAGTGTGTATTCTCAACCATTCCCCTGAAGACCCGGTAAAGCCACTTAATGAGATGTCCTGCTGTTCCCAGTGTAGTCATGGCGTGTAGTAACCCATGTGTTTGTGGTTCCTGTGTTCCCTCTCCCCATAGAGGTTGAAAGGTTTTCCGCAGCCCATAATAGGTCAGGAACTGTCCGCTTGGAAGGTCGGACTGGGCAATCAAGTCCTCTAGTGGGATCAGTGCTCCATCCAGGTACAGGTCCCCCACTCTTGATAGTCCCACATTTTCCCACTCCCTCAGTTGGCTCATAGCGAAGGAGGAGGTATTAGCATCCCCTCTGGGCAATCCAGCCAAGAGAAGATCTGGTGAGTACAATGTGGCTCCTGGCACTCGAGCGAGGCCCCTTCGCCAACACTGTAGAGCCACCATAACAAGAGCACTCCTGGGCCGGTCTCGTTGCCTAGGCTTTATTAGCGGGTTCAGCAACTCCCCCTTAAGTTCTGCACTAGGTGGGTAGTCTAATGTCTCCAGCCCAATCCCCTCGAGCCACTGGGCTAGCCACTGCAGCTGGGCGGCAAAATAATAAGCCTCGAAATCCGGGGCTCCCAGCCCTCCATTATCGGGAGATCTCTGGGCAGTGGCTAGGGAGACTCTGTAGCGGCCTCTATCCCATATCAGGTCTCTCAGTGGCGTGTCAACCTCTATAAACCAGATCTTTGGGATGACCACTGGAAGATTTGCAAAAAAATAAAGAAGGCGTGGCAGCATGGCCATTTTAGAGAGCGCTATTCTTGACATGGTCAGAAGCTTGAGGGAGCGCCAGAATGCCACAACCGAATGAAGTGAGCGGAGCGCTGGGTTCAGGTTGCCCTACAGAAGATCACACTGAACATAAAATATCTGGATACCAGATATCTGAAAGACCAAGGGGACCACCTAGTTCCAGCCGGCAGCGCCAGCGGGCAGGGTGCTGCAGGGTCCAGGGGGAATACATGTGTCTTGTGGCGGTTCACCTTTAAGCCGGTCAACCCAGTGCAGTCGTTTAAAATCGTCATTGCATCCCCTATCCCCTGTTACCCATTCCGTAGGTACAGAAGGATATCATCTGCATATAGTGATATCACATATTTCCTCCCGTCCAGCGACATACGCAGTTGATTACTCTTTGCCCTAAATTGCACTGCCAGCGGCTCCATGGCCAGCGCAAACAAGAGAGGCGATAAAGGGCATCCCTGTCTGGTTCCTCTATGAATATCGTAGGAGGTTGAGATTACGCCACCTATCCTAACTCTAGCTGTTGGGAGAGTACAGAGGAGCTCAATCCATGCGATCCACTCCTCCCCAGCTCCATAACATGCATTACTCTCAGTAGGAAGTCCCAACGCAGGGAATCAAATGCCTTTTCAAGTTCCACTGCCATGACCGCCGCATTTGGGTAGTGAGGGATGTCTTGGTGAACAGTGCGGAATACAGCCATTGGAGGCTGCCCGAGGTGGATCTAGTAGGAATTAACCCATTCTGGTCGGTGTGGACTAGAGCACGCATGTGTGGGAGTAGCCTGCCAGCCAATATTTTACTCAATATTTTGAAGTCTAAATTCAACATGGACAGAGGCCTGAAATCCATAACCTTAGGGATCTCTAATTTAGCCTTAGGAATGGGCACCACCACCGCCTCCTTGGTTGATACAGGCAGGTGGCCCTGTTCTTGTGAGTCGGCATAGAGCCTCACAAGGTGGGGCGCGAGCTGGTCACAGCAGGCCACGTAGAATTCGGCCGGGAGGCCATCCGGGCCAGGGGTCTTCCCTTTTGCCAATTCCTTAATTGCTGCTCTAACCTCGTGCAGACTGATGGGGCTCACCAGAGCCTTGCGATCCTCAGCATCGATGGACCGCAAGAGGGCACTCTCTAAGTAATCCTGGATCAAAGTTTTCGGTATGGCTGGTAAGCTCTCATACAGAGACTCGTAATAGTGTAGGAAACTTGTGTATCTTGTGAGAACCTGCACCAGACCCTCAGTCTTTCCAGGCACCAGCGGGACCCCCTGGTGCCCCGCCAATTCTTGGAAGCACCGTAATCGCTCACTACAGTCCTGAGTCCCTGCGCCCCAGATGAACAAGAAGTCATCCAGGTAATGAGTCACTCCCTCTATGCTGTATACCCAGGAGAGCGCCCACTGGAGAAAGGAGCTGAAAGCCTCAAAGTAGGTGCAGGACACAGCACAACCCATGGGCATGCATCTGTCAAAGAAGACTTCTCCCTGCCATTTGAACCCAAGGAGGTGCAGGCTGTCAGGGTGAACCAGCAGCAGGCGGAATGTAGATTCAATGTCCGCCTTGGCCAGCCAGGCTCCCCTACCCGCTCTCCTCACCATGTCCACACCCATGTCTAAGGAACAGTAAGAGAGTGAACATGTCCCCTCTTCTAACCAGTGGTTCACAGAGTTTCCTTCTGTGTAGGACAGATGATGGATCAGCCGGAAAGCCCCTGGTTCCTTCTTAGGGACCACACCCAGCGGGGGGGATCAGGAAATGCTCTAGTGGGGGGCGATCAAAGGGGCCCCCTACCCTGCCCAATGCCACCTCCTTCTGGACTTTCTCCATTACTACACTTGGCACTTCCCTGGCTGACTTGAGATTCTCTGCATCCCTGCAACCTAGAGGGCCCTGGTATGGTATCCTGAAGCCCTCCACGAAGCCCTCTGCTAAGAGCTGACTGTCTTTTGAGTTCGGGTAGGACCGGAGCAGGGGGAGGAGGTTCTGAATGATGATGGGGGAGGGGCCCTTAACATTGGATTTTGAGGGGCTGCCCAAAGAGGGGGGCAATGGAGGCACTGTGGGGGGGAGGGGGACAGTGGGGGATCCTGTCTTCTCCTTGCTACTAACTGTCCTGCCTGCTGGCGGGTGTTGGGGGACCCTCTCACTTGAAGCTGCAAGAAACGACCGGGATGATTGGCCCCACACCTGTTACAGCTGTGGGCAAACTTGCGGACCTTGCGCCAGGAGCAAGACCCAGCATTGTACAGCCTACAGGTGCCAGAGTTGAAACTCTTACCCCCTTGCTTCTGTCCCCTTCTCTGGCTTCCTCGAAAGGGCTGCTTGAAAGGGCTTGTGCCAGTCTGTTTTTGACCTTTATGATTGTCCCACCCCTTCTGATTCTTGCTTACCCTAGTGCTCAGTAATGAATTTCCCCATGTGTTCAACCCAGAGCTGAATCTCTTTCTGATCCCACCCTGGCTCCGGACATAAGGCCTTTCTCTTCTGGAAATCCCGGTCATAGTTGTACCACCCAATCGCGCCTGTCTTTCTTGCCTCATTTTGGATGGAGTGGGAATACTGCATTAATGTCAGACCCTGATCTGGGTACTTCTCCATGGTCACCGCAGCCAAAATGGTGAATGCCTCCACCCAGTTCTCAATTGTTTTTTCAAGGTTGGTATTTCACCTTATCCTCATCCTTACCCCCATCTTTCTAGTATCTTGCCCTCCTACCCCGTGCATCAATAAAGTCAAGATATCCACAAATTCCCACCTCCAAATCCCTTTTTTGGCAGCCAGTGGCACCTCCCAAGCCAATGAGCAATGCCCCGATGCCAGAAGTGCCAAAGTGATAAGTGGGAGGGGTGCTGTCGCCGCTGCTGTTGTTTGTTTTAGCTCGATGGGGGTGAGGTGGTGCGGGACCCTTGTATGGCAGCTAGCAAAGAAACTGGACCACCGGACAGCAGGGGGCTGGGCACGGCTGCGTGATTTGCACTGGGTGAGGGTGTCGCCAGCTGATGCCCCCCCAACCCTGGCAAATTGGTGACTGCCGCTGCGCCATTGGTGACCTGCGCTGTATTTAACCCCGCCTCTTGTAGGGACCCAGGCCCTACTGCTTTAACAGCTGCCTCGGATAGTTTTTGAATGTTCGCGCTGCTGGGCAGTTCCCCCCAGACCTGCATTACTGCTGGTGCCCCAAATTCAACAGGTACTGGAGTCGCCAGCGGAGGAGGTGCTGCAATGTTATCTAAACGTGTTTGGAATTGCGCCATCAAACATATTGTGCATCACCTTACCCATTTTTTCAAAGTCCTTGGCGGAAGTGTTCGGTGCGCTCGCCGGTACCCCTGCGAGCCTTACTTCTTGCGGATAGGTCACTACTCTGACCTTCGATGCCGGAGGGTCTGAAGGAAATTCCTTATTAGTGGGCCTGCTCACCCGTTTGGGCTTGGCAGATCCTGGTTTCGCTGGTCCCACCTGTGGCCCACTTGGGAGGTCCGCAACCACCCCGGAGTGCTCCTGCCCTCGGGAGTTGAGGATTCCTTGAGCCCATTCGACTTCTTTGGCCTTCGCCATGTCCATAAAGTTCACCCAACGTGCTGGGCTGGGAGTCATCCACACAGCTTATTTGGGAAAACAAGGGGGCGGGGGTTCCTAGGCTGTTCATGTCTCCGGACTGTCGAGCTGACAGCCTTATACGGATCCTAAGGGGATAGATAAATACTTGCCCTGCCAATTCCTAAGGGCGCCGCCACACGCTGTGCTGCAGGTGCCCCGGGTCCCTATCCCCGGCGCATGTCCAACCCACATGTGCCCCGGTACTTACTTCGCTTCTTGATTCCTGACAACCTAGCCTCTTGAGCGGTCCCGGGGAGGAAAAATGTCCCTGCGTGTGGGAGGTAGGTGCAATTGAGGAAGCGAGGGGTCCTTGACTCCGGTTCCAGGGGCCGAGTGCTTGCTGTAATTCAAAATTGCAGATTAAAACACCTCGCAGTCACGGCGTGTACCTCACCCAAACAACTTGTCGGCGTGCCGAGCAACATACTCGCGCTTCTCCCCCCGCACCTGGGACCCTCCCTCACCTACTGCCTCCTGTCCCCCTTAGGCCCTTCGCCGTAGGCTCATGTGAGGCACAAGGGGCTCCCGCATCTGATTACTGCTGCTTCACCAGTGTCTGCTCGTTTAAGACTGCGACCGTCCTGGATGATACGGAGTGACCACGCCTACAGAGACTGGCCCTAGAATGCTCCGACAGATCTGTACCACTACATCCGGCACGATGCCCTGTCCACTTGCGCAAAAAACTCTGCAATGCACAAAAATAATCATACACATATACAAGTTACCAGCTCACACCCAAATGTGGTGGGTCAACCATTGTCCAAAAGAAAATATCGTTATGCAAAGCTGAAAATGAAATAAATGCTCAAACCTCTGGTAATCAATCAAAACTCACATTTTCAGGGAAACAAAGTGCCACAAAACGTGCACAAAACACCAGAAAACACGTATGAATGGACAGGCGTACTGTGGCACTGACTTGGGACCAGTGATGGTACTTGTGTTCAATCAGTTGATACCTATCCAAACGCCTCCGCTCTGTAAATCTCGGCTGCTGAAACATTTATCAAAAACCCTAACACGCCATATACCACACAGGACCTCCAACCAGAAAGTGGAATCAGGCAAAATGTACCACAGCGTTTTACATAATCCCCAGGTACATTACAGACGGACATATTCGTTTCCAGGCAAAGAGGGATAGAGTGATCGCCGCATCAAAGGCTGTATGACACGTGCCTGCAATATAAAGAGACCGTTTAATGATTACCACCATCCGTGCCTTGCAAAGACAGTGGTACACGTGGACACCACAACCCTCAGTCCCTGCTCGCGGTCTGTGGTGACCAACCACTGCCCCAGCTGGCGCTGCTATGGCTGCTGCGGGCTCGTGCTGTTAATTCCAACAACAGCAACAGGCCCACGTGTGCCCCAGGCCACGAAACGCACCCTAGACACTGTGCTAAAGCATCGACGAGCGGCCAGGCCGTGCTGCTCGATATCCCCCAATCACGCGTCTTGACTCCCTCGAGCGGCAACCGCAGATAAATCATTCGTGCCTCCTGGACTCGCGGAGCACAGTGCTCAATCCGGAACACTAAAACACACTGTTTTGAAGCACTAGAGGGCGTCCGTGACTTACTAGCCTAGCCCGGTGTTCTTGGCCATATCACCGCTCCCCTTACCGCTTCCAACCCGGATCCCTCGTCTCAGTGTTGGCCGCCCTGAGTCTGAGGCCACCCCCTAGCGCTTAATGTGCGGCCCCCATTCTAACCTTGGGTCCTCACTGTCCCAGTTCCTGTCGTGACCTCCACGGAGGCAGGGGGCGGGGGCGGCGTTTAGGGGGAGAGAGGGGTGAGGTTTGCTCGTCCTGTGAGCTGCTGCAAAAGCAGGCCATCCAGTCAAAGGCCCTAGACAGGCTCCCCTTCCTCTGGCCCCTAGCACGCCATGGCCACAGGACTCCTCCCCTGAGTCCAACCCCTAGACTAGGAGGGGTGGTGTTAGTGCTCAAATGGCACTAAAGGGCCGCCCTTTTAGGGTGGCCCCCTGTGGGGGCCGCGGGCAGCCCCTGTTTTTCCATTGCCGTACACTCCGGAAGATCAATTATTCAATTGTTATTTCATCGAGACCTGGCCTCTAAATCTTGGTTATTGTTCTTATTCAGCACAAACATGTTTTTCATCTGCAATAAATGTTTATTGGTGGCAGCGTGGCCATTTTCAACTTCTGACACACGCGTTCTGTGGCGATGAAGCCAGCCACCATGCTTGTCCAGTCTTTTCTTCATGTTGTCCAGTGTGTTGATGATGGTGAGGCCCCTCAGTGCTGTAGTGACATGTAGCCTCTGAGACCACCCCCAAGCCTCCGAGCACTGCCTAGATGAGAATGAGATTTTAGATTGCTTAAGTTCATGCTGCCCCATCTGGTGGAGGAGAGGGGTCACCCAATGTGCAATCCAGGTAGGAAGAAGTAACCAGTTCAATGTGCGGGTGAAATGTTGGACTCCTGCCTCACCCGGGTGAAGGAGAAGAGGGCACAAGCAGACACAGGCTTCAAAGAGCTGTCCTGTGCAATGAGACGAGAAAGGCGGGTGCCGGTATCGGCCCCGCCGCAGATATGGCGGGGCACCGAGCCCCTCCCCCCCCTCGCCTGTTCGCCCGGCCCGGCGCGTTTCACCGCGTCAGCGTGACGCGGTGGGCGCGCCGCGGCCGGGATTGGGTGGCGGCAGTGAACCTTTGGCCCGGAAGCGATTAAGGCGCTTTCGGGTCAAGGGGGCGGCAGGGGTCAGGCCAGTTAGAACTGGCCTGCCCCCAGTACTAGGATAAAAGGCCGGGGAGCGCGGGACGCGGTCTCTTGGTCCCGCGCTCTCAGGCATCCGGACGCAGCCCCTGGGAGGCTGCTAAGTTTTTGTTTGCCCACCCACCATCCCCTGTAGCAATATGGTCATTGGGTAATGAAGTTGACGGTGCGGTTTTTTGTTCCTTAGGCTTTTTCCCGTTTACAGGTCATCTATCGTCGTATTTATTGCTATTCCTTGGTCAGGCGGTAAGGTCATGACTGGTGAGCAGTAAATTTAAGGTCCTTAGGGGGCGGCGCCATTCTCGGATGGGGTCGCCCAGGAGGAGGGACAAGGGGTCTCTCCTATAACTCCAGGGGCGGTACATCCGGTTGGCTGGATGGGTGCGGGGAAAGGGGGGAGTCACGCTTTCTTTCGGCTGGTTGGCCACCCCGCACTGGCATGGACGTCATTAAATGGCGCAGAGTGCAAGACCCCCCAAATTGGAATGGTGTTCAGGGAACGTATGGGGGTAACCGGGAGGTGGAAGTACCCTCTCGGTAAGCGGGCTAATTGATAAGGATCTGACACCGGTTAGAGACCTTGCCGTAGGCTCAAATAGGATACGCAGAAAGTAATTAATGTATGATTATGTCCAGATGTTAGATTCGGATAGAAAAACTGTGTATTAGAGATTTTTTAAGGTTAGCCATCTGATATCTGTACATATGAATTGTAATCAAATGTCGTGTTATGTTTCTGCGTATAATTGTGTGAATATTGTTTATTTCAAAATTTTAATTTTGTTTTCATATTTTAATAAATACGGCCGGGGGTTGTACGACCCCAGCCTCCAAAAAGTAATTACCTTCTCATGTCCCTCATTAGAAATGTGGTTTACGCGCAGGGGGAGGGGGAAATTCGGTAGTCCCAGACCATATGACAGCGGCCCACGCAGTGCAGAGGGCGGCTTCCTTAGTGCCACATGAGCCACGGGGTCTCGGCGCGGATGGATGCCTGGGCCTCTGGGTGGGACGGGGATGTGTAGGGGCGGCGCACACACCCTGCTGCCGCCTGCTCCGTGGGTGGAATTACAGGGACCTCACCTCGATCCCAGGTACACTGGCCGCTAGCAACACGCCTCGCCCCCTGGTTGCAGCCTGGGCAGGGGTGGAGCCGGATTGCAGGTGCCTTCGGTGGGGGCTGGAGACTGCGAGGATCGGCCTTTAGCTGTGGTTGCAATTTGGATGCAGGATTTAATTGGTTGTTTAGAACCAATTTCCGTGGTGACCTGTTTTCCATTCAGGGAGCCCATACAGGATATATTGTGTGTGCTGTCTGGGGGGCCGTGTGCTCCTGGCGTTGTGGGCGGTGCACTTGCCTGGAAAGACTGCTGGTGTGCCCAGAGGGAGCCTCTTTATTTGTGGCGGGCTGTGCTCAATGAGTGAGCGCTTAAATGTATTTGTAAAGTGCACACATCATCCCCAGGGGGATGTCTCTGAGTGACATAAGGGAGTCTCTCTCAGAACTAATGCAAGCAGACGCTTCTATGACGGAATTAAATTTGTTATGGTTACTAGAGTGGGACTGAGTCACTGGACTGCACAAATATATTCATTCATTCAGGATTTGCAAGGCCATGCCGTGCAGCATTTGTCACTGGCCCTGCTTGCAATTTTTATTGTAGTGGTTAGGTTGCTGCGGACTGTGAGGGCTGGGCACGGTCCAGGTTTGTCTGCTCTGTGCGAACCACATCCTGTCTTTTGGTGACACAAACAGGCTTTGCCTGGCTCGTGCGCCGGGACAGAGGGCAGTGCATAGTAGAAATGCTCTTTCTACAGCATTCTCTTGCCCATTGTGCAGGTTGCGCTTGCTTTGCGAGACAGCCCCTCATTGGTTATTTAATGCGATTTTATCGAGCACAAACTTTACCCGAAGATGTCACTACACTTTTCAAAAAGACCGGTTACATTATATAGACTTAAGAGTACATGAGTTACATCTAAGATACAAGCACAAAAGCTCTAATTCACATAAGAATGATAGTAAGCACAAAGGTTTGATACAAATACTAGTGGTTAGAGTTACATATATACAAGTTGCTAATTTACGCACAAATAAGATACTAGCATGGTATGTGTATCCATTCACTCTGAAAGGGCATCGATGGGAGTGTAATATGTTACTTAATTTAGCTAGTAGAGTTTGTTTAAATCAACCATTTATTTAATACCTAATCTTCACCTGCTGTGCTAGAATATATCCAGCGTCCATAAAAGCGAATGAACCATAGGTAAAGCCACAGAATTTTCCAAAGCAACAACCTTCGTGCTGCCATGGGTTCTAATTTTGATACTTTTATAAACTAATTTGGGCAGATTGCAGCACGGTCGGTATTCACCTTACGGTTCATAACATTTCAGTTTACTTGTAATGCCTCACAAATACCAGGATTTCTAGTTTCTGGGCTATAAAAAGGGCAGACTTTTCTCTAGCCTTCCTCAAGGTTTATTTACATGCAATGCTGCCATAGTTTAGTCTTGGTGAAGGCAGTGCATATTGGTGCAAGGGTAATGTTTTGCATTTTAACCCCTTCAGCGCGGCGCGGATTACCGCGCTGTGCTGAAGGGTTCTTGCGCGGGCGGGGCCGTGACGGAGCGGTTCCGTCATGCGCACAGCGCGACTGACGCGCATGACGGAACCTCATATGAAATAGATGTACCCATTCTCAGCAGACCAATCTTGGGTAAACAAAGTATTCACTCCCGTTCAGCACGCAAATGAACTAATTCGTGTGGGCGGGGGTTTGTGTGAGATTTGGATCAAGGTGTTGCCCTTTGTGACGTAATGGGATACGTATTTACTTTATGCAACTTGCAACCATTGATAAGGTCAAGGGCCCCTGCTTGCTGTAGGTGTAAGGTTACGGGTGGATTATCTATATGGATTCAATGACAGAAGAGGGTGAACTAGGCGGGACGCTATGCTAAACATAGATTTCAGCTTGAATGTTGTAATCCATTGACAAAGACAGAGCAAATGTTCGGGTCAGAATCATTAGGCCACAGGGTGGCACGACAAAATCATTTTAAACCTGCAGGTGGCACATTTGATTAGGTGTATGCTAATTATGCCACCTAACAATGTGGTATCTGGTGTTTTATCCATACGAGTTAGCCAGAGTGTCGCTTATGCACTTTATGCAATTACCAACCAGTGGCAAAATCAATAGTCTTGACTGCCTATAGGTCCAATGTTACGGGATTAGTTAATTGACGGGTACAATTGCAGAGGAGGCAGGACTATGCGGCATGCAATACTAAGCTCAGACGTCAGCTTATATGTTTTATTCCAATGCCAAGACTGCGTCTAGGTTCGGGCCGGAACCAATAGCACAGCGGGTGGCTTTAATAAGCGTGCAAATCGCACATCGTATAATGGTGCAAAATAATTACCCCTGAAGGTACACCTTGGGCCAACAAATGCGGGTGACTTCTGCGATGATGAGCATGATTGTTAAACAATACTTTGTTTCAATCTGAAGGGAGAATTGACCTACCTCTGACATGCCCTTGACTATTATTCTTAATCTTGAAACTGGGTCATGTCCAGCTGTTTAACTGGGTAGGGCAAAGGGGCACAGAAGCTGAGGGTTATCATTGACAGTTCGGATGGCTTGGGGAGCGATGAATGCTTGGTCTGCTCACACAGGCAAGCGATTTCTGCATGGGCTTAGCTTTGCATGCTACCCTACATTGGTTTTACTGACTAGGGTGATAGAGTGGTAAGTGTTGCAAGCATGCGAAGAGAGATGGGTCCTTTGTTACTATCCATAATCTTAACCTGGTTAGTATTCAGGTCAAGGAGTGGCTGCATGACCCCTGGGTGCTGGAGATGGTTTATATGCTTTTCCAGATGTTTGTTGCAAGCTTGCACATGTTGTTGTTTCCCAAGAGTTGTCGGCCGGTTAGCATACCTCATCTTGTCCTTGCGGGTTTGATGTGTCTTTCTGGTCATTATGACCGAGTAGAGTCATTATCGCTTTGTATATCTGGGCATAAAGGAATGCCAGGCAAGAATCTAGGGGATTATAGAGCAAGTGTTTACAGTCAAAGCCTAGTGTATGCAGGTGTGAGTAACATTAGTAGCCGCCAGTTCAATTGTGCATCATTTTCCTTCAAGAGAGTAGGCATTTCTTTAAGTGTGAAGTAGGCCTCATACAGGACTTAAAGGGAACAATCACCTAGGCTATCCTTGACAGTGCAAACAATTATGATTTGGGAGGGTTTGAGCACTGCTAGTGTGGGGAAGTCCTTGCTTTAGAAAGATGGAAGCATTAGGACTATTGCACCCCTGGTAGGGAACTGCTTTTACACATGGTCACAGGTGCAGCTCCTAGCAGGTTCACCTAGCCTTTCAGCTGCCTGAGGTCGATAATATGATTACCATTAAGTCAAGTATCAACAGACATCTGTTATTCAGAGCCGTCATACCTTTCAAGTTGATGGCGCGCTCAAATACGCATCATGTTTGGCACATACATACAGGTTTCTTAGGCAAAAGCCATAGGCTCTTTCTTCAATGGGATAGTCAGCGATCTGAAGGTCCAGTTTCAGCAGCATGTGTACCATAAATTGGTCAAAACAATAACACTGGTACTCCAAGGGCAGATATTAGTCCCCCCACCCATCTTGAGTTCACCCAGACTCTGAATGAAAGGAGTACAATTTACTTGCAACAGGCCTGGGCAAACAAATGTAACGCATTGAGTCACAGCTTCAGCCAGCTGATCTCATTGAGAGTTTCAGGGGTAGAGGGGTTGTACCTCCAGGCAACAGGCTCCTACTTCATGAGCAGGTAGAAGCAGATTCTGGGTCAGGATAACATACCTCAAAGGTGTATGTGTGGGTTTAATGCATGTGTATCTCTGGGCTTATGGCTGGGTAGAGCCATTCTCACTTAGAGGTATGTCCATGTTAAAATTGTGTGCTTATGACGGTTCTCATGACCAATGAGTTTTTTTGTATCTTTCCAGGGTGAAGAGACATAAGTTAGGTACTTTATCGTTTACAACATAGCACATTAAGGCAGCAGAGTATAAGTTCAAGTGGCAACTGGGAGATTTGCATCATTAGCGCCAGCAGCTACTCACATGGTTAGCAGTAAGCAGCCTGGGAAGTCTTGGGGGAAAAACACCACAGTTAAACTGAACAGGCAAAATTCCTGTAAGAAAGGAGGGTTTGACGGCAAGTACACGAGGACTCCCATGCTTAAAGGTCGCATATTTCTAGGCTCGTCGGATAGGTGAGCCTTTACACATTATAGTAGGGTGGGTGCATCAATACGGCAACACAGCACCCAACTAGAGCACACAGTTAGAAGGGGATTGGATGTTGTACATACTGTTTTCCTGTTCTCACCATCCAGAAGCTTTTCTATCGCTGTTCTGCATCCTGGTATACTAGAGCAGCAGTTTTGCACTGGGCTACTCACGCTAGTGTGGAAACATCAGCTGGGCCAATCAGGAGCTGAAAATGGCAGTCAGATGTGATGGGCTTGCAGGCAAGGCTGACATGAAGTAGAATACCTTAAGGATGAGTGTAGGCTGAGGGTCCCTGCAATTAAGCCAATAAAACTTGCTGCCTCTCAGCCAGGTGTCATCTAAAAAGTGTGCGGTGGCCTCAATAGTGTTGAGACAGATGGGTTTGGAGCGCATATGCTGACAACCACCATTGCACATGTGCATTTTCAGTGAAGGTGCAGGTAAATTGGTTCGTGTGATTCAATACAGGTTATCGCAATCCAAAAGCAATGGCATCTGCTCGGCACACTGGTATACCTTTAGCATTTGTCATTCCTAAAAGGGTGCTGTTACCTCAACAATGTTGAAAAATCTGGGTTGGAGCACAAATTCGGACAGCTACCAGTGCACGTCTTGCATTCACATTTAAGAAGGTGCAGGTATGTCTGCTAATATGTTTTACTGCATGTCCTCAAATCCAAAAGCATTGGCAAACCATTTTGGCACTCTGATATACCGTTGGCTTAAGCAGTCTACGGGCTACTACTCGGGTGGAGACACCAGTATTGCGACACAGCATCTGTCACAAGACTCCATCATGTCCCCAACCGATTACCCTCTCCAGGTGGTACATATTTCTCTTGGTACTGCACATGGTCATCAGGGAACCTCCAGATATGGACTTGCCAAGCAAGGGTGTAACCAAGGGCTTAGTCAACCCACACATGGAACTGCACATAATGGTACACAGTGAACAAGGGAGTATATCATGCAGAACCCTGGTCAAGAGGAGTGCAGTAGTTTTAATTTCTATGGTAATATCTCTGGCCGGTGCTGTACTCCCATACAACGGAGGTCAGCGGGTAGAAAGAAGGATATTGTGCAGGTAGACACATGACGCGGCAACACCTAACAAGAAGGCCCTTAATGGCGCAAAGGGCACCAAAGGGATTTCTTCCTGAAAAGTGGTTAAAGTAGAGATCAGTTGCCGCAACTCCAGGGAGGCCATTGAACATGTCCATGGGGGTAAATAAAGCTGTGGTTAGAACAGAGAACAGTAGTTCCCAAGTTAAGTGGAGGCCATCGAACTTGCCTACGGAAGGGTAAATAAGGGTAAATAAGCCATGCGCAAGCACACCAAGCATGAGGGCTTGGTTCAACTCTATTTTAACTTGGTGAATTAGGCATGGTCTCTTCAGTGCAACATTGCAAGGTTTCCCCGAGAGGGCCAGGAAACACCTGCAGAGGTAGATGTGAATTGTCCAGCCAAAAGGACTGGTAACCATGTCAGAGGTCAATGTGAATTGTCCGGGTCTGGAGAGGCCGTTGAAATTTCTCGCAGGAGGGTAAACAGCACCATGCGCAAAATTCATGGAACGGAGGGGTTCCTGGCTTTATCAGACACGGCTCTTGCATGCCAAGACCACATGATGTTTTGATGTGGATGGGGTCCATTTGACAAGTATGGGCATGGACCTGTTTTGTTGGACCTGGGTGATGCCCTAGCATCAGCAGGGTGTAGGTAAGAATATCACCTGCCTTGGTGGGGGGCCCTGGGCATGATGGGTGCCACACCCAGTGCTGTGGTGGATTTACAGGGTGATCCAGAGGCTGAATGGTACATAGGGGTAGCCTCTTCAGGACCAGAAGAAGGGTGCAAATGCCAAATAGCCCCAGGAAGTCCTATGGCAGGACCCTGGAGGAACGACGCAGCCCTGTTTGTCCATCGGGCAGTTGTAAACCTAAGCCACCGGGGGCTTGCCTGGATACGCTCCACCCCCTCAAGGGGCGTGAGTAAATGGGTGGTCCAGAGGATGTAAGGGGTAATCCCCCAAAATGGTTAGCACCGATTGGTTATGCCATGGTGCAATTTGGCTCATCAGGTCGGCAGGCAGCATAGGGGCTGCCTGCCCTTGCATTGCCTGTAAGTTGACCCTCCATGTTGGCATATTTCTTAAGCAAAATAAACCTGCAGCAATGTTTTCTCCAAAAACCAATGTGTCTTGTGTGTTCTTTATTATGGTATTGCTGTGTTTGCGGGTTGGGTGTGTTGCCAATATTGGCACTATGAGGCTGCCCGTGGCCCACGCAGGGGCCCCCCAAAGGAGGGTAGCCTCCTTAGTGCCACATGAGGGCACAAACCCGGGAGGGCTAGTGTTTGGACCCCCCGGGGTTCGGCGTTATTGCGTCATTTCTGGTGCGCCAGTGGGCAGGTATATCTACCTCCCGCGCCCAGCTGGCGATCCTTTTCGCGCCGAGCCATCACGCCGTCTCCCTCCCTACCGCTTACCCGGCATGTCGGCTGGAAGGATGGCTAGGGTAGGAAGGCTGTTAACTTGTTATTTTGTGTTGCAGGCGGAGTTACAGGGCGATCCAGAGGCTGAATGGTACAGTGGGGTACCCTCTTCATGACCAGAAGAAGGGTGCAAATGCCAAATAGCCCCAGGAAGTCCTTATGGCAGGACCCTGGAAGAACGACAGCGCCCCCGTTAGTCTTTTGGGCGGTTGTAAACCTGAGCAACCAGGGGCTTGCCTGGATACGCTCCGCCCCTTCAAGGGGCGTGAGTAAATGGGTGGACTGGTGGTCCACAGGATGTAAGGGGTAATCCCCCAAAATGGCTAGCACTGATTGGTTATGCCACGGTGCAATTTGGCTCATCAGGTGGGCAGGCTGCATAGGGGCCTGCCCTTGGATCGCCCATAAATTGACCCACCATGTTGGCATATTTCTTATGCTAAATAAACCTGCAGCAATGTTTTCTCCAACAACCAATGTGTCTTGTGTGTACTTTATTATGGTATTGCTGTGTTTGCGGGTTGGGTGTGTTGCCGATATTGGCACTATGCTCATGACCGGTAGGTGCTATTTGATCTTCAAAGCTCCCTCGCCACGGCCACCAATTCCAGGGCTTGGCAGCCAGATGGCACGGTTCTCAGTAATGCCGCAGACACAGGCAGCTTCTCACTCCTCCCCTCTGCACTGGCAGAGCAGACCTGGCCCGTGATCAATGAGCAGCTGTCAACAGGGCCCCATGCAGCTAAGCCCAAGATCCTCACGGGACCACTCTGTGAGCATATTTAAAAACATGTGTTTATTAATATTTGTAGCCATGATGAAGTCTGCACCGTATTTGCTGCTCAGACGAAGCACGTGTTGGCAGAGGCAGTGGGATGTGCATACTTTTGTTTGAAAAAGAACAAAGGATGTCGATGACGGTGACAAACCACGTAACTCTAAGTTTACTTATTTGAGAGTGCTCAGGACCATCTATTTGATGACTTGTACTTGTTCCAACAAGAAGAGGAATTGGTGGCTTCTCTTCCTTCCTGAGAACCCAATACTTTGGTGCTTTGTAGTGAATCTTATAAGCTGTGGAGTTTACTGATACTCTAGTGTGTGCTCCACGATCCACAGCCACCTCCCTTGTTTGTTTTCATCTCCTCACCTATTGGGCGGACCTCACATTAGGTGACACCAGCCGACAGCAGTCCCACATAAGGCACTCGCCAGTTCCCAAACCCAGGACCGAATCTCCAGGTAGCAAGTGTCTGTCTCTCGCTCGGGAACGTCGCTAGAGGGCCACGCCTAGTCCACTGCCAACCCAAATATCCCCAAGGATATTTTTGGGCATCAGCAGGGAGGGGGGGGGTGCCCTCTTTCCGTGCATAGAGCCATCAAAACGGGTCAAAGGCCAGGAGCACTCAGATTGTGGTGGAGACTCCTCAAATGGCAACATCTCAAATGGCGACCGTCTTGCTGCACAACTCTCTTGCACTCCCTTTGGCCTGTCAATCTTGGTGCATTGTGGGTCATGTAGTTCTTTCTGTTGCCAGTCATTATCCAGATCTTGTCCATGAGGTGGAGTTCTGTCCAGCATCTTGGATGCTAACTACTTTAATTACACTGACACCTTCAGACTTGCTCTCTTCACTTGTCACACTCTCCACTCCTTTATGTGCTTCATAGGTTTCACTTCTCCCAGCTCCTGCATAGCTGTCCCTTCAAGGGTGGCACCTGTTTGATGACTCACACCTGGCTCACTCTCCCCCTGTTCCTCCAGCTATTTTATCCCTGTATCTCAGGGTACAGCTGCTTGCAATGGTCTTTTCATCTAAAGCTCCACTTTTCTGGCTCAGTTTTGCTGCCCTGATTCCAGACTTTTTCCTTGTCATTATACCTTGGTTTCCCATTATTCACTTGCTCCCTACTTCCTGCTGTGGTACCTTGTCTTTCTTAGGGGCATATCGACAAGCAGGCGATAAAAAATTATCGCCGCTTTTGCGGCCGTTTTCAGCAGAAAAGCGGCGATCATTTTATCGCCTAATCAGCAAGGCCTTGCTTTAGCGTCAGGATTCCTAATGCCCAGCTTTGCATCTCTAATGAGATGCAAAGGGGGCGTTCCTGACCTGGCATGACAGGAGAAATGTCGCTAAGCGACATTTCTCCTATCAGCAAGCCTAACGCTATGAAGCATAGCGTCAGGAAAAGTAGCGATAACACCGGTTATCGCTACTTTCCTAACACCTGCTTCAGGACTGACTTAGCCATGATATCCTATGGAAGGAGGATATCATGGCTAAATTTGTGAGTCCCTATCAACAAGCTAACGTGAGATTATCACTGGGTTTCCAGCGATAATCTCACGTTAGCCAGTTAGCGCTAGGATTTTTATCGCTGATGAGATAAGCATTGCTAATAGCAGGCTATCTCAGCGATAAAAATCGGCGCTAGCCGGCGATAATTATCCGAGCGCTAAGTGCGCTCAGCGATAATTATCGCCGGTTGTTGTTGATATGCCCCTTAGTTCTCTTCCATGATGCTGCTACCTTTCTGTCCCTCCTTACCTGTGATTCTTGCTGTCTGTTCACTATCCTGCCCATGCTGGTGTGTGTATTTAGTCTTGGATTTTGGTTGATCTCCTTTTAGCAGTCCTGCCCCGGTTCTTTGTTTGTTTGTAGCTTTCCTTTCTTAGCTTTCAGTGTTCCCATTTCTACAGACTTTGAGTTCAGTTCTGTCTTTGTTCTCTCGTCCGATCCTGCTTTCCTCTGAGCTCAGTTTCTGTTTTCAGTGTCCTTCTCTGTTTCTTTTTGTCTTTTCTTGGGGTTGTGCTGGTTTGGTTTTGATTGTTTCTTCTGAGAGTGTCAGTGAGATTCCGAGGCTTAGTGCCTCTTGTACAGAGACGTGCCCAGCACTCTTTTCCTTTTAGAGCTGGTGGGTGTGTTCCTAGACTCTGGGGGAGTAACTGTTCCTTGCATTCTGTACAATTGCTTTTTCTCACTGAGGGGCCGTTTCCAAGGAGCATAGATACTAATATTTAAGATAGTTTGTTTAAAATGATTCTGTTTGTACTGTCATCTTGCCTTCTCACTGTTTATTGTTCTATATATCCCATGTCTGTGTAGTTTTATCTTTGCAGACATTATGATATTCAGTTCTGTGACCCCGATCCCAACCTGTTTGGGTCCACAGATTCTGTCTTGTCCTTACCCTTCCCAACATTGAGGTACCTGAACACCTCCTCCAGAATTAGCCTATTCTTGCTCAGGTCAGATTCTTCTTGTTTGTTAGTTTTGTCCTGACCTCTGCTAAGTTTCTGACATGCACTTGATAATGATCTTTAAAACCTGTTTTACCTTCTGTAGCAGAGCACAGATAATTAATTTGTAGTAGAACCTTATCAGAGCCCTACTAGCCGAATTAAACCATCCACCTGAAAGATTGTGGAGCATATTATCAAGAAATTGCGATAAATATCGCAAAGCGCGCTCAGCGCTGTTTTACTTATCGCCAGCTATCGCTGGGTTCCATCGCCGAGTTAGCGCGTTATCATCAACGCTCATCTCCAAGGGGAAAAAAACCCTAGCGATAGCGGCAAAATGCGTGAATATCGCTGTAAATCCAGCGATAAAACCTCAGTGATAGGGAAATCCTTGATAAGACGCCATGGTGGACTTAGCCTGACAATCCACCTCCCGTTGACGAGATGGCTAAGTCAGATTTTTTTGAGGTGTTAAAATCCGGCGAAAACTGCGGTTAGCGGGACTTTTTTCATGGCTACGCAGTTGCAGGGCCACGTTGTAAATACCGCGATGTTGTGTTACCGACCGTTCTCATGTTGTTTCAGAATGGCATGCCTAGTTTGCATCTCATTAGCGATGTATATCGCTAAGATGCGTAGCATTAGAAATCCGGCTGCTAACATGCGCTAATGCATGTTAGCGCCGCCTTGTTAATAGGGCGATAAGAATATGGCCGCTTTAGCGGCAAAAAGTGCAGCTAAAGCGGTGATACTGCCCTTGATAATATGCCCCTATATGTGCACTGTTTCACACTGTATTCATTGTACTTAATTAGTTTAACCCTTTCTCATATGACACACTGCCCTCTGCCCTCCTTCCCTCCTTCCCTGAAAGTTTCTGCTCTTCCCATGGTGTGCGTCAGATCTTGTCCCACATCTCTCCCTCTTTTCCTGTTTCCCCCTCGTTCCCTGTCTCTTCTTCTGAAGGGTGCTCAAGTATCGATCTTTTCCTCTATTTTTAACAGCCCCAAAATTAGATCTATTCTCTGTGCTGCTCCTTCTCTCTCCTCCATATGGTTTCCCCCATTCTCTGTGACTGTGCCTCCTTCTTGGCAGGCATTCTCTTTAGTTTTATATAAGACAAATTAACAGTTTTAAAGGGTCAGAGTCCTCCTCCAAAATCATAGTTAGGCTTTCCTGGTTTCAGTTTCTATTTGTTGGGAATTTAGGTCAGGTTATTATCAGTGTTTTACAATGTTTTCAAAAATTTTAAAAATCAGTGGCTGTCAGTGTTTATTCTCTGTTGCTGTGCATATATTCATAGGGGTGGTGTTTTTCTAGTGCTTGTAAAAGAAATTGCACTATTTATTTATTGGAGTTTTTATATAGTACCTTGTCTCCGAATAGGTGTTGAGGTGCTTTACAGAGAGTATATCAAGAAACACAAAGAAACGAGGGAAAGGTAAACAGTTAAATAGAAGTCATCAGTCACTTCAGGTTTCACAGAAAGAAAATACATATGAACAGGTGGTGTTCTATGTGGGTTGCCGAGAAGCTTGTTTATTCACTGTAGAGGTAAGAGTTGAAGAGGCAAGACTGGAGGCCATTCCTGAAAGATAGGATGTTGTGGCTGCCTCTTAGGCCAAGCAGAAGGGAATTCCAGGAACTTGGTGCTACTCCAGAAAAGGAATGGATTTATTTCATGTACATCCTACCCACATTAATTCCTTTCGTCAATAATTTCAACATTCTTTGCGGCTACAAACTCCCATTTTTGTGCCCTTTCATTAAATTTGCTCTTTCACGTAACATTTCATTATATCTCTCAATCCTTTTCTTGCACAATGAGAGATGGTTGTGGGTCAATAAGATTTGATTATAGTACCTAAAAGGTTAATGGCGGGCATTTAAAACACCTCCCCGTTGCTCTCTTCTTCAGGCAAATAGCAAACATTTTGTAAATGAATATTTTCTACATAGGACATGAGATACATGTAGGTGGCTGCTTAGTACTCAGTTATTATAAACCAGAGTCATTCTGTCCTGTTCTTTGCCTCTAGAGATACCACAAAAGAACTAGGCTAATCAAAGTATTTTTGGTGTCTGATCTGGGCATATTCTTCATCTAACTGCCCGTGGGGGGGAGCTTACTAAGATATTATTATATGCATACTGTTACCTATAGGGACTTTGGCGACAGCAAACTCTGCTGCTGTATGAAGATGAAGCAGCAGCTAAAGTAGTGAAGAGGCTCTATCACCGCTGGCATTTGGAGTTCTCAATAGTAATGACGTTTATTTTACATTGTTGGGCCTTGTCTGTGTGATTTTGCATTTATTTGAGTAACTCTGGGGCATATTCTCAAGAACGTATGATAACCATCGCAAAAGTTACTTAACGCAACCTACAACATCGCAGTCTATCGTGGGAAATGTACGCTGTGTTAACAAAGTATTCACAACATGGCGATACCATGCGATAGTCACCAGATAACGTGCCAAATGGCCGCGTTAAAATTAACGCCACGCCACAAAAATGCAAAACACGAACGCCTAAAAAGCTGCGATGAGACCAAGCGCGATACAAAAAGCAGCGAAAACCAGCCACAGGCCTGCAAATCCCACGCGTCTGGTGAGAAAATGCACTATAAAAGCAGAACACGAAACAATCCAAAGTGCGCAGCACCATGTATGCACCCTGACCCAGCAGAGAGGCCAACGCGAGCCCCACAAGCCCCACAGACCACCAGCAAGGAACAACAGGGATGGGGTCGGCCGAGGAGAAGAGGGAGAGGAAGACGGGGTGGAGTCTGCAGCACAACCATATCAGCGTCACAAAGGTGACAGAACACTACCATCAGTACAAGTAGACCAGCTGAAATGCAGTTGGAGTGCCGAGGAGGCCAATCGAGGAGGCCAAGAGGTGCTGGCATGATGTGACAACCTAAATCAGGCACAAACCCTCCGCAAACAGGGAGGCTGTAACGGCGACAGGAGGTGGGAGTCCTGCGCCACAGGAGGAGCTGGAGGAAAGCTAGGCCACAGTCATCAGTGTGGAGATGGTGCAAGGAGTAGGGAGTACGGACACACCCCGAGAGGACCGGACACAACATCAACAGGGTGAGTAACGACCAGGGACTGGGGGGACGGGGAGAGATGGGCACAATGGCACACATGCACACCCACAATTACCCTGGATCATGTCCCTCATCCCCTTGGCACACTGCAGCACACACACATAGCAGTCACAGCGCACCCACATTGACTACAACGTGGTACAATGTGCAAAGCCGACACTGCAGAACAGAGGACACAACTGGCTCCGCACACGCACAGAAACATGCCTACTACATCTGACAGAGCAGGAAACTGTGCAATGAAAAGTATGCGTACGACCTCACATCCATAATGTAGTCAAAATGTACACTGTCCCGCAGCAATACTCAGCACATCCCAAACAGTCAAAATGTACATTGTCAAACAGTCTGCATGTAAACCAGAACAATGCGCCAACATACATGTCAACACATTGTCAACATGCATCTCCCCATTACATTGCAGAGGGGCACACAACACCTCCAGCAGAGCACAGAAGACAACACAACTGTGATGCCGGAGAGGACCACCACACCTTCGACACTGACACCCTACAACAGGCCATGGACATCCCACGCAACCCACCACCAGGACCCGGGCAGCCAAGCTACTCAGAGGAGAACACAGACCCTGCAACAGACCACACAGCAGGAAGCACCCGCAAGCACAGCTGGCTCACAACACTTCGCCCACCCACCCATGGCACCCCAATGCCATGTGTCAGCACGCCAAAAGGAGGTGGCTGAACAGGTGTGGGTGGGGTCCGAACCCATGGAAGGCGAACTAGATCACATACGTGGGTGTCTATTACCCTTCAGAGACCACCTACACCCCACAAAGGAGACCCACACTGCCATAGAGACATGCAGATGCACATTCACAGTACAGAACCACGCCAGAGGTCATGCAAATAGCAGTCACACACCCACATTGGCTCCACGTAGGATGGCCCAGGCCACTCTCCTTACGAATTGAGTGGGTGACGACAAAGCTACATGTCCAAGCTCTAACCCTCTGCCTGCGGTGACATGTCTGCGTCCTCTGTACACAGCATAATGCAATGTCATAGGGCCCAGGGCCCTCATGCATACAACAAGACCACAGGGACACACGCAGATACCATGTTGAACTGGCTATGGGCACCTGCGCCTGGCCCCTTTATTGGCAGGGCCACATGTACAGTGATGCCTGTGCTGGATGTGTGTGGGGTGAGTGTAAGCCAGCACACACAGAATGCTTGGTGCTGGCAACTACTTGAACAGTGGACACCAGTGCAACGAAAACTGAAAAAACCTGCATAACAGAGTAAACTGCTGAGCAACATGGAGGTAGCCAGAGAAAGTCCAGAGGACACCCAACATGCAAACAGAAGTGTCCGTGAGTTGCAGTGCACTGTGTTCGGGGCACTAGAGATGAGCGCGCTCACGTGAAGAAAACGTCTCGGATTGTGTCCCTTAGAGATATTCCTGATGCAGATGCAGTGGGGTGTGCTAGACCGGCATCATCATCCTCATCAACGTCCCAGGTCTCCCACACTGCTTGAGATGACATTGCTGCGCAACCTCTCCACAGCACAACACCCAATCAGTAATGGACGATGGCTTGCGGTGCACTGAGTCAGTGGCACCTGGAGTGCGGAGCAGGGTATCAGGCCAATGATGGCATCCACGACAGGTGTGAGCAACTCCGTAAGTCTGTCAGGACAACCGTTTCGACTTTGGCAGATGGGGGTTGGAGTTAGTCCTTGCGGTGGTGGCGTGTGCCTCCTGCATGGATGTGACCTCCGGGCCGGTCAGGACTCGATTTGATGTGTGAGCCCTGGTGGGCCGCAGTTGAGTCCGGAGGATGCGGACAGCACAGGGCCACAGACACATTGCGTTGATGACCCCAAGGCTATCGCCTCAGAGGCCATCCAATATCTCAGAAGAATGTGTCCCGGACCTAACCAGCACAGAGTTATTGGCCCTGGATGCACTGTGGCTGGCACAGGCATCCAACCATGGGACGGTGACTTGTGGTGCAGTCAAATGGACCATGCGACCAGAGCGAGTCCTCATCAACGTCCGAGGTGTATGTTGCAGAGGGTTGCAGGGGACAGTGGGAGCTGTCCTCCAGGGCATGATGCAGAGGGTGAAAGCTGTCCGGAAACAGCAAATGGAGGAATGGAATGCCACAGCATTGTTTTCGCCACAAAGTCAGTATCACCGACATGATGGCGACGACAACCCCAAGTCCATGGACTCAGTCGCCACCAAAGTCCAATCAGAAAGTGTCCATGGGTCTCGGGGAACAGACTTAGTGGCACCGGGGCTGAAAGGGGATGCAGTCTGCGACGAGGCCTGTACAATTACATCAAGTCTACCATAAATAAATCAAGGCTGAATTCAAAATTGTGTGTGACCTACTCGATGGCAGTGAAGGCCAGAGGCAGCGGTCAGCAAAGGCCAGACGCATTTCTGCAAGCCCCTCCTGGTACTCTAGCACACAATGTTGAGATGACATTTGGGGGTGACTTGTGGTTGACGGAGGCAAAAGCACCAGAGCCGAGTGGATGTTCAGTCAGCGACGATGACGTGTCCTGCCTGGTACGTACTGGAGTGGATTGACGTGAGGCCTGCTGGACCACAGTGTAGGCCGACGGCATAGTCATCAAGGGCCCACAGACACGTGTGGTTGGGAGGCCAGGCACATACTTAGTGTCACCACATCGAAGGGAGTACAGTGAAATGAACTCTTCGTTAATGTGCGTGCTCGGATAATGTATGATCAAGACTCGGTCCCAAATGTGTGACCTACTCACCCGCAGCGTGGGCCGGAGGCAGCGGTCAGCAAGGGCCCACAGCCACTTGTCGTTGGGATGCTATGCACATGCTTGCTCCCACCTGATCGTAAGGAGTACAGTGAAGTAGAATCTTCATTGTTGTGCATACACGGACAATGTATGATCAAGACTCAGTTCCAAATGTGCGACCTGCTTGTCTGTAGTGTAGGCCGGAAGCAGTAGTCAGCAGGGGACAACAGACATGTGTCGTGAGCATGCCATGCACAGAGTTGGTGGCACCACGTCGAAGTGAGTACAATGATGTAAAATCTGCAATGAACATACGTACTCTGCCATCGTGTAATGAAGACTTAGTTCCAAATGTGTGACCTACTTGTCCGTAGTGTAGGCCGGAAGCAGTAGTCAGCAGGGGACAACAGACATGTGTCGTGAGCATGTCTTGCACAGAGTTGGTGGCACCACGTCGAAGGGAGAACACTGATGTAAAATCTGCAATGAACATATGTACTCTGCCATCGGGTAATCAAGACTCAGTTCCAAATGTGTGACCTACTTGACCGTAGTGTAGGCCGGAGGCAGCAGTAGAGTACGTCAACGAGAAAGGACTAAAGTGGGCCTGCGTCGTGGAGGCTGTGATGGTCTGAGGAGGCTGCCAAGGTTGCGGGCCTCGGGCACGTGGTAGGCCCTCCTTGACACACGCCGGTGTCGGCAGGTGATCAGTGTGGCCTGGCTGCGCAGGGGAGGGCCTGACGGGTTTGGGGTCCAGTGGGCCGGGGTACAGCAGGCGCACAGGGTCGCAGGCAAATCCACTCACGAGGACGATGTCGGCCTCGTGATGTGGTGAGATGCGCCGCCCTGGCATAGTCGGTGGGCATTCCGGAGGAGGACGAAGCCCAGGGCTACGTGCTTTTTATTCACACCCCTACGCTGGCTTGGCGTACACCGGGCCATCCCACTCCGCTCACGCTTACGGAGGGGACGTAACAGGCAACATTTCCGCGAACTCCCCCACTGGCTTGGGTGACATGGTTGCATCCACTGTCCACTGAACTCCATACACCAGGGGTGTATGTCACCATGGGTATGGGTGTGTTCTGCATACTGCAGTCTGTCCAGCACATCGCTGCCACTCTTGGCATTGTGTACTTTCCCAATCATGGTTCTCCTGCCTCCTTCACACATGCCTGGTTCCCAACTCTCCCCACATTCCGCTATTGTGTGGCTGAGGTGCCATCCCATTGATAGCTCATGTTCACTGCTTGCCCAAGATGCAGCGGAGTTTACCAGCTCTACACATACATACACACAACACTCATTTGGGCCCATATGCATTCATACATTCAATGAGCTAGCAAATATCCGCTGGTCATCAATTTTGATTTACCTTAGAGAACCTTTACACCAGTATTCTTACTAACCCTGTCTCCTAAGTAAATGTACGTTGTCGAAAGATCTAGTAGTAGATTAGAATAGGGAGGAAATAATATTAATAGTAATAATAATAATACACTTAACTTTTATTCAAAGAACCACAGACTCAGAAGGAGTTTTAAAGGTTTATCTGAATTAATAATTTTGTGAGTCAAATCAAAATACAAGTAGATACACCACAATCCTCTATCAGGTAAAAGTAGTACAGTTAGCTTATACTTCAATTCACATAAAATAAATTCTTGTGATGAGAGTACCTGAGGAGAGAAAGAATAGAGAGCAAATACGTAGCATAACCCCACAGAGCTATATTTACCTAGAATGGTGTGAGCACCTAGACATCAGAGTATCAAGGATTCAGGACAGGTTCAGGACCGGAAAGGTGATCTCTTCTAGTGTAACTCCAGCGTTACACCGCTCTCTGGTGCTACTCTCTCCGGCTCGGGCTCGTCCGGACCCCTTCCTAGATGTGCCTCCTCGGTTGTTCTGCGATCTTTCCCTAGTGTTGGATTCTTCAATCAGATTGCAGAAAAATCGGGCAGCATCTCAGCATAGCATCAGCATCAAGTGAAGTGTGTCTAACTAACTAAAACTTACATCTGTTATACCAATTTGAGTGTATGATCCACCCCCAAATGTTTCAGTTCTATGTACACCCTCAATTTGATTGGGCCAAGCAGTGGGGCGAGGGAATCACACCATACCAAGTGTAATAACTTTCTTTAGTTCTATTGTCTAATTCCCCGCCCCTTAATTTTAATACCCACAAGCTTTATTCCCACAAGCATTTCATATGTGGATTGATAAATCTGTAATACAATGTTCCGGCTTCTTCCTCTCGTAGGGTCAGAAGTTGATCTTACCATGTCCTTGCTGGGCACATGGGTTGGCAGCCATTCAATGTCTTTATTAGTCTCCGAACAAGGAGGTATCACGCATTCGTAATTGCTGCAAGGGGACAGGGACGTTGGTCACCCTCCAAGGCCCAAATACGAGCTATTAATAGAGTCAGAGGAGAACATGTTAGAATAAAAAATTAAATGAATTCATTGTATACCACTTACTTCTACACTAACCCCATTTACTTAATATATCTTTTGCATTAATGGCTTAGTAAAACTTGCATGAGTTAGTTTCAGCACAGCATGTACGTTAATGCAAGGGTTTCGAGCAGCCATGTTCAAAGCTATTGCGCAGCTGCAAAGATTTCCCACCAAGTGACAGGAGACGTCATACTACGTAGATGTAGTAGACGCATGCGCAGAAGAGTTCCCTCGTTTTTGGCAGCCATTTTAAGGACACTCGGGTTACTTGTTAGTAGAATACATAGAAAAGCTTCCCCTTGATACAATATGTAAAATGTAATGCAAAGTTAGTACTCACAAACAGGTTGATTATAATGTTACAAGTTATTCGAGGATTACATACAAGCAAGTTTATTTTTATACGAAACCTTGCTCCATCACCCAGGTTACCATTGTGAGTTGTTCTGTCATGTCTGGTGGGTGGGCATGTTGTTTTGCATGTTGTATGTGATATTGTGTGCATTGCCAGAGTTGTGTCTTGAATGGTTGTGGAGTTGAGGTGTGTGGGGTATTCATTTGGAACTTGCCAAGGGGCTGCGCATTTCCCGTGGTGCCATCCTGGTGGCGCTGGTTGATGATGGACTGTCGGAGGATGAAGGAATCATGCACACCGGATGGGTATTTGGCGACGACGTTGGTGGGGATTCCACGGTGTTCGGATGTTGCCTGCATATTGATGTGAGATGTGTGCTTTCTGTTGGGGTGATTGTGTGCTGTGTCACCAGGGGGCACTGGTATGACATGTGTGCTGTGGATTGCCCCCAACACGTGCGTGCATCCAGCTATGGCGTATGGTCCTTGCTTGGTCTCCAGCGGATCCTGCGCATTGTGTTGGACGTATAGCGACTGGGGTACCAGGCTGATGGTGATGTCCAGGACAGGTGTGAGGGACTTGGATGTGACTGGCTGTAAGACTCCTCCGACGGGTGTGGGTTGTGGGGTGCCAGGGGCCAACAGGTGTAGCACAGCCAGCAGCTTTGTCTGTGAAGGGTTGTTGGTTGTCTGCTGTGTTGGTGCCGTCAGCCTGTTGGGCGATGATGGTCAGGATGCGTAGGATGGTTATCCTTTTGGGCCTGTAGTGGGCAATGACATTGTCAGGTGTTGGGTCTGTGAGGCTGGTGCGTTTCCTGGGGGTCCACTATCTTGGTCTGCGCTGCCTCTGTGGTGGTCCCGGGGGGGGCTTTTGGGGGTTGGGCTCCTGGTGGTGGTGGCAGTGGGTGTTGTGGCCCTTTTGGGTATCCAGCACGCATGTTCATTGGCTCCATGGCATCTGTTGTTCTTCAGGTGTGGCTCTGGGCTGGTGTCGCTTTTGTGGTGCAGGCTGTGTTCCGACTTTGCACCAGGTCAGAGCAGGTGTTAGTTTCCTGGTGCTAACACGCCTTATCGCATGTTTTGTGTTATCGCCGATGTGGCTGGTTGTTGTGAATGTTGTGGAGTGGTGTTGTCCCGTGGTTTTGCTCGGGAACGCCTACTCTGCATCTCATTAGCGATAGTTGCCTTGGATATGTTTTTTGGGGCTGCAATCACCGGAAAACTGGTGATATGGGCTGTTTGCACCTGCTTGTGAATGGGGTGATAAATTTATCGCAAATTTGGCTGCGTTTCGGTGCCGATAACTCCTTGAGAATATGGCCCTCTGTGCGCTCATTTTTTACCAACCATGTGGGTATGTGTTTTTTTATTTAAAGTAGTGCTGGACTGTGTTCTTGTCAGGCATGTGTGACTGTTTCACAAGCCACTTCACCTTTGTATTCTATGCAGTGAGCACTTTTATAATGACTTTACTATCTTTGGTGGAAAGAACAAGCTCAGTTCAATTTGCAGCGATTACATCAATCAATCAATCATTCAATCAAACAATCAATCAATCAATCAATCAGGGTTTTATATAGCGCGCTACTCACCCGTGAGGGACACAAGGCACTGGGGGTGGGGGGGGGGGGGCAGGTCCGGATCAGTTGAAGAGCCAGGTCTTGAGGTCCTTCCTTAACATATGCAGGGTCGGGGAGCGTCTGATGTTCACAGGGAGCTCGTTCCAGGTCTTGGCTGAAATGTGGGAGAAGGCTCTCTCGCCTGTTATGTTTCTGTGGATGCGGGGGACCTCTGCCAGGGCGAGGTCGGCGGATCGCAGGTTCCTCTTGGGTGCGTGGAAGGGTAATCTCTTGTTGAGGTATTTGGGTCCGATGTGGTTGAATGATTTGTAGGCGTGGGTGAGGAGTTTGAAGGTGACCCTCCTCATCGACGGGGAGCCAGTGGAGGTCTCGGAGGTGTTGGGTCATGTGTTCGTGATGTGGTGTCCCGAGGAAGAGTCTGGCTGTGGCGTTCAGGATGGTTTGGGGTTTGTGTAGAAGGGTTCTGTTGATACCGGCGTTTAGGGCGTTGACGTAGTCCAGTCTGCTGGTTATGAGTGCGTGGGTGACGGTTCTCCTGCAGTCGGGGGGGGGATCCATTTGAAAATCTTGCGGAGGATGCATAGGCAGTAGAAACTGGTGGAGGCAACGGCATTGATCTGGCGGTTCATGAAGAGGGAGGAGTTGCGGATCATGCTGAGGTTTCATGCGTGGTCTGTGGGGGTGGTCAGGCTCAGGAGGGCGGCGGGCCACCAGGTGTTATCCCAGGCGGAGGTGCAGGGTCCGCGGATGAGGACCTCGGTCTTCTCAGAGTTGAGCTTCAAACAGCTGTCTTTCATCCAGGCTGTCACATTCGTCATTCCTTCCTAGAAGAAGAGTCTGGTGTCTTCGGGCTTCTTCGTGAGTGAGAGGATGAGCTGGGTGTCGTCGGCGTAGGATACAATGCTGATCCCATGCTGTCTGACGATGGCGGCGAGGAGGGCCATGTAGATGTTGAAGAGCAATGATCCTTGGGGCACTCCGCAGTTGGTATTGGTGGGTTCGGAGAGGAAGGGAGGGAGTCTGATCCTCTGGGTCCGGCCGGAGAGGAAGGATTGTATCCAGTCGATGGCGGTTCCTTGCATCCCCGCGTCGTGAAGATTGGGTGCGAGTGTGCGATGTGAAACTGTGTCGAAGGCTGCAGAGAGGTCCAGAAGAATGAGAGCAGCGGTGTGTCCCTGGTCGAGTAGCATGCGGATGTCGTCAGTGGCGGCAAGGAGGGCGGTCTCGGTGCTTTGGTTGCTGCGGAATCCGGACTGGGAGGGATCCAGGATAGAGTTCTCTTCGATGAAGGCAGTTAGTTGGGCCTTTACGAGTCTCTCAGTGACTTTGGCAGCGAAGGGGAGGAGAGAGATGGGCCGGTAGTTTTTCAGGTCCATTGGGTCGGCCGTTGGTTTCTTGAGGAGGGGTTTAATATCCTCCTGCTTCCAGTCATCTGGGAAGATGCCGGACCTGAAGGAAGCGTTGATGGTCCGTCTTAGTTCGGGTGCGATGGCAGCGGCGGCCCTGTGGAATATGTGTGGTTTGCAGGGGTCCGTTGGGGCTCCTGAGTGGGTTTTCTTCATGGTCGCGGTGATGTGTTCTATGGTGGTGGGATTCCAGGTCATGATGGATGGTTTATCTGAGGGGAGGGTGGGTGGTATCCGACGTCTGTTCGTTAAAGTTTTTGTAGAGGACCTTGATCTTCAGATGGAAGTAGGACCTGAGCTTGTTGCAGAGTTCTTGGGAAGGTGTGATGTCCGTGGCTTCGCTGGGTGGTTTTGCGAACTGCTGTATGACGTTGAACAGTTCCTTGGCGTTGGTTGCGTTGGTCTGGACTTTGTCTCCTATGAAGGTTTGTTTAGTGTCTCTTATGCGCTGGTGGTATTCCTTCAGGGCCCTCCTGTGTGGTCACAGTATTGTGTGCCTGTGATATTGCATAGTGTCATGCCTTGTTTTGACACCTAAGTTTCAAGCTTCTCTTTGACATGCCGGTACAAGGAATGAAAGTTTAATTTAGTTATCCTAAGGTTCTATATACACCAGTGAACAGGACCACAACAGCTCCATGCTCCTGTTTTGGCTAAATCTGCTGCACACACTAGAAAACTACTAGCTGTACTGTCTACAGTTTATAAACTAACTCATACTTTTTCTGAATTCAATTATGCACTAAAAGCAGCACTCAAACCAGCTAAGGGACCTCTTTGCATGTCTCATTGGCAATGAACATGTTAGTGACATATCCCTTGATCCTTCTGTATGAAAGAATAGTGTCATGACCCAGTTGTCCTGTTCCACCTGCTCGTTCCTGTCATTGTCCCTAGTGTGACCTCCCACCCCTATTAAGACATTACTTGGCGTAGGAATTCTCTAATAGCAATGGTAGTGTACAAGCAAGTGGGTCTGTGTTTAATTTTTATTAGTGCTTTTGTTGCCCCTACTATGGCTCTTGACCTTTGAAAAAGAACAAGGTCTCATGAGGGATTCATGTATTTACAGATATTATTGTACAGTCACTGATTCCCTACACTGGTAGCATTTGCTGATGACTCACTAATTGTTTCCTGCCATTAATTGCTGATGACTCACTGATTGTTTCCTGCCAGTAATTGCTGATGTCTCACTGAATTATTTTCTTACTGGAACTTACTGATTGCTCACTGATTGGAAATTACTGATTGGTTCCTTCAGGCCCCAATCTAATTTCTGATGACTCATCAGCACCACACTTTGCACCTATTTTCTATTAAAACCCTCCTGGCTCTGGAATGAGTGCTAAGTCTCTCGCTTAAACCCGATCAACTGAGCTTTGAGCTTTTCCTGCTTCGAATCCTGCTCACATTCTTGAGGCAGGTCCCGCTCTTCTCATTGCAGCAAATCCTGTTGTTGCCTGTCACCCAGGCCAGCATCTTCCAGGCCCCCACAGCAACCACTTGGATCTCGGATCTTCTTCCAGCTGTGCTCCTTGTCCCTATGCTGACTCAATTCCATCAAAGAACTCCCTCAAAAAGGCATACTGGGATAGGGTAGACCTCCAGGTATTGAATAGAGCCTCAGGGATGTCTGCTAACTTTCTAGAGGCCAAAATTGTCCCTGCTCTAGAGTCATACTGGGACCTGGTTACTAATACGGGGGACAGGAAACTCTACTTTCAGTTTAGAGCTGGGTCTCTACCCCTTAGATCCCTGACAGGGAGATGGGATAGGAAACAGGAGGAATCGTGCCCTATATGTGGGGCTAAATCAGAATCAATTGCTCATTTCCTGTTTGCTTGCCCGATACTTATTACTCCAAGACGTGTCTGGCTTTCCCCTTTGTGTAAGGCACTTGGTACCAGGAGCAGTGCTGTGGCATTTCGAACTCTGCGCACTAGTTCTCTAACAATTGTCTCAGTGGCCCTAGCAAAATATTAGGGTTGGGCATGGTCTCTACGAAAAAAAGCGATCAGGAACCCCCCAGGAGCTCTCCTAGAGAACATGGAAAATGGGCTATTAACGTGTGTCCAGCCTGGTCTTTCTGCCTAGTGATTTAGTACGTGTAACTGATAGTGTGTTTTTTTCCTTTTTCTTTTTTTAATATTCCAAGATCTATTCATCAGCATACTACTTATTTAATGTTTCTCTTAACATTCTTTTAATGTATTTATTGCTGTTTTGTACCATTGTGGGCACAATAATTGTGCTCTTGTTTTTATGTTTGTGTCTTTTATGATTCATTTTAAATCGAATAAAGACTGATGATGATGATGATGATGATGATGACTCAATCTTTCTACAGACAAAGACAAAAGAGGAAAGAAAAAACAAGAATAACTCACCATGGAAATGCCACCTGATGATCAGACCTCACCCGACGTTCAGGTTAACCAATTCCCTTCCTAAAGGCAGGCGCAATAAAAATGGCGCAAAAGTTTGAAACATTGTACCTAAAGACACAAAAGGACTGTTCATGAGTTTTGGGAATCGTAATTCAATTGTAAGAAACAAATAGTTAATTAGACACAAATGTATCGCATCTCACATGCATTTTCTCTCAGATTCATTTTGAAAAAGACATCTTTATGCTTGATAGAAAAAACTCCATCTAAGGATTTGTCAAGACAGTTTGATTGTAAATGTAAAGAACTCTGTATTCAACGAGACCCAAGTTTGGTTTGGACCAAGGCTGACCCTTTTGCTAAATCAGCTAAAAGAACTGTTTCACATGTGGCAATGACAACCCCAAGGACTATTTTAAAAGGGAAATCAATTATCCAGTTAGAAAAAGTAATTGCTCAATATCTGTTTTTCACTTAACAATTGTGTATTAACATAACTTGTTCTTTACAGAGTTCAGGAGCACAACCCTCCAGCCAAAGGAGTCCAGTGTCCTGAGAGACATGCAAAGCCTGTGTGATCAGTTTGTCTGTCTCTCACGCATTCCCCTTTGGGAACTTTCACTGGGGCAGTGTGAATACCATTCATTGCTACCACGGAAAGTTCCTTAGCGGGAGTCAGGTTTCATCGTCACCCCATCGGAACTTCCCAATGCTCAGGTGAGTGGCTCGTGACAGATAGAGCTCCAATAGGTCTCTCTTGGGGAGTGGATGTGGTCTCACGGCTAGACTGCCAACTTTGGAGCTGGGAAACCAAGGTTCGAGTCTTGGGTTTGACTATGTGATTCTGGGCAAATCACTTAATCTCCCCGTGCCTGCCAAGAAAATGAAGGTGTCCCTGTGTAATGTAAATGTTGCTCATGTAAAGCACTCCAATACCTTTGGGTCGAGTTTGCGCTATATAAATCTGCAACAAACAAAAAAACATTTTAAACCATCACAATTTATACTGAAGAAAATGGGTGTTGAGTGTAGTGTGGTGGTCTATGAGAGGTTATTGTTTCTGAAGGCATCCATAGTCACAGTTGTCTTTGTTAACGCACACCTGTCACCTTGGATTCTCGAAATCAAAATTCTGCTCACTCTCAATGAATGAGGATGGAATTGTGAAGGCGCTCCTTGCTCTGGACTGAGACACTGCTCACAGTTCAACTGCAAACTTGATGGCTACTATGCAGTAACATGCACCAAACAGTGGAGGAATTTATGTATGATGTGAGCCAGGTTCCCATTATTGGAGTAGAAGTAGGTCATAGGGGTCCAGGGACCCTGCAGATGTCTACAAGGGCATACTAAGTGGACTAGAAAAGCCCAGATGGTCATAACTTGAGCTCAGAAAAGTGCTTGTGATAGGGGCTGCAATAATACTGTTTGATACCAAAGGGTGCCAAAGCAGTAAAAGTGACAGAAACTCTGGTGTTTTATGGTTTCACTGACATTTTTTTCTTTGTCTTTTTTTAAAATCTGTTATAATTGGTTGGAACTTTAACTATACATTAGCTAATCCAAGGTACTCTAATCTCTGCCGATGGTGCTGGCAGGCAAGAAAAGTCTATATTATGTCACCCTAGTCTTCTGCTTTATTGGAACTGCGCTATTGTAGAACGGTTTTAAAAGGATGCTGGACACATGAAGGAGACATGCTTAATTCTGGGTCTGCCCCTGCCTTCTTACCATTCATTCGCAAAAGACCTCATTAATGTTCTGTGTCAAGAATGTTTGTTAGGGCTCACCGGAGTTCAGTATTTTCACAATCAAACAGGGAAGGAGAGTTAGACTGATAAAACTGCGTGCTGGTAAGTAAAAATACTCTTTATTTCTACCTCATTTTTACCCCATCCCAAGATTATAAAAAAGAGAGTTACAATGTCAGCCTTTCTCTTGCACCTTATAATCTAGACTGAACACACCGCACACACGTGAAGGCCACACTCATCAAACCCGACAGGGCACCTCTACTTTCTTAGATAAGAGATTAGAAGGGATTAATACATTTTCTTTACCATGTTAGTGCATTATGCCCTGGTGAGGGGTTGGAAGAAAGTGGAGAAAACCAGGCACATCATTGAGCAGGAAAGCCTCTGCTTAAGTAGGTATGCCACTATCTGACAGAGGCCAGACTCGTCCACCAATCAGAACATTATAAGATTACCTTGTGAGGCATATTACATAGAGGTAGCAAGCAAAGGACCCTTGATCACACAGCCCATAGAGAGGAAACTATAAAGTACCATTACCATGGAAGGAGACACCATTAAGATATCACTAAGACCAGCTTCATTAGAAGTTACCAGCAAGAGTGTAAACCCAGAAAAGTCCAGTATATCCAGCCAGATGGGAGTAAGTAAGCAATCTGACTGACTATACCACGAAATATGTTTATCTGGGCCCAAGGGACATATGCGAAGCTGCTCTATCATTTTGGTCTTTCAGGAGGCCACATGAAACTATATTTGCAACCAATTCAGTGCCGACGCATAACACTGCGTAAAGGTATAAGAACTGAAGGTGAAGCACAGCAAGATAAGATTTCCATTGAAGAAACACCTCAATCAAAGACTGTCACACTGGATGGCCACTGAGACAACACTACTGACTTCTAGTGACATAAAGGAATGGAAGAACATTATGAACACGGAATTAATGAATGAATGAATAAATTGCAGGGGTTTCATTGGCTAATACTGACCAACTAAGTAAGCACATGCATGGGTATCCATCAACATTTTAAACATATGGGAAATGGGTGGGTAGCCGGGCAAATTACACTTGATGTGGGAGGAAAGTTATATTTACAGTGCATACTGGTGAAAGGCTGAACTGGGACTACTCATCACAAGGTAAAACAACGAGGGAGCCTTGTAGGACTCTTACTACTTATGTAGTGACATTTGAAACTCGCTTAGGTTAAAGGGCTGATTGGTGAGTGCTGCTGATATATTACTGGGCAGATAGGGACGTATACTGATGGAGCAGGGGACATACAAAGTTTTTTTGTACCCCTTCGAAGTTAATGACCTCATAACTTTAAAAATACTAACTGTTTGAATGCATTTATTAATAAACAAATGCACCTTTAATTAGACACTGCACGCAGGAAACTAACTGGCATTGCAAAAATCTAATTTACTTACAAATGTGAAAATAAATTAACATAGGTTTGTGATTCGTGTAGAAAGTAGACGTAAATTGCATGTATTTAGTTTGTAGTAAAATTATATTGTGGCAAAGAATGCGGATGGTAAGTTAAATGGCTTTAAATGTAGCTTATGCTAGGTAACACCTAACACGGCTCATTAGAATGGTTGGTGGTAAACAGAAGGGCTTATTTTCTATGTCTAATTTCTGCTATCTTGTTTTCATATTAGTTCCGTTTGGGCCTGCTAGGCCTTGCTTGGAAAATGGCCGCTGCAGAGAGACGTGATTGCGTGCACAGAATAAAGATGCCCCCGCGCATGAGCAGAGTGGAAGTTCCAGTCACGAGTGTGTGGCCTATGCCCGGAGTGAGAGACGTCAAGGCCAGTCTGGCCTAAAACAAGAAGTTGTGCCAAGAGTTCAGCATGAATGCATGGGAACGGATGGGAGACTCGAACTTCAGAAGATGAACTAATTCATGACTGTCGGATAATGTTGCAAATATATTAACAAAGTTAAAGAACATTTGGATTTGATGAATCACGAGAACTATTGTGCGCATAATGGTTTGCGGAACCGGTTCAAGCAAGGAGGACAATGAGGTGACCATCACCACCCCTCCAAAGGACCAATCAGAATGAATGTAGCCCCTAAAAGGTTTCAATTTTAGGTATAGCAAGTTAGTGAAAAGGGTATAAAAGAGTTGTGCTTACAATGACGTGGTGGCACTCGCTTATTAAACATGACATGCTGTCTGTTGAGATGATTTTTTCCTTCTGATGCTGAAAAGACTTTGATAATTTGGACTTCGAATGTTGATGAGGAAAAGGAACAAGACCGTCGCGGGATTCTATCCTGGGAGGGAATTCGTCCGAGGAGGTTAGAGGGACAGTCAGTCAGCTTTGGGAACCTATCCTGTAATCTTCGATTCATGTTCTGGTGAATCATTCTCGTCATCGCCCTAAGGCCAAGGGTAATGAGTATTTTCCGTTTCCTATTCAATCTTTACTTAAATGCTTATGAAAATATTGTCTAGAAATGTGTCTAATAAAACAATACTTATTCAATTTTTTCAATGAATCTAGATAAAATTTCATGCTAACTCAAAACTGAGCCTGTGGTTATTAGAATTAAAGTTATGATCAATAATTGTTAAAAGGTTTTAATTGTGATTGAGCTGGACTTAATCACCATCAACTGATTCCTACTAGTTGGTCCATCGACCGAAATGGCGGAGTACCTTGATGTTTAGAACCGACAATTCCAAAATCAAATGTATATAATGTGTATATAGTTATTAGTTAGGTAAAGTTTTAACAAGGTATCCCGTATGCCTTGAAACTCGTCTACATATCACTGATCCAGAGAACTGAGTGAATGTGTGTTTCGGTGTCATGGCCCCACCGATGAACAAATGGTGTAAGGGTTTTTCTGGGTTGGTGTCATAAGGGAAGGTTTTATAATAGCCACCCTGAATCAGTTTTCTTGGTAGCAGAGATATGGTTTCTATAGGTCAGTTTAGGGGATTATTGATTATTGATTATTCATTTTCTATGTTTAACACTCCATGTTGAGTTTGTGTTACGTTATGTGTAGTCAGAATTTTGAAGCTTCCGGGAAGTAGGAAGTGGATTTGTGTGACAAGAGAAGTCACATGGAATTGTGCATTGTCTGATTTCAATTTGGTGATAACACAGGACTGTGTTATGTTAGGGAAAATGTATGTGTGAATTGCGTTGAGTGGAATAGCAACAGGTTTTCTTGTGAAACTCTGGCCTTAATTTTCAGGAACAGTATAGTCTCCACATATGTTTTATCCCCGGAGAAACGGGTTTATCTCTTGCTTGAGAGAAGAGTAAGGTAGAGGGAAGTGCTATGCTTATCGAACGAAACAGTATTCTTGAGAATTCTTTTGTTTAGAGAAACCGACAATGGAAATGTGTTTTACGTTGTAACCAATCGGTTTAGTCAAACTAACGAGTTAAGAAATTTGTGCCGATAATTTTTGTAAAGTTGGGGTCGGCTGAAGTAGGAGTAGAGCTGACGTCAACAAGGACCGCGCTGGGATTGGCCAGTTGTGGTAGAACGTAAAGCTTTCCGATTTGTGCGATAGTGTGATTCATGCTGGGATTGGACAGTCGCGGAAGTAAGAGGAGCTTACTGATTGGTGCGTTAGTGTTATTTGCGCTGGAATAGGTCAGTGTGAAAGTGACGTAGAGTTGTCTGATTGGTGCATTAGTGTGATTCGCGCTGGAATAGGTCAGAATAGTTGAGCAGATTAAAAGAGAGTTGTGTGAATTCGTATCGGCAAATGATTGTGAAATATGGCTTATTATGATGAGCGAGATAGAGAGAAACCGTCATGGTTTGTGAAGTTAAAGAATCTTTTTAAGAAAGACAAAAAGGTTGTAACGAGGGAAGGAGAAATGCTTCCTCCACTGAAAACTCCAGCATATCTGGTTATCATACTTGTATTTGGTTAGAAAACTGGGTAAAATATCCTCAAAATGATGGAGCTGTGGCATTTCCAAAAACTAGTTCATTTAGCACAGCTGCACTTCGAAATTTAATAACCAAAATGATGACACTTGAGCCAAGACCTAGACCGACTCAATTTGAAGCCCTAGGTGAATGGGAAGATGAGATGTATGAAAGAGAGAGACGCAGAGGTACAAAGGACTATGGTTTTGTTTCTGGAGGAGTATGGGTTTTGAGTCATGAAGACAGGATGAGACGATGGCGGTACGCTAATATGACGGATGGTATGTTTCCTGCTAGAACAGTGGAGGAGGGAACAGGGAAAAAGTGTACAGAGAAAAAGAAGTATTCAGTACCAGAAAGATGTGGGTATGGAGCAAGTGATATGGATGATGAGTTGCTGGAGGACATATTAAATAAAAGACCCTCCATATCAACAGGCTTCTGCGGTGGTGACACCAAATGCACCGCCAATGGAAACTGTGATGAATCAAAATCCAGAACGATATTCTGAAATAAATAGTCCATTTAATAGATGGAAAATACCACAGACTGTAGAACCTGATAATCATAATGCGTCTGAACTAGCGAGAACAACAAAAGAATTGGCTGAAAAGATAAAAAAATTGACAAAGAATGTAGAAGCTGTGACTGTGCCAGTAACTAAAGGTCCAGTGATACCAGTATTTGAAAACCAAAAGATAGACGAACATTCCTTAACGATTCCCTTAAATTCTAGTATGCAGAAAGTACGAGAAAAGATTTATCCTGAAGTTAGGGAGACAAAAGATTCGGTTAGATTAACTCCACCTATGGATTTAACAATAAATCAGAGTCCAATAGATACATTTCCTATAGGAGCTGAATCCGCAACTGAAACACCAGAGAAAAGTGTGAATAGAATAGATTTGAATACGACCTCTGTGGGTTCAACTGCGGAAGAATTAAATGAATGGGTCAAGAGTTTGCAGAAGAGAGATACAGAACCACAACCTTTGGATGTAGTTAGATTAAAAATAGATATGGAAAAACTGATTCTAGGGACTATTGGTACAGATCGGTTAAAAACATATCAGGATAATGAATTGATGTTTATGTGTAAAAGTATTACTTGGAGAGCTAGGAATTTGCATGACAAATTGGAAGAAACAGCAAATGAATTGGGAGTAGATTTTGCAAAGGTTAGAGGATTGCAGAAACCTTACAGTGTGGATTTTATTGAAAAAGATATAGAAAATCTGAACACTTCAGGACGGTTAACACAGATAAAAGAACTAATTGTGTTACTGAGAAAATGGGGAGATGTAGACAGATGGAGAAGTAGGTGGATAAGGAGAAAATAAGGTACGTCTGAGAAAGCAACATTGGCTTTCCCAGTAAAAGAAAAAGAACTAATAGTAGTAGAATGTCCGATGAGAGAAATTCCAGAAGGAGGTTATGTACATGTCCCATGGTCCAGACATGATATATTGTCATTCACAAATAATTTTCCAAGATTGAGAGAAAAGCCTGTAGAATGGTACAGACAAGTGGAAAGGTTTGTAAAGGTTTCAAAGGTATTGTGGGAAGATTTGGATGGTTTGTTTGAGATTGTTGTACCTGCTGATTTGTGGACAGAATGTAAAATCACAATTGATTGGCCAAAGGAAGAATATCCTAGAGATGCAAAAACAGGAGCACCAGGTCCAGAAGTAATGAGAAAATATGAGCAGGTAATCACATTTCTGAAAAATAAGATTTCTCCGAGAGAAACAGATTGGGTAATGATTGATAGAACAACACAGGAACCCAAGGAGTCTGTGCACGCTTATTATGAAAGGTTGCTTCTAGTTTTTAAACAGCACAGTGGATATGAGAATCTGAGCGAAAAAGACATGAGTCATTTTGTATATCGATTTGTGTATGGTTTGAGACCTGAGATAAGTGACATGATTAAGCAGCACATATTGTTTTGGCAGTCTAGTACAGTGGATGAGGTACTAAGGTATGCAAAATATTGTAGTGATGACAATGAGGCCAGACAACGTAAGCTCAAAGAAAAGGCAATGTGGGCACAGGTGAAGGTTGCAGAACAGCAAGAAGCCCAGATAATTAACCAAATTAATGAAGTAGGGCAGACCAAAATGAAACCAAACATTGGTAAAGGAAATGGTCAGATAAATATAGAAGAAGCCAAAAAGAAATGGCCATGCCATAATTGCGGAAAATTAGGGCACTGGAAAAACGAGTGTAAATTACCTCCCAAAGTTAATACCGAGAATAAATCATGAAATCCACAGGTGCAGAATGAGGTGAGTTACCAACAACCGCCACAGCAACAGGTAGTTACTCAACAGAGCCAAAACCAAAGGAAATGATGGACGGAGTGTTGAACATTGCAAACACTCACCCCCAGTCAACTGATCTGGGTTTAATCCATCACCGTTCTTTAGCCCACTCTGCCACCCCAGTTCAGACATGGCCATATGCAAATCAGTCTGACCCTGTGCCTCATGGGAACAGTCCAGACCGGTCCTAGGATGCTTGTTTCCAGTCCAGGGAGGACCTGGCTTGGCAGTTCGGGCTGGACTGTTCCCATGGGGCACAGGGTCAAGACTGATTTGCATATGGCTGGGTTCAAACTGGAATGGCATGGTGAGCAAAAAAACGATGGATTTAGGCCCAGATCTCTGTACTGGGGTGAATGTATGACATTGTTCTGCATTCTGTCCATCAATTGTTGTTTTTGCATTTGTCACCCCGAGTGGGAAGGGTATGCTCAGACGTGAGTCCCTTGCTCTCCATGCCACTGGAATCAAGCTATCCTGGCTGACGAGGGCTGAAAGCCCGAGACCGGTCCTAGGATGCTTGTTTCCAGTCCAGGGAGGACCTGGCTTGGCAGTTCGGGCTGGACTGTTCCCATGGGGCACAGGGTCAAGACTGATTTGCATATGGCTGGGTTCAAACTGGAATGGCATGGTGAGCAAAAAAACGATGGATTTAGGCCCAGATCTCTGTACTGGGGTGAATGTATGACATTGTTCTGCATTCTGTCCATCAATTGTTGTTTTTGCATTTGTCACCCCGAGTGGGAAGGGTATGCTCAGACGTGAGTCCCTTGCTCTCCATGCCACTGGAATCAAGCTATCCTGGCTGACGAGGGCTGAAAGCCCGAGACCGGTCCTAGGATGCTTGTTTCCAGTCCAGGGAGGACCTGACTTGGCAGTTCGGGCTGGACTGTTCCCATGGGGCACAGGGTCAAGACTGATTTGCATATGGCTGGGTTCAAACTGGATTGGCATGGTGAGCAAAAAAACGATGGATTTAGGCCCAGATCTCTGTACTGGGGTGAATGTATGACATTGTTCTGCATTCTGTCCATCAATTGTTGTTTTTGCATTTGTCACCCCGAGTGGGAAGGGTATGCTCAGACGTGAGTCCCTTGCTCTCCATGCCACTGGAATCAAGCTATCCTGGCTGACGAGGGCTGAAAGCCCGAGACCGGTCCTAGGATGTTTGTTTCCAGTCCAGGGAGGACCTGGCTTGGCAGTTCGGGCTGGACTGTTCCCATGGGGCACAGGGTCAAGACTGATTTGCATATGGCTGGGTTCAAACTGGAATGGCATGGTGAGCAAAAAAACGATGGATTTAGGCCCAGATCTCTGTACTGGGGTGAATGTATGACATTGTTCTGCATTCTGTCCATCAATTGTTGTTTTTGCAGTTACTCAACAGAGTCAGGTCCTGCAGCCACCTCTCCGAAAGAGAATAAATCTTCAAAGATACAGTGCAGAGGCAGGATTCTACGGTGACGAGCAGGTAACGAAATTGCCGCGCGCAGCTGCTGTTTCACAGTATTGGCTACGACCGGATGGAAATGAATCGGATGAAAGCTTATGACGGTGCCTAGGAGAGGAAGAGGAGTGCGTGCTTGGCGCAACTCTAGAGGTAGAGCAGTCAGGTCCATTTGTGGATGGAAAGGTGAATAGTGTAAATGTTACTTTCCTTGTAGACACTGGTGCGACCCGTTCTACTGTAAGATCAGTTGAAATTCCAGATCTCCCTCTCTCAGGAGAATTCATCCAAGTCGTAGGTGTCTCCAATAGACAAATTAAAGCCCCTCTCACAAAACCAGTAGAGGTGGAAATTAGTCCCTTTAAAGATATGCACTGTTTTGTAGTGTGCGATTCCAATCCCGTAAATTTACTTGGACGCGATATACTTTGTAAAATGAACTGCACCATCTACTGTACCCCAGATAGTATTGCTTATCAGACATCAGATGATGATTTTCTGTATAAAATGACTATGTCAGCACTTCAACCAGAAAAATGTGATACATTTCCTGTGTTTGATGTAGAGAAAATCCCTACTGAGTTGAAAGGAACAGTGAAGACTGATGTATGGGATTTTACGGGTGAAGATATAGGTCTAATCAAAGGAATTGATCCTGTAAAAATTACTGTAAAAGAAGAAGCAATTTACCGGAATACTCCACAGTACAAATTAACGCCAGAAATGATTGAAGGAATAACATCAGTGATTGATAAAATGATTGAATAAGGGATTCTGAGAGAAATAATGAGTAGCCCATGTAATTCACCTATAATGGGATTGAAAAAGCCTAATGGAACCTATAGGATAGTACAGGATCTGAGAAAGGTGAATAAAATTGTTGTTCTCTGTTGTCCAATTGTACCAAACCCTGCTGTAATATTGCATCAAATTCCACATGATGCAGAATGGTACACAATTATTGATGTGTGCCATGCATTCTTTTCCATTCCATTACACCGTGACAGCCAGCCATTATTTGCCTTCCAGTTTGGCGAGCGTATTTTGGCATGGTGCCGAATCCCTCAAGGGTATACTGAAAGTCCTTCTATTTTTAATCAGATTCTGAAGAAATCACTAGAAAGCTTTAAAACGCCTGAGAAATCTGTCATGGTCCAGTATATTGATGATCTATTGGTGGCATCAAGGACAAAAGAGGCATGTATTACTGACACAATCGCATTGTTGAATCATTTGGCAGAAGGAGGGCATAAGGTGTCCCCATCTAAGCTGCAGTTCTGTCAACAAGAAGTACAGTATTTTGGTCATAAGATTGAAAGAGGGATGACAGACAGAAAGAATCAGGATTATCAAAGGAATGAGAGCCCCAATGACACAGAGAGAGGTGAGAATGTTTCTCGTAATGGTTGGTTATTGCTGACAGTGGATAAATGGATTTTCATTGATTGCAAAACCTTTACAGCGATTAACAAAAAGTGATGTAAAAGATCCAATTGTGTTGAATGAGGAAGAGATGGAAGCTTTCGAGCAATTGGGAAACAGGTTGTGTGAAGCCCCAGCATTAGGAATGCCAGATTATGAGAAAGAATTTGAGTTGTCTATAGTGAAAGAGACGGATGTGCACTTTCGGTACTGGTACAAAGGCATGGAAGAATGAGATGCCCAATAGCATATTTTTCAGCTGTTTTGGACCCAGAAGCAAAAGCATTGCCTGGTTGTCTAAAAGTGCAGCCACTTGTGTGAGTCTGGAACAGATTGAAGGCATTGTGATGGGGTATCCTTTGCAGGTATATGTCCCACATTCAGTTGAAATTCTTCTGACCAGAACAAAGACCCAATTCATGACACATAGCCGATTGACCAGATATGAGAAGGTGATTTTGGGTGCAGACAATGTAACAATTGTGAGATGCATAAGTGTGAATTCTTCCACTTTATTGCCTGATGCAGTAAATGCAGAGGTCAAAAATGACGTTGATCACAATTGCTTGGACGTACTTGAATTCTGCACAAAGCCCCGCCCTGACATCAGAGATGAACCTCTAGAAGAGTCAGATTATGTGATGTTTGTGGATGGATCATGCTTGGGAACGAAAGAAGGAAATTTAAGTGCTGCGTATGTACGGTGGCAGAAATAATGGAAGCATCTTGTTTGAGAGGAATACGTTCAACCCAAGTTGCTGAGCTGATTGCTCTTACTCGAGCTTGCAAACTGGGAAGAAATTTTTGAATCACTGTGATCATGGATAGCCAGTATGGCTTCAGAGGGGATTCATGACTTCTTCAGGATCTCCAATTAGGAATGGTGAGTTTGTGAAAATGTTGCTTGAGGCGATACAGCTGCCTAAACAGATTGCGGTAGTAAAATGTGCTGCACACAAGAATGGAGATGACTACATTACAGAGGGAAATAGATTTGCAGATGAGATAGCTCAATATTGTGACAGACATACGACCTCAATGAATCGGAGGAGAGAAAAAGAACATGTTTCATGTCCTTTGATGTTTACTAACACAGTTAAAATGTGGGAAGAAGTGAGGCAATTGCAGGAAGAAGCAAGTGATGAGGAAAAAGATAAATGGATAAAATCAGGCTGTAGACGAAGAGAGGAAGATGAAGTTTGGGATTACAGGGATGAAAGACCAGTTATGCCTGATAGCATGATCTCTAACATGGCACGGATGTACCATGGACAGGCACACATAGGTAAAGATGCAATGATCAGACTTTTTAAACAGACTTGGTACAACCCAAAATTTAGGGCTATAGCTGAAAGCCTTTGTCAAAGATGTCTTATATGTCAACAGTTGAATCCTGGAAGGAAAACAGCAGTGAGTTTGGGAACAATGGGATGTGAAGGAGGTCCTTTTACCAGAATGCAACTAGATTTCATGGAAATGCCCCCGAGTAACAGACTGAGGTATGTCCTGGTGTTTATCTGTTTGTTTCCTCGTTGGGTGGAAGCATATCCGACAAGAAGGAATGATGGAGTAACTGTAGCAAAACTCCTGCTGAGAGAATTCATTCCTAGATATGGTTTTCCGGTAACAATAGAAACAGATAGTGGAAGTCATTTCCAAAATGAAGTTATCCAGCTGATATGTGAAGCATTAGACATTCAACAAAAGCTGCATTGTGCCTACAGACCAGAGGCTTCTGGGGTGGTTGAGCAAGTAAATGGCACAATCAAGAATAGGCTAAGGAAAATGTTTCTAGCCACAGGACTCAAATGGCCAGATGCCCTACCACTCGTGCTCATGAGCATGATGAGCATACCAGACAGAAAAACAGGTTTGAGTCCCAATTAAATAATAATGGGACGAGTAATGAGAAAAGCATTTGTACCTGTCAACAAACTGCTGTCTATAACTGATGATCTCATTCTGGACTATTGCAAAGGATTGGCTGATGTCGTGCATTCTGTGTTTCATCAGGTTGGATCGGATGTGATCACTCTTGAGAGAAACCCAGCTCATGATCTGAGTCCGGGAGATTGGGTTCGCATAAAAGTCCACAGAAGAAGAAACTGCCTGATTCCTCGCTGGGATAGACCACGCCAGGTGATCTTGGTGACTACCACAGCAGTAAAGTGTGCAGGTGTGAAAAATTGGATTCATGCCAGCCATACAATCAAAGTTCCAGATCCTTGAGATCGACCTGTAAGTCAACATCTGGAAATATCAGACACTAGTTCAACATCTGAAGCAGAACAATCTGAATTTGGTGAAAAACAAACTGAGGACATTGAAAAGCAAACAGAGGACTTTGAAAGACAAACAATTGATGTTGAAACAGGAGAGACAGAAATAATTCACAGTGATGTTGAACAGCCAAGTACAAGTTTTGGGGAAATCCCTTCAGAAGTAATTGAAACAACAGAAGAAAATCTAAAATCTGATGAAGAATCAGAGATCATAAAATTAAAGAAAGTGAAGTGAGATCTGAAACAGAATTGGAAGAAAGTGAAGAAGAAATAAGACAAAGGAGAGGACCAAGAAAGAGAGCTTGGAAAGTGGAACGGGAAGAAACAGAGACTGAATTGAAAAGGCCAAGAAAAGGGGACAATTGGCCCAATGAATGTAAAAGACTGAGATATAAAATAATAAATTTGAGCAAAGACAAGGAAGAACAAGTGAATGAAATAACGAGTCAAAGAAATCAAATAAATTTGAATAAAAAACAATTGCAGAGACCGAAAAGAGTAGAAAGATCTAATTTGAAAACATATCACCTGAATGGACTTACATAGCACTGCCTGACATCGAAGAGGTGGATAGCAGTCAAGAGAACTCAAACGAAAATTGTAAGCAGGATGGTGAAAGTGAAATGTGCCCATCCTGAAGAGACTGAAGAAACCAGAATAAAGACAAACTGACGAAATCAAAGAAAATTTTGAAGAACCAATCAGTGCGCTAAGGACAGTTGGTTCGAAGGCCATATTTTTGAGTGTGGAAAGATACAGTTTTCTGTATATATATTTTAGATTATAGTTTACCATGGCAGAGAATGAAAATAGAAGATCTAGGTGTAGTTTTCTGCACAGATGGTGTAGAATGTGTTTTTACTGTACAGGCTTACTGATGCTTATTTGGTTTATTTTGGCAATAATCATTCCACTTAGATTAACTGAAGAAAATACATCTGGGATGAACAATAAAACGAATAATGACAAGGCACATGACACAAAGAATACTGCAACACTGATAGATAATACTGAGCCTCATAGAGACAGGTCAATAAATGATTTTTCTTTTGAAAAATGTTTTTGCAAAGCTTTTAGGTTTAAATCTTTTTATTAAAGTTTTCAACAGAGGGCGAACTGGCAACAAGCAATTACACTTTTCCCCACCCCTGCGTGGACGGGATAAACTGGGCTCGGCGCCCCCGCCACTGTACTCTCGGAGCAGCGAAGGCCTACCCGTGAAGCCTATGCCCGCCGCCCTGGTAACCCCCCCAAGCCCAACCCCCCCAAACCCCCCCCCTCGACCCCCCCACCCCGCCCTTCCCCGTGGAGAAAGCAACAGAAAAGAGAAGAGAAAAGAGGAAAGCAAGACATGAAGAACCGAGCTCGGGGACACAGGGACCTGAGGGCCAAGCCCAGATGGCCGCCCCTGGGCTGCAGCCCAATCATGTTGTCTGAGCAGTGTCCTCGTCCCCCGGGTCCGCGCTAAGCCGTAGGAGACGTAGGTACCTGGGGCAAGTCAGCTCCCTGAAGTCCTGTGTCAGGAGGGACCGGAACGGCTGCCACAGTTCAGAAAATGAGGCACCCTTACCGGCCAGTGTTAAGGAAATACGCTCCATCCCCAGGATGTGCCAGAGGCGGTGCAGCCACTCCAAGTGTGAGGGCACACGGGGCGTGTTCCAACAGGCTAGTAGACATTGCGTGGCCGCCCCCAGCGCTAGAGCAATCTGTTTCCCCCTGCGGGACTTCAAGGGGTAGGTAATAGCGTTGGGGACCCCCAAGATGATGTATGCAGGTAATCGGGGCAACTCCGTGTCAAAGTATCTATCCACCTCGTCCAGAATCTGCCGCCAATACTGGGATATCAGGGGGCAGTCCCAAAGGATATGCGTCAGAGTGCCAGAGCTACCGCACCCCCTCCAGCACCCCGCGTTGCGTGAGCTGTCCATACGGTGTATGCGTTCCGGTGTATAATACCAATATTGCACCAATTTAGTGAACGTTTCCATAAGCCCTGTATGTGTAGCCGTGTGCCGGGCCCTATAGCAGCAACCCTCCCACTCTTTTGCGAGCAGATCTCTCCCCAGGTCCCTCTCCCAGCGCGCCCTACCTGCGTGGTATGAGTGAGTGTGCGATGAAAGGAGCATCTTATAGAGGTCCGAGGTCAACTTGTGGTCCGACGTCCGCGTGATAAGCCAGCGTTCAAACAGCGTGAGCCGGCGTTGCACCGCGCTTTTCTCGCGCGGCTGCATGGCCCAGTGTTTAACTGCAGGTAGCCGAGCAGGTCCCCGGCCGGGACCCCATAATCGGCGGCCAGCTGGGCCAAGGGGATAAGTCCACCCGCCTCGTACAACACCCCCAGAGCCTTGCAGCCGGTGTAGCGCCAACACAGGAAAGATGACTCCATCCGCCCCGGCGGGAAGTCGGAGTTCCCGAACAGGGGGGTCAGTGGTGAGGGAAAGGTCGTTAGATCCTGGCGCTCCCCGGTCTGGTCCCAGATCCGCACCACCGCCTGAGTCACCCACGAAGCATAGAGATTGGGGGGCCGTTGTTCCCGGCGAAGGAACGGGATGGCGGCCAGAGACGTCCCCGCCACCGCCCGATCCTGAAACAGCCAGTGCTTGGCGGAGGCGGGCCTCATCCATTCCGCCAGGTAGTTGAGCTGGGCGGCTTGAAAGTAAAGCGTGAGATCGGGAACGCCGACCCCAGCGAGGTCCGGCGGAAGAGAGCTAATCTGGCGCTTGAGGCGAGGCTTCCTGCCCTGCCATATAAACTGAGCTAGGTCAGATTGGACCTTTTTAATCCAGCCCTTCGGCGGATATATGGGTAGCGTATGGAACACGTACAGTATCTTGGGCAGTAGCGACATCTTGATGGCCGCCACCCGCCCAAGCCACGAGAGCGGCAAACGTCGCCAGCGAAGGAGATCCGATTTGACGGTGGCGCGGAGACGATCGTAGTTCAAGGTCCGGATGCCCGGAATCGTAGGGGTCAGCTGCACCCCGAGATAGGGGACCGGTCCCAGTGACCAGGGGACCGGATACTTTGCTCGGAGTTCCGCGAGCGCTCCCGGCGTCAGAGAGAAGGAGAGCGCCATTGATTTGGCAACGTTGACCTTGAAGCCGGATACCTCCCCAAACGCAGTAAGTTCCTCCAGGATCACTCCCAGGGACGTCAGCGGCTCTCGGAAGGTCAGGAGGACATCGTTGGCGTAAAGGCAGATCGTATGGACATCCCCTCCAAACCGAATCCCAGCGATCCGGTCGTTGTGTCGTATGTGCTGAGCAAGGGGCTCCATATACATGGCAAAGAGCAGCGGGGAGAGGGGACAGCCCTGCCTAGTGCCCCGGGAGATCCGAAAGGGCTCCGAGGTATGGCCATTAACCCGGACCGAGGCGTGCGGGTCCCGGTAGCAGTTGAGGATGCGCGCTCGCATCTTGTCCCCTAGTCCGAACCGTTGCAGAACTGCCTCCAGATAGGGCCAATGCACCCTATCGAACGCCTTCTCGGCATCCACCGCCAGGAGGGCATAATCGGCCGGGAAGCGTGAGGCCTTCTCAATAAGATGCAGGACCCGTTTCGAGTGGTCGCTCGTCTGGCGGCCCGGAATAAAGCCCGCCTGATCCGGATCAATAAGGTCGGGCAAATGCGGCGCGAGGCGGGCCGCCAGGATCCCCGTATACAACTTGAGTTCCACGTTTAGAAGGGAGATCGGCCGGTAAGAACCGCAGTGTGTGCAATCCTTCCCGGGTTTGGGGATCACCACTATCGCCGCGTCGAGGAATGCGGAGGGCAAATTGCCGAACGTGTCAAACGAATTGAAGAGTCGTGTAAGAATGGGGGTGACCAAAGAGCAGAACTGCTTATAGAACGAAGCCGTAAAGCCGTCCGGGCCTGGGGACTTACCAACCTTAAGTCGCGAGATGGCCGAGATCACCTCCTCCGGGCGGATAGGCGATTCCAGCGTCTCCGCCTGGGGCGTTGAGAGGCCCGCGATACGCGCATGGTCCAGGTACGCGTCCAGCCCGCTGTCCTCAAGGGACTGCGCGTCGTAAAGCCGGGCGTAAAAGTCCCGGAACGTCGCGGCAATCTCCCCGTCGTCCGTGTGCAGGACCGCGCTCGAGTCTTCTATCGCCTTGACCCCCTCCCTCGCTCGGCATTCCCGCAGGCAACGGGCCAGTAGGCTCCCGCATTTATCCCCGCCAACGTAGTAGCTGTGCCGGAGGCGCAGTGCCGCGTATTCCACCCTGTCGCGGTCCAGCGCCTCCAACTGCGCCCTCTGTGCCTTCAACAGCCGCCAAACCCTCGGGGCTCCCGTACGGCTATGCATGCGCTCCAACTCCCTGATCTTCTGCGACAACTCCGTGCGCTTCGCTTGACGCTCCCTGTTCTCGACCGCGGAGAGGGAAATAACGGCTCCGCGAACCACCGCCTTCAGAGCAAGCCAGCACGTGTGCACGGCCGTATCTCCGTTATCGTTGAAGCGCAAGTACTCCTCGATGACTCCTTGCAGATTTTTAACCACCACGGGGCGGAGCAGGAGCGTGTCACGCAGGCGCCACTGGCGGCGCCTTCCACCCACAGGCAGGAGCTGCAGCGTCGTGACCACCGCCGCGTGGTCCGATAGAGACGCCGCAAGTATCTCCACCCCAGAGGTTTCCTGACAGATTGCTCGGGTGGCCAAGAAGTAGTCTAGGCGTGCATAAGTGCCGTGCGCGCATGAGGTGTGTGTGTATTCCCGGGCCGAGGGGTTGTACACCCGCCAGAGGTCCACCATATCTAACTCCTGAAGCGCCGCGCGACCCTTCTGCGAGAGAGCGCCCACCTGCCCCGAACGCTGTGCCGACCGGTCCAGCTCGTTATCGAAGACTAAATTCAGGTCCCCCCCAGCAGCAACCTCCGGTCCGGGGAAGCCGACAGCTCCGTCAGCGCCGCCTGTAGAAAACTCTCCGGCTTATCATTAGGTGCATAAATCGAGCCTACCGTGAATGTGTAGTCCCCCATGTGGAATTGGTAGACAAACAACCGGCCCCTGATCTCCGCCACCCTGTGCATCGTCAGCCCCCTGAACCGTGGTGCGAGAAGGATCACCACCCCCGCCCGCTTAGAGGAGTCACAAGAAAAGAATTGTATGGGGAATGACCGGGACTGCAGCCGGTGCGTGTCTTTCAAAAGAAGGTGTGTTTCTTGGAGCAGGCACAGCTCAGCCCCTGACTGCGCAAGAAGGGAGAGAATGGATCTGTGTTTGATAGGATTGTTCAAGCCCCGGACATTCAGCGTGAGAACCTTAAGCGTTGTGGAAGGCATACCCACCCCGCAAGGAGCGCCCGCTAAAGACATACAGTAGCGTAGTGACCTAGAGACACCCCGAACCACCAAATCCCCACCCTGCGAGCCCGGTACAGTAAAGAGAAGGGAAAAGAAGAAAAGCAAGAGGAAAGAATAATAGCCCCAGTGTCCCCACAAAACCTCCCCCCCTCCCCAACTGTGTTAAACGAACCAATTGTCCATCTTCCGAGGAAGATCAGAAAGTCCCAAGTCAGTGGGGGCAACGTGGCTCACCAAGGCATCCCCCCCCCCCCGCCCACCCAGCTGTGAGCCCGCCAGCGGCGCCCCAACGCACCTGGAGGCAACGCCAACAACAGAGAAAGAAAGCAACAGAGGTGCTGTCCATAGATAACCCCCTTCAAGGGGCCTCAACCTTCGGGGCCAGCACCTCCGCCGCCGAGGATATGGCGTCCTGACGACCCTATGCGATCTCCTCGGGGGGCGGCCCCCGCCTCCTGGAACCTCTGCGCCTTTGCTTCAACTGGGTCCATCCTGGGCCCGGACCGCTGACTCTCTGGGAGCTCGGTGTTGAGGCCTCCTCATCGTCGTTCGGGCAGTCAATGTCCAACAACTTACACGCCTCCGTCAGGGAACGTAGCTGGTACAACCGATCGTTGTGCCGGAAGATTAGCCGGAATGGGTGTCCCCAAGAATATTTAATGTCCCGCTGGCGGAGGGCCTCTGTGACAGGGCGGAAGGTCCTGCGTTTCTGGAGAGTCAGCGCTGCGAGATCTTGGTAGAGCACCGGGGAAGTTCCCTGAAAGGTGATGGGGTGCTGGGAACGCGCCCTCCGGAGGATCTCCTCCTTAGTGCCAAAGTCCTGGAGGCAGACCAGGATATCGGCCGGAAGGGCATTGTCCGGACGTGGTGGGCCCACCCGATGAGCACGGTCCAGGGTGAGCGCCGTCCCCGCCGGCCGCCCCAAGATCTGATTGAAGAGCTCTCTTGTGAAGGCAAAGACGTCTCCTGCTTCTGCGTTGTGTTTCACCCCCCGGATGCGTATATTGTGCCGCCTCGACCTGTTCTCCAAGTCTTCCAGGTAAGATTGAATGTCCACCTGCTGGTCATGGAGCCGTAAGAGATCTTGATGCACCAGGGAGAGCTCCGTGTCCTGAGCGTCCACCCTGTCCTCCACCGCCTGAACTCGTTCTCCCACGCCGTCCAGGTCCCTCCGCACCTCCCTGAGCTCCGCCGCGAGTTCCTGCTTCATGCTCTTAAGTTCCTCCCGCTGCTCCGCGAACAGCGACAGTAGGAAGGCCCTGGTGACCGGTTCCGATCCCTCGTCTCCAGCTCCTGACGACCGCATCACTTCCGTCGCAGCCACCGATGCCCCAGGCCCCGCCGCGGCCGCACCTCCCTGGCTCTTGGCAAACAGCTCCTGCAGCGGCTTGCTCTGCGCCTTGTCCTTGCCTTTGCCCCGCTGGGTCGCCATGGCATAAGGGGGCGCCCCACCGGGCCGACGCCTCAAGTCCGGCCCAGGCCGCCTCCTGCGGGATGCAACCAGCCACCGCTCGTCACGGGGGAGGCCCGATGATCACGGCCCACCTTCTCTCCCCCAGCAGCGCGTGGGCACCAGGCCCTCCCTTTTCTGGGTGCCTGCCGAACTCCCCGGCTATGTCGCTCCACCGGGGGGACTCCCGACCCCCAATCCTCTCACCTCCGGGCCTCGTTGTGCTGCGCTCACCGGTGGCAGTCAACCAGGGAAGGCCCCAACTCCAGGCGGTAGTCTCGCGTGGCGGGGGCGTGCAGCTCGTCCCCGGGCCACCCCCTGCTCGAAGGGCTCACTCGTGGCCTCCGGCTGCTGTCCCCAGCCCCGGAGTGGGCGCAGGGCCCCCCTCCGCTCTCTCCGGTGCTCCGCTCCTTTCGCCCGTCCGGGCTGGCGCCTCACCTCGCCTCCCGAGGCCTCTGGTCGTCGCACTGGTCAGCCCACGTAGGCACCCCTCCTGGGACCTCGGGCTCCGCGCCACAAACGCCGACCCCCGTCGCGATGTCTGCAGGGGCTCAGCTCCGATCTCTCCCCGCTCCGTCCAATCAGCTGGGCGTCTTCGCGCCACCGGGGCCCCCGCCAGGGCCGCGCACCCTCTCCGGGTCTCCGGCACGCGAGGCCGGGGCTGCACTCCACACCTCAAGGCTACGGCCGGCCGTCTGCCACCCGCGCCTTCGCGGAGACTGCACTGCGCAGCTGGGCTCCCCTGGTGGCTCCCGATGCTCGCCTCCGTTGCGAGCGTCGCCGGCGGTGCTGTGTGCCAACGGCGGAGGGTAGCATCCGTCCCGTTCCGGCGCTGATCCCGGGCGGGCGAGGGAGAGACAGAAAGGCACGTCTCACCTCGCCGCCATCTTGGCCACGCCCCCTTTGCAAAGCTTTTATATGAATATGTAGAGACAATGGATGTTAGGGATTGTTATGTCTGCATGCAGTTACCTGCGTCTGTGACAGAGGGTGTAACATATCATCACCTTCCCTTGACATATGGAATAACTTGCAGTGTGTTGGCTAGTTTATTTTATAAGATAGGCAAATTAGAATATTACTATACTGATATGAATGATGTTTTTGCTAAAGTTTCTGTAGTTCCTGAACTAAACAAGGTGAAGCCTGGAAAAGTTTATGGAGAAATGTTCTTAGAAACAAAAGAATTAACATTAGACTACGCATTTAGACATTATCTTACTTGTAGATTAAGGAAAGAAGAAAAAGTATTTTTAGACTTGGTAGAGGATAGAAGGGTTAAGTTTCAAAGAAAAGTAACGGGAGAAAAGATGAAAACACCACCTTGGGGTTTTGAGGAAGGAAGTTATGAAAAGCTTGAAACTAATGTAGCAATAGGGTTAGATTTGCCACAACAAGGGAAATTGTGTATTCGTAGAGATAACACTATGTATGACAACTATTTCGTAGGTGCTAGTGAATGCCGAGATACATACAGAATTATAGGGGGATGGGGATTCAAAGGAGGAAAAGATCCAGTATTCCCAGGGATCTATTTTATTTGTGGGAACAAAGCTTATTATAGGTTGCCGGACCATTGGTACGGAACATGTTATCTAGGCCTGGTCTTTCCAAAGATATTTCATGTAGATAGGGGAACTAAAGGAACTCACTAGATAGGTTAACCACTAACACGTAGAAGAAGGGAACGTTTCTCAGAGATAATAGGTGACATTTTTGGAGCATTGATACCAGCAGTGGGTATATCTTTTAATGCATATAAGATTCAGAAATTGTCAACAATAGTAGATTGTTTATCAACGAATACTGCTGGAGGGTTCTTAAAGGTAAATACCGAGATTGTTGCCCTTGATATTCTTTTCGCAAAAGAGGGAGGAGTCTGTGGAATACTGAAGGTACAACATTGTTGCACTTACATTCCAGATAAAAGTCAGAATATACAAAGGTATATAAAGAATATTACTTAATTGCATGATGAAGTTACCCCACTGGAGGTTGATGGTGCTTGCGAGAAGCTTGGTAAGAGTTTTTCCTCTGTAAAGAAATGGTTGGCAGAAATAGGTAGTTCATTAGTTGGCAAAATACTAATACCAGTGACAATAATAATATAATTACATTGATGTTGAGATTAGCATGCGTATGTATTATAAAAAGGAAAATAAAGTAAAAAGACAAAATTAGAAAAATAAACAAAGAGAACGAGAAATGGGAGAAATTGAATAAGAAGAATTTAAAGAGAACATCTACAACAAGTCTAAGGGACAGAATGTGAAGAATACAATTGTTTGAGCTAACAAATGAAAAAAGGACAAGAAACATGGTTTCTGACAAATTGGTAGAGATGGTTTTTGTGGTAAAATTAAAAATCACCAAAAGGGGAATTGATGGAGCAGGGGAAATACAAAAAATGTTTGTACCCCTTCGAAGTTAATGACCTCATAACTTTAAAAATACTAACTGTTTGAATGCATGTATTAATCAACAAATGCACCTTTAATTAGACACTACATGCGGGAAACTAACTGGCATTGCAAAAATCTAATTTATTTACAAATGTGAAATTAAATTAACATAGGTTTGTGATTTGTGTAGAAAGCAGACGTAAATTGCATGTATTTTGTTTGTAGTAAAATTATATTGTGGCAAAGAATGCGGATGGTAAGTAAAATGGCTTTAAATGTCGCTTATGCTAGGTAACACCTAACACGGGTCATTAGAATGGTGGGTGGTTAACAGAAGGGCTTATTTTCTATGTCTAATTTCTGCTATGTTGTTTTCATATTAGTTCCGTTTGGGCCTGCTAGGCCTTGCCTGGAAAATGGCTGCTGCAGAGAGACGTGATTGTGCGCACAGAATAAAGATGGCCCCCGCGCATGAGCAGAGTGGAAGTTCCAGTCACAAGTGTGTGGCCTATGCCCGGAGTGAGAGATGTCAAGGCAAGTCTGGCCTAAAACAAGAAGTTGTGCCAAGAGTTCAGCATGAATGCATGGGAACGGATGGGAGACTCGAACTCCAGAAGACTAACTAATTCATGACTGTCGGATAATGTTGCAAATATATTAACAAAGTTAAAGAACATTTGGATTCAATGAATCACAAGAACTATTGTGCGCATGATGGTTTGCGGAACCAGGTCAAGCAAGGAGGACAATGAGGTGACCATCACTACCCCTCCAGTGGACCAATCAGAATGAATGTAGCCCCTAAAAGGTTTCAAGTTTAGGTGTAACAAGTTAGTGAAAAGGGTATAAAAGAGTTGTTCTTACAATGACGTGGTGGCACTCGCTTATTCAACATGACATGCTGTCTGTTGAGAGGATTTTTTCCTTCTAATGCTGAAAAGACTTTGATGATTTGGACTTCGAACGTTGATGGGGAAAAGGACCAAGACCGTCGCGGGATTCTATCCTGGGAGGGAATACATCCGAGGAGGTTAGAGGGACAGTCAGTCAGCTTTGGGAACCTATCCTGTAATCTTCGATTCATGTTCTGGTGAATCATTCTCGTCATCACCCTAAGGCCAAGGGGAATGAGTATTTTCCGTTTCCTATTCAATCTTTACTTAAATGCTAAGGAAAATAATGTCTAGAAATGTGTCTAAGAAAACATTACTTATTCAATTTATTCAATGAATCTAGATAAAATGTCATGCTAACTCAAAACTGAGTCTGTGGTTATTAGAATTAAAGTTGTGATCAATAATTGTTAAAAGGTTTTAATTGTGATTGAGCTGGACATAATCGCCATCAACTGATTCCTACTAGTTGGTCCATCGACCGAAATAGCTGAGTACCTTGATGTTTAGAACCGACGATTCCAAAATCAAATGTATATAATGTGTATATAGTTATTAGTTAGTTAAAGTTTTAACAAGGTACCCCGTATGCCTTGCAGCTCGTCTACTCATCACTGATCCAGAAAACTGAGTGAATGTGTGTTTCGGTGTCATGGGCCCCACCGACGAACAAATGGTGTAAGGATTTTTCTGGGTTGGTGTCATAAGGGAAGGTTTTATAATAGCTGCGCTGCATCAGTTTTCCCAGCTGAAAGCCACACTGATGTTACAGTGTCTATACCCTCCATGCCAGACATTTGTACAGCAAGGCAACCAGAGCTAAACAAGTCACATATAATGCAGCGCTATGAAGGCTTATGATGGACCGAAAATAAAACTGGGCGCAAGAGCACACACACGACATTAATTAGAGGAAACAAAGGATAAACCACATTTTTTTTTTCAAACCAAGATGTAGTCTTTTGTTATGCCAAATCTTATATGATGATAAGGAATTGCCTGAAAATAAATTGCTTTTGATCAATACGTAGTGAGCGAAAGGGAAATAGTATGTCTTATTTCATTTATAAAAATGTAGGAAATAAAAAATAGAATAAAAACATGTTATCAAAAGAATTGGTATTGGGTATGTGTGTCAGGACTGTGACCTCCAAAACACACACACCCACACACACACTCTCTCTCTCTCTCTCTCTTTCACCTGTTGGGGGCACCCGTAATCTCACTAATGTTACTATGCACGCATGGATCTATGGTTTGATCACGTGGCTGGGTCGCTGTGGTTGTATGATTCCCCAATACAATGGGTTTTAAATATATTGAGCCCAGGCAGCCTCTGTAAACAGTGACATCTCTGTAGAACGCGATGTCTATCACCGAGGCAACCAGCTGCTTCTTTGACAATGGGCCACTTGTTTCCATAGTGCTTGAATGCTAGCAGAATACGTACTTTAAGGATCACCAACAGATCAAAAATGTGACGTGGGACTTTCGAGATAGCCCTCCAAGACAGGCCTGTTGCCGCTGAGCGATGCAGCTCTCCAGGGGAAGCCTTGGCCCCGTAGGTGCTGACATCACCGCTGAGAGCAGAGCGCTAACTCGGAAGCCGCCGCAGCCCCCCTGCGCTCCAGGCTTCAGCTCGATCCAAGGCAGGGGCGGCCCCTGTTGATGGGGCCTCCCATCACATTCTTAACTATGATTGTCCCACTCTTTTGGCTCGTGAATGGATCTGCTGATCACTGTGAGTACCCTTAAGGGTCTGTGGACGTGGGATGCAGACGCTATCGTCCTTAGGCTGCTACTAACAGACACGTGACAGCAGCCTGGCCTACCCAGTTATGTAGGTGGCTGTTAGTTGTGTAAGCGATAGCACCGCATGACGTGGCTGGATGGCTTAGGACGGGCACGATTAGGAAGACACACACACACTAAATCAAATGTTAATTGTAAAGGGTGAAAAGTATATATCTGAAAGTCCTCTTCAAACTTTTAAAACGTATGTGAGATAAAACTTTGTCAGACCCAAACGTAGAGAGACCGACCTTGTGCTGGCGAGGTCGAAAGCAAAAGCAAAAGTAATGCAATTAATTCGTAAAATCACTGAGCCTGTGGGTGAAAGGATATAATGCGAAATATATTCACTTGCACGCTACATGAAAGCCTCTCCGTGAAACCACCACTTTTAAAGCAGTCACACTATCCTACCTCTGACTCGCTTTCCACCCTAGCACACACCAAGGAGCATTTGGTAACAATGTCAAGAGACATTACAGGCTCAAAATTGCATTCTGGAAAAAATGGTTAACAGAGACCTCCAGAAAATACTGCACAAGAATGAGGGTGTGTAAATTATTGCCCTGAAACATGCAGTTTGCTGTAAGGAACAAGAACCCAAAACAACTACTAGGCATTTGATTCTATTAAGCAGAGACCGAGCTGGTGCTCTCAGACAGTCAGCGTTGTGGAATGAAATCTAACAAACATGAGGTTTCTGGCCTGTGATTTTCCAGAGGCTCATAAATGGGCCCTGGGCAGGGACTGGTTGAGTAAACCCTGAGCATCCCAACCCCAGTCAAAAAGGAAGATCATCCTGGAGTCATTCTGGAGTCATCCGATGCTTTCAGCTGGGCTATTTCTGTAATTATCTGGGGAAGTCATCAAAAGCCATCTTGAAGTCTGCCCAGAGGGTGACATATTTAAATGAGATGACTGCAGAGTCATCACAGTAACTTCTTCAGGATGGCCTTCGGATTACTTCCTTGGAAAATGTGTGATTATATTTAGCTGCTACAGGATGACTCCATGACAACTAGAGGATGAGAAAAGATGGCTTCATGATGACTACATATGATGACTGGCAACTAGAGGATGGGAGCAGTTTACTTCATGATGACTCCATACCAACAACGGGGTGGGAGCAGATGTCTTCATGATGACTCCATAACAACAAGGGGATGGGAGCAGATTACTTCATGATGACTCCATAACTACAACGGGATGGGAGCAGATTACTTCATGATGGCTCCATGACAACAAGGGGATTGGGCCAGATTAATTCATGATGACTCCATAACAACAAGGGGATGGGAGCAGATTACTTCATGATGACTCCACGACAACAAGAGGGTGGGAGTAGATTGCTCCATGATTACTTCAGGGTGTGTTTGTTTTACTTCACATTCACAAGGACTTTATGACCACTTCTGGTTGTAATTTTATTATTTCACTATAGTGCCGTGAGCACTTCTGAATAGGTTACGACACCATGATTCCATGATGATTGCTTCCCCGTTACTTTCTGTGATTGATAGGTCTACCTCCCATGGTAGTTCCTGTAGACTTCAATAGCAGTGGAGTGTACTATTAAGTAAAAAGAGGCCCTCAATTTGTGTATATCAGACATCTGCCTGACATAATTTTGTGTTAATACTACAATTCTAGTAACTATTACAGCGTCTACTAAATGTGATAACTGTAGACTTAGAAATAAATTGGGAATAACATATACAAATCACATTTTCACAACATCATTCCCAATTTAAAGGGATTCACAGCAGCTTTCAGTGATGTATACTAATATTTTCTCTAAACTGAAACTATCATGTTAGTCTCCCAGATGCAGTAGAGCGGCACTGAGCAGCTATGGATGAGATTGTGTTGCTAAGTAAAGTGAGTGGACTTCATACAAAGGGTGCAAAATGCCGCAGCCCGGATACTACTTGGCCTGCCGAGAACATGTCCTACAACCAGCGCCATTCGTAGACTGCACTCGCTGCGAGTGGCAAATCGCACTAAGTTTAAAACCCTCTGCATCGCTCTCAGAATTTTGAATCTGCAGGTCCCAGATATCCTGGCGAATCTCCTCTCACCCTATGTACCCACTCGTCGGCTACGCTGAATGGGCCAACCCTTGGCTGTTGTCCCAAGGATGAGAAAGGTCCGAGCAGGAGGACGCTCTTTCCGCATTCTCGCTGCTAAACTCAGGAACTCTCTCCCTGTGAGCATTAGGAGCATCAGCAATCATGCTCAATTTTGCAAAGTCATTAAAACCTATCTTTTCCCCGCTTGAGGGGCCTCTGGCACTCGCTCCACGTTCTTCTTAGCAGTCTGCAGTAACAGCACCTTGATGGCCCTTTTAATCTGCTAACATAACATATGAGTTCCGAGTGGGGTGAGGGGGCAGTATACTCAATGCAGTAAGGTGACAGCTGGGAGTTTTATTGTGAATGGATTTGGTGTATATGGGCTTGCACGTTTATGGTGCTGTGTGGGTGAATGGCACAGTGGGGTGGTGATGTAATGAGTGGGTGTCAGTGGGTGAGGAAAATGGCGGTCTTGTAAATGGCTGTTTGTTGTAAATGGTGTTGTGTTGTTAGGGTGAATAAAAAGTTTGAATAAGTAGCATCAATGGTTGTTGCTGGGTAGAGGGTGTCCCATGGGGTATTCTAATCATTCCTTTGCAAGTGTTCGTGGGGGTGATTTATTAAGTTGTGCTGTGAGTGTCTCTGTACTGCAATGGCGTGAATGGCAAGAATATTGCTTAAGTTGCTTTAGGTGACTGCATGTATTATAAGTGAGTCAGGGCGATGGGTTGTGGAGCTATAAGTTGTGACAGAGTTACATGCGTGCAGTGTGAAATATTCAAAATTCCAGTTGGCAAATTGTATAATTATTGTTATGACACTTTGATTAAGAATGGGTTTTAATTGCAAGTCGCTGTTGTATTAGGCAGCTCTATAGTGTGAGAGGATAGTCATGTGAGCAGTCATGTGGATAGCAGATGCTGACTGCGGAGAGATGATATTAATTTATGTAGTGTGGAACAAAAAAGCATGGGACTGTAGGTTTATAAGTATCATGCTAAAGCAGAATATGTAGAGAATGGAGTCCTGTTTGTACATGTTAGAATTGTTCTGCACTGGATAGAAGAGTAAGGATATGGTGTGTGAAATGTGATGTGCAGAGAAGTTTTGGATAGGGGATGGGGGATGTGAAGAGAGCTTGTAAAGTGTGCAGGGCAAAGTTAATGTTGAGATTGGATACGGAGAGCTTCTGTGAAGAGCATTTCTGAAGATCAGATCTGAGGTGTGGGCTCGCAGCTAGACAGCAGTTCCAAGAGAAAAATAGAGAGTACTTTTGGAGGTCATAGATGAGGAGAAGTGGAGTGTCCGTGGGAGATTAGTGGAAATGATAATCTCACATTGTGGGTGAAGAGTGGATTAATTTAAAGGCTAGAAAGTTCACAAAGAGGGAACCTAAATGGTGTTAGTAGTGGTTGTAATGGAGAGAGAGAATGAAAATGGTTGGGAGTCGGTGAGTTTAGTATTTAGCAGATAAGGTGGTGGAGAGTGGATGTAGTGCACCGGGAGCAGGAGTGGTGTTTGGAGTCGCTACAGCAAATGTCAAGAATAGATGTAGAGTTCAGAGAGTATATGGTATTTTGGGAGTGGATGCAGAATGCTTAGATTGGATATTTGGGTAAACAACAGATGTAGATGGGGGATACAGAGGGTGAACAATGTATAAACACTGGCAGTGCAAGTGCTGGGCAGAAAGCAAATGTGGATGGTGGAGAGCGAACATGGAAATAAAGTGTGAATGTGGGAGCGTATGTACGCAGTGTGGCATACATGTGGACGGCAGATATGTGGAGATACCTGATGGAGAGTGGATGATCAGGTGTACCTTATGGAAAGTGGATGATCGGGTATACCTGATAGAGAGGGGATGGTCAAGTGTGAAAGCTGATATAAAGTGCAGATAGGTAAAGTGACACTGGAACATGGATAGAAGATGCAGGATGTAGAGTGCAGATGTACAGGGCAAAAAATGGATGTAGAGTCTGTACAGCCGATATATTGTGAGAAGGATGTGACCCATGGACAATTGATATAGAAGGAAGAGGGTACATGGGCAGAGGAGAAAAAGAATGAGGTGAGTGAAGAGGGAACTAATGGGTGGAGAAAATGTAAATGGTGAAGATAGCAAATGATGGGTGGAAAGAAGAAGGAGGGTAGAAACTGTTTTTGGAAGGTAAAGAGCGTATGTACATGGTATCAAGCAAAATTGGAGGTTGGAGAGAGCATGCGCAGAGTACTATACAAGAGCAGATGATGAGGGTAAATGTGCTGGGTGGAGAGTGCATAAGGCAGGCAGAGTGTTTATGTATGTCAAGGGTGAACAGCCAATGTAGCTGAATAATAAACAGTGTGTGTGTAGGAAGTAGAGGGCCAAGGGCCATTTGTACGGTATTTCCAATTTCAACAAAGTTTTCATTTCCTAAATAGCAAATCCCCATACATAGGAAATGCAAAATGGAATGTACAAAAATAGAGATTTCCTAATAGTGATTCCTACAGAATAATTGCTATTAGGAAATGCTAAACCATTCGTTCCTATGAGCCTAAAGCCCCATAAGTACAACTGGTTTTGCATTTCCAAATAAGCAATTTCATTATAGGAAATCACAAACTAGGAAACACAAAACCAAGGGTGCCCCTCTTGATTCACCCCCCCAAAAGTGGTGCACTTTGGGTGCATTTTTAAAAATTTCACATGGTTACCATCAACTTGGAGTCGATGGTAATAGCATATCCTAAATGCCAATTTCACATTTAGGAAATGCATTGTACATGTGCTTAGGAAACCACGAATAGGAAATCTCTATTTGCGATTTTATATTTAGGGAATCACAAAATGCTATTTCTACTAGGTAGAAATTGCATTTTCTGATTCCCTATTTGCCTTTGTACACATGGAAAGGCAAATTAGCAGTCTTAATGGACCAAAATTGCAATTCGGTCCGTTAAGTAATGCTAAATCTTTTCATTCATATGGCCCCAAGAGCCTATGTAGTTCACTCAGATAAGTTCTAATGTGCAGAGAGAGGATGGGGGAAATAGATAATAGATATGGCAAGCCAATGTGTGCAATGGAAAGCAAAGGTGTGGCTTGGAGAATGGATAGAGAGGGGTTACGGTGGATTTGCAGGGTGGAGAACACATAGAGGGTTGAAATAGAGAGTGACAATGAATGTCCAATGGAAAGAATACCTGAAGGGTGAGGAGCAAACATGGAGGGCTGATATACAGTTTGGCAATTGTTTTTTGAAAGTGGAGCACATTTGGAGGGCACATGCAGCGGGTTGAGAACAGAGGTGGCAGCAAGAGAGTATATATGGACAGGGAAGCCGATGTAAGAAGCAAATGTAGAGGGTGGAGAGTTAATGTCGTGCATGAGGAGAAGAAAGAGTGGATGTAGAGAGCAGCTGAACATGGTGGATAGTGGAGGTGGGACTTGGAGAGGGGATGCAGAGGGCTTTAAATGGATGTGAAGGGTGGAGAACAAATTTAGAGAGCGGATGTAGAGTGCACAATGGATGTATTGTTGAAAGTGCATGTGAAGGTCACACAGGAAGGGTGAAGATAACATTTGAAATGAGTAGATATGTAGCATGGAGTGCGCTTGTATAGGTCTTACACCTAGAGTCAAGGTGAAGCAGATAATGAGGTTGAAAGCAGCTATACAGCATGATGAGAGGTTTAGGAGAGTGGATGTGCAATGTAGAGAGAGGATGCGGACCATTGAGTCCGGATATACAGGGTAGTGCCTGCACTGCAATTGTCAAATTGGGTGTGAAAAACAGAGAGAGTGGGTGTGGACAATAGAGAGTTAAAAATAATGGGTGGAGAGTGGATATGCAGGGTTTGCATGGATAGGGCAGACAGTATGTCTGGTGGATGGAGAGCAGACAAAGGGTGGACAATTCAAGTGAGAGTCAGGAATTGTATGTGTATTTTGGAGAGGGGATGAGGGGGACATATGTACAGGGTAGAGCGCGGATGTGCATAGTGGACAGCAAATATAAACGGTGTAGTGCATATGTATTTCGTATGTGAAGGATGGAGAGCAAATTACTGCATGAACATTGCACTTGGAGTGCAAATGTGGCGGGTGGTGGACACATAGAGTGTAAAAGTAGACTTGGTAGGCGGAGAGCGTAATTGGACGATAGAGAGCCTTTTCAGGAGGCAGATATAGAGGGTGGACAAAGAATGTAGAAGGCAAAGTGAATATAGTACATAAACAGGAAGATATGGTGTGCAGCGAGAATAGAGCAAAGGCAGAGAGGTGATGTAGAAAGCAGAAGTATGTGGTGTACAGTACGGGTGGGACTTAGGAGAACAATGAATGTACACTAGAAGGAGCATATGAATGGCACACAGAGATGGTAGAAATCACTTATGGAAGGTGAAATCAGTACATGGTGAAGTAGATCATCAATGGTCAAAGCAAGTATACAGGGTGGTGACGGACTGGAGAGTGGATGTGCAATGAAGACAGAGAATGTGGACAGTTGAGGGTGGATGTACAGGAAGCAGAGAGGAGCTACAACATGCACTGCTGATATGGTAAGGTGGATTGAAGAACTGATATTGGTAGTAGGTGAGGACCAAGGACATGAAGGGTGGAGGCTGCTTGTGCAGGAAGGATTTGAGCAACTATCGTAAAAGCAGGTAGACACTGCAGACATTTTTATTTGTTTGAAATTGAAGCATTTACCGGCAGTTTTAGATAGTGCAAACTTGACCGAATTGGCATCAAAGTGCTTTACATGAGAATAAGATATTTTTACACTTGAGAGGCAGACATTGCACTTTTTTTTAGGCACAGGGAGCTTGAATTATTTACCTTGTATGTTATGTTATATGTTATGTTATGTTATGGGGGTATTTGTAAAGCGCACGGCTACTCTTACGAGTGTCCCGGCGCTGACTTAACCCTATTGACAGAGCAGATGGGGGCGACTACGGGAACTCCGCACTCATTGAAACAACCAGGTTTTAAATTTTCTTCTAAAGCTGAGGCGAACTTGTTCCTGTCTCAGGAGAGGTGGCAGGCTATTCCACATCTTAGTGTCGGTCACCTGGCATGACTGACAGCATGACCAACAGCTTCTGAGTGGAGGATCGCAGCGTCCTAACAGGGGCATATGGCTGGATTCTGCTCCTGATGTAGGGGGCTCCGACATTGTGAAGAGCTTTAAAGGCTAACACCGAAGCCTTAAATATCACCCCTTTTCGCACCAGAAGCCAATGTAGGGACAACAAGAGGGGCGTCATGTGAGTTCTAGAATCAACCAGCAGGACAACCCTTGCTACTGCATTCTGTGCCACCTGCAAACGGCCTAGTAGGTAGAATCACGGAATGTTGAGCAGAGGTCAGGATTCAAAACCTCATAATTGTTTCAAGGCTTCACTTGGAATTATATTATTTTAATATAACAGACATGCATATTATTTCTATAACAGACACACATGTTGGTTATTATTGTAGCCATTGGAATTATGTAATAATGGAAAACCTAACATTGGCAACGTTGACTAATTTATGTGGCAAGAAAAGGAGAATTATACTGGATTAAATGGCACATTCTGTGACATTCATTTTTTTTTTTAACCACACTTTCCTAGGGAAGAGAGCCGAACAATTTAAAAAGTACAAAGGTTTCTTAAGAAGGAAAATGAAATACATCTTATTTAGCAGGTCCTATTAAAAATGTTATTTACAAATAATGCTTCTGTCTTGCATCAAAGTAAAGGTAAACCACTCTATAAGACAAGGAAGGCAGAGGCTGCTTTTCTACAACCGTGGTAGGTGGGGTTTGCCTGTGGAGTCCTAGAGAGTGTCCGTCTGAAAACTGGACAATTTAAACATCACCCAGCCCTAATAGCCACTTACTGTGTATTAAGGGTGCATGTGGATAAATCTTTTAAAAAACCTCCCCCTCACCTTTTTTTCAATCAAAAGGTTTAAGAGTAAAAGAATTAATGTCAAAAAAGCAATATGTAAATTAGGTTAACCACATCTCTGCAGTGGACTGTAGGTTAATTTGCAGAGTTGAACATGCGATAATGTGTAAATGGTGTTCATTATGCAATAATGAGATTCTGAACACTTCCAAACGGGTGAAAGTTTCTAAAGACAAATAAATAAACTAAAATGTTGGACATGTTCCTGAAGCAATCAACAAATCATCCTCAAATTATTATGAACAAATCTTTTTAGTTAGAAACTGTGGTGCTAGTCAAGTAATCTGTCATTTTCAAACAATCCTAAAACCACCAGTAGCAGTGCATCTTGTGAAGTTATCAGGTACTCAGTTTCAAGTCATCCTGAAATCATCAAGAACAGTCACACCTTTTGAAGTCATCAGATAATCATTTTCAAGCCATCCTGAAATCATCAGGAACAAACACATCTTGTGAAGTCATCAGATACTCATTTTCAAGTCATCTTGAAGTTATCAGGCTCAAGCTTCTTAACTCTGCTGATTACTTTAAGATCTTGATGATTACTTATGACTTAAAAATGACTTCTAATGTAGTTGGATGATCATCCAATGTCTCTGGAATGGCTTCTAAAGTCATCCTGTTTGACCTAGAGAGAACGCCATCTTTCGACCAAATTAATTTCTTTCGATATGATGGTAAAGGTTGCCCACTGTGCAAAAATATAAAACCTTTACTGATAAAAAATAAAAAGCATGTTCCTTTTTTCCTGTTTGGTAGCAGAGGTAAAGTTGTGATGGAGCAAAGGAGGGGAGGAGAAATAATGCAGAGGGAGGCAGCAGATGTAGTGTAAGAACCTTGACTTTTGTTAAGTTTTTCTCAAGAATTTCAGGGCTTGTGCATTGCTCTTTATTGTCTTTAATCTGGAGAAATTCTGATTGAGGTCTTGCATGATGTCATATTGTCCCAAAAAGTTAAAACATCCCTTGATAACACCTGATTATTATCTTACACTAGGAATGGTGCTATTTCTTTACCATTTTTATGTTTTTTTTGTTGTTCTTCACCTTGTACTGTTCCAGATCAGGGCATATAAATTCTCCCTACTTCCACAGATAGAGTAATTTCACAGATACACGCACATACACTCACCATACGTTTGGGCCCATTTCACTAACATACACTCAGATTACTCTATCAGTACCAGCCATAGAAGAGAACACCTCCTAAACACCCTGCATCTACAGTGAGGTCAATGAGACCAAATTGACACTGTCTTGAGTCATGATTTAAACAACTATAATCACAATAGAGTACTCAATAAAGGACAAGAAATAACCACCAACACTGTATTTTTAAAATAATGGTACTTTATCTAAAATTAGTTCAAAAGGAAAGGCAATCAAAATAAAATCATTATTCTCATAGTTACCTATTCTAGCTAAATGTCATAAATGGGTCAGGACAGGTCTCTCAGTAGAAGTCTCCTAAGTCACCGTCCTCACAGCATCGATCCTCACCAACGCAGGTTTGGGAAGAAGTGGCCTTAGACCCTCTCTAGTCTAACAATACTTATAGGAAATCTTTCAAAAATAACGCAACATAAAATGTTCTGAATTTCCGTTGAGCCGCTGAGCAGAGCGAACAGGAAAGGATGTAGCATCGCTACATTTGGAAAATCTCCGCTCAGAAAAATCACAAAAATAAAAAGACGGAAGAAGGAAACTCGAGTTTGCAAATGTAACTTTTACAAATGTTCTTCCTCGGAACCATCATGAAAACCACTACTGTAATCACAAAGTTCATTGTGGCTCTCTTTTCCTCCAAGGTTACTTGGACGATTGCCTGGAGTCGCTGTCATCACGGAAACTTTCAAAACTCCAGCAGAAGCCATAGTCAGATGACTTTCAACAAGGCCTCCCGTCATCCATTTCACTCGAGCACAGGCTGTAAACGGCAGCCATTTTCTCTTAGGCCAAAACGAACCATCTTAATCGAAAGAAATGCAAACAACGTTACTACATCATCGCAATGATTAAACAGTGTTAATTCCCACTAATACCCTTATGTGTATGTAATTAACTAGCCATCTGCAACATATTTAAGCATTAGTACACGTTATTTCAAAAGCGTTTTGTGCTTTAAAACAAACAGCACTTGGCAACATTCATTTAATAAAACCTGCACATTATTATTAAGCAACATATATGCATTCCCACGTATAATTTCTCTTGTTAATCATGTTGGTTAATCAGAATTTTCACACAAAAGAAATAATTGCTGATTACAAATTAGTATTTTTATTCTCGACATATAGACAAAACCAGAGCTTAAAAACCCGATAAATTTTCAACAGAAAACTCTGCTCCAGCAATCCCCCCTTTGGTGATATTATCACCAAATAAACAACCCAAAAAAAAAATTTTGTCCCATTTTAGGAGAAATTGAAAATGTCTTTTTTCTTTTTCACAACACTACACACCAGACTCCCTTTCATCATCCCTCTTCGTTTACAAGTAAACACTCTCCCTCAATTCTTCTAATTCTATTTCTTGAGGATCTCTTTTTGACCTTTTATTTCTCTTTTCAATATTTCTTTTGATTAATTTCTTTTTCCCTCCCCTGTTTTTACAACACAAACACCCCAATCTTAGTATCAATAAAGCAACAATTACACAGGTCAAAGGAAACAATATCTTACCTATAATAGTACTACCTATTTTTGCAATAAAACTCTTAACAGCAACTATCTTATTAGCTATTTTGGTCCAAATACTTTCAGCTTCCAGTGGTACTAATTCTTCATGCAAATCAGTAATATTTTTGATATAGACCTTCAGGTCCTTACTTTTGTCAGGAATGTAAGTGCAACAATGTTGAACTTTCAGCATTCCACAAACCCCACCCTCCTTGGCCAATAAAATATCAAGGGCAAGTCGATTTTGCATAGACATGGCACGTACGGCAATCATTTCCGCATTCACCAAAAGAAACCCTCCAGCGGTATTTGCCGATAAGCGATCCACCACTGTTGACAATTTCCGAATTCCATATGCATTTAAAGAAATTCCCACTGCTGGAATTAAAGCTCCAAAGATATCACCTACAATTTCAGACCAAGTTTCTCTCTTAAAACGTGTTAGTAAATTAATATGTTCTACATCTTCTATTCTATCTATATGAAAGATCTTTGGAAAGACCAGGCCCACATAACACGTGCCATACCAATGGTCAGGCAACCTGTAATAAGCCTTGTTCCCACAAACATAATACACTCCTGGGAAAACTGGATCCTCTCCTCCTTTGAAACCCCATCCTGTTGCAATGAAGTATGTATCATGACACTCACTAGTCCCAACAAAATATGTATCATATTGGGATTTCTTCCTTGTAATGCATAGTTTACCCTTCTGTGGTGCATCTAGAGCTAAAGTTGGACTAGCCCCATTTCTCAATTCTTTCCCCATCTCAATGTCCCAAATTGTCTCACTCACTTTGTATTTCCCTGCCTTTTCATGCATGCTCATTCTCCTTTCCTCTACCATGTTTAGAAAAGCCTTCTCCTCTTCTTTCAAGCTGCAAGTTAAATTGTTCTTAAAAATGTAATCTAATGTTAATTCTTCTTTTTCAAAAAAAATCTCACCAAAAATGTTAGCTTCTTTAGCTGGATTCAGCCTTTTGTTCATAGGCAATTGCCCAAAAATATTATCTTTGTTAGACATCACATAATCTATTTTCCCTAACAAATAGAAAACACTACTCAACACACTACATGAAATTCCATACGTAGCTGGTAAATGGTGATAAGTAACACCCTCTGTAACGGATGCAGGTAACTGCATACATATGTAGCAATCCCTTACTTCCATTGTCTTCACATATTCATATAGCAATTTTGAAAAAACATTACTAGAAAAATCATTAATTGACCTATCTTTATGCATGTAAATATTACTAATTCTAGTTGGGACTACTTTCTGTGAATTCTTCTCTACATTAGTCTCATTCTCAGTATGTATCTCAAATGTACCTATTATAACTCTAAAAGTAACTAATAAAGCTAAAACTCCCCATAATAGCATTAATAATCCAATACAGCAGCAGCACATTCTACACCATCTTTTTAAGAAGGCACATCTACTTTGATTATTCTCTATGTTAGCCATTTTACTACTTTGACCGTGTCTTTTGACTTAGCCTCTACTACTCCACTACTGCAATTCTTTATTTCTGGATTACTTCAGACAGCTAAATTTCAGACTTTCTCCTTTTCACTTTTCTCCAAGTGATTTCTTCAGTTCACTCAATTTGGATATTCATCACTTTTCACTTCTTCTTCAGCAACATCAAATTGTATCAGATCATCAACAACATCCTGTGCATCCGACTCTTCTCCAATGTCAGTCAGGATAACTTTTAAGATTCCAACAGACTTTTCCTCTTCCTCAACCACTTTTCTCAAGATCCCCTCCGGATTGTCTTGATTCACTGTTTCTTCTTCTTCTCCTTCAGACAGTGCCACATAAGACCATTCCGGTGATCTGTACTTTTGGTTGGGTCTTCTAATTCTCTTTATCTCCTCAGGTTCTTTTGATTTCTTTTGCTCCTTTTTCTTCACTTCATTTTGACTCGACACCTCATTCACTTGTTCAGCTTTCGATGTATTTTCTCTTATCAGTCTGTATCTCAGCCTCTTTACTCTGTTGTTAGGCCAAAGATCTCCTCTTACAACCTTTTTTGGTCTTGTTTCTTTATTATTTCTTTCTCCAATCCAAGTTCTTTTCCTCAAAACTCGACCCTCTGATTTTTCATTCTCACTTTCATCCGATTCTGTTTCATATGCCTCTTGTTCTTCAGCAGTTTTCTTTCGCTCCACAGTCTTTTTCACCACTGTTTGAGACTTCCCTATTTCTTTCCCTCCTCGGGTCTCCGACACGCAATCTTCTTGCTGTCTACTTGTCCCTTCACCTAGCTCATCATGAATATTCCCTACACCTCCTCGGGGGTCTTCCGCAATTTGTCCCTCTCTAACTTCTTCTGACCCTGCTTCTTCAGATGTAATCTCAAGTGGATTTTCAACCTCCTCATCTGATTCAGGAGTAGTCTCTGTGGAACTGTTTTTTTCTCTTCTTTCTTCTCCGCTGCTTATTGGAACTTCAGGCTCTATCACAGAATCTGATCTTCCTTTTGAAACTCTCAATGTTTCTCTTGAAGCTTCTCCTGGAAAGAAAGAATCACCTGACTCTCTTTCTCCTTCAGCTCTTTCAAAATTCCGATTCCTTCTCACTGGTTCTGTTTCTTCATCATCACTGGAATCTGACTCGTCAAAATACTCCTTACCAGTCCCATCTTTTGGGTTTGGAACTCTCAGAGTATGACTTGCATGTACCCAGTTTTTCACACCAGCACACTTCACTGCAGTTGTCGTAGTCAGAATGACTTGTCTTGGCCTTCCCCACCTTGGAACCAAGCAATTTCTTCTTCTGTGCACTTTAATCCTCACCCAATCCCCTGGACTCAGATCATGAGCTTGCTTCTTCTCAAGTGTAGTAGCGTCTTCTCCAATCTGGTGAAACACAGAATGAACTGCGTCAGCCAGGCCTTTACAGTAATCCAAAATCATGTCATCAGTTATTGTCATCAACTTATTGACAGGCACAAATGCATGACGCATTGCACGTCCCATCAAAATCTCATGTGGACTCAAACCAGTAGTTCTATCTGGAGTAGATCTAATAGTCATTAGCACTAGAGGCAAGACATCAGGCCATTTCATTCCAGTGGCTAAACACATCTTACCAATCCTGTTCTTAATTGTGCCATTTATCTGCTCCACAACACCAGAAGCCTCTGGTCTGTAAGCACAATGTAGCTTCTGCTGTATGCTCAATGCTTCACAAATCAAACTCATGAGCTCATTATAGAAGTGTCCACCTCTATCAGACTCAATCGTTACTGGAAACCCGTACCTAGGAATCAACTCTCTTAACAGTAACTTTGCCACTGTTATTCCATCATTTCTCCTAGTCGGATAAGCCTCCACCCATCTTGAGAACAAACAGACTACCACTAGAACATACCTCAATCTGTTCACTTGTGGCATTTCAATGAAATCAATCTGCATTCTCGTAAAAGGACCACCTTCTCTGCCTATTGTTCCTAGACTCACCACTGTCTTTTTCCCAGTGTTAAATTGCTGGCAAATCAAACATCTTTGACAAATGCTTTCTGCAATCATCCTGAACTTTGCATTGTACCAAGTCTGTTTAAAAGACCTGATCATCGCATCCCTTCCCAAATGTCCCTGGCCATGATACATCCTTGCCATTGTCGACAACATAGAGTTTGGCATGACTGGTCTACCATCTCTATATATCCAGACATGATCTGTTTCTCTCGGGGCACAACCTGCCTTGATCCAGTCTTTCTTTTCTTCCTTTCCTGCCTCATCCTGCAACTGTTTCACCTCATCCCACGTTTCTAGGACATTAGTAAACATCACAGAACAAAAAGACATTTCCCCTTCTCGTTCCCTATTAATCGAGTGATTATTTTTAGCACAATACTGTGCTATATCGTTCGCGAAACGATTTCCAATTGTCACAAAATCATCTCCTTGTCCATGAGCAGCACATTTTACAACTGCTAATTCTTTAGGCAGCTGTATCGCCTCAAGTAATTTTCCAATCACCTCAGCATTCTTTATTGGAGTTCCACTCGACGTCAAGAAACCTCTCTGTAGCCAAAGCTGGCCAAAATCATGCACAACTCCAAATCCGTACTGACTATCAGTCATCACAGTCACTCTCAGATTCTTCCCAATTTCACAAGCTTTCGTCAATGCCACCAATTCAGCAACTTGTGCAGATTTCACTCCTTTCAATGGTGATGCTTCCATAACTTCTGAAACCTTGCACACTGCATATGCTGCACTCAGCACACCATCATCATTTCTCAGACATGACCCATCCACAAACAGCACATGATCACTCTCAGGCAATGGAAGATCTCTTATGTCTGATCTCGGTTTTGTACAGTAATCCAGCACATCCAAACAATTGTGATCATCTTCTGTCTTTATACCCACACCTTCATTATCTGGCAATAATGTTGCTGGATTCACATTCACACATCTCTCAAGAGTCACATTTGATGCTCCCAGAATGACTTTCTCATATTTAGTCAGCCGACTATGTGACATGTACTGAGTTCTGCTTCTTGTCAAAAGAATTGCCACATTATGAGGTACAAATACCCTTACAGGATATCCCATTATTATTCCCTCACTCTGTTCCAGACTTCTGCATGTTGCAGCTACAGATTTCAGACAACCTGGTAAACCCACAGCTACAGGGTCAAGTGTCGATGAGAAGTACGCAATAGGCCTTCTCAATTGTCCATGCTTCTGGATTAACACTGAAAGTGCACATCCATTTCTCTCACTGCAGTACAACTCAAACTCTTTTTCATAGTCTGGCATTCCTAAAGCAGGGGCTTCACACATTCTGCTTTTCAATTCCTCAAATGCTGCCATTTGTTCTCCATCTAGTTCCAATGGGTCTTTCATCTCACTCTTTGTCAGCTTAATCAGTGGCTTTGCTATCAGGGAGAAATTAATTATCCACTGACGACAATAACCCACCATCCCCAGAAACATCCTCACTTCTCTCTGGGTCTTTGGGGCTCTCATTCCCCTGATAATTTTGATCCTGTCATCAGTCACCTTTCTCAGACCCTTTTCAATATTGTGTCCAAGATAATGCACCTCTTTCTTGCAAAATTGCAATTTGGCTGGAGATACCTTTAACCCTCCATCTGCCAGATGATTCAGTAAAGCTATGGTATCTACTTCACAAGCTTCACGTGTCTTTGATGCCACAAGTAGGTCATCAATATACTGCACTAGTACTGAGTTTTCAGGCATGATCAAACTCTCCAATGACTTTTTCAATAACTGATTGAATATCGAAGGACTCTCCGTATACCCCTGTGGGATTCGACACCATGCTAAAATACGCTGGCCAAACCTAAATGCAAAAATCGGCTGGCTGTCATGATGCAATGGAATTGAAAAGAAAGCATGACACAAATCAATCACTGTGTACCACTCAGCATCATGTGGAATCTGATACAAAATCACTGATGGATTTGGCACAATGGGACAACATGCTACCACAATTTTGTTAACTTTTCTCAAATCTTGTACAATCCTGAACTTCCCATTAGGTTTCTTTAGCCCCATTATCGGTGAATTACACGGACTACTCAGTAGTTCTCTCAAAACTCCTTGCTGAATCATTTTCTCAATAATAGGAGTTATTCCTTCAATTATTTCTGGTGTCATTTTGTACTGGGGAATGTTAGGATAAATAATTCCCTCTTTCACTGAAATTTTCACAGGATCTACATTATTCATCAATCCCACATCCTCTCCAGTAAAATCCCAAACTGTCTTTTTCACTGTGTCTCTCAGCTCTTGAGGCAAATCCTCTGGATTAAACACAGCATATGTACCAACCATCTCATTTTCTCTATTATCTAGAGTAATTCGGTACAAAACATCCTCATCTTGTGTTTCAAAAGCTATTCCATCCGCAGTACAACAAATTGTACAATTCATCTTGCATAGCAGATCCCTGCCCAACAAGTTCACTGGACTAGTGTCACAGACCACAAATCTGTGCATGTCCGAAAATTTCCCTATTTGTACCCTTACTGGTTCAGTAAGACGTGTCTTGATTTGTGTATTGGCTACACCAACTACTTGGATTGCTTCATCCGAGAGAGGAAGATTTCTAATATCTGCTGACCTGACAGTTGATCTCGTCGCACCTGTATCTACTAAAAAAGTAACACTTTCTTCATTTATTTTCCCATCTACAAATGGTCCTGCCTGGTCTATTTCTAGAGTTGCACCAAGTATGCACTCTTCCTCCTCTCTTCGGCACCGTCAATAATCACCTTCAGACTCACTCCCTTCATTCTTTAACAAATACTGTTGTACCTGGTTAGAACGCCTTGGTTTGTTTACCTGCTCCTCATTGTAGAATCCTGAATCCGAATTGTACTTTTGTGACCCTCTACTCTGCGGCAAGGGCGGTTTTGGCTCTTGGCTCTGCTGTCTCACAACCTTCTGTTGTTGCTGCTGTTGATTATTCCCCTCGTTCTGCACCTGTTGATTTAAGGATTTACTCTCATTATTCGCTAATGGTGGATTGGTACATTCAGATCTCCAATGTCCCAGTTGGCCACAGTTGTGACAAGGGAACTTTTTCTTGGCTTCCTCCAGATTCCCCTTTCCTTTCCCTGCATATCTGGGCCTATTCCCTGAATTATTTGCCTGTTCCACCAACTGTGCTTCTTGTCTCTCCGCAACTTTCACTTGTGCCCACATTGCCTTTTCTTTCAGCTTTCTCTGTTTTGCTTCAATTTCATCACTAAAGTACTTCGCATGTCTCAGAATCTCATCTATTTTCTTACTCTGCCAGTCCACTGTATGCTCACGAATTCTCTCACTAATCTCAGGTCTCAGGCCATATACAAATCTGTATACAAAATGACTCAAATCCTTGTCACCCAGGTGCTCATCCCCACTGAATTGTTTAAAAGCCAGTATCAGCCTCTCATAAAAAGCATGAACTGATTCTTTTGCTTCCTGATGTGTTCGATCTATCTTAACCCAGTCTGTCTCTTTTGGAGGTACTTTACTTTTCAGGTATACAATCACCTGATCGTACTTCCTCATTACCTCTGGATCTGGTGCTCCTGTTCTCTGATCTCTTGGATATTCCTCAGTAGGCCAACTTACAACTATTTTACACTCAGCCCACAAGTCTGCTGGAACAATTATATCAAACAGACTATTCAGGTCAATCCACAGCACTTTTGACAATTTCACAAACCTGTCTACCTGCCTATACCACTCGACGGGCTTTTCTCTCAGTCAAGGGAAATCATTCGTAAATTATAAAATATCCTGTCTGGTCCATGGAACATGTACATATCCTCCTCCAGGTATTTCTCTCATAGGATAAGCATCCACTGTTTTCTCTTTTTCTCTCACAGGAAATGCTGAATAAGTCCTGTCCACTGATTCTTCCCTTTTCTTATACCATCTATCCTTCCATTTTTCTACATCACCCCATTTTCGCAACAATGCAATCATTTCCTTAATCTGTCCTGTTCTACCAGCACCATTCAGATTTTCAATATCTTTGTCCGTAAAATCCATCCTGTAAGACCTCTGCAATGCTTTCACCTTATCAATGTCAACTCCTTGCTCACTCGCTATTGCTCTTAACCTGTCATGCGTATTTTTAGCTCTCCAGGTAATGTTTTTGCACATGAATAACAATTCTCCATCATGATGATTTTTTAGAATGTCTGTAGGAATTGTCCCCACAACAAGCTCCTCTAATTCTATGCGTAACCTGGCCACATCAATTGCCTGGGAATCTTTATCCCTCTTTTGAAGGACTCTCATCCAATCATTCAAATCTTCAGCTGTTATTTCAGTAGTTCTTTTCACTGGAACCACCTTTTCTGGCATCCTCTGTGGTTCTAAAATTGGCATCCCTGAACAACTAGCATCACTAGTATCCAATCTCGAATTAGACTGTACCTCTAATCCTCCACTGCATGTGTCACGTCTGGATTGTCTCACATCATCATTACTTTCTGTCCTTTTTCCTGAGTCTCCTGAGGGACCAGCCAAACTTGTTATCTTATTCCCAACATATGGGACCACCAAACCTTTTTCACCCGTCCTCTGCTTATCAAAAACAGGCATAACCGGACCTATGGTTACAGGCACCGTAACAGCTTCTAGATTCTTCGTCAGTTCTCTAATCTTTTCAGTCAGTTCTGATGTAGTTCTGGCTAATTCTCTCGTATTCTCATCACCACATCTTTTCTCTCTCTCTTTTTCTCTGAAAGGGTTACCACTTCTTAATTCAGGTGTCACAACTTCTGTCTCAATGATACGCAATGTATCTCTTATCGGAGTAGCAACTGGTGTGCTCTCTTCTGGTTCTGGTCTATATGGAGGTGGTCTCTTGTAAATCATGTCATTCAAGACCTCATCCTCATAATCGCTAACTCCATATCTTCTCACTTCTGCCTCCGGAACCCTCTCCGTACCCTTCCTTTCTTCCTTCTCGTCAACTGTTCTCATAGGATATAATCCCTCTGACATACTAGCATCTCGCCATCTCCTCATTCGGTCATGATGAGTTTCACGATCATGTTTCCTCCCAAACATGTATCTATAGTTGCCTTCAGACCTCTGTTTTTCTCGCTCATGTACTTCTTCTTCCCATTCCACCAAAGCCTCAAACTGTGTCGGCCTTGGTCTAGGCTCTAGACCCATCATTTTCTCCCGCAAATTTCTCAACACGGCCAGATTAAATGAACCATGTTCTGGGAATGCTAAGACACCATCTTCCTTAGTATACCTAGCCCAATTCTCCAACCATATACAGGTATGATACCCATATCTCGCAACCATAAAGGATGCAGGCGTTTTCGTTGGAGGTAACAATTCACCTTCTCTTGTTTTAACATCTTTATCCTTGTCAAACCATCTTTTTATTTTTCCAAACAAGGATTTCTTCTTTTTCTCTTCTTGGTAATACATTTCTGCGTTTACCAAACTTTCTAATCCCTTCCGCAATACTACTGTACAATACGATATTTCACCGAATAACAGCGCGACTCACACCAACGCACCAATCCTGGAGCGTCTACGTCACCTCGTACCCCTTCCAATCCTTGCGCGGCTCACACCAACGCACCAATCCCAGTGCGAGCACTGTTCTGATCTACTACCCAATCAGAGCGCGGTCTGTATTACGTCAGCAGTCGCTGCAGTCGCTCCTGCTCCTGTCTCCTGTCACTCGTCTACCCCTCCTTTACAAAATCTTCTCAGTAGACTTCGTGTCAAATTTTACAAAATCTATTAGTTACAACATATAAACATCTCCATTGTCTGCTTCGCTAACCATAGAATAGTACAGAAAATCTTTTTCACAAGAATCCCGTCTTTTCCCTGAAACAGCACTCACTTCTGTTCCACTACGGAATTAATACTCTCGTTGACACAGTAGCACATCCCTCTACTCTGCCCTTCTAACATGCATCCATTAACTGTTTCCTCTAGGACTGCTCCAAAGAGTCTTACAATCAACTAAATGCTCATACATTCACGCACTTTCATACAAGAAAATATAATACTTACACACAGAATCCTGCCTTCCCAAGAACAGCGAACAGTCTGTCCTACTACAGAATTATAACACGCATTAACCAAGCAGTGTTTTCCTCTGCCCAGTCCTTCAGACAAGCTCAGAGAATACCTATTACTTCTCCCGCGATAAGCTTTAACGGCGAACCTTACGGATCCCTGGGACTTAAGACCAGAGTTTCACAGATAACCTTCGCTATCATACACACTCCTTTTATACTAGAAATATATCCCTAATAGTAACACACGACGATGTCACTGATTCCGAACCCAGACAATGTGACGCGCAACTTCAATTGTCACACGTTTCTCCTGCATACGTACAGGACCAACAATCCCGTCTTTCCCGAGAGCAGTATATACTTCCCTCTGCCCTACTACGGAACTGCTACCAGCTCCCAAATTCCAGAAGCACTACATAAAACTCAACACGACGACTCCAACATATAGTATTAGTACATATACCAACATCAATCAATAATCAATAAATCAAAAGCCAATGTACAAGCAACCTAATCAGATCAAGACAATAATCAAAACCATCAAATTCTGCTACCAGGAAATTGTTCCAGATCAGGGCATATAAATTCTCCCTACTTCCACGGATAGAGTAATTTCACAGATACACGCACATACACTCACCATACGCTTGGGCCCATTTCACTAACATACACTCAGATTACTCTATCAGTACCAACCATAGAAGAGAACACCTCCTAAACACCCTGCATCTACAGTGAGGTCAATGAGACCAAATTGACACTGTCTTGAGTCATGATTTAAACAACAATAATCACAATAGAGTACTCAATAAAGGACAAGAAATAACCACCAACACTGTATTTTTAAAATAATGGTACTTTATCTAAAATTAGTTCAAAAGGAAAGGCAATCAAAATAAAATCATTATTCTCATAGTTACCTATTCTAGCTAAATGTCATAAATGGGTCAGGACAGGTCTCTCAGTAGAAGTCTCCTAAGTCACCGTCCTCACAGCATCGATCCTCACCAACGCAGGTTTGGGAAGAAGTGGCCTTAGACCCTCTCTAGTCTAACAATACTTATAGGAAATCTTTCAAAAATAACGCAACATAAAATGTTCTGAATTTCCATTGAGCCGCTGAGCAGAGCGAACAGGAAAGGATGTAGCATCGCTACATTTGGAAAATCTCCGCTCAGAAAAATCACAAAAATAAAAAGACGGAAGAAGGAAACTCGAGTTTGCAAATGTAACTTTTACAAATGTTCTTCCTCGGAACCATCATGAAAACCACTACTGTAATCACAAAGTTCATTGTGGCTCTCTTTTCCTCCAAGGTTACTTGGACGATTGCCTGGAGTCGCTGTCATCACGGAAACTTTCAAAACTCCAGCAGAAGCCATAGTCAGATGACTTTCAACAAGGCCTCTCGTCATCCATTTCACTCGAGCACAGGCTGTAAACGGCAGCCATTTTCTCTTAGGCCAAAACGAACCATCTTAATCGAAAGAAATACAAACAACGTTACTACATCATCGCAATGATTAAACAGTGTTAATTCCCACTAATACCCTTATGTGTATGTAATTAACTAGCCATCTGCAACATATTTAAGCATTAGTACACGTTATTTCAAAAGCGTTTTGTGCTTTAAAACAAACAGCACTTGGCAACATTCATTTAATAAAACCTGCACATTATTATTAAGCAACATATATGCATTCCCACGTATAATTTCTCTTGTTAATCATGTTGGTTAATCAGAATTTTCACACAAAACAAATAATTACTGATTACAAATTAGTATTTTTATTCTCGACATATAGACAAAACCACAGCTTAAAAACCCGATAAATTTTCAACAGAAAACTCTGCTCCAGCAGTACCAGCTACAGAAATTAGGACAGAGTTGGTGTCTTCCACCTCACTACCCTTCAAAGAGATGTGCACTACTGTGCCATTTTTTTTTTTAAGGTCCAGATTTTCCAGGATGCTAAGCTCTGCCTAGCCACAACAGAAAACGTACGAATATCAAAAAATGTATCTGGATTTTCAGGGAAATAATATATGGCTGTAGTACACAGGTGCAGCTAAATTGAACTCTGCACAGGATTAATTTTAGTTTTTCCATATGTTTTTTTTCTCGTGACAAATGCCTCAGTGTTCTTGAAGACTGGAATTGTTCCTTGTTAGTTCTTGTCACATTAGAAAATGTTGCTGTTAAATCCCTTATTTTGGCTGCACATCTGACTACATTTTCAGGCCGCGTGGTCAGCCAAGAAGCACCCACAGTCCATTACCAATAGAGGTGATACATTGGCATGAAGGATGTCAAGTAACTTCTTACATGATGTTCACAGGAAAACTCCAACTTTCAGCTGAATTTCTTGATTCTCCCACGCTTCGAATCCATAGGTGAACCTCTATGCTCCTAGCAGACGTTAGCCAGTTTTAACCCTGTTGGTGAAAACTTCCCAATGCTAGATTGCATTCTATTGGGAGCTGATTTGGAAGAGCGTTGGGGCGATGTCTGTCTTTTCTGACTAATCTGGAGCCACATGTGAGCATTGGGTCTGTTAGTATGGGCTTTCAGAGGGTCATCCTTGTTCCTGGCTTTTTTCAAATATGTAAATAACTCTCTAAAATGAACTGAAGATTCCGAAGCTGACCTCAAGCCCTATACTATCATTGATAAGACTGCTGTCCATGAGTAAAATTTGATAATGGCTGAACCCTATAAAGAACTGGCTAGTCCAAAATGCGCCACAAATAAATCCATAGAAAACAGTGGAAATATTTTATGGTTTTTAAAAAACAAGAAAATAAATTATGAGCACTTTGGGATCCTTTCATACATTTGGTAATACCATTCCAGGAGATGAAAACATCAAAAATAATTTTTTAAAGGAATCATTTTTTTAAAGAAAGCTCTTCGTGGCCTTTAATTCATTTGATTGCCCTTTGGTAGCTAAAATCATTCAATTATTTATAGAATGTTACAATGCTTAATACTGTGTAGTCCCAAACCAAGAAACAAAGAGATATGGAAGTTCCTCGTGGTGTAAAATGGCACTATCTGGTCAGCTACCGGTGTACTTTAGTTTGACTCTTATGTAGTTGCAGTAATAAGGCTTCATCAACTCCTAACTTTAGGAAGGATCTTGTTAAAAGAGATAACCTTAATCTTTAATTTCCTTCCTGGCTATGCCTCTAAATATCTTAGCTAGGAAGTTCACCCCGATATTCCTATATGAGTCCTACACTCTTCCAGAGGCAGTCTTCTTGAGACCCCCAAAACCAGACTCATCCCTTGGGGATAAAGAAAATTGACAGTTTGGGAGCTTCTTTTTTGGAGCAGCTCACATATGACTCTTCATTCTCCTGCCTTATTAATCTCGATTCTAAAAGTCCTGATGCAAGATAACTTTACCAAATAAAATCCCAGAGTTCACTAGTAGAAATTCTGTCAAGCAAGAGGAGAGTAACTTTTTAAAGGAGCTATATAAATGTATCTGTTATCCACTCACATATTTGTCAATATTTTTCTAGTGTGGCGTATCTACTTTGATATACACTCTCTCGGAATAGTGTTCCTTTTCTTGGGGGGCCTGTGTGCTAGCGCTAGTTGAGCAAATAGTAAGGCCTCTCTAGACCAATCAGTTATGTGAGTTGCTGGTGGTTTATCTCAGGTGACATTGGCTCACAGGAGTAGTATGTAAGGCAGTTTCTAAAAGTGGGGGATGCATCTAACTGACACATGTTAGTTGAACAGCTTGGCTCCCTCCGTTTTTCATGCTATGCGCTGTCTAAGCCTTCTTACATGATGGCCGGTATTTGGATGGAGAGACATGAAGGCCGCAATTAATGATTTTGGCTAGGATTTCCCTCCACAGTCTGGGCATCATGAGCTAAAGTCCCCAGAATGAAGAATTACCTCCTGTACCTGGAATTAATGGGTCAAAACTGCTGGTTTTGCCCAGTCCCTGAGACTTTACCACTCATATTTATTACCCGTTCTCAGCCAAGCAGGCCTCTCTGCATTCCACTTCAGACCTGAAGCCTCAGTGGTTCTACCAGGTGTATTTTTCCACCGGGTGAAACCACGCATGTTGTTCCTGCACCCAGTAATCTTTGATGCATGAATACGGGAAATCTTAGAATTTCCTGGAGAGGCATCCCCACTGGGGATACAGATCCAGGTGAGTGCTAATGTTGCTTTATCTCTGAAACAGTCTTCCTCTCCATGCTAGTCTGCTATCTCCAATGATATCCACCAATGCCTTTATGATGGGACATTAAGCCCTAGGCTCTAGTCAACGGATTATAAGTTGTCATTTTGAGTCAGGGTGAAGCTAACACTCTCTACACAGATATCCGATGAATATGCTTTTTAAATTGTCCAAACAAGGTTCCCTGAATTGATTCACTGAGACAAGTAAAAGGGCTCATGCCTTGTGGAGAGTCCTTTAGAGGAAAATAAACATAAAGCCACATGCTTTATTACTGTATGTTGTGACTATGATTAGTAAGCCTTATTTCTAACACTGGATTCTATCTTAAGGATACAGCTGTGGACCACCTTAACTCTCTGGTGGAGGTAAGGTGACTCTGTCCATAGATGTCTCTTAATGTCCAGCCTCCTATGGCAAAGAAACACTACCTTGGAGGTCACTGCTCATTCCAAGCCCTTCTTGCCTTTGTCGGATCATGCCCATGGGTTACTGCTTTTCTTAGCTTTCTTAGGCAATAATAAGGTGACTCTCTCATTGAGGGTTCGTGAACCCATGTTTGCTTTCATGCTCTTAGTCAGTGATGAGATGATTCTTTCCTGGAAGTCTATGATTGCCTGATTTTATTTTCTAGAATAATGACACTGAGATTTTGTCTTGGGGTGTCCCTTACCCCTCTGAACAGTGATTTCAGTGATTCTGTTTTTGGGGTGCCCACTATGGCTCTCTGGGACAGTAATTAAGTGACCCTGTCATGGTATTTTCATGGTTTCAAATTTAGTTTTTTTCTGGGCAATGATAGGGGCTTTACTGCCATGAGGTTGGGAGTTGTTGGCTAACACGGGCTGCCTGTGGCAAAGACAATGGACAATGATAGTGATAGACATCCTTTGGGAATGAGATGGGTGACTCGGCTTTGGGGTGACAATGATTGTCTATTTACTCTAATTCTTTAACAGAGTAGTTTTGTGACGTTCACGCTAAATGGCTTGTCTTTTAATCTTAGTCACAGCTTGTGGAATGCGCCCACTGATCGAGAACAAGCAAACTGCTGATGTGTTCAAGACATCTGAAGACGTCCAGCCTGGAGACTGGCCATGGCTAGTGAGCATCCAAAAGCCAATGAAAGAGGGTCTCACCCATCTCTGCCAAGGAATCCTGTTGAACACACGCTGGGTTCTCACAGCTAGCACCTGCTTCAAAGACAGGTAATGGTAAGGGCAAAAATCGTCTGTTTTGCTATACCTACTGTCACTACATCTTGTGCACAGAAGTGAGAGGCTCACAGTGAGTTCCCAACCTTACCTTGTAAGGTAGTGAGAAAGGAGGGAGCACTTGATAGAAAATGAGACTGCGAGGAACGGAAGGTATTGAGCGTGTGGGTCAGTAGGAAGCCCTTAGAGAAAGAGGAGCAGATAAAAAGGACGTGAGGTACTAAAGGGACAACACAGAGAAGGCTAGAATGAGAGAGAAGGAGAGAAAGTAGGAGATCTATAGATGAGAAGAGGCTATAAATAAGAGAAGACCGACCTGGACAGATGGGAGGTTTTGGCATACTGTGGAGAGGATGAGCGGTGAACCAAGAAAGTAAAAGGAGTGATGTGCTGAGATGAGGGAGACTGATAATCTAGAGGTACCAAATAAAATAATATGAAACACATACACAATTATTGAAAATCAGGGAGGGGATGTGTAAAAAGGATATGGAAAGATATAGGAAGCACTGCAAGAAAGGAGTCAGGTTGAAAGGGGTCTGACTATGAATGCCAAAACAAGCAATGTATTGCTGATGCAACTCCTTTCTGACAGCACCTGCTCTGAGCCTACGTTTTCATCATCATGCTGATCTGACCCAAGTGATGGTGGTAAACAGTTTTCTACAGTTACTCCAATTTCCACATATTCAACAAATGCAATCTTGCAGGTCCCTATCACCATAGTGGTGAAGTCAAGTTCTTGAACACAGAGGTATCTACCGTCCCTTGAGCTTTGTGCTGCCTTTACTGATACCCAAGAGTGGCATATAACCACTGTACCTCATAAAGTATGCATTGAAGGGACCTCCAACTGCATGCAGCTTAAGTAACTACCAGGTTCAGAAGCAAGGACCTCCTGTCTGAGCAAGGTTGGAAGTTAGGAAAATATGTAAAAATTCACGAGTAGTTCTCTAATGTCCTTGCTTCTCCCATAGATCACCCCTTTAGATTTGTGGATTGTTTAGTCTTTGTTCAAGGAAACTCCTTCTTGGGATTAAATTAAACAGTGGTCCGACCCTCTGGTGTTTAGAAATATTTTTCACTTTTCATGCAGCAATCTTAGTCTCTATGATCCTAAAATGGCACAGGTGTGTAAGTGCCTGGAGAGTAGGAGGGGGCTGACAGAAACTGGGGAAGGTAATCTGCATCTTTGAGAGATTCAGCACCTGGATGTAAGTATTTATTGCAATCAATGATGCGAAGTGTGGCATGATTTTAAAACATTTTTGCTATAGAATACAGCAGCTATTTTTGGAAGACTGATCTCTCTGTAGCTAGTAACTTGTGTAGCAGAATACCTTATTCCTGGTGAACTAATACCTGTTAAGTGAACTAACAGACTCTTCTCTCTACTGAAAGAGTGTAACATCAATGAGAACAGATGTTCCTGTCTCCGGAGCTGTGAAGCTGGCTTAGTAAGCAAAGATTAGATGTTGACATCTGACATCTACACTGACCTGAAGGTTATGCATTTGAATAAAGACAAAGCAAACTCAGCCTTCCAATTCAATAAACTGAGTGTACCATTGCATGGGATTAAAGTAACATCTGCAAGTTACAGTGCATTGAAACAGGTTTTATTAGGACAGCTTGGAGCAGTGGAGACTGCCTTCGATATATTAGAGGACTGTTTATAAGACCATCTTTGGCATTGTAACACATCCACTCTTGGCACCAAGTGGTAAACTTTCTCCTTTGTGAGCTGGGTACCAAATAGCTGTAGTGGTGTCATGCCTAACATTCTTTTAACTGGGCTTCATTTACAGATGTAAATTAACTCATTGTATTTAACAATCCTAAACTATTTGTGATTGAGCAAAGGGGACCTTAAATTCCAGGCTGATAAATGTGAGCCTAGTGTACTATTCATGGCTGTGACTTAAAAAGAGAATAAATTAAAATTGGCTTCCCTTGATATTAGGAGATGGCAATTCACACTGCGGGATTATCATAGCGAGGGTTACCATCAATTTCCACATATTAGCTCTTCATTTTGTAGTGACAGTCCTCCATTTCCTGAGGTCTCTTTGGTATTTAAACACATGTATTCATTGTCTGAAGATTGCACTCCATTGACTCATCTCTTATGTAAGCACAGCTTAGCATTATTTCCTAACTGTATCCTATAACCTTTCAGAGTGGGTGGGTGAATGGCTGTATGTTATGTTATGTTATATTATGCTATATACATTTATAAGGTGCTGGCAGAGAGGGGAGAGAGTCGCATGAGGAGTTCTAGCTGTTGAAAAGGTAGGTTTTGAGCTTCTTCTTAAACAGATCGAGGCTGTCTATCAACCACAGGTTACATGGGAATTTGTCCAAGAGAGAGGTCCTAGATAGGAAAAGGATCTCCCAACCACTCTGAGACGATTATTTTGGGGCACCTTTGCCATGCGCGCTGAGGAAGAGCGAAGGGTGCAGGTGGGGGTGTAAGTACTGATTCTTTCGTTAAGATATGATGCCCCTGTCCCATTCAAGGACTTGTACATGAGAGCCATGGCTTTAAACGCCACCCTCTGTTTCACTGGGAGCCTTTAGTTGAGGAGTCATGTGGGACCAGGGAGGAGGTCTGAGCAGCAGTCTTGCTGCGGAGTTCAGTACCACCTGTGGTCTATTGAGGAGATAGTCAGGGAGGCCCAAGTACAGTGCATTCCCATAGTCCAGTCTAGATGTTATCAGGGCCTGCATCATCTTTCTGCCCGCAGCCTCAGGTAGGAGCGGAAAAAAGTTTTTCAGCATGCAAAGCACGCTGAAGCAGGACTCAGCCACGGCTTGAATCTGCAGAAGGAAGGAGAGGACACTCAATTTTAATTCTGAGATTCTTGATGCAGTTTTGCGGTGGGCCCGGGTGCGGTAGATTATTCGGCCAGCAAACTACCACAAAGTTGTGAGGGACAGCTCCAAAGGTCACCATCTCTTTTTTATCTGGGTTGCATCTCAGATGATGCAACTCCAGCCATTGAAAAACTTTGGTAAGACAACAAGAAATCCCCTTATCGTCTAAATCCATGCCTTTCTCGCATATAAACAGCAACTGCGTGTCATCTGCGTACGAGATGACCTTAGCACCAAGAGACTCTGCGAGCGTGGTGAGGGGTGTCAGATAAACGTTGAACAACATAGGACTGAGAGCCGACCCCTGCGGAACGCCCACCAACAAGGGCCTGGCTTGAGCTGTATATGGTGGCAGCCAGACTTCTTGCGTCCGTCTGTCCAGGAATGATGCTAACCAGCTGAAGGCTTGGTGTTTGATCCCTATCTCGTGTAGGCGCTCCAGCAGCAGCTTGAGATGTGGTACAGTGTCAAAAGCCGCTGTAAGGTCAAGCAGTATCAGCATTGCTTTTCCTCTCCTATAAAGGGAGCTTCGGATGTGCTCAGTAACTTCAAGGAGTGAGGTCTCAGTACTAAATTGTGGGCGGAAGCCGGATTGCGTAGGGTGGAGAATACCGTTGGCTTCCAGATATCTGGAAAGTTGGCGATTAACTTCTTTCTCCAGAATTTTGGAGAAGGCGGATAGAAGGGAGATAGGCCTGTAGTTTACCGCTTGCTTAGGGTCTGTAACCTCCCCTGTAACCAGCAAGGTATTAAAAATGTGGTTTACAGAGGGAATAATTGCCGGTGCAACCATATTTAGCATCTTTTATGTCACAGGGATCAAGGGGAGAGCCGGATTTGAGACTTTTTAATGCTGCTAGAGACTGAGCAGTGAGATGTGAGTGAAGACGTCTAAGATGGCGTACGTGGGAGAGGAAGGAGATACCCACGGCCCTTGACTCTGTAGTGGGGGTGCTGGGTTCAGGAAGCTTTTTTGAATAGACATCATTTTTTCATAGATAAACAGGTTGAGTTCCTTGCACCACTCCACTGTTGGGGTGCAGGCTCTAGAGATGACCACTGGGCGCAGGTAGGACTCTACAATTTTAAAGATTTCCTTTGCTTTGTTGTCCGCTTCCATAATCCTAGTGTCGTAGAAGCTTTTTTAGGGGAGGTGCAGTTTCCCTGATACAACTTTAGTGCATTCTTGTAGGCGGCTTTGTCATCTGTGAGATCATTCCGTCTCCATATTCTCTCGAGCTTCTTGCATTGGCCTTTACAAGTGCTAAGCTCAGCATTAATCCATGGGGCCGTCGGGCAAGATCTTGCCTGAGGTATCTTTTTAATAGGAGTTAGCGAGTTAACTGTCTCAGTAATCCAGCTATCAAGGTGGGCAGTGTCACGCTCTTCATCGCGTCGGGGCTATGAGTAGTAGCCTGTGATGCCCCGCTGGAGGGAAGAAAAAGGCCGGGATACGCAGGTGCTCCGTTTGTCATGCAAGCCTGTAAACAAGTGCCAGGAGGCCTGAAACGCGTTAGGCATTAATCATTTGTGAATACGAATGACCAGTTTTGCTCCTGCAATTAATAAACTCGGTTTGAGTTATCTGCTGTGGAGTGGTATCGAAAAATACCTTCCTCTTACAGAGAACGAGTTGCACTCACAAAGTGGTGGCGAAGAGCTTTTACTTGTTCTATTGCACTGCAACCATAACACTTTTAACTCTCACAATCTTGTTCACAGGTGTAGATACTGACAATTCATTTTGGGCCCATAGTTGACTCCCTGAAGGGTTACTGTTCCAGTGCATGCTGGACCTGGTAGTTCCAAACAGTACACACATATATACTCAGCAGTTCTCCGTTAATTTTACAGTTATTACCCTCTTTGATTTTATGACAGTGATACACTAACACCTGTTACAGTTCGGTGGCACAATGCAATGACAAAAAGAATTCCATTTCTAGTCAATCACAGTTACTGAGTACAGTGCATGAGAGAATAGTAATGTTGCAGCAAAGCAAGTCAGATTCTTTAAGTAAAAGATATCAATCTTGAGGAAATCATTCTTTCACGTAGGCATTGGGGCAGGCCAGTAATAACAGCCCAACTTACAAATTAAGGTAAATAAAGTTATGGCAAAAAAAAAAACAGTTCGGGATCGTATCATGCTACAAGCTTTAGGAGTTATTGTACATGTGGTAATGCCATACAATGAAGTTCTACCAGAACATTACATAAGTCATAACTCTAAGTGTGTGTTTATACTCACACAGCTAGAGAACATATAATTGCGTCGGAAATCACTCACATATTTTTATAGTCCGTCAATAGTGATGACCACAATGTATATCAATCGAAACCGCAATCGAAACCCAAGTGATACTCAGCTTGGCATGAACACATAATTTCAATTTGTTCTGACCTGAGCACATAAAATATGACATTTCTAGAAGTATCTTTCCTTCTGTAGACATTTCGATCAATCCTATTGATAGTCACCTTCATGAATTCTCTTTATTAGATTTAGAGGTGCTCTATAGAATTGCTAGTAAAATTAAGCTGTGCTCTTCTTTAGACCTAATGCCCTCCATCTGTTTTGCTTCAACTATGATGGGCTCTGGGTCCACCTGCCTCCCTCATTTAAAGTCAAGTATCATAATCCTTTAAGCAAGTGGTGGGCATATGCGATATCTATTGGCTCGATCAATTGCTTTTGGATATGTTGTGCAGCAGTGCAGGATGCTGTGCAGCATGGCTTAAAGTAAAAAAAAAACAAGGTATAGCCAAAAGGTCTTGCTTTTGGGACCTTATAAGTGTTCAGATATACAGCACATTATCCTGGGTGCTGTGCCACCAGGAATTAAAGAGCTTTTCAATTACTGCACACAGGGTCATGCAGTTTGAAATAAAACAAACATAGAAATGGGTCTCTTATTCTCCTTATATGCTAGTCTTTAAGTTTACAGGCAAAAATGCAGATTGATTTCTCAACAATGAATGACTCTAAAATCCTTTCAGGTAATCTAGGGCAGCAATATATACAAATCCTCTGTACATGTTCAAAAGTAAATAGATAAAGTTTCATTAAATATCACAATGATGCTTGTCTTTATATTTTCAGATGTCTTTAATTCAAGATCTTTAAGCCTTCTTAGCCAACACGTGTTTCGTCACTGTTACAGGGGATTACCCCGCGACTTCTTCAGGGCTGAGGTCAGTTTCAAGTAGTCTCTTAATTCCGGTGATAATTCCAACCTGGAAGGGGTTCCTATAAGTACTGCTCCTGGAGAGGTAGACCAATTAGTCTCGTGTCCGGAGAGCTAAATATGCTTCCAAACATAAGGGAGTTTCTTTTAGAAGAGCTGCCCCATCCGGCAGTATTAGGTAGAACTCTTCGGATCTCCAGGCCGTGGCGTGTTCGCCATGCAAATCAGCAGTCAGACACAAGACTAATTGGTCTACCTCTCCAGAAGCAGTACTTATAGGAACCCCTTCCGGGTGAGTACAACCATCACTACCATTTTTTTTTTTTTTCAATGTACAACTTTTATTTGTTTCAAAAAATCACTTTCTCCTACTGTTGACATCCTTGTAGCCGTTTTCGGTACACATAAATACATTGAAACGTTACGTTGGCATTCGCCCCATTGGGTGGGTGTCTGTTCTGAAAGAGTAGCGCAAGATCCCACGAGATGATTAAATGGCTGCACAATAGGGTTTGCACAATTAGTTGTGCACAATTAGTTTTGCAGACTAAAGCCTGTACTTTTGGCTTATACTTGTGTCTGATTGCACTATTTTCCCAAACGTAGGTTCCAAAATAAAAGTTGTGTTTTATTTATCTATAATTTGTTCGAGCCCTCATTCATTTTTTATTTTATTTTTTTATTTTTTTAAAAATATCTTTATTACACTTTTCAATTTTCCTAATACAGCCAAGCTAAACAGTGTTACATTTTCCACTTTTTACCCCATTTTCGCTATGCCATTATTAATACTGTTCCGAGCATTTGCCATCTAACAGCCATGGCACAGGTAGTGTCTGTGGCGCAGGAGTTAACATAAATGTACCGGTTGGTGTGGGAGTCTGCATCTCATTCGGACTGTCACCTCCTATCAGGGGGGCAGGGTCCATCTACCTCTTTATACTTAATGCTGCTTTAAAATCACAGTAAACGTTGGTGCATGGGCGATAAACAGTTACAACCATCACTACTCTTGGGTGTTGTTGACTTCACAGTGATTTCCTTCTGGTAGGTCCCAATTTTGGGGCGGCTCAGATCATATGATATAATTCTTCTTCTGATTGTGTGCATTAGGGGAATGCAGTGGATTTTTTATTGCTAGGTATGTGCTGGTAATACCTAGAGCAAATAACATGGGTGATAGTGGCAATCCTTGTCTTGTACCTCAGTAATTTCCAAACGCCACCAGTATAATTCCCCCTGTTCATATTCTAGTCATCGGGTTAAAGTACAGCAATGTAATCCATGAGAGATAGTCACCCATTATACACAATTTCTTCGGCACAGCTTTCAAGTATTGCAAGCCCAGGGAATCAAACGCTTTTTCCAATTTACCAAAAATTGACCAAAGGTCATTCTCTGGGCCTGATTCACAAACTGCCTTTTGTAGTAAGCAAAGTAGTTCTTGTTGGACCTGGCCCTCTCTGCAGGGCTACCTGAGATTCTTTCCTTTCTCTGCGTTCCATTGCTGAACTTAGTTTTTGTTGGCTTTTAGGACTCCGGCCACTTTTTCCCTGATAACCAGTGGTAAAGTCCACGTGCACTCTCCTAAAAACATGAAAAATTGGCATCACCTCATTAGTACATTTAATTTATTTGTAAGTCCCTAATATATAGTATTACATATACCCAGTGCCTGTAAATTAAATGCTTGCGACTTGCCTGTAGCACTCATTATGCCATCCACTAAACTAGCCTTTTAAAACATGCTAAGGCCCGTCATTGCAGTCTGTGGAGCAATTTTGGACTACAATTTCAATTTAGCAGGATAAGCCTTTTGCTAGGCCTAAACCTAAAATGGCTCATAGGGCAGGGTGCATGGTATTTAAAAAGTAGGACACGTGGGTTTAAGTTTTACATGTCCTGGCACTGACAACAGTCTTTTCCCACTGTTGGAAGGCTATCTCCCATAGATTAACGCTGGGTTACCTTATTACCAGTGCTTAGTTTGAAAAATAAATATGTGCCAGGGCCCTCATCAGGAGGCCACTTTAGCTCACACCACCCTTACCCCTGCCATTGCTGCTAATGGCAGTACAAGCACAACTACTAACCATCACACTCCTACAACTGTGACAATTCAGACTATTCCAAGCCCCCAAAGCTATAAGAAATGCTTGCTAGCAGGTATTAGTAATTTTTAATGTATATTGAATCATTAACCAACTGCTGTTGTGCTCATCTCTAAATAAGACAACAATGCCACCACATGGAGACTGTCATAGGTGCGGTTGCTGACAATTGACAAGTGCTGGTGCCGAGCACCAGAAACTACCAGCTCAAGTTCAGCACTGCTTATTACAAATATGAAGTGATAACATCAGTGTAGAACCAGATAGAGATATGCAGTTTACATTCAAATGAATTGTAATTAAAATCCTCTTTATTGGTAAAGGTGAATGTTAAGTTAATATTCTGAAAATGCCACTTTTAGAAAGTTTATATTTTCTGCCCAAAACCAAATGTGTCTGTCTGGCTGTCACATGACTTTGATTGGCTCTCCTGTTACGGGTTTTGTATTGCTTCCAGACATTGAGACCTAAAAGGTTTAGGTGTGAGGGGAGAGGGTGCTCCTGACAGTATGGCTGGGCAGGAGTTTTGCCCTGCCCTGATTGCACCTCAAAGGATCCTAGCAGCAGCACACACAAAAGAACCTAACAGAACCTAATAACAGGCTTGCCCTTGTCAGCCTAGACAGTTTGGAGCAAGATCAAGAGAAGGGGAAAAGCTGACTAGTACCAGTTTGGGGAGTAGAGCAGGGAATCCCCCCACACAAAGGTTGGTAGTAGGTATAAAAGTGGAACCTTCAGAACTTCTCATCAGAACACTGCTGGACCTGTTGAAGATTGAGAAGAAGGACTGCCCTCCTGTCTGAAGGAGATTCAACCTGCTTACCTTGAGCATAGACACTCCAGAAATGAACCCAGGGGTCAGTTAGCCAACCTCCTGTTGAGCTGCAGGGAGAAGAAAAGCTTCCAGAGGCCTCCTTGCAACTGCCCAGCTGATCAGCACCAACTGGACCTGCCTGGGCCCTGCTGCTGGCTTTACAAGAGTGAGAACTGATCCCCAAGAGTTGCCCCCAGGTCCTGGACCTTGGCTGGCATCAGACTCCTCCTGAAATCCTGAAAAAAAGGTGCAGATATCGATGTTTTGGGCTCCTTGTAACTACAAAGGGACCTCTTCACACTGAGAATCGGCCACCTGTGACAACCACCGATACAAAACTCTGACTGCTGCGTTAAGCCTGACTGTTTTTGTGGCAAGCTACCAGAGGGTTAAGTCCAGGTTAATTTTAGTGACTTTTGTGGTTCAATCCAATAAAGATTATGTTTATTATTAAGTGGGATGTCTTTGTTGTCTGGAGAGGTGCTGGCTAGGTCTGGAGAGGCTGCTGTGGGACTCGCTGTCCCAGAATCTGTTTTGCCACTGCTGCTATCCTTTGCAACTCACTTAAAAGTGTGTTACTTCTCCCGCAATGCGAGACGCACACAGGACGCACCCTGGTGAAGCCCGGGCCAAGGGCGGGCAAGTCAGTGCCCGTCAGAGCCCAGAGGAGGCTGGGTTGGGCCATTCCCTTTGGTCTATGCAAATTTTCATCTGATGTTAGGATCTGATTCAGGACTATGAGGGAAGGAAACTTGGACTCTTGGGATCCCTCGTGGAGACAGGTAGGGACCCTCTTTAACACAGGCTAACTCTGATGTTATTCCATCGCTGTGTTTTGCAGTGTTTGCACTTGTACAAGCACCTTTTCTATCGTCTACTGGGGGCCTTCTATCTAATAGACTTTTTTCATTGTCCTGCTGTGCCCATGTTATGACGTCCCCTCACAGCTTGTATTCCAGCTTGTGAGCGATTTTTGTAATACAAGCTCCTATCAGACTAATTAGCCATACAGGGTTCGAAAGCAGTGGTAGTATTCAGCCTGAACCCTTCGAGGCAGGCTGGGCACGTCGTCATGTAGAGGCATAAGCAATCCGGAGGATTGTCAAAAACGCCAACGAACACAGTGTCAACCATGGACGCTTTTTTACAAAGAGCTGTTGGCATCTTAGACAAGGAGATGGAGCTTGTTGCTCGACGTCTCTCACACTTCCCAGTGAACCAGGCACTTAATAGCCCCTCGATTGCCTCACCCCCACAACCTCAGTTGATCCTGATTCCATCATGGCATGTGACTCACCACGTACCGATTTGGTTGAGGGCAGCAGAATCAGCTCAAATTGGGACCAAGGTACCTCTCAGTCACTGGACCGGGGGGCAGCCTCAGCAACATACGCACAGCACCCTGAAACAGGGAAGGGAGCGATAACTAAAAGGAAGTGCCCCCCCATCAGGAGTAATTCCAAACGACGCAAGAGTAACGGGATGAATCCCTGTTCCCTTGACACTCCGGTTTTATCTAAACCGGACCAGATTGCCATGCTGGAGCCCCTTGTGACCTCTATTACAGCTGTTCTGGACCTTAAATTAGATCCTATAGTTAAACTCTTATCTGCACTAGAAAGGTGTCTTTACTCCATGAATTTGTCTTTTCAAGGCAACTCTGGGGCAGTAGGTGTAAGGCCCCTGGCACAAACCGCTCCATAGATCTCAGTGACTTGTAGTGCACAGGCATACGGCATAAGAAACCCAGCGGCTCAGTCCGAACTCCCCATGAAGTCAGCCTTGGACAGCACCTCCGTATCTCCTATTCACCCACCAACCTCGTTCATAACATCGAAAGAGGTGGTCCCTTCTTACCCCAAGCATAATCCTGGAGAAGCTGTGGGCATCGCAGTCGCGATGCCCAGAGGAGAGGCTAATAACCATGGTCTTGAGGCAGCTAACACCATCACTCTAGATGCACGATTACTCCACATCTACCACATAGAATCTACTCCCTTCATAGTAGTCCTTGAAAACGTACCAGTTCTCACAGAAGGAGCAAAGGAAGAATTTGACCAATTAAAGAACAAGGTGGTGCATTGGCTGAATTCCAGTGCTGTTCCAGGACCGAGAGTGGAAAATCAAATCATCATGTTGAGGAGAATAAGCTGGGTGGGAAGGGTTAGGAAGTTGTGGAGTGGTGACTGTATCATTATTAATTTTAAATTTAAATTTTTAATTTTAATCTTAATTTCGCCATGTTGCATCCTGAAAACTTGCATCGAACTCGCAGGCCAACAGTATTGGACCTACTTTGGGCATCAAGGCCCTCCCCTCGGGTTACTTTTACAGGCCTTTGATCTACCCGCTCCTTTCTGGAGCTAGGAGCTTGTGTGGATCAGACACCTGTAACTAGGGGTCACGGCAGGTGTTCGCCACTGGCGTTGATACAAACAATAGGTATGCACCATTGGGATCCCTTGACTGTTGTGATTGACTACCTGCCAGAGCTTCATCTGAACCTAAGACCTTTTCTATCAGCAGACAATTGGGCACTTGGGGCAGGCTAATCTGGCCTCTTCTTGAATGAAAATGTATCTCCTGGAATATCTTAGGGCTGGCGAGCAAGTGTCATGATCCAAGTTGGATACTTTTTATAAAAAGGTACAATGTAATATGCCTGCAGGAAACATGGGCCACTGACAACAACTTCTTGAAAGGCTTTAAAACCTTCTTTGTACTAGCTACTCCCTCAAGTGTGGGCAGAGCCAAGGGGTGGTCTGGTCAGTTTTGTTTCCCTGGTTGTCTGTAGTAGTTTTGTAGCAGTGCCCACTGACTTTTCCACCATGCAGGGTTTGATGTTTTCATGGGGGCTAAACAAGTTGTTGGTTCTGAACGTTTATAGTGCTGTATCCCCTCTCGTTGAATGCTGTAACATCTCTCAGTTGGGCTCCTTCCTGAGAAACTTGTGTTTAAAAAACAGAGCCAAATTAACCTTATGATTGCAGGGGATTTTAACATTCATTTATGTGGGGACTTGAGGCGAGAAGGGATCAACCACATGGGTTGTGCACAGCTGTCTGGGTTGCATATGGAGTATACGTTACAGGGCGATTTACTTTGCATCACTGGAATAGAGTTCGATTTAACACTATCCATGAACAAGTTGCCCCGGGAGTAAAAAGATATCAAACCCACTTTTACTGGCAGAGGGTGTGAGTCATTTAAAGATTTTATTTTTGTCCCTACTCCCTTCTTTGCACATATTTTGGACTTTTCCATTCAGGAGAGTGAGCATAGTGATCATAATCCAGTGTGTATGTCTACTTGTTGGCCTGGGCCTCCCAAACCAATAGAGTAGAACCCAGGGGGTTGCTGTTAACAACAGACGGTGGGAGGAGAATGAAGTGGCTACAGATTTCTCCAGATATGTTTTATGAGTCTTTGCTCTCTCAGTGCCAAAATGAGTTTGCAACCTTCATAGATTGTCCAGCCAAGCCATCATCTTAGGGGTTTTTAATGCGATCTCAGGCGTAGTTGCTAGCTTACGAAAGGCCCCAGCGGCTCAGCGGCCCTCTGTAGCCCCAAGATAGTATGACTCAGAATGCACACGAGCCTCTAGGAATCTGAGAGTAGCCCTTGGCATGAAATCAAGAGATCCCTCCACTGTTGAGGCCTGTCGTAGATGTTATAAAGCCACTCTGGCTAACCATAAATCTGCCATGAAGGACGAAGCATGGGCGAACCTAATAGAAGCCAATACTCTGATGAACAGTTCTAAGTTCTGGAGCATCGTTAATAATCCCTTCCTGGCAGGCGATGACACCAATCTATTGGACTCGCACATTACCGAAGATGAATGGCTAAGGTACTTTGAGGACATGTGCCTGTCCTCCTCTGCTGCAAAAGTAGATCTGTGTCGAGATGAGGGGATCTCCAATGTGGTTTTTACATCCAAGGAAGTTAGAGAGGGTATAGCAGGGCTAACAAAAAAGAAGGCCCCAGGCCCTGACGGGATACCCCTGGACCTGTACATTTCAAACATGGACACCTGGGTACCGACCCTCACCGTGGTCATTAATGCCACAGCTGTGGCCGGCTGTCCGGCCTCTTAGGCACTATCACCAATTGTACCAGTCCTCAAAAAGGAGCTTGGGATAGTACCCATTGTTATAGGCCTATCTCTCTATTGGATTCAGTGGAAATGGTGGTAGGCCGCATCGTTCTCAATAGGCTTTCTACTCGGGCAGAGGACAATAGCCTTCTGTCTAATGCCCATGTGGTGTTAGCCCGGGTAGATCCACAGTGGACCAAAGCTTAAACCTGTATATGGTACTTAACAAGTACAGTGCTGGGTGCCCCAGCACAGTATATTTAGCCTTCATGGACCTGTCCTCAGCCTTGGACCTTGTTAATAGATCGAAGCTTTGGCAGATCATGTCGTCCCTAGGCCTTAGCCCAGAAATTGTACGTTTTTTGAAGGACTTACACAGAGATGGTGGTACGATATACTAAGGACATGAGAGTCACCCACCAGCTCGCAATTGAGAGAGGGGTTCGACAGGAGTGTATTCTAGCCCTCTTCTTTTTTAATCTGTACATCAACAACTTGGAGCAGTCCCTTGAGAAGCTGAAAAGTGACTGTCCAAAGGTGGGTCGGTGGCGTCTTCCAGTACTGCTGTATGCAGATGACGCCGTTCTCATGGCTAGGACAGCCAGGAGTTTGCAAATGTTATTGAATTCATTTGTCCATTATATGAAGGACCTGGACTTGCCGGTGAATGACAACAAATCCTTCCTAATGCAAGTAGGGTCACACCCCAGTAAACATTATACCTTTGATTTGGGCTCAACGTCGGTCCCTAAGACTGATGTCTTCTCATATTTGGGAATAGTGTTTGACACTGCCATGACTTGGCGTCCCCTCATCAGCAGGAAAAAAGGGGACTTTCTCAGGGGCCAAGTGCATCACTAAGGTTGCTTTAGGTAGCAAGATCTGGGTTATACGGAGCATGAGGAACTCCAATTTGTTGAAAATATTTTTTGTAAATGTCTGTTATGTTTACCGCAGTGCATCCCCTCTATCGTAGTGCCCAAAGAACTGGGGTTGGCATTGGCTATCTTATCGCCCTCTATCATTGTGGATGAACTAGTGGCTGAGGGAGGGTATTACCCTAAGTAAGGACATTTTAACTGATTCCCTTTCCCTAGATGACTATCACCCTATTACATGGCTTAAGGATGTAAGGGACTGTCTTGTGGACCTGGGAAGGGTTGACTTATTTACCAATCCTGAGAATATGTGCAGAAGAGACCAGGGCTGGGCAAAGGAGAATTTCTTTAAATAAAAGGCAGATGGACAGGGAAGAAGGGGAGCTGAAGAAGCCTAGTGTGCCTGGGTATTTCTCATTGAAAACTGTGCCATCAACTGAGCCTTATCTTCTATGGCTTAAAAGTTCCCATGATCGTTTTCTACTGACTAGGTTCAGTTTGGACCTTTTTCATTACCTTCTGGCCCACCCTGGTGGGGCACATAGGGGACAGACCCTCCCTGCCTATGGCTTCGAAGGGTAGTCTCCACAGGACATGATGCATTTTTTGATGTTTTGCAGTTTTTACGAGGTATCCAGAAAATCTTATCTCATTCCCATTTTAAAGAAAGGTGATTTTAGACAGGTCAGACCAGCGCTTATATTTTACAAATGCTTACCAGCAACTACGTGTTACACGTCCTTGGCTTTTTGAGATCTGCAGTCAAGCTGAGATCCAGATGTGGTTAATTAACATGGCTGTGTCCTTCAAGAAAATTGTGTGAACGCTATTTACATAATTGTTCCGGTCTATGTTTCAGCCCTTTTTTATCTCTGTAACCTAGCGGGCAAGTGTTTTTGAATTGAAACGTTAAAAGCACATTATGTGTTTTTTAACTACATATACTTTTGTCTTATTTATAGTCGTAATCATTGTACATAGTTTTAAATGAGGCTCGATGATTTTAAGAGAAACTTTGGTAGACTGAAATGTATAGCGGATCGCCAATTGAGGTTATCGCCTTTCTCCCCTTCTCTCTGATTTTTATTGTAATTGTAAAATCTTTAACCATTTTTATACTGTACTGGTAGCCATTTCATCTTTTTGCATTGTACCATAACTTATTTTATTCTTCTTGTACTTTTATGGTCTATCTCAATTGATCGAATAAAGTTTAGTGATTGATTGATTGAGTGGGACTTCCACCCTCCTCCAAAACCCCCCCAAGGCCTCCACCGATACCAACTCCGCAGCCAGGGAATTCCACCACTAGGTCGCCTGCTGCGCCGACAAGCTGGCACCCCTCCAACAGACTGCCAAACAACGTCCGCCCAAGGCCGCCTGGTTCACCACCGAACTCCAAGAAGCCAGACGCGCCTGCAGGCATCTTGAAAAAAACCTGGCGGAACCAGAAGACCACAAAAGCACTAAACAACCACAAGATCGCCTTGAAGGACTACCACCAGCATATAAGGGTCACCAAAAGAACTTTCATCAGTGATAAGGTCAAGACTTACGAATCCAACACAAAGGAGCTGTTCAACGTCATCCAGCAGATCACCAACCCCTTCTGCGCAGCCACCGACATCGCACCCTCCCAGGAACTTTGCGACAAACTCAGCTCCTACTTCCACCTAAAGATCAAAGCCCTCTACGAAAATTTCAGCGAGCTGACAGACAACAGCACCACACCACCCACCACCGCAGAGAAACCAACCATCACCTCCTGGGACACCGCGTCCGTCGAGCTCATCACCTCAACCATGAAGAAGACTCACTCAGGAGCCCCAACGGAACCTTGCCCCCTGCACATCTTCTACAGGGTGCCTCTGCCATCGCTCCCGAATTAGGCCACACTATCAACTCCTCCCTCACTTCCGGCACCTGCCCTGGTGACTGGAAACGCGCTGAGGTGAAACCCCTCCTCAAGAAACCAACGGCCGACCCTACCGACCTGAAGAACTACCGACCTTTCTCTCTCCTCCCCTTCACAGCGAAAGTCAACGAAAGACTCGTGAATGCCCAGCTTACCACCTTCATAGACGAAAACTGTATTCTGGACACCTCACAGTCGGCTTCCACAGCAACCACAGCACAGAGACCACCCTCCTTGCTGCCACCGACGACATCCGCATGCTGTTCGACCAGGGACACACCGCAGGCCTCATCCTCTTGGACCTCTCTGCCGCCTTCGACACCGTCTCACATCGCACGCTAGCCGCCAGGCTCCACAACGCGGGAATAAAGGGATCCGCCCTTGAATGGATCCGATCCTTCCTCTCCGGCAGAACTCAGAGGGTCAGACTCCCCCCTTTTCTCTCCAACCTCACGGACATCGTCTGCGGAGTACCCCAAGGATCCTCACTAAGCTCAACACTCTTCAATATCTACATGACCCCCATTGCCGCCATCGTCAGACAACATGGGCTCAGCATCGTATCCTACGCTGACGACACCCAACTCATCCTCTCCCTCACCAAGAACCCAGAAATCACCAGACTCAGCTTCCAGGAAGGTATGAGAAACGTGGCAGCCTGGGTGAAGGACAGTTGCCTAAAGCTCAACTCCGAGAACACCGAGGTCCTCATCCTCGGACCCTGCACCTTCGCCTGTGACAACACGTGGTGGCCATCCACCCTCGGGAGCCCTCCCACCCCTACAGACCACACCTGGAACCTTGGCATAATCCTTGACTCTTCCCTCTCTGTGAACCGCCAAATCAACGCTGTCTCCTCTGCCAGCTTCAACTGCCTGTGCATCCTCCATAAGACTTTCAAATGGATCCCCCCTGACTACAGAAGGACCGTCACCCACGCACTCATCACCAGCAGACTCGACTACGGCAACGCCCTCTACGCCGGAATCAACGTAAGCTTCAGACCATCCAGAACGCTGCAGCCAGACTCGTCCTGGGGACACCTCGCCAAGAACACATGACCCAACACCTGCGAGACCCTCACTGGCTCCCCGTCGAGAAGAGGGTCACCTACAAACTCCTCACCCACGCCTACAAATCCCTCAACAACATCGGACCCAAATACCTCAACGTCCGATTATGTTTCCACGTGCCCAAGAGGAACCTCCGTTCCGCTGACCTCACCCTGGCTGAGGTCCCCCGCATCCACAGAAGCAGAACGGGCAGGGGGGCGTTCTCCTACATTGCAGCCAAGACCTGTCAAACTGAGACGCTCCTCTACATTGCACACATTTAGAGAAGACCTCAAGACCTGGCTTTTCGCCTGACCCAGAGCAGCTTTTTCTCCCCCCCAGCACCTTGAGACCCTCGTGGGTGAGTAGCGCGCTCTATAAACCAGTGATTGATTGATCTAATGGCCCAATTTCTTACAGTATTATAGTAGTACTACTACCTACACACACAATTCACAATCATATGTGGAAATCTTCACCTCCACCTCGCTTATCTTTTCTATGGGGGGATCCTCACACATTTTACTACTAAATAGTCAAATGAGGAAAGGACAGGGGAAGTGGATGGAAAATGGGAAATACTTATTACGAAATGGGAGGGCTTTAAGGAGGGCTATGGAGGGCTTTAGGGAAGAACGGACACCCAACCACAAACAAGTAAGCCCTTTGCAGCTCACAAACTCCACTTCCACACTTAATTAAAAAATACGTTAGTAGTTCAAAAGCATTTTTTTGTTCTACATTTAAGACAAATATATATCGAATTAATTTACATTAAAATTTAAAACAATTAAATTTTTCTAATTTTTTTAAGTTTTATAAACTTTATAACCTTCCTTAAACTTCACAAAATGGAGATCTCCAGCACAGTGGCAAAGAATTCCATCATCGTGTGAAAAACTACTGATAGCAACTTTATATTCAACTCTTTTCCCATCATCCATCTGCACAGAAGTGGCATCACTAGATTTTCCTTCATCCATCAATACAGGAAGTGACATCACTAGTTTCCAAACAAAACTGTCTTCAAAAGACAAAACCTAGCTAGAGGACACATTTCTCATCATTCATCTGCACAGGAATTGACATCACTGGATCTCCTATCATCCATCCGCAAAAGTAGTGACATCTCTGGATTTCTCATCATCCATCTGCACAGAAAGTGATATCACTTGATTTCCCATAATCCAGCTGCACAAGAAGTGACATAGCTGGCTTTCCCATCATCTATCCGCACAAGAAGTGACCTCACTATTTAAAAAAAGATTTTTTATTGAGCACAACCAGAAATATGCATACTTCCATAATTCATGCATCCTCTTACCATCAGGCCCCACAAAAGATCATAATTAAATCAGCTATAATTCATTGATGCCTTCCATACTTATTTTTACAACCCCCTATACATCTCATCTTTACAAAAGTTACCAATTGAGACCATTACTCCATTATTATCTTTTAACAGCTCACGCTCGAGATGACATTAAGTCTACAAAGACAGCCAATCACTTTAGCCATAATTCTTGGTAGTCCATGCTGTCAAAGGGGTCCCCAGTTTCCTGGCTTTTTGCCCCTTGCAGTTGTACAAAGTTTTCTCCATATTATACTTATTAATTAGCCGGAAAAACCATTGATGTACAGTAGGTGGCTCAGGATCCTTTCAAGTATTTGCTATTAATAGAAGTGCTACCACCACAGATATAAACATGGAATACAACTGCCCCACATTAGTCATAAGAGAGGAATCTATCTCACATAACATCAAAGATGAACTTAAATAAACCTTCTTTTTGAACATCTTATACCAATATTCCTCAATGGATTATTTTCATGGAATCAGCTTAAAACATTTGTCCCAAATCGGCAGGGCCAGTCCCGCACTGGGGGCAATTATCATCTACCCTTCGAATCCAACTGAATAACTAGGCAGGAGTGTAATATAGCCTAAATATTGCTTTAAAGTGTTGGGTTTTCAGACTTGCATACCCCAATTTCGCCGCCCACTTGTCCCCTTGTTGATCCACATCATCCTCTGCCATGTTATTCAAGAATGAATAGATCTGTCCAATTTTAACAGCAGGGTGTAACAGTATATCCACAAGAGGTATTTTCCACAACGAGACCTGATCAACAGGCAACTTTGAAAAATATCTCTAATCTGCAAAAACTTAAAAAAGGATCCCTTTTCCACACCCAAATCCTGGTCGAAATCTGAAAAAGAGCACAGATTACCTAAAAAATGCAGATCACCCATCCGGACTATTGCTACCTTCTCCCAATTCATACAAGTTCCATCATGAAAAACGTTTGAAAATAATGTTGACTTCCAAAGTGAGGTGTAGCGATTACATTTGGCAATCTGCATCACCCTGTAAATCTGTGCCAAATCTTCTGACATCTCAATTTCCTTAAATATCACCTTTTTTATAATAACTGGGCTCAATCTGCCTAAAAAACACACACCTTGCTGCTTCTTCGCCCAACACCAGTGCATATATACCTAGAGGGCCACTTGACGAGCAATGTGGGCTAACCTGGCATTTGGCTGTGAATAAAATTCCCACATGCTGCAGCCCAGTAATATATCCTTAAACAAGACACGGCCCACCCTCCCCGGTCTTTTGGGAGAGCCGTGAATTTCAGTGCTCATCTGGCTTGTGAGTATTGCCACATGTAGTTAGCACACATGGATTCCAGCTTTTTGAGCCACAGCCCCTCAAGCTTCAAAGGAATAGTCTTACACAGATACAAAATATTATGTAAGACCATAATTTTTAAAACATAACACCTGCCAACCAAGGTCAAATGTAATCTGTCAATCCACCTTAAATCCTGCAATGGCACCATGTTTAATCTGTAGATGGAGTCCATTTGTGCCGTAATCTTCACTTCCAAATAAGAGGAATTATCTACCCTACGATTGTCAACTAATTCAATATTGCTGTAACGAACCAGCAGAGTTTTCCCCCCTAATAATGCTGTTTCCTGAAATAACTTCGAAATTTTCCGCTAGTTTTTCCACCTCCAAAAGAGCTGTCTGCGGTTCAGGTGTTAATAACGCAATATCATCCACGTAAGCTAATATTTTCGTTTTGTATCTATTCACCCTGACTGGTTGCACCTTCTGATTGTTCATTATCTTTCTTATTAAGGGATCAAGATACAAAGCGAACAATATCGGAAAGCAAGGGCAGACCTGGATTGTGCCCCGCAAGATCTGAATCCTTTTTGATTAATTGGTCCATAATTCGGAGTTGAGCATAAGGATAGTAATATAAAGCCTTCATAGCCTTCACCATAACAAGCCTAAATCCCTTCTGCTTGAGAACCCTTCAGAGGTACCCCCAGGCCACTCGATCAAACGCCTTCTCGGCATCAAGATGAATCATGGCTAATCGTGTACCTAAGGTTGCAGCTATATCAATTAAAGCTATAGCATACCTTACGCGATCTGCTGTACCCTGACCTGGAATGAACCTATACTGCCAGGCTGAGACTAACCATCCAATAACCTTTGCGAGATGTGCGCCTAAAATCTGAATATATCCTAGAATCCATGTTAATCAGCGAAATTGCTCATTATGACCGTGGTTTCTCTGGGGGGGGGGGTTTCCTTTCTTTCTAAAAACAATATTAGTCCCTTGCCAGGAGCTAGGTAGAACCCCTTCTTGTTGAATCTCTCGGATCAAGTCCAGATTTGTATACTATTCCTCAAATATCTTAACTATACCATCCGGTGTAGTAACCCCAACCCATCACTTCCCTCAATCACTTCAATTACTCGACCCACCTCTTGCTATCAAGTACGGAGAGCCAACATCTCCCCAACCGATTCGCTATACTCGTATGCTTCAGATTTATGAGCCTGGAATTTCTTTGCAAGAATTCTTGATAATGGCTATTGATCATAGCCTTATTTATAATAACAATTGCCAGAAGAATCTCTAGCCCATCTTGTCCTGCCTGTATCAAGCCCATATGCTGCGTTCCCAGATATGTCAGCTCCACGGTTAATTTCATGATTTCCTTCTCCTGCAGCCTGCGGGAATGAGCAATAAAGCTAATTGCCTCACCTCTCACAGTAGCCTTTGGTGAATCTCATGCCGTTTATTAGCACTATTCCTATTTTCATAAAGTCCACTGTCCACTTTCTCACATACTCTACATAATTCTTATCTAAAAGCAGTTTTCTGTCAAATGTCCATTTGCCAATACACTTACCCGTTACTTGTTCCTTGAGCTCCAGCACTAAAGGGTTATGATCGAAAAATAAACTTGTGTAGCTTTCTAACGGATACTTTAGCCACCAACACCACAGACACCAAAACATAGTCCAAACGGACATATTTCTGATGAGGGAATGAGATGAAAGTATAACCAGGGTTAGAAGGGTTCTTCCTTTCCCAGATATCTACTAGCCCATGACTTTCCTTCAGTTGGATTAATGGCATGCTCTCATTACTAAGTTTGGGCGGTGAATTCCGCTCTCAGAGTTTGCAGAGTTACGTGGAGCTTGCGGAAAACTCCGCTCCGCACAGCGGAGCGGAGTTAATTTCCTCACTCGCGTTCGTCAACATCAAGTGGGCTAGTGCACGTGAGGAAAATCTACCACCGGAGAGATTTTTCCTCATTCACTATTGTCAAAATCAAGTTGGCGAGCGCGAGTGTGGCAAATCAACCTCCCAGCGAGATTTCCCAACGCCGGAGATCAGATTTCTCATTGCGTGTGGTTGCGTATGCTCGCGACCGCTCGCGTTGTGAAACTGTTCGTTCATGTTGAGAAAGCTGCCGCTCGTGTAAAAATCTACTCGAACAGCAGAAAGGAAACAGCACCCGCTTGCACTGTGCATTGTGCCGTCCGCGATGACTGCACAGAGCGGACAAGCATCTGGCACTGAAAATCACCGCAATCTGCATTTTTTTTTACACTTCGGGGACTGCGATCTTTGCCCAGGCTTACTGATTACCTGCTGCTTCCTCCACAGCTATCTAGTTATTCTCTGATCCAGCATGCCTGCTTCCAGGATGATATTAAAATCCTTATAGATTATCAATGGGATTCGCCACCCAGCTACCTCAGTTGTCAGTTCCTCCCATATTCTTGCCTCATCCAAATTTGAGCCATAAATCACTCATTCAGTGAATCTAGACTCCATCGCTGGGCATTCAACAATCGTCCATCGCCTAAGTGTATCCACCAACTTCCGTTCACTAATATCGCTACCCCCTAGTAGTAATACCTTGGAGGTGCATGCTGCCAGGGAATATCCCACAACCTGAAATAATTCCCTCTTTGCCCAGGAAATATGAGTCTCCTGCTCACAGATTATATATCGTCCCCAAACTCTAATTATTTCTGCCTCTCTTAAGCTTTTATTTCTATCATTCAGCCTGCAAACATTTACTGTGCAAATACTCAGTTTATTCCGGTGCATAAAAATACAATACAGCTCATCCTGTGCAGTCAGCCTGTGGATATCAATCCTGACAATCCAAGAAAAATTAAAAATAAATTACTTGCCACCCTTTACCCTTATAAACCCCACAACCCACACCTAAAATTAATTACATGATTGCCATAATTTATTGTCAATTAATTCATTAATATTAACTAACAACTAATTATTAATCAATTAAAAATCAATTACTTTCCACAAGGTACCCCTATAAGCCCCACAACCTGCACCTAAAATTTACCCCCAAAAATTAAAAACACAATTAACATTATAAAATCTCAATTAAAAAATATTAATAAATAAATATATTCATTAATTTATTATAATTAAATCACTTCTCACCCTACAACCTGCTACAGAACTAAAAAACGCAACATTTTATTAAAATAAAATTAATAAATAATCAAAATGTAGCACATATATTAAAAACATAAACAATACTTATACAAAAAATACATCACATACATTGAAATATATACCAAAATACATAACGCTAAGTGAAAAATCGATATTTTGAACACCTATTTTTTTGAAAACGATATTAATGACTTCTACATTTTTTAAATCCGTAGTTCTTACCTTAAAATCGATGTTCTTGACGACGATATTCTTGCTGTCGATATTTCTGTTTCACAATATTTAAAACTCGATATTAGTGTAAGTCGACATTTCAAACTCGATATTTTGACTGAATACCACACGATAAAACCAAAATTCTTCAAACTCTTTATCACTCTCCTGTGTAAACCTTCCTATATATTAAGTAACTGTTTCAAATCCAAAATGCCTGTCTTTAAGTGCCTAGATTTGCTTGCCGAAATTAATTCTCTCAAATCTCACCTAGATCTTAACTCAACAATAACTGTGAGCCAGCTGTACAACAGCACAATGTTGTGTCCTTTGTCCACTGAGCTTGAACACAGAAATGAGCTGTGCTTGTTAAGGTAACCAGAATATTGGTGTCAGAAGAAAGTCTGACAAAAATACTGCATCCCAAATATCGTTTACAAAAATATTGCCCCATTGGTATTAATAGAAGAAAGTCTACACCTAATGGTCGGTATTTTTGTAAAGTATATTTAGTACACTAAAGGCCCGATTCCGATGTCGGACGGACCGGAGTCCGTCCGACATCAGTCAGGAACTGTAACCGACCGACCTCCTGTCTTCCGTTACAGACCTGCAAGTAGGATGTGACCGAACCCTGTTTGGTCTCAATCCTATACTTAACAATGGGAGCATGCATTCTGAACGGAATGCATGCACCCATTGTTAACTGCAGAGGTGCAGTTCATCCCTGAACACTGTGGCAGGCACCTCAAGATGCCTGCCACCGGGTGCAGGGATCAACAGGGGGGCACCCTAGGCCTTCATTCGGCGGCCTCGCACCCATGGGTGACCTACTGGTGGCCCCCAAAAACAGTTTCCCACTGCCTTTTTTTGCTGGAAAGATCGGCACAAAAAGACAGTGAGAAACTGCCATCGTACTCCCTTGGCCGGAAAGAGGCGGCCAGGGGAATACTGAAGGGTTTCCGGATGGCGGACAAGCTCTCCGAGCCCGTCTCAAGCCATACGGAAAACCGAGTCGGATTCCTTTCCGACCGAGCCCATCAGAATGGCTCGGTCGGAAAGGAACCCGAGCGGCCCGTTCCGATGTGGGCAGGAGGGCTCTGACCGTTGTTTGTGCCCTTTGTTTGTGCCAGAAAATCTTTTTGACTTTGATATTCTCACATGAGACCCTTTTAAAATGTAGGTAGAAATAGGAAGAAATTCAATAATTTTCCTTTTTGGTTGCATGTAAAACCTGTGAATGGCTAGCCTCCTTTACAGATAGTGTAGTATATCTTCAGGAAATAGGCTCAATTAGTTACATACCTTGATTTAGTGCTTAACCGGAAGCAACAACATGGTGGGTCTCTATCACTTGCAGATGGCTATCCAATGCCTGACAATGGCTCTTCGTTTTCTAATGACAATGCTCTATTGTTTGATAATGACTAGTCACTCGGTGAAGATGACTTCCCCCTTACCTATGTTTAATTTCCACGGTATGGCAGCTGCTTTTTTTGACAGTAGCTATCCATTGTCTGACAATGGTTTCATTTGATTTTTCATCTGTTTCCATGTTTGAAAGTGACTCACCATTTTCACATTTTGCTTATCTGATGGTGGTTCTCTGCATTTGCTTGTCTGGTGGTGGGCCACGTTTGTCTAATTTTGGCACTCTATTGTCTGATAAAGACTTGTCTGTGTTAGATGCTAGCTCTTGTGTTTCTCACTGTGACCTTCAATTCCCTCTGAATGATTTCAGCTGTCATATAATGTCTGTCTGTTTTCTGATAGTGGTTATCAATTGTCTGATCATTCTAAAGTAATAACTTTTCATAGTCTGATGAACGCCTTCTTGTAAAAAGTCCTTTGAATTTCCGGAATTTAAATCAGCGTCCTAACATTAGCTATTGTCCAATCTCTGTTTCAGCAACATAGAGAACTTGCAGCTCATGACCAGCACCTGTGAGTTGATGAACCCGAACAATAGGGAACAGAATCGTCATATCAAGACAGTAGTCAAGCGTGACACATATAATGACCAAACTGAAGTCAGTGATATTGCCCTTGTTGAATTGGACATGCCTGTCACAATGGATAAATACACTCAGCCTGCCTGCCTTCCGCCTGATGACCTGGATATAAGCACAATGCAATCTTGTCTTATTGCGGGATGGGAAAAAATACCACATTCAGGTAAATTGCCATGGTTATCCCATGTTACAGGGATTTTAAAACAGTGCTGTAACATACTATTTCATGGAACATGTTCTCCTGGTAAGTTCCATATGTTAACATTTTCCTGAATATCTTTCGCTAACATTTATAATCTAAAATATTTTTTAGAATAACCTAAATTTCCTATATATTCGATTATTCTGACCAAAGTTATATTTCACACATTTTGACCGCTGCATAGTATTTATATAATTTTATTTTTTTACTATAACTTGGTTACAAAATTATCTTATGAAAGGATCTTTAGAAAAAATTTTGCTTTCCTTGTATTGCCTCCTCAAATTGGCAGGTCTCGCTTAGATATAATTTGCCTTTCATTATTTTCATTTATGTAAATGTAAATGTAGTTGAGCTTATATAGCGCACAGCTACCCGCTGTGGTTTCCCGGCGCTTGCTTAGGGAACCCGTCCTGGTATTCCCCTGTGAGATAGCAGGGTATCCACAAGGTGAAAGTCAGGCATCCCGCCGCGAGGGGCCGTTGTGGAGATTAAGCAAGCTATTGCCCAGAGTCGCAGAGTGTGAACCCGTGAGTCGAGGAGGCACCGGGGCGAGAATTATCGAGTCCGTGGAATTTTTAGCCCAAGACCCGCCGAGGCGGGGAATTGAACCCTGGTCCAGGACCGATCTCAGCTTCCGGGTCTGCCGCCTCTAACCCCTGAGCCACACTTCTCCACACTTCTCCAATATGTTGCCCGTATTTCTTTGCTTTAGTCATGTTTAGTGTCGAACATCTTCCCAGTTAAGTGAGCAGACCTAAGTCTCTGCCTGCTACCATCTTATCTGCTTTTAGAATGGTGCCTGCCATGTGGACACATGCCTTGGGCTTGCCACAGTCTATCTGCGCCTGTCTGCGCCCAGACAATGTCCAGCACCAGGTCTTCTGCTCGCCATTTCTCATGCAAACAGGCTCTCCTTTCACTTTGTAACCAGCCCAATTCGCTTGGTTGTAGAGCTACTATACCTTCACAGAGGGACCTTCAGCTGTCACCAAGGCTGCTTTTTTGCAAAGATAATATTAACACTGAGAAATTAAGTTGTTTGTGGACTGGGGTGTGAGCACTTTTCAAGTAACAGCCACAATCTCTGGCATGGTGAACGACAAAAAGTCACTAAGTTAACCTGTGCTTAACCCTGGGTAGCTTAGCACAAAAAGCTGTCAGGCCTAACTTAAAGGCAATGTGTAAAGTATTTATGCAGCATAGAAATAGTAATAAAGTGAAAACACAACACAAGAAAATCCCACACCAATTTAAAACATTTTTATAAACCATTTAACACCAAAACAACACAAATCCAATCAGGAGCACCGGAGTTAGGAATTTTTAAAGTTTTAGTGAAAACTACTGCCTAAAAGATCAAAGTGCCAGCCATGGACATCTAGTCATGTGAGACTGGGTCAAAGTAAAAAAATCATGGCCTACCGGTGAAATGAAATGTAATGAAATGACATAGATTTATAAGAGAGCAACATCTACCACAAGGAATCAAAGTGCTAAAAGAAGAATTCCAAAGTGGAAAACAGAAAAGGAAAACTCTCATATCAGATAGTAAGAATTGCTAGCAATTAATTAGAGAGTGCAAAACCAGGTCTTCAAGGCATTCCAAAAGATATTGTGTTCCTGCAAATCACTGATAGATCATGGGAGAGTATTCCACAATTTAGCTGCGGTTTCAGAAAAGGCTCTGCCTCCCCACATGGTCCAGGTCTTCCGGACTTTAGGAATGACTACAAGATTATAACTGGCAGACCACAGCTGTCTAGATGCGATATATCTCTGGAACATCGTTGGCAGTCCTCTGGGCCAGGTATTTTGCACCACCCTCTGAAAAATGCATAAATCCTTAAAAGTGATGCTTTTGTTCACCGGTAGCCAATGAAGTTTTGAGATCCCCGCCGAGGCTGATATAATGATGTTTTGGAATTCTAATGTCATTCTTGCGACTGCATTCTGTACAAGCAGTAGCTTAGCTATTGCCCGAATAATTGATCCCAAAATAAAGTGCATTGCAATACTCTAACCTAGAAGAAATCAAGACAAGAACTACCAGCTTTTGTGTTTGCAGAAGGATAAAAGGGAACACCTTTTTTAAGGTCCTAATAATCCATTGGGCCTGGGTAACGCTTACCTTCAGACTTAGAAGAGTTTTCAAGAAAATGTTTCTAAGTAAGTAAAGCTCAGTGAGGCAAGGCTGCAGACTGTGCCTGAAGAGGAAGCATCTTCGTCGGGGAGACTCTGGACGAAATCGCGGTGAACAGTTCTACGTTCGGACTTAGTCTCTTTTTGGAAAAGTCAAAAATCTTCCGCAGGATGTTGCAGTAGGCTCTAGTCGAAAACAGTTCCAAGAGGTTGGATGCCCCTTTGATGAAGGACTGCTGAACATGAGATGCTGCTGTGGAGAAGAACGTAGCGGGAGCAGTTGTGCAGTCAAGTAGATCAGCAATTCACCTTGGGTGTATCGATGAGCAAGTTAGTCCCGGTCTTCTCTCGGTTCTCAGAGCAGTTTTTAGCCAGGAATGTCCATGTCCCAAGTTTTAGATTTGCCTATCTGGGCACATTTAGCATCGCAACCAAGGGTCAAGGACTGGTAGGACATCACTTGGGGGTACAAGCCTCACCAGGCTGGGTCCAAGTACGGGAGCAAGATGTTGGGAGCCTCTTATGTCCCTGTGGATATGAACAGGAGGCTAGCAAACTAGCACTTGGAGTCACTCTGTTAGTCCTGGGTTTAGGTGAAGATGCAGGGCTCAAATAGCAGGGCTGGCCTCTGAGGGTTCAAGGAAAGCTCCAGGCAGAAAAGCAGTTCTTCCAGGTCCTGCAAAGCAGACTTTTGGAGTACACAGCAGGCCACAGCAGCAGGCAGTCCTCTGAGAGTTCTTCAACAGGTCCAGAAAGTGAACTGAAGAGTAGGTCCGATGGCCCTGTTGCATATCTGTTGCCTCCTTTGGAGTTAGGAGAAGTTTCTAGAGGATTCTCTTTGAAGTGCTTAGAATTTCCTGACTTCCCTGCCCAGGCTCCAAGCTGGCTGAAGAGGCACTTTGAAGGTGACAAGCCCTTTGTGTGAAGGTACAGTGTAGCCTATTCAGGTGCAAGTGGAGCTGTGCCTAGCTCAGGCCCCATCCTGCCAACAGACACCCCATTCTGGCAAACCTAATCTCTTTATTGGGTGACTGTCTGAGAGTAATTCAGATACACACAGCCATGTGACCCAGGGGAGGCTGCAGGCACCCAATGGCTAAGAGCAAGCAAATGCCAACTTTCTAAAAGTAGTATTTTCAAAATTGTAATTTAAAATATGACTTCACCATTAAACAGGATTTTTAATTGCAATTTCATAGATACCAAACATGAAATGCTTATCTGGCCCAGTCAACAGTTAGCACATATTAAATGTAATAAGGCAACCCAATGTTATCCTATGGGACAGGTGGCCCTCACAGTCATAAATAAACAAATGTAGGAGTTTTCCTCTACCAGGACATGTAAAACTTAAAAGCGCTTCTCCATACTTCTCCATCCTGCTTATGAGCTACCTAGGGTACATCTTTGATGTAACGTATATGCAATAAAACTGGAGGTTACGGCTTGGCAAGGGCATTGTATTGCCAAGTGGAATTGGCAGATGGAGACCGCATTCCTTTTGCAATAGCTGACCTAGGACAAGTTTTAAGGGGCTACTTAAGTGGGTGGCACAATAAATGCAGCAAGCCCACTAGCTACATTTAATTTAAGCCCCCATGTATATAGTATACTAATTTACAAGGGGATTAAAAGTAAATTAAATATACCACTCACTTAAACCATGTTTAGGGGAGTAAGCACACACTATAGCACTGGTGCACAGAATCCTAAGGCCACAAAATCAAATTGCAGCAGAAAAAGGCAGTAAGTAGGCAAAAGGTTTGGGAGAAGACCACCCTAAGGCTGACAGGTCTAGATTCGGAGACTTTAACATCCAATTTAGGTCCCTTTCTGGAACAGTTAGGTAGATGGATAAATAAATCTTGCTTGAATCTCAATGGAGCAAAAACAGAACAAATGATTCTTGGAAACAAGTCCAAGATCCAACAAGGTCTGGGCTGGCCTACCAGCCTAGCCCTGCCCCCAACTCCTAAGACTGTCATAAAGAGCTTAGGGTTGTGGCTTGAAGGCACACTGCCATGGAAGCTCAGGCCATAAAAACTGCGTCCAGTTGTTTTACAATCACATGATTGCTGCACAAGACTCTACCCTTGCTTCCCCAAACTTCCAGACGTATGGTGGTTCAAGCCTTGGTCCTGTCTCATTTGGACAATGATTAATTCTTATATCTGGGGTCCCCAAAAGGAATTATCCAGAAACTGCAGGTTGTGCAGAATATGGCCGCATGCACACTGCTTGGGCTTCTGAGATCACGAACAGTTAGGCAAGGCCTGAGAAACCTCCACTGGCTTCCCATTGCCCAAAGAGTGGAATTTAAATTATTATGCATTGTGCATCTGACTCTACAAGGCACTGGACCGCCTATCCTGCAACAACTGGTCACTCCCTACACTCCGAACAGATCACTACGGTCTTCGAACCAACACTTAGCTTCCATTCCAGCTATCAAGAAAGCAGGAGGTGGACGCTCCTTTGGCTTTAATGTGGCAAAACATTGGAACTCTCTGCCATTAGCTATTCGAGCTTTGCTTGTTGAAAGCAATTACAACTTGGGTTTTTAAATAATCTGGCCACTAAGGTACTTTTCCTAGGTTGACAGGTTGCTGCCTCTTACTTAGCACTGGGATGCCTTTGTGTCACCACCCACTCTACAAGTGAGAAAACAGAAATAGAAATAGCTCAAACATTATCTGGCATTTTTGCCACCCTATCATACCATTGGTCATTCCTCCATCTCCCCTCTGCACTCCCACAATAAAAGTTATGCATTTAAACTATTTATACAACAACAAGATCTCTATCCCAAAACACAAATTTAAAATTTAGGACATGATCAACTTCCAATCTCCGGATCTACTATTAGTCATAGACACCTGGCTTAATTTAGCCTCAAACCTTGACAATGCCATGACAATCACTCCTGGCAACAACATGCTCAGACTAGATAGACCTCTTAAAATTAGATGTAGAATCGCAAAACCTATTCTTTCAAATACCTTGTGCACCACCCTTGACACCTGCTTCTATGACTGGATGGAATACATGAACTTGAAATTAAATATCAACACTCTATACACCCTTTGTTGCATTGTTATCTTTAGGTCACTGTGCCTTAAAAATGACAACAGGCACACATTTATGGAACTTATTTCACCTGTTGTACTCAAACATTAACAGTATGTAAAACTAGGAGATTTTAACTTTCACCTGGGAATATCCCCATGAGGACTCCTCCATTATACTTGATGATACCCACTAAGCAGGGCACATACCCAACTTGATTTTTATTAACATGATGGACTTTAGGAAAACTGTATCCTTCCCCATGAATTGGATTGACCACAATTTCATAAATTTCAATTATTTCTCTTCCCCAGAAGCCTCACAAAGCAGTCACAGTCCACCCCCTATTAAAACCAGGTCAGGGGAACATAATACCAATGATAAACTAGAGGAGGCACTACACTGGTCTCCTCTAGTCAATGATACTTGCCTCTTACGAGCTAGCATCTGAAGGCATGAATCAGTGGGTTATCAATGCTCTTTATTCTTTTGCTCCATAAAGAATGTTATGCTTCAAAAGAAGCCAAGCTGCACCTTGCACTGCCCATAACAAAAGGTTAGCCCTTCCTTCATTTTATTTCCATTGTATGCACTAGTGTACAAGTTAGGGAGGTGCCTGGGTTTTAGCATTTCTCCTTTTGTTGTAATTCTGCCTTAGTTTCCAGTAACTGTGCAGGACAAGGGAGATTGTACCTGCACAGAAAGGGTTGCTGGAACCTTGTTAGATCTTATTTTGCCCTCACAGTTATCGTGCATCGAGGAGAGCTTTGACACTCCCCTCCTTACCCGCCCCGATTTTGGGCTTCAAAAGAAGCCACGCTGAGCGTCCACGCACCATGCCAGTTTGCTACCCGAACCCAGTCAGATACCACAATATTCCGGGGAAGAGCATTTGAGGATGTATCCACTAGGCAGGAACTGCTGTAACCCCTTGATTGACTCTTCAAAAATGGTAGGCAAGCTGGCTTGTCCTGGCTGCTTTCTAACTTTGTTTGATATGAAAGACAGTCAAAGCTTCATCTTTGACCAGCCCATTATTAGAGATATGTCCACCTATCAAACATTTCACAGTACTTTAATCAATGCCAGATCACTTATCAAAAATGATTTGAATTATTTGAGTTCCTTCACGCCCATGAGATTGAGCTTGCTTTTGTCACCGAAACTTGGGCTGATGATAGTCCTAGCCCTGACTTAGTTTTAGCAATCCCCTAGGGCTTTTCAGGATTTAGATTAGACCGCATTGAAAAGAAAGGTGGTGATTTGGCCGTTGTTTATCAAGACTATTTGATTGGTCATTTTTCAACAGCTCCTCTGTCCACCGACTGTGAGTCATTAGCTTTTAAGTTTGGTTTAAATAACAACACCTCCTTTAATGGTTTGCTAATTTACCGAGCTCCAGGACCCAGGTCAGATTTCCTATAAAGCTTCTGTCAACTGCTAGATGGTAAGGCTGAGACTGCCTACTTCACTGTTCTCTGCAATTTTAATTTTAATTCGGCGAATAAAGAAGATAGAGACAATGAGGGTCTGTTAGAGTTAATGAACAGTCTGGACATGGATCAGTTGGTTAATTCTCCAACTCATTCTGCTGGTTACATGCTGGATGGGATTTTCCTAGATAACACCTCCTTATCTTTTTCAGATATGCTACCATTAACCTGGTCTGATCATGCTGCAGTCATGTTCAATTCAAAGTTTGGGACTAACCCAAGTAACCCTGGGCATAAAATTGATTCTAATATGTTAATAAACTGTGATCCACGCCACTCGTGGTCACGAATAACCTTGATCATGACACTTTGAAGTATCTGTCCTGGTTAACATCAGCTTTTAGTCAGCTGGTTCCGGTAAAGTCAGTTATAATTTTTTTTAATTTTTTTAATATATATATATATATTTTTGTATTTATTTATTTATTTATTCTTTTTTTTTATGTCAGTTATAGGAGACAAACCTGCTCCCAGGCATGTTTTTCTGAGAAACTCACAGAGTTGAAAAAGTTCTGCAGATGACAAGAGTGTAGTTGGTGGCAAAACTATAATCCTAGGGAAAAAATTGTCCACAAACAGAACATTTCTGAATACAAAGCTCTGACCTTCACAGAAAAATCGTCTTATATTTCACAGAAGATAATAACATTAAAAAAAAGTCTCCCAATGAACTTTTCTCCATATTAAAAAAGCTTGCTAAGGTTGAAGATCCCAATAAGACCTCTAACAGTAAATCTTATGTGATAGTATTGCGGCCGCTTTTCAGGTAAATGTGATAGACATTTACAACATCTTTGCCACTAATTTGGCCCAATCTTCTGTGACATCTACAGAGGTTAGTGTAGAAACTTTCTGCAATGATGGCCCCCCAAGTCATATGGAGTCATCTTCTATTCCTGACTCAATAGTTCTTTCTTCCTTTTCCATCTTAACGATCAATCAAGTTCAGGATCTTCTATTATCCGTTAGAACTGGCTCACCTTTTGACCCCTATCCTCCCCAGATCCTACAACTGATTGCCAAGACAACTGCATGCCATAACATTTTTATTGATATGTTAAGGCAAGGCTACTTTCCGAAAGTCTGGCAAGTAGCCTCTAATTTATCCCTGCTAAAAGAGCTGAATCTTAGTACTCTGGACCCAAATAACTAGCCGCCCATTTCTCACCTTTCCTTTCTTGCTAAGATTGTGAAGAAGGCAATTAATAGAGAACTTCCTCTCTTTTTGAAAACAAATTAACTCCTGGACCATGCACAATTTAGTTTCCTGGGTCAACACAGTAAACAGCACTGAATCTGCATTGATAGTGGCTTCTGAAGAATGTAAATCTTTTCTGGACGGGCCAATACTGTGGCATTGACTTTACTTGACTTCTTGGCTGCTTTTGACATGGTCAATCATTGGGTATTAATTGGCCATCTCAGCTTATTGGGCATTAGGGTCTTTGCTCTTGCTCTGCTTAAATCCTTTCTATTTGAAAGAGAGCAATTTGTTGCTTTGGAGGGGTACACCTCCACTTCCCTTCGTCTCCTTGCAGGGAAACCCAGGGATATTTCATCTGTATATCACGCCCTTAGCTAATCTCATAAAAGAATTTGGGCTTTCTGTGGTAAGGTATGCAGATGACATCCAGATCGTGGTCTCTGTGTCTGGAAACCAGGAGGTCTCAGCGGCTAACTTCCACAGCTGTATACAACATATCAGCCAATGGATGTCCAATAACTGGCTAAAACTAAATTCCAGCAAAACTGAAGTTCTTCTAATGGGCAATTGTACTTTCTTCCCGTCTCCGGACTGGTGGCCATCAGAATTAGGAGATCTACTAATCCCTGTCCCAAAAGTTAAAAACTTCGGGATTGTGTTTGATGCTAAATGTTCGTGTGACAATCAGACAAACACGGTGACCTCTTCATCTTTCTTTATTCTAAAGATCTTAAGAAAGGTCCTTCTCTTCATTCCATTGGACCTGAGGAAACTAGTGTTCCTGTCCTTTCAAAGTTGGACTACTGCAACACACGTTATATCAATACATAGAAGAAGCTATTGAATAAATTACAAGTCCTAAAGAACGCTGCAACATGTATGCTGATGGGGATTTCTGAGCTTAAATACACCTTTCAGGCTCCTGTCCAACTTAATTGGCTTCTGGTTCATAAACGCATTGATTTCAAAGCCTTGTGTATCGCCTTTAAGGACTTGCAGGGCAAAGGTCCGGAATATCTCCAGAAAAGGTTTATCTGTTATGCTCTATCTAGGTCCCTTTGATCCTCCTCAGCTCTCAATTTAACCATTCCAAATTTTTAGAACTCACTGGGGTGTTTTCTCTATGGCACTGCTAAGTGGTGGAACACTCTGTCTATACAATTGAAGAAATGTACCTCCTTATCATCCTTTCAGCAACATCTCAAGACTTGGCTTTGTAATCTTTAGGTTTTTTCTTCTTCATACTTTATTTGTATCTCTTCTTCCCATCACCTTCTGGTTAAACTGCCATTGCCTAGACGCCTAGGTGTGCTTTATAAAATTAATGTTCAGTTAATTTCAGAAGAGAGTGCTTTCTAAAACTCCTTCTACTAAATGGCACATGAGCGATTCAAGACTATCTGAAACTTTAAAATGTCTGGCATGCTCCTGAAGGCGCATTCACTTAGAAATAGACAAAAACATGTATAAAGCAGCATAAAGAAACTATCACAGACAGATCTGATGAGCACAGGGGGATTTTCATGTAAATCGCATCCTCAATACTCGTTATCATTATCAAAATATTTATTTAGGATAAAGAGATCCATACAACGCAATATAGCAAATTAAAAAGATAAAAATAGACAACAACACCATATCAAGAATCGCATACAGGCAAAAAGACCACAGCAAATTAAACACATAAAGGTAGAGAAAGCATTCAGCATTGATACAGTAAGTAATAAAGTACTTTTAAGGTACTGTTACTTCAGTGCTTTGACATTGTGTATACTGATGAACTAAGCGGCGTGCAAAATATTTTGTCATCACTACAACAATTACCTCTCTTGTATCTGAACATAAAGTGCTCATAATGAGGAAAGCCAAAATATTTACATGCTAGCCTAATACATAGTTTGCAAGGTTTATCATAAGCAGGACAAAATAGGGCAAACTGATAGGGAGTTTCCTTTGCTAAGTTAAACAAAGGGCAATTGTTAGAGTTACAGTATTGTACACCCCAATTTTTCAGCAAAAACTATTGAGTGGCAGAACTCCATGGGCCCGACTCACAGAACTAACTTCAGACAAAGTATTCACAGAAGACACTTACTCATTTTGGTATTCACAGAAGGCACTTACTTACTCATTTTGAGTAACTTACTCATTTTGGTATTCACAGAAGGCACTTCCTCATTGATGAGGAAGTGCCTTCCGTGAATACCAAAATGAGTAACTTACTCATTTTGAGTAACTTACTCATGTTGAGTAACTTACTCATTTTGGTATTCAAAGAAGGCACTTACTCATCAATGAGTAAGTGCCTTCTGTGAATACCAAAATGAGTAAGTTACTCAAAATGAGTAAGTTACTCAAAATGTGTAAGTAAGTGCCTTCTGTGAATACCAAAATGGTTGTTAGTTTAGGATTTTGTCTTAAGTTAGTTCTGTGAATTGGGCCCCATATCTCCATTTAAAAAAAAAGTTGCAATGGGATGGGACCAGGATGAATATCAAGTAATAATTCATAAGCGGTAGTGAGCTTAATGTCTAGGAAAAAGTCAGTTAGACTTCCCACTTTAAAATGTTTAAATTCCCTCATAAATAAAAGCTCCTTTAATCATTCTTTAACCAGTGAATGAGGTATACGTTTTGCTATGTCTGGTGTATCCCACAGAGATGGCAGGCCTATCTCATACAGGATGGCCTTGATATGAACAAACCAAGCAATCCTCTCACAAGCCGGAGATTTTAATATAACCATGATTTCAACGCAATAGGATTTTGGTACATCTATAAACCTAAGTCTATGGCAGTACATAATGGGAAGAGACATAATACGTTGATTTATTGAGACAATGCCCATGTTCAAGAGTTGAGGGAGGCATGGAGTGCTCTGTGGAAGGTTAACAATGGAACTCACCCTCACTAGTTCTAATACCTTGTGAGAAATCTTCTCTATCATCAGGAAATTCTCACAACTTACTGCTTGCTCCTAAGTCCATCACCCCTCAAAGGACCTCTGCACCACCTTCTTAAGTGCTTCCATCATAAAATGAACACAATTATTACAACTTTGATCCTCAATCTTCCATCAAAATTTCCCCCTTGATTAGTGTTCCCATATCTATCAACCACAGAATCTTCCTCTCCAAATTCAACCTGGCCGATAGAAATATGGTCTGCAGAACAACACAATTCATCAAATCAGGTTATATGATGATCGGTGTCCAAAATACATGTTCTCCACCTGTCCAGATCACCTTAGTTCTGTACTGACGCACCTCTTTAACATCTCTCTTACTCTTACTAAGTCTATCCCCCAGGAGAGGGGAAGAAATCCGACTAGACACCTGAGACTCCAGATATGCAGAATTTTTGGGGGAGGGGAGTGGCTTGTTTTAAAAAAATGTGTACGGGGGTAGGTTTCCATTGGTGGTAGCTGAGTGCAGCTCCAAATACCACTGCTACACATAGCACTGTTCTCTCCATGCATCACTTTAGTGCCTTTTGTGTAGCATCACTGCAGCGTCACTTGGCCCACTCACACATGTGAGGTACCATTTGTATGGGGAGATGTGGGGAAACGTGTGAATGGTAGGAAATGTTTTGAAGATTTCCTCACAGAAATGTGAGGAAAATATGTGTTTCTAGTCAAAGGTTGAGCTTTGCAAGGGCTTCTGAGTAATAAATCCCAGGGAAAGCCACTGTCATTTTTAGAGGAAAAAACTCTTTTTGCAGAGCACTTTTTTCGTATTTTCCCCCCAAAACTCAAACTGTATCAACATTTTGCCTATTTCCTTGATCCCATCCAGGGGAATCCAGAAACCCTGGGCACATTTAGAATCCCTATGATGTTCGGAAAAAAGGACACAAATTTGGTGTGGATATCTTATGTGGAAAACAGTTATGGAGGCCTAGGCGTGAAGTACCCCAAATAGCCTAAAAAGGGCTTAGCACTAGGGTAAAAATGCCACAGCAATTAAGGGGTTAATACTAGCAACACCAAAACATATTGAAGAGTGTATTTGAGAATATTAGGGGCCCGATTCACAGAACAAACTTAAGACAAAATCCTAAACTTAGTACCATTTTGGTATTCACAGAATGCACTTACTACTTCTGGTATTCACAGAATGAACTTACTACTTTTGCGATTCACAGAATAAACTTACTACTTTTGCTATTCACAGAATGGATTTAAGACTACTAACTTTACGTCCGCACTCGGGCCGGAAATTCCGGCCCGGAGGTGGAGCTTCCGGCCCGGAGGCGGAGCTTCCGGCCCGGAGGCGGTGTTTCCGGGCCGGAGGCGGAGCTTCCGGCCCAGAGGTGGGGATTCCGGCCAGTGGCGGAGCTCCACCTCTGGGCCGGAATCCCCACCTCCGGGCCGGAATCCCCGCCTCCGGGCCGGAAGCTCCGCCTCCGGGCCGGAAGCCGCCGGAAGCTCCGCCTCCGGGCCGGAAGCTCCGCCTCCGGGCCGGAATTTCCGGCCCGAGTGCGGACGTAAAGTTAGTAGTCTTAAATCCATTCTGTGAATAGCAAAAGTAGTAAGTTTATTTTGTGAATCACAAAAGTAGTAAGTTCATTCTGTGAATACCAGAAGTAGTAAGTGCATTCTGTGAATACCAAAATGGTACTAAGTTTAGGATTTTGTCTTAAGTTTGTTCTGTGAATCGGGCCCTACATCTTTTAGATGAAAACATGCTCTAAATAGGGGACTCATTCTTGGATCAGCCATTCTTCACTTTCCCACACTCAGTGTATATTCATGCAGAAATGAAAGTGAATTCAGCATTTTATGTCTAGAAAGAGATACATGGGATAGGGTTTTGTAATTCTGGTTCTAGAAGTGAGTAACTGGATTGAACTGAGACTGGGAAGGGGCTTTAACCTGCAGGAAGTTGGTCACAAACTGAAGTGTACTATCCCAAGTCAGAACAGAACAGTTCTTATTGAACATACAGAAACACTACCCTTGTAGCATTTGAAACAAGCACGAATCAATCTGCATTTACAGTACATGTCTTTTTAGTTGTTGGTTATTCTGATATGGTTCTGCATCAGGTATAGGACTGTGGATCTGTAAGGAGATTCTTGGCAGGGTCATTGTCCTCTCGCTAACACAAATGCTAGTGAAAGGATGTCATCTAAGTTGAGACGAAAGGCATGTATCACGTATACAGTCTCTGCAGGTCCCAAGATCTGGTAGTTCAGTTCTTCTCATCTTTCAATGAGGTAGCTATTAGTTTGAGAATAGAGGGCCTCCTGGTAGATCTGTCCAGTCCCCTTTGCTTGCTTGAACTGTACTGTGATTGGCCTTGGTGCTTCAAATTCTGGCAAGTATTAACAGTGGACCATTTGAATGAGGAACAACACCACAGTTATCCAGATTCCTAATGCTGCGAGTGTTGTGTTTGTTTCTATTGAATGCCTGAGCATGACCCGTTTATTTATACAATGTAGATTCTAACTTTTGATTCACAGTCATGCAAACCCTGTTTGTTGTTTAGAAAACATTTAGTAGAAGCATCACCTTACTCTCTTTCTTCGGTCCTTAATTTTTTAATAAGAAATCTTTCATTCTTTGACTGTTCTAAAATGGAATGAGACAGGCACTGGTTGATCAGTTAAATCTTCTCTATGCACTGATACAAGTGTTTCTGGGGCTATTACTACATCATTTTCATCATGCTCTCTTTCGATCTCAACCTCCGCAGAGTTTGCTGATTGTTGATCTGCGCTAGGACCTGGAGGCACTTCACAGTGGATCTTCTCTGGTGGTGGCACAGCTTGCAATGCTTTAAATTTGTAACACAGCTATGATCTATTTATGGAAATCTTTTGTTTAATGCAATTGCTGCTGGGGAAGAAATAACAGACACTTGGTGGGGGCGAAAATAATTAAATTGTTTAAGAGGAATGCCTGTAGACCATCCAATTATAGGCCTATAAGCCTAAAAGACAATTTGCAGAAAGTTTTCTCAAGGCAGATCGGCAAAATTGGATTGATAGCAAGTGTGTTCTGTCCACACTTCAAGCAGGTTTTCGAGTCAAAATACGCATTTCTGATCAAGTGTTTAGATTTGCACTCATATATTGGAAATATGCGGTGCTTAGCAATCAAAGAATGTATGTGGCTTTCATTGATTTGAGAGCAGCATTTGATCTTGTGCCCAATGGGAATCTCCGGAGGGTGCGGATATAGGTGTCCCTGGTAGCCTGGTGAGTCTTATTGCCAGGCTTTACGACCAGGGGTGGGCGTAGCTCGCGGAGTTCCTGAAAAACTCTGCAAACTTCCGCAGAGTTTCTGAAGAAAAAAACAAACTAAACAAGAAAAATGAGGAAAATTCAAAAGACAACAAGCATGTCAGTCTAATAAATTAGTGTCTGAAAAGTTTCAGCACTCCGTCCATCATCTCCTTCTGTTTGCTTTGTTTGCCCTAAGTTGGCAGGGTATGCCCAGATGTGGGTTCTTTGGCGTAAGTGTCTGAAAAGTTTCCGCGCTCCGTCCATCATTGCGGTGTGCTTTGCTTTAGTCTAATAAATAAAACCAGTAAATATGCTCAAAACACTGTAAGATGACACAAGATGACACGCGAGAAGTTCTCTAAATATTCTTAGAAATTCTCTAAATATTAATCCAATGCACACTCCAGTAGAACAACATCAAAGATGACATAATAGAAAGGGGAGGAAGCACAATCACACCCTAAATACCACAGCAATAAAAAAATGTGCTAAAGGACTTAAGACAGAGATGCATTAGTTAACAAGTACCTATTAGAAGGGGAGGCGCGGCCAACCAGCCAAGATGGCAGACGAAGCTCCTAAAGCTCCACATCTATACTCCTGATTATCCTAATCAGCCCATGTAATCCTGATCAATCTGGCGACTGATCGCATCGAGACCCTCCCCTGTGCACAGTGCACTTGTATCTGACGAGTTCGGAAGCTGTAGGTATGGAGCTGCGATGGGGTGAAGAGAGTGGTCTCGATCACGGCAAGGCCATGAAGCCTACGACCGCAAAGAGGAAGCGACACCAGATCGGAGGGCGCAGTATACGCCTCTGGTGGGAAGGAGACGTGGAAACCAGTGGACCGGTCTCGGAGGAACTCGAGATTGGCGATGACGCTCACTACCCTGGGGGAATAAAAAATTAACTAGCATTCGCGCCAAGAAATTTCAATTCTATTAAGGACACAGAGACGAGGATTATGCTTCTCTTTCTATTTATTGCTACTCACAGCAGCCAATGAAAACTTGTATCATGTAAACAAAACGACATTTCCCATGATGCATATGTTACATCACATCCTGTAATGCCCCATAAGAGCCACCATCACCGGAACTTGTCCTCTTTCTTTGCTTCGAACAGTAAAAGTCCAACAATATAACTGAAGTCCAAACAATAGCTTCCAACGTGGAAGAACCAGACCAGCTGGGAGGTACGTCGTCTCAACCAGGATTAAACTTAATCCATCTTCTTCTCAGACCATGAAAGAATGAGAGCTAGAACAACCCGTAACTTCTGCGTAACCAGAATATAAATACAAAAAACGGGTGGGTAATAATTACAATACTGTAATGCAACCGGGTGGGATAATCCTCGCCTCCGTGTCCTTGATAGAATTGAAAATTCTTGGCGCGAATGCTAGCTAATTCTTTATTCTATTACAGGACCAGAGGCTTCGTATTATGCTAGTTTAACGCTGATTAAAAACCACAGAGGATATATCACCCACCGGTTTGTAATAAAACAGTTTAAATGTCGACTCAGAAGACCAATCTGCAGAATGCCTGATATCCTGAACAGTAGAACCCAACATGAACGTCTTAGAGGCCATGGCGCCTCGGACAGAATGTGCACCAAAGACTTGAGTATTAATACCTGCTTCCTGCATAACATATTTTAACCATCTCGCTATAGTAGCGCCAAGACGCTTCGGCATTCGTTGCGCTATATAAATGGTTATCCTATCCTATCCTATCCTAGTGACAGGCTTGTAAGGTTTCTGCAAAGCAATTAATAATTGCACCACACCATCAGGCTGAATAGACCTGGTACATTCCTCATTGGCTTTGAGACATTGAACCACACAAAGCTTGGTATTACCAGGAAAAGCATGATAGTCTACATTGCGTGACATAGTTTTAGTCCTGGAAGTGATAGTAAAAGAAACTCCTTCGGAAGTAAATACTCTACCTGTAATGTCTAGAGCTTTAACGTCCTACGAACGTCTACAGTCCGCCAGGCATAACAGCATGGCCAATTTGGATGAGAGTTGTTTCCTTGTCAACATATAGTTGCTGGACCATTGATTGAATAAGGAAAGAACTAACAAGACATCCCACAAGGAAGAATACTTCGGCTTGGGCGGATTAGCTACTCTAATACCTTTCAAGAGTTTACATGTCAGAGGATGCATCCCTACTGGTTTGCCCTCAATTTGAGAGTGACCCGCCGATATGGTAAGTCTGCCCCCACGGGATCCACTTGTTGTTCCACGCACCAATGAACCCAACACTTCCAGGCTGAAGAATACCGTTTCTTGGTAGAGGGGGCCCAAGCTTGGTTGATAAAGTCTGAAACTTGTTCCGAAAATCCTGGCATTTGCCAACGTTGCCGGAAAGTCTCCAGGCGATCAGGGATAATTGCCCCGATATTACCATCGGGTACATCTCTCCATGAGGGCCCTGGAGCATCGTTGAGGACCATGGTGTCCTACTGGGGAAGTCGCAACCCGCCTCCAACAGTATCGGAAACCAAGGCTGCGACTTCCACAAGGGAGTTACTAAAATCACCTCCGCCTTCTGTCGCTTCACCTGTGTGAACACGCGGGGAATTAGAATGAAGGGAGGAAACGCATAATTCAGATTCGGAGTCCAATCCTGTGAAAATGCATCTGTCGCCAGAGCTAGTGGATCCAGCCTTCAGCTGAAAAACGTGGTCATTTGACGATTCTGTCTGGAGGCAAACAGGTCGATCTCGCAAAGTCCCCAGATCTCCTGCAACCACTGCACTATCTGGGGTTGTAGCTGCCAGTCGCTGTAATCCTTGAGATGGCGTGAGTTCCAGTCTGCCACTACATTCGACTGGCCCGGAATGTAGTCGGCTATGACCGAAATCTGATGACTCAGGTAATAGTGCCAAAAGTCCTTTGCTATTTCCACCAACATTGAGGACCTCGTGCCCCCCAGCTTGTTGATGTATTGAACCGCCAAGATGTTGTCCATCCGCAGAAGGATGCAACACGAGACTTGTTTGGGTGAGAGTTGTCCTGATCGCGAATGACCCTGCAAGGAGTTCTAGGCAGTTGATGTGGAGATTTAGCTCGCTTATGGACCAACGTCCACCTGTGGAAATATTTCCGCAGCAAGCTCCCCAGCCCCAACGACTGGCGTCGGACTCTATGACGACCTCTGGCAAAGAGCCGAAAATGGCCCTGCCGTTCCACGCCTCTACATGGGCAAGCCACCACTGGATCTCCTCTCGTACCTCTTGGGAAAGAGGTACTATGTCTGTGTAAGAGAGACCCTTATGCAAATGTTGGATCTTGTGCCTCTGAAGGGCCCGGTAATGTAAGGGCCCTGGAAAAATTGCTTGAATGGAAGACGCTAGACGGCCCACTATCCTGGCGATCACCCTGAGTGAGACCATCTGTTTGGATAACAGAGAACAGAGCTCCTTCTTGATGTCCCGAAGTTTGGAGCGTGGAAGACTGAGCTGAGCCGATTGAGAATTTATGACAAACCCCAGGAAATCTATTGTCTGGGTCGGACACAGAACAGACTTGGGCTCGTTGATCACGAACGCCAGATTTTGTAAGATAAGAATGGTCATGCGCAACTTCTGAGCTGCCAAAATTGGAGATTGCGCCATGATGAGAATGTCGTCTAGATAGACTATCATGCGTACCCCCTGTTCCCTGAGATAAGCTATCACTGGCTTCAGAACCTTGGTGAAGCACCACGGTGCCGAGGAAAGTCCGAAAGGAAGGACCAAATATTCGTATCACCGGTTCCGCCATTGAAATTGTAGGAATCTTCGATGAGGGGGAAAAATGGGAATAGACAGATAGGCATCTTTCGGGTCCAGATGGACCAACCAGTCTCCTTGTTTCAGGAGATCCGCTAAAAGATGGATACCATCTATCTTGAAATGTTTGTAAGTCATGTAATGGTTGAAGTCCTTTAAATTGAGTACCAACCTGTAACCTCCGCCTTTCTTCTGCACCAGAAAAATATTGCTGCAGAAACCGCGAGGGCCCTCGTCGCAAGACGCTATCGCGCATTTCTGCAGCAATCCTTCGATTTCAGAATCTATAAAATGGCACTCTAGTTGGGAAAAAGAAAGCTGTCTGGGCTGTCTGACCTGATAGGGAGTCTGGAAGAAATCTAGCTGGAAACCCTGAACTGTTTGTAAGACCCGGCATCCTGAGATAGTTGAACCCAATTGTGATAAAAAAATTGAGTACGTCCCCCCAAGGGTAGAAGGAATAGGTCCGGGGCACTCACCTGCAGATTCGGTGTTCTGTAAGCCTCCCAGATAGGATCCTCTGTTAAAGCGTCGCTTGTTGAAGCGCTGCCTGGTGGGATAGAAGGTTCCTCCACGGTTAGAGTCCCACTCTCCCCTGCCACGACCGAAGTCTCCTCGCTGAGGACCTTGTGAGAACTGACAGCCAAACGAGCGTCCCCAGCCTAGTCCGGCCCTGTTGAAAACCCCAGCCTGAAAGATCCTTTTAATGCCTGACTGCGCCTTATCCAAGGTCGTGAATGTGCCTACATACTTGGCCACATCCTTGACGACACGGTCCCCGAAAAGGTTTCCGTCCACCAGGAGACCAGGTTCTGCCGTTAGATTAGAGTCCATGTGCATAAGTATGGATTTGCGCCGCACCGTGGAGATGGTGCAGTTGGCATTACCCAAAAAGCATATGGCCCGTTGGGTCCAGCCTGCCAACACATGGGAGTCTACTGCAGTCCCAAATTCCTGTGCTTCTAGGGCCATCTCCAGAATCTTGGCCAAAGGGCCGACCACGTCCAAGAGCTTATCCTGGCACCCGCGCCAGGTGCGATCGATACCTTTCTTGGGGTCCTTCGCGAACTTTTTTAGGAAGGTCAAAAGGCTAGAGTCTATTTCGGGGATTTCGGCCACTTTATCCGAGATGTCTGGTCTAGGGCATTCAGAGCGTAGTCTGTTGCGCACCTCTTTATCAAAACTTTTGCGGAGATTTTCACGCAAATACGCCGCCACCTCAGGAGCGGGCAGCCAATCCGATGACCTGGGGTAAACTATGTCAGCGGGGTTAAATGTAAATGGAGTGGGGATTGCCTGTCGTGTTTCCACATTCTTTAATTTCTTCGTTCTCTTCTTGGGAGGGGATTCGTCTGGGGTGTCAGAGCTCGTCGTATCGGGTTCGGTATCGGTATCCTGAACATTATCTTTGTCAGCATCGGGGCGAGGAAGCGAAGAGTAAGAGGCAGAGTGAGGTCAAGGCTTAGGTTGGGAATCGTCTGTGGGAGCACCTGCCGGAGCAGTGAGGCCATGTCGTTTCACAAACTTCTCAAGATATTTGGTTATAGGTATTAACGCAGTAGCTAGCGCTTGCTGCACAGTTCCCGGAACTGCTTTCTCTAGGGCCTTGTTGACCGACTCCTGCACCGAGGCGTGCAGGGCCTCAACAATGTTGTCCTCAATGGAAGGGGTATCCACTTCCTCCTCATATAAAATATTATCCTCCTCATAATGGACCCAATTCTCCATTGCTGAACCAAACTTATAAATATATTTGCTCATAAGGCAAGTAGGAAGGAGGAGTAAAAGGGGGGAGCCAATCCACAGCACAGATCAGAAAAATGGTACCTAGCTCCTCAGCACAAGATTGTCCACAGGAGGTGTGCTCCCTCCAGGCCCAGATAATTTTACAGCCAGCCAGGCGTAGGGTAATGCTCAGTGGATAAATTCCCGGTGAGAATAAGCAAAAACGAAAGAAAAACAGGCAGTAGCGACGTGCGTAGCCCAATCCTACCAAATATAGCCCAATTGGGCTACGCACGTCGAACCTGAAACAAAAAACGAAAGTGAAGGTCTTCAAGGGCATCGGCTTGCAAGGGGAGCCTTCGCGCTTTATAATTAATCAATTAAATCACTGCCGTCGGTGGAGCGGTACCGGACAATTTCCAAGTATGTAAAGTGCTCGTAGCGCTAGCAGGCAGAGTTGGGCAGCGCGCCCGGAGAGCCTGAATACACAAGCGCGAGACACGCACACCACACAGACATTAAACAAAGCCCAAGCGGGCCGCCAGCATACAAATTATAAAGCGCTCCCAGCGGGAGTCCCCCAGCGCCCTGAGGGCTTAATCCAAGTAGCGATACTCGCACAGTAACAGCAAAGCAGATAAATGGAGACCACTTAATTACATAAACGAAATGCAGCGCGTGCTGTAACAGTGAATAAAAAACATCACATATCCCAAATATATGCATAAAAAGATCTTGAGCACTTAACTTTCTGCGTGAGCAGCAATGAAAGAGGACAATTTCCGGTGATGGTGGCTCTTATGGGGCATTACAGGATGTGATGTAACATATACATGATGGGAAATGTAGTTTTGTTTACATGATACAAGTTTTCATTGGCTGCTGTGAGTAGCAATAAATAGAAAGAGAAGCATAATACGAAGCCTCCGGTCCTGTAATAGAATCCCAGAAGAGGAGCCGCGGCTGCGATGTGGTGAACGGGCCTAACCTGGAAACTGGCTGGGCGGGGTCAAGTGAGCCGATCCCCCTGGGCCAGCCTCGGAGTGTGAGAGGCAGGCAGCAGCTGCCGCAGACCAGGCCTGAGGCAGAGAGGCCTGCCAAGCCTACGCAGGTGAGGCAGGGCACTGAGGCGGGGGCCCATGGTTGAGGCCCACATCAAGGTATAGGAGCAGGAGTGCTGTCTCGGAAGGCTGCTGGTGCGATCCGACGTTAGCTTTGCTGGCCTGGAGTGGAGACGACGGTCACGCATCATCCAGCTGACCAACACTTCCATCCAGATGTGAGCCTCATCCATTGAGCAGATTACAAGGCCCAGAGTGCCAGGTGGGGTGCGAGGGCGGGATCAGGCCTGGGATTCACTGCAATGGCACAGGGCCAGGCACGAAGGTCAAATCGGGCCTAGGCCCCAACAGAGTGATGCACAGGAGGCACGGATCTGGCCAGACATCCCTGGGCCTCCATCCCTACCACGAGGCCAAGGCAGCCCTGAATGCAATGAGGAGCACCCCCTGGAAAAGGAGAGCCAGGAGAAGTCCAGAAAGTCTTGGCCTAGCCCGTAGCTACACACATCATGATCTGTAATTGAGCACCGAGGCCTAGAGAGACTATAAGAAGCCCGGGGGAGGCTTGGGCCCGGGTCTCCTGGTGGTGGAGTACCCATGGCGGAGGGACATAGGATGTGCCTGGGATGCTTCTCTGCCCCTCCTCCACCTCCCCTGCCCCTAACTTGGATAACAGAGGAGCCTCACGCATACGATGGACTTGTGTATCTGCGGGACTGCTCTGCTTATTGAAGCAGACAAGACCTGAAGTGACCACATTCCACGCACCTACGCACACAGATCTGAATGGGGAGCAGGCCTCGCCACACCCGGACCACAATGCATACGGCCTCCCTGCACTAGCTGGTCCCTGCCTATACTCTGCAAAAACAGCCGGAGCACTAGCAGATGCATGGTAAAGAGCAAAAGCCCAGGTGACATCACTCTCCACTGCTTGGCAGACACGTAAGTGCTCAACAGCTCTTGCTGACAATCGAAAAAACTACAACGGCTGTCGAACACGCTACCCAGTAGACTTTGGGCAAGTACATATAGCTTCCAGAGCGTGCTGTCAGTAACTTGTACATGCCCCAGCTGAAAAATTGGTCATGGGTCACCTGCAATCATATGCCCCACAGACAACCATGCACTCAAAGGTGAACGAGACCTCAAACACAGATGATGACAATGTCCATGAGACCCCACACCTGGCATTATCTACTAAACTCCAATCTGTCCTTGCAGTCGTTGAGAAAATATGTGTCGCACTGGATCAAACACATCTATTCCGGGAATCGAAAATAGATCAAGTCACGTCTGACTTTACGCTTTTAAGGGCTGACCACCGCAAGCTAACCGACAAATCTACAGCCAACTACTCGCAGTCATGCAGTGGCAATACAGGAACTCTTAGACGGAGTGAATGCCCTGGAGGAAAGACTGGAGGATGCGTTCAGGCGCTGTGAGAGTTGTGGGTCTTTTGGAGGGAGAGGAGGGAGAAGACCCAGTATCCTATGTCGAGTGCTGGCTGAGGGAGCTTCTACCGGAGGGTACACTGTCACCCCAGTTCGTGGTGGAATGAGCCCTCAGGGTACCGGCACGAGACTGCCATCAGGAGCTATGCCAAGATGACTCTTGTTCAAACTGTTAAACTACCGGGACAGGGATACTGTCCTGAGGGAAATGCGCAAAATATCAGGATCCAAAATGCCCAAATCATGTTGTTCCACGACTATACAGCACAGGTGCAGAGACGGTGGGGGTCTTTCGGTGTAGTGAAATGCCAGTTTCAAGAATTAGGCATTCGTTACTCTTTGATATTCCCAGCATGACTGAGAGTAGCTGCGAAAGGTGCCACTCGCGTTTTTGATACACCATCACATGCTTGGGACTGACTAGAGGAAATGGGTTTAATGACGTGGCCCAAGTCAACTGCTGAATCAACTTCATCCTGGCGAGACAGAAGAAATAGATGCCGCAGCAGGGGCACTGCACCATCTTCGGCGGTCCCAGACCTAGAGCAAAGATTGATGGAGAAACTAGAGTGTCTCCACGTGGCAGCAACAATCCGGTCCACCACACAGGACTATGATAATGAAGCGGGGTCCACTAGATCACTGAGTGAAGATGGATCAACCCCCACATGATCCGAAGATTTGGACTCCCTGCATCTGCCAGACGTTACACTGCAAAGATCAGACAATATAATATGAACACTTACAAGTAACCTGAAAAATGTATAATGCTGCACAATTTACAAATGTCATAATGCTTTATTCCCAGGCTTGGTTCTTCCAGCTGCATGCTTGGCGCGGGCAGGGGAGCTCGCCTCTTGGATCGTTCGACATGAGAACTAAGTGGGGCACAACACTGTCTTTCGTCAGATGGCACGCATGCTAACACCTACATTTTAGAGGGGATTACCTGACACTCTAACAGAACAATGGAGGGGTGGTATGACATTGATGGTTCACAGAGCTCAAACCCTATAGCTAGACACAAGTAAACATAGTAGTTGCCACGGTTGGCCGATTTTGTTTGGACGGACTCCAGCCGCGAGTTTGCCCTCATAAGGTTATGCAGTTCCACTTTTACTTTCGACACCCCGAGGAGCACTGAACAATCACCTGGTCCCCTACCACACACCCACACTTCCCTATTGGGATAGGGGCACTTCCGAAACATGAGGCATTTGAATATTCTCATATGGAATGTGAGGGTAATGCACACTCCTGTGCACAGATATTCCATATATTCATACTTACAGCACAGATCCACCAGCATAGACCTCCAGTAGGAAATGCACCAGACTCAGACAGAGGCTTATCACCTTCGCTGGCGAGGTCAGGTATACATCACCAATTACTCCTCCTAGGCGAGTGGGGCCTTGATATTGGTAAAAGCATGGGTCTCTTATGTGGTGGAGGAGACAGTAACGGACACGGAGGGTAGATATTTGTTCACAAAAGGCAAGCTGGATGGCCACACTCTCCTCAAAGGCTCTGTATACACTCCTAATGTGGAACAAACTTAATTCTTCCGAAAGTTAACAGAAGTCCTGGCCCATTGGAGTGGAATTCCCTGAGTGATAGGGGGAGACTTCAACTGTTGAATTGTAGAGCTGGACCAGTCAATTCCACCCCCGACACGAACTGCAGCTGCGTCAAATGCACAGGCATTGACCAAGTGGCTGGCCCATTGGTCTTTGACTGACATTAGGCGTACCCTCAACCCAGACACACCCATTTATTCATTCTACTCCCCAGTGCATTGCTTATATGTTCGGCTGGATCATTTAGTGGGGTCATATAACCTGTTCTCCCTTATGAAGGGCATTGAACACCTGGGACCCACACACTCTGATCACAACCCCCAACTCTTGAAAGTGAAATGGGAGATAGGCCCTCTGCCCAGCCCAACCTGATGCCTTCAGCCAGCTGTGCTGGAAGACTAGGCATTCTGTGCCTCTTGGGGACTGCATTCCTGGAATATTTTGAGGTAAATGACGGCTTCACAGGTGACACGCTCTTAGAATGGAATGCCTTTAAGGTGACTACAAGGGGGCATTGTTGAGGACTTTCCTGGAATATTCACAAGCAACTAAGTGAAACGCTTAGCAAAGTGGAGCGCCAGTTACTGAAATTTGAGACCAGTGTGGCAGCAGGCACAAGAGACACTTAGGGCCATATGTAGGTAGCCTAATACCGGTCGGTAACTGCCGATTTTCGGTAAAAATCCCGTTACCGACCGGTATTCAGGCTTTTGGTATGTAGGGGGGACATTTCAGGATTCGGTAATTTACCGAATCGGTAAAATTACTGATTCGGTAATTTTACCGAATCCTGAAATGAGATGTAGGGGGAGTGTGTGAGTGTTGTGTGGATTTGTTATTTACCACCAACTAAAAGTTGGTGGTAAATGACGAATGGCTTTGAAAAAGCATTTTTTGGCACTTAGAAGTGTGCAATGTGGCAGACATACATGCCCTTAGTGCACACATGCAGGAATCAGGGGTGCAACAGGGTGTCACTGTGACACCCTGCCACCCTTGATTGTGCTCCCCCCATTACCGAATCGGTATTTACCGATTCGGTAATGGTAACTGGCTTCCCATTGATTCCTATGGGCCTCCTGGCCCATAGGAATCAATGGGAAACCAGTTACCATTACCGAATCGGTAAATACCGATTCTAAAATACCGACCCATTCCGAATCGGTAAATATTACCGATGGATTACCTACATAGCATTTTCCACTTCATAAATACCGAATCGGTAAAATTCGGTATTTATGAAGTGGTAAATGTTAGGCCACCTACATATGGCCCTTAGTGCCTAAAAGAGCTGCGTGCTGAACATGTAGACCTACTGGCGAGGCTTTGATGCCACAATTACGCGTCACACTCCGCACCCACACATGTTATGTTAAGTTATAGGACTTATATATAACGCAGATTCACCAACTGGTCTCTTCGGGCTTTGGAGAGGAAGATAGCGTCCTAGTACCGTGCAATAACAAAAATGAGATGTTATTCTAATGACTCTCTAAACAGGATAGTTTTAAGAAGTTTCCTGAATTTCAAAAGAACGGGCTCCTTGCGCAGATGTTCCGGCAGGTTGTTCCAGAGATGTGGAAGAAGAGTCAAACAAGCCCTGAGTTTAAACCGAGGGGGGACTAAAAGACCTGCCTCCAAGGACCGCAGAATACGTCTCGGGGTATATATTTGAAAGCGCTCCTTAATGTATGCAGGGGCCTGGTCGTACAGGGCTTTATGAGTGATGCAGAGGCCTTTGAAGATGGCTCTTTGCTTCATCGGCAGCCAGTGCAGTTTGGTAAGGAGGTTAAAGGCATGTGCCCTTCTGGGCAGGCCAAAAATCAGTCGGACTGCATCGTTCTGCACCACCTGCAAATTCCTGATCAAGTTTAATGGCAGGCCAATGTACAAGGCGTTGTCATAATCCAGCCTTGAAATAATGGTAGCAGACACAATCATCTGCAATGAGGTCGTAGACAGGAGGGGCACAAGTTTACGTAATTGCCTCAGGAGGCCAATGCATGTCCCCACAACTGATGTAACTTGCTTAGCCATGGTGAGATCAGAGTCTATTTTAATACCTAGACTTTTCACCACAGGGACTGGGGAGGGGGCAGACCCCAGCTCCCATGGCCAAAAAAGTTCACACCACGGGCTGTTTTTTGGGGGGACAGTCAGGACCTCTGTCTTATTGGGATTAATCTTAAGCGAGTTGGCCGACATCCACTTTACGGTAAACCGTAATATATTCTGAACTCTTTCCTGAGCTAATCTTGAGTTATCAAGTTGTACCAAAAGTTGTGTATCGTCGGCGTAGTTAAAAACTTGACAATCCATGTGTGCCAGGCTCTCCACCAGTGGTTGGAGGTATAGATTGAAAAGGAGAGGGGACAAAGCAGAACCCTGAGGGACTCCGCAGGTCAAAGAGCCCTTGTCTGATATCTGTGTGCCCAGTTGGACCCGCTGGGTGCGCCCCGATAGAGAGGACTCCAACCATTGGTATGCTAGTCCCTTAATACCTGCATCCGTAAGGCGAGTCAGTAACATTTTGTGGCTAACCATATCAAATGCCGCTGATAGATCAAGTAAAATCAGGGCATTCGAAGTTTTCAGCTCATCCAGGACAGACAGCATCACCAGCTCTGTGCTGTGATGGGCTCTAAAGCCCGCCTGTCTGACCTGGAGCAGCTTATGGTCCTCTAAAAATGTTGAAAGAGTTTTGAGGACATGTTGTTCCAAAAGCTTTGATACAAAGGGGAGCTGAGAAATCGGCCTGTAGTTTTTCAGGTCAGTCACATCTTTTAGGTCAGCTGGTACATAACCCGTTTCCAGTGAGGAATTTAGGAGACAGAGAGTCTGTTTCTCCATGCCAACGATAGCCATACGAAAGATCTCCGGGGAGCAAGGGTCTGCCGGAGAACCCGATTTTACCCTGTTTACCAAGTGTTTTAAGGCTAGGGCATCAAGACAAGGGAAATGGGTGAGTTGAACATCCAACGGAGCTGGGAGTGACTGAACTCTAACCGGCATCGGGGAGCTTCGACTGAGGTCAGTCTCTTCGATCTCTAAGAGGATGTCCTTAACTTTACGAAGAAAGAACGATTGGTAAGCGTTACAATCACTGGGAGCGTCTTGGTATATACGTGTCGCTTTTTGGCTCAGCTCTTTCAGGATTCTAAACGTTTCCTTCTGTTTGTTAAGAGCCTCTGAAATCCTATTCTCATAAAACTCTGCCTTCCTTACGAGGATTGCTTGTTTGTATGAGGTCAATCGCTTTTTATATGAGACAAGTTGAAAAGGATCATAGTTTTTTCGCCATAGTTTCTCAGCCTGACGAAGATTCTGCTTACTCACTCTAAGCGCTTCATTGAACCAAGGTGCCCCCTGGCCTCTGTCTCTTACTTTGATCTTCCGCTCTGGCGCCAGTTGGTCAAAGGCCTTACAGAGGGTGGCCTTAAAGAGATCATAGACTCAAACTAAGCTACCGCCAGTGGTGTTAGAAGTGGAACAGGTGAGGAGTGTCATTAACTGGGCTGTCTCTATTTTTTTCCAGTCTCGTATCCACTTCCATACCGGCGGATGCTGGAGGAATGGGCTCTCGATCGGAACCCAACAGCTAACTATTGAATGGTCCGACCAGGCACAGGGACTAATACTGGTTAAAACTGCCAGTGGCTGTGAGGTCCAGACGAGATCTAAAATATGGCCTTTAATATGGGTAGGTTTATCAACTAATTGAACAAGATTAAATGATTGTAGTACCACTTCTAGCTGGCTGGCAGCGGGCACTTTTTGTGACTTATCCCACTGGAAATTTAAATCACCTACCAGTAGACAACGTTTATACCTAGAGCATAAGTCTGAAACGACTTCCAAGAAAAGGTCAATAAACTTAGGGGAAGTCTGTGGGGGGCGGTAGGTGACATGCAACATCAGGCAGGGTGCCTCGGATACTCCCATGACTCCTGTGCCAGGAACAGACCTTCCAACCCATATGCGCTCTGCGAAACGATGCGGGACATATGATATACACTCAGCATGAAATACACGCAGCAATGAAGCATCACTACGCAATACGATACCAGTCCTCAGGGCAATGCGACAACCAGTGACTAAACACCTTCCTAGACTCAGTACACCTACCAGGGCTAACCCCTGAGCATAGCGAGGCACTAGGCATGCCAATCCCCTCTGACAAAATTCTCAACAAACTAGCAGTGCTGGCGACCGGAAAAACTCCTGGGCCAGACAGACGTCCAGCCGATTACAATAAGGCGTACGCACCTACGCTGATTCCACACCTGAATGCACTATACACTGCGGCATTGGCTGAGCAGAGACTTCCCTTGTCAATGCATGAAGTAAGTCTGGTGTCACTACTAAAGCCTGACAGGGACCCCACAGACCTGGATTTCTATAAACCATTAGCCCTTCTCAACATGAACTATAAAATATGTTGGCGAAGATCCTGGCAGATCGGATAACACCTGTGGTCCTGACCCTAGTTCATGCAGATCAGAATGGGTTTATGCCTTCTCGGTTTACCTCCTTAAATCTGAGGCACTTTTCCAGAGTCTCAAAATACTCCACGTTAAGCTGGCCACACTCGGGATGTCTAATATAAGACCTCAAAAAAGCCGTTGACTCCCTGGCCGTTCTAGCGTAATGTGGTTGTGGTGACATGTTCATCCGCATGGTTAGGCTGCTGTATACTGAGCTGACGGTGCAGGTAAGAGTAGGCCCATATATATTTCAGCCAATCTTGGTGAGAAGAGGGACTAGAGAAGGGTACCCACTGTCCCCTCCTCTTCTCACAACCCATAGAGCCAATGGCAGAAGCTATCTTTGCTGAGGCGGACTACGACAAACCACAAGAGGATGGCACACACACAATTTCCTAATACACAGATGATCGCCTGGTGTACATTAGAGATATCCACTCGATCGTCCCGCGACTAGCATATATTTTAGGAGACTTTACCTCCTTATCAGAGTCGAAAGTCAACGCTGCAAAGTCATATTGATATCCCTTTAACGAGGCATGCCAGGACCTGATGTATGTCCTTAATGGGGAGCATGTGCAATGGAGAGTGGGTACCTTCTGCTATCTAGGTGTAAGAATATATGGGCAGCAGACAGATCAACTGGATGGTAACCTGGGCAGAGCACTGACCGCCGTCTCTTCCCAAATGTCATTTTGGGGCACGGTCCCACTGACAGTAACAGGCCGGGTGGCCCTAACCAAAATGGTGATCCTCCCGCGGTTCCTATACTACTTTGCAAATCTACCACTATACACCTCCCGCCCTCCTTCATTCCTCTTGAGAGGGCAGTCAGGGACTTTATATGGGGTAGATCTTGGCGCCGGGTGGCGATAGAGAAACTCTACTTGCCAACAGACCATCTAGGCCTTGTGGCCCCAAACATGGAACTGTATTACCTAGCCCCACAGTTGCAATGGATGGCAAGGTGGCTGGCTGATCGTCAGCTCTGCGACATAGAGACTACACTACCATCCTGTCCCTTAACTGCCCTCACTAGGCTATTTCACCCTTGCGTGAAGGCGAGACCACCGGAGTCACTATTGCTCAGCGTGGTGTACAGATGTTACAGCAGGAGCCTGTATATCACCGGGAGTGTGACGCCATATGTGCCTGCTTTACCACTGGAAGGAACGCCTAGAGGGCGCATAGTAATTACGGCTGCTGAACTGTGTAGTAGGCAGGAGGCAGGGATTCAGGATATAGGAGACTTGTATTGGGAAGGTGCCCTGATCCCATACGACAACCTAGTAGAATAGGATTTCAAATGATCTTGAGCACTACACAAAGTGAACTATACAATTAGAGTCCAATCAGTCTTCTTTCATCTCCGCTGTTTAATTCTTTGGACAATTTTCATCACTGGTCATTTTGCTTCCACAAGTTACAATCTTCTCCAGGTAGTAACAATAGCCAACCCGTGTTTCGTCAGATTGGGCCAGATCTCTTGGCCCAATGGAAGAAAGAATTAACTGGCAACTCTAATAATTTGATGAACATACTTATAGAGAATGCAAGTAGGAAGGTAGACAAAATAGCAGGCGAGATCGATGTATTAGAAAAAGAAATTGCTGACATGAAATTAGATGAGGCAACAAAGAAGAATTATGATATTTTGGAAGGGATCCTCAGTAAACATGAGGATGATATTAAGCAACGTAAAGCACGTAAGCTTAAGAGAGATGAGGCTGGCTATTTGGGTGGGAGGGTTTTTACTTTTGCTAAACGTTTTGACAATTTGGTCAAACAGGATGTTACAGTAGGCACCAGTAGGACATCTTCTTTGAGTGAAAGAAGTGCAATATCAATTGGGAATATATCGAGTAGTGGGGATGAGGATCCTGGAGAAGGAACTTCTAATCAATCCAGGGCTTTTTTAAGGGAAATATGGAGACTAAGAATGGGCAACAAAGAACAAAATATGAGGACAAAGGAAGGAGAAACAACAAAACCAGGAGAGGGGGCAAAGGGGGGCAATACACCAGGAGAAAGACGAGGAATGCAGACCAGGTCATGGAACAAACAGAAGTAGACAGTAGGGCTGTATGTGACGTGAAGGTGGTCAACCTATCAGACAAGATTCTTACGAGAGAAATGATTTCAGTTCTCAGTAGGGGCATGAGGTTTTGGCCTGTCAAAATATATGATGTTGTTGATACCAAAATAGATTTATACAGGTTCATCAGACAGCTGAAATTAAAGAAATACTTTGCAAATAGAGATCCGTCTAATACAAGTGATGTGTGTGACAAACCATCTATGTCGTGTACCATTGCTGATATTAAGAATACTGCCATGTTGTTGTCAATTACTGAAAATGAAGAAGATCCCATGACAGTTTATAAATTATTGCAAGAATTAGAACTAAACTATGATTTAAGTGAGGACAGTGGTCTTAAAGTTAAGTCACGCTGGACCCCACAATTATCTAGTGGCAATAATATCGATCTATTTCATAAAGCTGTACTAACAGATATTGATACATGGCAAGATAACAAAAACAAATATGAGAAATACCATTACAAGGACATTTTGACCCCACAGGAAAGAACTGCTTTATATGAATTGGCACAAGACCAGAGTATAATTGTCCGGAAGGCAGATAAAGGTGGGTGTATTGTAGTTATGAGCAAAGTAGATTATGATAATGAAATTTTGGAGCAACTGAAAGACTGCAAGTGCTACATTAAACTGAGTAGCAATCCTATGTAGGAAGTCACGCGTGACTGGCGTGAACATGAATTTATAAATGAGGATGAATTTAAATTTCTGCAGGTTGATACCCCTAGGTTCTCCTGTCTGTATACCTTGCCAAAAGTGCACAAAAGACTCTAATTTCCCCCAGGTAGACCCATCATCTCGGGGACTGGGGGACTAACTGAGAAACTCTCACAGTATGTTGATGTTTACTTACAACCACATGTGTTAAATTTACCCTCGTATATAAGGGACACCAAGCATTTGCTGAACATGTTATGTGACGTAAAGTGGGAACCTGGTATGATCTTGGTATCCTTTGATGTTGTCTCACTTTATACAAATATAGAACACGAAAAGGGGTTACATGCACTAGGATATTTTCTGGACAAGCGACAAATAGAATACATGTCCCACTCTGAAATGCTGATTGAGATGTCTAGATTAATACTAGACAATAACGTGTTTCTCTTTAATGGTGAATGGTATAAACAACTGTGCGGTACCGCGATGGGATCCAGATTTGCGCCGTCTTTCGCCAATCTTTTCATGGGTTGGTTCGAGGCGGTGCACATCTGGGGACCTCACGGTAAGGAATTTATAGACAGCATACACTATTGGGGTCGATTTATCGACAATTGCGTAATGATCTGGACAGGTCCCTCTCACAAGTTAGATAGATTTTTAGATCATCTGAATAATAATGACCACAATACTAGAACTAGTGTTTTTAGATGTCGAGTTATACATCTCTGATAATCAAATCCATAGTCGCATGTAGTGTAAGCCCACGTCTTGCAACTCTGTATTCCATGCAGAGAGTGCACATCCTAAAAGTCAAATTAATTCAATTCCATATGGCGAGATGCTACGAGCTCATAGAAATTGCAGTCAGTCATTTACATTTGACAGTTATTTGAAGGACATCAGGGAGCGTTTCCTCCAACGAGGATATAGAGAAGATGTGGTGAGTCAGGCTGAAACTAGAGCACGCAAGCTGAAACGTACAGATACCTTGAAAGACAAAGTTGCCATAGGGAAGGGTGACAATGAAAGTACTGTGAGACTAATTACCAACTATCATCCCTATTCCAATAAACTGTATACTATACTTAAAAGACACTGGCCCTTGTTGAAGATGGATAAGGACTTACAGAGATATGTAAGAGACTGACCCAGCATCACCTATAAGAAGGGTAACTCAATGTGTGGGATCATTAGTCCAAGTTATCCACTTGTAATGAAACCGGCAACATGGCTGCACACCATGACTATTGGCTCACGTAAATCCGGCCATTGCAGCATGTGCAAGCTAGCTATTGATGATGTACATGAGTTCAGTTTTAATGGTTCCTCAATTCTCAAAATTAAGACTCATATTGATTGTATGACAAAGTATGTAGTCTATGTCCTGATGTGTAAATGTGAGAAGATTTATGTTGGCAGCACAATTTGACCCATGAGGGAAAGAATTATTGAACATTTTAGAGCTGTCAAGCAACGTGATATGAGGTGTCCAATAGCACAACATATGTGTGACTGTACAGCGCAGGGTAAACATCTACAATTCAGATTCCATGGTCTACAGGTGACACCTAGCAACCCCAGAGGGGGCAATAGGGAGTTGATGTTGAGACAGAACGAGGCACGTCTAATAATGATGTTGAAATCTGTTAAACATGGTCTGAATATAGATCACGAACTGCAGTATTTTTTGGGTACATGAGACTGATATCGATGCTTTGGGACCGGTATGTATGTATAATTGGAGAGGCAGATTATCAGTATGTGGGGTGAACACATCAGATTTATTAAAAATGCTGATTAACCGTGTATGAAGTGTAGACATTGGATATATTAACTGTCCTTCAAGATGACACAGTGTTCTGAAAAGAAAGAATTCCTCACTTGCCGATAAATGTAAATGGTTTTTTGAAGATGTCCTATATATAACAAAACATTTTTTGTGATAGTTTAAAATACTTTTTGATATTATATTTTTAGTTTAATTGTTTCCAGAAAGTGGTGCTCAACTAATGCAGAATATTATGAACTATCAGCCTCTATAATAGTAAAGGGGATTACAGGCTTATTCGTTATATTTCCAGGAATAGTGAGATTATACTTTCCTTTTTAACCTACTAGAATGTTTGCACGACCGATTTGTGGCTGTGGCAATAGTGACTTGTGACCCATACAGAGGTGTGTGGTTTATATTCAATTTATAAGTTTTAGTATGGTGGACACATACATATAAGTAGTACATTGAGAAATACACACTTTAGAGATTTAGAGCATGCCGGTAAATCGAGCTATACATTGGAATTTAAAAATTGAATTAAGAGCGCGAATTACAATGATAAAAAATCTCTATTAACTTGCAACTAGGGGCAAGAACAGGCATAATTGTGCAATATGTCTGATAGTGAGGACAATAAAGTTTTGTCAAAACTCGCGCTACACTGACATGTTGAGTTCGAACTTCTTACTCGCATCTGACTCCACTTCTATTTTGAAGTAATTGGCGGACATGTTGGATAAGGATGGTGTTACTATTCGTAGTGTCGGCAATAAAGATATTGAGATGATTTCATGTTGGAGAATCATATGGCTGGTGAGACTTTTAATAGAATAATTTCCACCGATAGGATATTAAGCTGTATGTCGAGTTTTTAACATATCGCAAGATGCTCCAGATAAAGTGTATTGGGCATTTGCATTTAAACTTAATTTGCTGATACATTGGGGTGAATGATGTACATAATGCAATATGCTCTAGATAAAGTGCATTGGGCATTTACGTTTAAATTTAACTTTTGGACACATTAGGGGTACTGATGTATGGTTGGTACAAAGATACTGTTCTACGGTAATCCTTAGGCGGATGCTTTTGATGTTTGGTATTTAAAGACGTTGGATATCGACAATTTTGTAAGTTGGAAAGTGCTTAGCCTGGATGTGTTTGAGACACGATTCCCCATATGTAGAGTCACGTTTAGATAGGTTCTTTCTTATTGATTTAAATTCAGGTTTATGAGTGAATATAGTGAGCTGAACTGGCAGAATATCCTGGTGTACTTGTTTTGCTTATAGGACTGATTGATCTATGACCTTCTGAATATCCTGGATGGAGGATTTTTGAATGTATATGGTGAGGTTTTGATACATTATTATAGCATGTATTCATGAGTGTCCGGTATTAATATTAATTTCACAAAGCTATGTGATCTAAATTTGATGTTTTATTGTAGATTGCACAAGAATCACTTCATAAACAGTCTACACTTCTAGAGAAATATTTATTAAGGTGAGCGCGCTGTCTGGAACAATTAAAATGTTGGTAGGGTTATATCACGAACCAGGTGTTTTTTGTGGTTTTATGCACTCTTTGAATATTAGATTATGCATGTTTTTGATTGAAAAACTCCTTGTCTTATCTGTTAGTTCACTCTTTTAAGGTGAATACATTGATGGCCATTATTGACACGATTGTTGGTCTCTGTAAAACTATTGAAGTATTGACACAAGATAGCTGAGCACACGGGTGTCATGGTGGTGGTGACACTATGTATTATTTCTAGTGTGACTCAGAATTTTTTTTGTTAATTTGCTTATAGCCCTGACGAAGTCAGAGATGCTGACGCATCGTATCTGATGAAACACGTGTTGGCTATTGTTGCTACCTGGAGAAGATTGTAACTTGTGGAAGCAAAATGACCAGTGATGAAAATTGTCCAAAGAATTAAACAGCGGAGATGAAAGAAGACTGATTGGACTCTAATTGTAATGCTCAGGATCATTTGAAATTGCTTCGTTGGACCAGATTTATCTGATCTAATTTTGGGGGCATGAATGGTTGCCCTCTTCTTTCGAGCACACAAATAGACACTGATATAATTGACTGTAGGGATTATTAGGAATTTTTGCGCCCAAGGCCTTGCCACATTCTGTTTGTTTTTTCTAGTGGAATAGGACGCGTTGCATCCAGGCCAATTCCTAGTACATCGCTCGCTCTTTGCTGCCCTTACCTGCAAGTGGGGGGACCTGACCAACGACACCCAACACGTCATACCATCCAGTACCTACATATATTGGGGAAAGTGCGACATCTCACGCAGCGGTTTGCCTCTTCCCTGAGACAACATACTGCAATCACATTGGCATCACTTCGACTTCACTGGGAGGGGGATCTGCTTTTCCCACTCACGGACCCTGAATGGGCCTCAACGCTGGAAGGGTCTGTGCATATCCCAGGAATGTGCACCTATGCCAAATACAGTACTACATTATGCAAAGAGCATATCTCACACCAGCTAAAATGAACCAATACTTTGGACGTGTAGATGCCGCTTGTCCCCGTTGCCGCTTTACTGATGCAGATCTGCTACACATGTTGTGGGAGTGTCCCAGCCTACAGAGGTACTGGAGGGAAGTAGCATGGATGGATCACACTCTTCCATTTGAACAGACAACCTATATCCTACACCTTTACCATAGAAGCCAAAAACGTAAAGTAACTTCTAGGTTCCTGGATTTGGGAATTGCGGTAGCTAAGAGACTGATCACCAGGAGATGGATGACTCCTGAACCTCCTCAAGTATCAGCATGGAGGCGCTCCATGCTGACATGGGCTAAAGCAGAGAGTGTTGCACTACACTGAAAGGACACCCTGGGTATCTGCAAGACACCACTTACCGCAATCTGGGATGCCGTGTTGGCTGGGATGCAAAGCATCCACAATACTGAAATAGAGGCTCTGTCCTCGACCAACAACACCGCCTAGGTACACATACCAGAGGGGAAAGACAGACACTGAAAGGGAGGTGGATATGAGGTAAAGGTCGGCGGACGCAATCGTGCATTACGTAGCATTACCCCTTGAACACATGCCAGACTGCCCCGTATAAATAACAGCAAAAGGGGCATATTGAGTGAGGAGACCAGGGAGAGCTCCAGTTTTATCACACAACCACACTAATGTTTTATGTTGTCCCGTTTCAGTATTGCCCGTCTCCCCAGTTCACAGACCACTACTCAGCTGGCAATTACAGTGCCGGCATGCGTTACATATTTAGGTGCTACAGATCTATGACTGGCACCAGGGATTAACGTGTGAGACACATGTGCACACAGCGGTAATGCGTGTACGCTGCAAACACGGATCCATTCTGATTGAATCTGTATTGCGATATACTCACTATCAATATACCAACCAAATGGCTATCACACAAAAAAAGTTACGTACACTTCGTATGTCTGTATTGTTAATGAAAACTTAACAAAACAGATACAAACAAAAACAAGTCTGTAATAGAATGATACTTAAATACATAATTCCCCAAGTTCACGAAGAAGCCACATGTCAACTGCCAGCTGTAGAAAATTTTAAAAGATTTGTAACAAGTAGCAGGAGTTAACAAGGCACACCCCAAGAGCCCTAGGGACATATGAAGAAATAGAAATTCCTGAAAATGTTAAACGAGCACACACTGAGCAACAGCTATCAAATAAATAATAGTCAAAATAATGAGAAGAGTATTCTTGTCTTTGCAACAAATAATAACTTAATAACTAATACCGTGCCAAAACTAGATAATGGATGAGATATTTAAATATCCAACCCCACCATTCACTTAGAAATCTACCATAACACAACTGTGCAAATAATATACACACTGTGCCAAAACCAGCAACGTACATCATATAATGAGCTCCTAAGAATAATAAAACCAAAAAATTGACAATTTGCATAAATGTAACAATTCCATGATATCCACTGTTTTAAACACCTACTCACACATTGTCATACAATGGTGTTACTACAATTTGAACTAAACAACATGGAGGCACCTACAAAAATCAACATAGCATTGATTAAGCTACGGACCCAAATGTGCTTATGAAATAAAAAAGTTAGTAGTTAGAGTCTTTGTTCCTTTCACAAAGGTTACTAAACATCATGACATTCTAATAATATCACAATTCTACCATTGACAAAAGTAAAAACTGTCCCAGCTATAAGACTACTTTGAAGATACTTGGGTTGGGCCCCTGCACCAATCAGGACATAGACGCCAACTCAAGTTACAAATTCTATGGTGCAATCTACATGGCAGTAGAGTCTAATAAGAAGCAAAATATAAACAATGCAGTGGAAGGGTAGCATTGATTCTTCTAAGGTACAATCGCTTGAAATATTAAAAAAGCGGGGGGCATGGCTAACCGCCAACCAAGATGGTCGCACACTGAGATACCTCCATAGCTGCCAGTGATTGATTCCCTCAACATCCATGGCGTGCTCGGGCCGCAGTGTGCGATCGACTGAGCGGGCCGACTGCAGCAATACCACAAGGCCTAGTCAGGGCAAACTGCTGGAAGCCAGAACAGTGGGCCTGAAAGATCTGCAGGAGAGCTTGTGGCATTGGTGCGGCGGCACAGCAGTGTCAGCCCATTGAAAATGTGCCAGCCCCTGGGAGACTGTGAGCCTGGTCAGGCCAAGAAGGTCTAGCTGGTGCGACTGTTGGGGGTGGCGGTCCCCCTCCATCTTTTTTGGATACCCACACCGGTAAGGATGCAAAAGTGACTGCCGAGGGGGGCCTGTGCATGGGAAGGGGAGAGTCGCCCAACGGGGAGAGCGGCTAGAAAACTGTAGCATCTCCAGGCATAAAAAACACAAGCGCACTGTGAGGCCATCCACAACCTTGAGGCCTGTAGCAGCCTGAGAGAGACCCAGCAGTACAGTGTGGTGGCACTGTGGCCCTGGCACCGCAAGGGGGTGGCGATCTATTGGGCGGAGGATTCGGCCTGAACTCTGTGAGTAGTAGTTAGTGCACGCTTTCAGCCCTCCACCACTTGGAGACCAGGACTCAGTTAAAAACTGTGGGGCCCCATGTTCACCAAAAGACAAGGAAGCCTCGGGCATCTGTGCTCTTTCCCATGAGCCCACACACCAATGGGAGGGACGGGTATAATGAGGCAAGGGGCCCGGCAATGACTTTTCAGGGCTGGAGAGGAAAAGGAAATCAGGCTGCCAGAGACCCTGCCATACAGACCTAGAGACCTCTGAATACTCTCTAATCTGGGAAGTTCCTAGTGAGGCACAGGAGGAGACTAAGCCCACTGAATAACGGCCTTGACCATTTCACCGACAGACAGATACTGTAGTCTAGGGCTTGCACGAGCAGCGAAGCAAGGACAAATTTGACAAAGAGGCTGCTATTGAAGAGTGACACAAGGCTGGGCGAGGGAACACATGATCAGAAATCATGGATCAAAACAAACACAAACAAATATTCTGGACAAATACACCATAGTTATGGCTACCCCCTGTAGATCCACTTAGGAGTACGGAAGAAAGCAGCAGACAAGGACCTCAGCCCATAGAAGAACCCTCCTTATGGGAGAAAATGGCCGCAATCCAGGACTTGCAAGTCACAATCAAGCCAACACTGTATGCGATCACAATAGATGTTAGCCTCCTACAGGCAGACTTCCACAATATAGCCATGAAGGTAAAAATTGAGGAGTTCCAAATCAATGGATTACATTCAACAATGAAGAGACTGGAGAAACAGGTCCAAACTCTGATGAATCAAAGTGCAATCATTACAGCCAAACGGGAGGATCAAGAAGAAAGGTCCAGGAAGAATAACATCAGCGTTATGGAAGTTCCAGAGGGGGAAGGAGGCCTAGCGTGGACTTCTCCCTGGAAGATTTGATTTTGAACACCCTCCATCCAAAGAGACTATGTAAATTCTTCTCAATTCAAAGGGCACCTAGGGCATTGCCCCCCGCACCCCCCGCTGAAGCCAGGAGGACCCCCAGGCACTATAATGGCCAGAATCTTCAATTACAGAGACTGCTGCGCGATGCTCCAGAAGGCTCGAGTATATGGGGACCTTCACATTGACAACGCAACCATCAAATTCTTCCCTGATTTCACCCTACAAGTGCAAAGACAACAGTGGAGCTTCAAGGAAGTCAAAAGAGTACTGCGGGACAAAGAGATTAAGTATATGATAATGTATCCAGCCAAGCTACGAGTGATTGCAGAGGGCAAGGAATGGAACTGGACGGAAGGCTGGTGAAATGTGGGACAGAGGGGGGCAAAGGACTTCAAAAATGGGTGCCAGGATGCAGCACAGGAGTCACAACATCCTAACACCCCTAAACGACAACGCTTCTGAGACCCCACCACAGACACGTGAGCATTCTAAGCCCTTATGGGCCCTGAGACTCTGGAACATGTGGTAACACTGTTTGGGATATTGGTGTGAGACTGACCAGTGCAACTCCCAAAAACTTTGGACAGATTAGGTATGGTTTGGGGGAACTGCACGCCTTTGGCAAAGGCACCGTCTGCATGTTATGTTATGTTATGTTATCTATTTTGTAAAGCACACAGCTGCCCCAGCAAAGGGGAGTCCCAGCGCTGAAACTGCAAACTGTTATAGGCACTATGGGAGAGGCACCGCAGACCAGCTAAACAGGAAAGAGTTTTTTTTTAAAGACTTTGCGTAATAGAGCATGGTTTTTGATACTTCTGATGCTCACAGGAAGATAGTTCCAGAGCTTTAGAGCAAGGATACAAAAGGAGCGTACTCCTGCTGGGACTTTCCTCATCCAGGGGACAACGGCCTGGTGTTGGCCCATTGAGCGTAGCTGGCGGGTGGGTGTGTAAGGCGAGAGGATATTCGCCAAGATATCTGGGGAATGAAGGTTCAGAATTCTGTGGGCGATACAGAGTTTTGACCATCAATACGTTTCGCCACCGGCAGCCAATGCAGTCTGCGGATGGCGTCAGTTGTAGGACAGGTTTTTGGCAAGCCGAGTAGTGTCCGGGCTGCAGAAGTTTGTGCCATCTGTAGGTGGAGAACCTCGGCTTTGTTTGCTGCCAAGTAAAGGGAGCTGGCATAGTCCAGCCTAGATAGAATGGTGGCCTGAACGATAACCTGACGGATGGTGGGGTCAAAGAATCCCAACAGTGGTTTGAGCCCAAGAAGAAGTCCGAAGCCGGTCCCAGCTTCCACTTTGGTTTGGGCCTGAAAAGTAAGGGTGGTGTTGACCCATACTCCCAGATTTTTGACTGTCTGTTTAGGGATGGGCCGACAGCCCAGAGTGGATGGCCACCAACAGACACTCCACAGTTGAATGTCTCTCCCCACTAGCAAGATCTCAGATTTGCTTGCATTCGGTTGGAGGCAGTTGGCAGTCATCCAGTCTGCTATATCTGGTAAATCATCCCTAAACGTAAGCGCATCCTGCGCAGAGTCATCTGATAGTGCCACCACTAACTGTGTATCATCTGCATACGATACCACAGTTAATCCTCTGCTCCTGGCTACTGCTGCTAAGGGTTGAATGTATATGTTGAATAGGTTTGGGCTCAGAGCCGAACCATGTGGGACTCCTTGGTGCACGATGTACCTGGGAGCAGAAGGGAGAGACAGACACTTGAAAGGTTCTCCCTGAAAGAAAGGAGGTAAACCAGCCCAAGGCTGGACCTCCAATGCCAATCTCCTCAAAGCTCTGCAGCAAGATCTGGTGGGACACTGTGTCGAACACAGCACTTAGATCCAATAGTATCAAAGCTGACGTGCGCCCGGCATCCAGTGCGCCCCTTAGATGTTCAGTTACAGCTAGAAGGGCAGTCTCCGTGCTGTGACATGGGCGGAAACCATTCTGGGAAGGGTCAAGTAGATTATTATTTTCTATGAACCTCGTGAGAAGGGAGTTGATATAAGCTTCGGCAATCTTAGATACCCACGGCAGGAGAGAAATAGAGTGAAAGTTCCCTGGTTTAGAGGAATCCAGTTTGTTTTTTTATAGTAAAGGGACAACCTTGGCCAGTTTCCAGGCCCTGGGGACTACTGCTGTGGACAGGCATATATTGATCAGCTTACAAAAGGGAGAGAGAAGCTGAGGTAAGGATTTAAAGATGTGTCCGTGTTATGAGGTCTGCAGGGATCCAGATTTAATTTTTTTGCAAATTGTGTGCATCTCCTCTTGTGAGAGCGCCGGGAAAAGAGAAAGTGTGGGGGTAACGTGGGGCACTGTGCGGGGCCTGTCCTGATCTCGATGTGTGAGAAAGTCCTGTAGATGTGCTCAACCTTCTTGATGAAGAAGGTGGCAAGGACTTCAAATTGCTGATTTGAGGCGAGAGGGGGAGCTTTAGGTTGCCCCAACGATTTGAGATCTTGGAGTATGGAGAAGATGCATTTGGCAGGATTACTGCTGTTTCTGATCTCATCCACAAAGTAAGCTGCTCTTTCCTTCTGGATGGGCCTGTGATAATTCTTGATGGCTGCCCGATATTGCCTTTCCAGAACTGGATCGTAGTACCGTCTCCACGCCTGATACATGCTTTTGCAGGCTTTCCGGGCCGCGGCCAGTTTGCTATTATACCACGGGCTGGATTGACTGTTCTGGGTCTGTGGCCACCTAGCGGGAATGAGAGCATTATGGGAGTGCAAGATCCAGTCTGATAGGGTGCTTTCAGCCACATCAGGGAGGTTTGGTGTGCACATCAGAAGAAGGGCCTGAAACTGCTCGGTGTCAAGTTTGTGCCACTGGCGTTTTAAGACCAATTTCCGAGCTACGGCCTGAAGGGAAACTACTCCCTGAAGTGCCATGGATACCAGGTAATGGTCCGACCAACTGATCGGAATAGACGTGTTAACCATGAGGGTGGATAGATTAGAGAAGACTGGATCTAGTAGGTGTCCAGCAGAGTTGGTGCAGCCTTGGACATGCTGTGTAAGCTGGAGGGCGGCAAGATCCGCTAGTAAGTTGCCTATCTCGCAATCTTGATTGACATCTAGATGCAGATTCAGGTGACCAATTATGCTGAAATTGGCCGGTGTGATGGCCAAAGTGCCTGCTGCAGCAATCAACGTGTCCCTAAACTCTTTGGAAGGGCCAGGCAGACGATAGATCAAGAGCCCTTATAGTGTAAAGTTGGCATTGAAGCCAATCTTGATGCGAGCACACTCACAGCCCACCAGGGCCTCTTTAATAAGAGTGCAGGTGATGCTGGCACTGTTTTTCTGAGATGAGTGTAGCATAAAGGGATGACTTAGTAAGAATACTGATCCTCACATATATTAAGGTGGCAAGCGCAACCTATCCATGTTACTAGTTGTTTTCCAAGGGGCGACAGGCACTCTGCAAGTTGGGGTGGTGGGCGGTTCTAGGCACACAAAACTGGGCTGCAGGAAGGGGGAAGTTCCTGGGTTTGGTGGTTGAGTGTTTTTTCTCTATGTGGCTTTCTGGGTGATTGACACTCTCAAAGAAAGGACAATGGATAGTTTCCTACTTGTATAGCAGGGTAGCAGGGAGGGGGGAGCTACAGCTTCTGCGATGGTGAGGTGAAGCAGGGAATGAGAGGAACGTATCTCACTATATGCTGATGACATCTTGCTCTACCCAACCAATCCGACCCTCCCCATCAATACGATCCTACATATGCTCAATATTTTTGGCAGTTACTAGGGATATTTCATCAAGTGGACTAAGACACTGGTCACTGTTCTTCCCCCTATCAGATGATAATGTGCGGCTCTCCCAGTTCTGAACGGTACCACTGGTAAAGGGGAGTTTCCTATTCCTGTGGATCCATATCACCCGAGATCCCTAGTAATTCCTGTGCAAGATGATGACACTGCCAAGTTTGCTATATGTGCTCAGCAACATTTCATATAGAATGCGACAGAAAATTGGGCACGAAGACCATTCATTGCTTTGGCAGGGGGAACATTGTGCATAGCGCTTTCTAAACTTCAGAGGATGCCAAGGTGGGATAGTGGTTTCAGATAGAATCAAATAATACTAGGCAGCCAAAACCGGAATTCGTTTAATGTAAAATACCACTTTGTAAACATACCTCCTAGGTATCAAAATGTGAAACTTTCATGCGATGTTACATGTGTACTAGATGTCATAAACCATGAACGGCTAAAAATAAGTGATCACGTGAGTGTTTTAAACACAAAAAATTGCATGCTGTGAGGTAAGAATTGATGTCATAAAATATATATAGAGCTGAGGCGGCATATTTTCAGGCATGTTTACAAAGTGGTATTTTACATGACACGAATTCGCGAAGCTTACAGGATTATTTTATTCAAATTGAAGCAGGATATTAACTATCCCTTTGCCAAACTTAGCCATGCTAGGGAAAGTGCTGGACTCTTGGGGATTTGATTCACTATTTGCATTCCAAACTTAGCTTCATTGGTGAAAGAGTTTGACTCTAGAGGGATTACTTTTACTGTTCTCATGCCAAACTTAGCTACATTGGGGGAGGAGTTGAATGTTGTGAGGTGTCAGATTTACAACTCCTATACAAAGGTGCAGATTTACAAAAAACTGACGCATCAGTTTTCCTGCGCCTCTATACAATACCTTGCGATAACATGTATGCACGGTATTTACAATACGGCGCATCGTGGTTCAAGGATTGAGAGATAAGTCAGAAATTCTGATGCATCTGTTGGTGCAAAAGTAACGCACTTCTGGAATTCCTCATGAAAGTGACGCAACTCCAGCAATGCACCACAATAGATTGGCGAGTCCCATTCAAAATGCCCTGCGTCATTCCTTATGCCTGGTCAGAGCAGACCTGGGGATGCTGACGCAGTGAAGGCGTAGAGTGACGCAGTGAAATGTAAATTTCACTGCGTCAGTTCTAAAAGGTTCTTTGTATGGGAACACCCACCCTGCATACATTATACCTCACGCAGGTATAATGTGGCGCAGGGCTTTACAAGGTGACGCATCTCCCTAGATGTGTCACGTTGTAAATTGGCCACAATGTGGCTCATTGTTTACGCCGCCGATGCATCACAAAAAGTGACGCTACAGCTGCACAAAAGTGTTGCAAAAGCTTGTGAATCTGCCCCTAAATATTTAGCCAAATTTGGAAGCATGTTGTGCTCTGGAGTATTAGATTCACTAATCCCACTCTAAACTTACCAACACTGGGAAAATATCGGACTATGCAGGGGTCAGATTTGCTATTCTCACTATACACTCGGGGAGCAAAGGAGGTTGTAGGGGAATTACATTTGCTATTCCCACTCCAAACTTAGGGCCTGGTTTAGAATTTGGTGTACAGGGTACTTCGTCCTTGATAGACAGAATTCTGTCGTAAATTCCCTGTTCGCCAACTTCTCGGATAGCCCACCTCTTTTAGTGATGGGCAGACCATAAGATTTGCATCAGTAGAGCCCCAATTAGTTCTGTAAACAGCAAGCTTCCTCTAATGGCCAGACAGAGTAGGGACCGTCAGATAAAGGGCATTCTACCACCCACCCATCACAGCCAAGTAAAACCTGGCAATGAGGGACAGAAAAAGAATATTGTGAAATCTCTGAGGGTGTGGGAGGTCATTAGACTTTTGATTTTCAGACATACACTTCGGCTATTGGAGTTTGTTTCCCAGAAAGAAAAGTTTAAAAATTCTCGTTCCTGGATGGAAGCCACAGTGATTGCGGTTCCTTTCAAGGGACAGAGATTACCACTGGGCCTGCAGTCCAAATGGCCGATTGACCAAGGGACAAGTAAAAACAGGAACAAGTGAAAAGTTTTCCGCAGGACCCACATGGTTATAAAACATTAATTTGTTACTTTAACAAATATTTTTAAGAACACGCTAATGTTCAGTTCTCAGTTTTAAATAAATGATTAATTTTTTTTTGAAAATATAAATATTTAATTTATACAATTATATAAAAGTGAAATAAACTTGAACATATTTAGTACTTTAATTTTTTTATTAAATACAACGTACATATATTACTAACTACACAAACCCCCAAATACTTGAGATGGACTTTAGATAGATCCTCTTTTTGCTGAAAATACAAAAAGTTTATATTTCAATTTTATTTCAATAGCACATAAAATGTTTTAAAATAATGTAATACTACATGATTGATTTAATACAGGTATTAACTCACTCAAGTTGCCAAAAGGATGCTATTAAACATGTACCTGTTTGCAAGACAAACTGCCATGAGATGAGTTCACCTTCTGTAGATACAGAGGGGGATATGTACAATAGAAGTGGCGGATCGTGTTGTTAGCCTCCTTGGCTTAACAAACACTTCGGGAACGCAAGGCTGCACCATAGTTACAAGAATGTGGTGCAGCCTTGCGTTTTCCCCTGCGATGACGCTAAGTTTAACAACTTAGCGCCAACGCAGGCACCCTTGCACCAGAGTGCAAGGGTGTCTGTGTGCAGTTTTAGCCCCACACGTGTATTTGGGTTCAGAAAGTTATGAGCGGCACTGTTTTCCAAGCATGCTAATGAACTATATGAACAGGGACAAATTATAAGTATGCAGCCGGATATAACAGTATTTTTACTGGAACAGATTTATGATTCTCTTTGTAAATCAGCCCAAAAGCTGTAACTGTGTGCTGTCAAAATATAATTCACAAGTACCACCCACCGTGGTTCAACGGGAAACAACCTTTACAACGCAGTCATTACATCGCACTACCTTTACATAGTAGTCATTACATCGCAACATCCTTTACATAGCATGTCATTACAATGCAGCCATTACATCACATGTCACTACAACGCATGTCACTACAATGCAGGCATTACATCACAAGCCATTACAATGCATACCATTACAACACATAGTACCCTTACACTATCCAACACTTACCCTACTGTTACACTCACTGGAGTTAGAATAGTAATCTTTACCCCTACACTATCCAACACTTACCCTACTGTTGCACTCACTGGAGTTAGAATAGTAATTATTACCCCACACTATCCAACACTTACCTTAAATGCGATGTAATGGTATGCAATGTAATGGTATGCATTGTAAAGGTAGTTTCTGAAAATGCTATGTAAAAGAATGCGTTGTAAAGGATGTTGCGATGTAAAAACTGCGTTGTAAAGGCATGCATTGTAAATGTATGTGTTGTAACATCATACATTCGGTTCAACAGGACTCCGAGACTGTTGAAGACTTTGGGGTAACCACCCTTTCCAATGTTTACTGTGCCTCAAAGTTCTTAGATAGATATATTTCATATACATAAAATTCATAAATCACCAATCTTCAGCGCACCACATTTTCCAAAAGCCAAGGTTCTTTCCTATTACCTTGTAAAATTATTTGACCTCTTTGAGTTACTCAGAGAGAGCCAGGACTTTTCTAACCCAAAATATGATTTCTTAGGGGTTGTGGTACGGCATTGTTCAGAACTTGTTCATATATGATAATAAAAAGGCAGCCTTACTAAAAGCCATAATAAACTTGCTACTCAGCCACTTGGGTACAGGTAAAGTTAGGAAATGGAGAGAGAACCACAGCGAAGATTCCAAACCATAGAGGTTTAAAGCAAGGGGGTGTGCTAGCCCCCAGCTTATTTAACATCTTTGCTGCAGATCTAGACACCAGGCTGAAAGAAGCCCAAAGTGACCCCCCCAAAGTTAGCTAATCACCAAGATAGAAGTCTGCAATACGCTGATGATACTGTTCTATTCAGCCAGACCACGATTGGTCTCCAGTGTTTGATCACAAAACTGTTGAAATACTCAGAGGTGCATGGCTTATCGCGAAATTACAACAAAGCCAAGGTCATCTGTTTCCCTGCAAACTCCAGCAACCACAACAAAAAATACAAATGGCTCGCAGCAGAGAACAACATAGAGAAGACAAATATCTAGGAGTGGTGATAGACTCCAAATTTACACATAAAAAAGATCATCGAATCAAAAGACGAGCCCAGGCGAATAAACTCTGTTTTGCACTAAACACAATAAAATTGAAATTATTGTGCCCATCTAATTACCACCTTCTACAAGTAATTGCTGCTAAGTTTCTTCCTACGCTTACTTATGGCTCCGAATTATTCAAAGTAAAAAAGACGCACATGTTTTGAATTTACAACAATCTTGCCTCATCAAACACATTTTTCAGATTCCGCAATTCACATCCCAGGCGCAGGTTTGATTGGAATTCAGATTGCTCAACCAACTCCTGGTAAGGTCAACAGCAATACTCAAACTGTGCTGGAAGCTGAGAGCAGCCCAAGAAAAATCCTTGTTAGGTCTCTGCCGGACGGAACTAAAGAACCAGCCCAAAAGCAAGAAAGACTGACCCACCGCGCTTGAGCAAGCGATAACCTCCCTAAACATGCATGGAGTATGGGACACAAACAACAGCTTCCCAGTATAAAAAGAAAAAAAGTTTAATACTGCTGTTAAGCACAAAGCCTGGCTACTGGACAAAGCAATGCTTGCAAAGAAGAAACATAGATGGATGGTTTTATCCTCGTATGGGGTCCGGTCACCGCAGCCGTACCTTGTACACCAAATATCCCCAACAATACAGCCCTTACTGCTCTTGATTCGACTGGGAGCTTTTTCCTCAAAGGATCACGTCCCGACATGGAGACAAACATGGCTGACAAGTCTGTGCCGTCTCTGCGGACATGCAAAGAGTCAGTTTGACTTTTCCTGTGCATCTGCCTAGCCATCTGCACATGGAGACGATACCTTTTACTTCCAGCCCTCCGTTCTCTTAGGATAGGATCATGTCGCCCGCTGTAATAGCATCACTAAACAGCATGTCGCTACAGCTTGCATGCGGGACAACAAAGTTTTTGCAACAAGTCAGCAAACTGTTAAGGACCACAACAGACTCGTTTGGCTGACTTCAGACCTAAGTCTTGCGGCTGGCCCACTCCATCTCGCAAAGTGCAATCCTATAATTACTGGAAAAGAGGACAGCGGACATCTAGCACATCTTGAACACAGATCCAACTCCACCGCGACAGATGCAATGATGCTCCATTCCCAACTTCAAGATTGTTACACGACCCTCTACTCCCGCATATCATTTTCAATCTTGCGGCAGTCACAAACTACACAGTACAGGCTTTCAAATAATGTGAATGGTTGGAGAACAGTGGACTCTTGGTATGCTCTTGCACATAGATGTTTTTTGCACTGATTTTAGACGCACACTGTTTTATTTTAAGATTCGTGCTTGAAAATGAAATTCGTTTTAGTAGGGTTGCTTTTAAAAAGGAAAAGGGGTAATTTTTGCACAAGAAATATTTACCTAGTGGCAGCCCCAAATTAAACAAGGTACCCGTATAAACAACGTTAACAAGGCTAGCGAACACTCTGCACATTGTGTACATTAATGCGTCGTCTTGGTTTAATATGTTTAACATCGTATGTTTGAAAAAGAACAAATGCCATCAACACTTTTACATCACACCCTTGTCTGGTCTATCCCAAATGGCACAGTGCACGTACTCAGACACCTAAAGCCACGCAACTTAAAGCGTAAATAGATACGTTGTCATATTTGGCGCATTTTATGCAAAAAAAATTATGGTTTTAACTAACTAAATAATAAAGTTGTTTTATGATCAAAAGGCAGTGTCACAATGCTCACCATTTTTGTCTTTCAGGGAGCAGTAGCAACAAAGAAGTTCTCAAGGTGAAAAATGTGAATCTGCTTCCTGTTGACCTATGTAATAGCAGCTCCTGGTATGAAGGGAGGATTGTTGAGAACAGCATTTGCATCCAGTTTTCAGGGGCTGATGGAATAGACACTTGCAAGGTAAGAAAACAACGTCATTGCCATAAAATTCTCATGAGAATTTGGGACCAATTCGATTGACCTTTTAAATTCATATGAGAATTTAGGACTAACATATTGGTGTTTATAAATCCATATGAGTATTTAGGGCCAATTTAATGGTCTTTCTAAAGTTCACTTGACAATTTATGTCGTTATTAAATTCACGTAGGAATTTATTCCAATATAATGGTATGGCCTTTCTAAATTCTTATGCTCATGTTGGACCAATACAATGGTCTTGCTAAATTCATATGAGAATTTATAACCAATCCAATGGTCCTTATTTTCTCATATAAAAAGTTAGGACCAATACAATGACCTTTTGTATTTTTTTTAAATGATTGAGTGCCAGGGCACAGAAGTTTGTTTAGTTGTGTTTCAGTGATTGTGATACAGGCGCAGAGCACCAGACTATGTGCATCTACTGTATTTTTTGTGCACTAAAACTACCATGCAAAAAGCAGATTGTTGTTCATTGTTCTAAATTTAAATTCTGAGGTTTGTCAGATTTGTTTTCAAATACCTTAAGTACATTGGACACAGACTAAGGGCCTGATTTGGGCCTTATTTACAAAGGTAAATTTACAGTTTTGTGTATTATTTATTACTATTAAAGAAGGTGTTTTAAGAGTAATATCTTTACGACTGTGGAGTCTCCCACTCATGGCAGAGACTGAACACATACAAGGACTGTCCTATCATTTCATGTGCAGAGTCTCCGCCACATGAGCAGAGACTCTGCAGTCGTAAAGATAGCACTCATAAAATACCTCTGTGAATAGTAAAACATCATAAACTTACATAACAGTGTATGTTTACCTTTGTGAATCGGCCCACACTGTTTGGCTGTTTCCAGACAGCAATATTACGTTTTTTAGTATTACTATTCACCTTTTCAGTAGGCAGTGATTTTCTTTTTACTGCTCGGTTTGCCCAGACAGTTGTTTTATTTTCAAGATCCCTTACCAGTTTCCGAACATTCTTTATGAGTCCCCTATAACACCTTAGAACCCTCCTAAAATAGCACTTTCACTTAATTCCACTCTTGCTGTCCTCCATTACAGTTTGGAGGAGAAGCTATTTCTCTACACTACATATGTGCGTTCTTAAAGTAGAATACGTTTTATTACACTGTTTGCCATACCCTAATATAGCCCAAATGATGTTTGTCTATTACTTCTTTCACATAGTTTCATAGGTATCAGCTCACATTCTGTTCAGATTCAGAGGTTCCTGGACTGATGGGGACTACCATTGCATGATCTTTCGTTCAGTGGTTGCATCTATTTTTTGCTTTTCAGTCTCCATTCATGCAATGATGACACTCTGAAGCCCTGATGAATGTAGACTGAAAAGCACTTAGTATGTAAATATATACCCTCAAGAGCCAAGAGGACTTCATCCCCCAACAAGTAGTGCGCCAGGAGGCACATTTGCAGAGTGAGGGACAAAGAATATTCTTGATGATTGCATAGGTAGTGCCTATATGATTCTATGAGGGCCATTGCCAAGGACAAACTGTGAATACCGGGTGTTTTTAACAAAGTGTAAAACCCATATATAGAAATATTATACATAAGGTTTCAGTGTAGCTATTTAGTATAATTTAACTTTCACCTTTGTATTCATCTGTAAAAATAACTACATCAAAAATGCATTTTCCTTTTTCACAGCAACACCGGAGGTCCAAATGATATCAGTAGTCATGAATACAAATGAAACATTGTAAAACAGATATATTGATATATTTTACAGAAAGTTTCAGTCTAGCTGTTTAGTAATGCACAATGTGTGACAGGGCCCTCTCTAAAGGGATGAACACAAAATATCCATGTAGGACGATGTCCATTTCATATTATCTTAAAACCTATCATAGAAAACGTCTCCAACTGGCGATCTACAAGAGGGAAGCTGGAGGACCATCTACATCAGTGGCAGCAGCAACAATACCAAGCCAGAAAGTCCCTTTAGAGGTACAGACTACTACAACAGATATGGCTCCACCGTTTTTATGAATGGCCACGTATTGCATGGACTGTGGTGTTGGTATAACAGCTGGTGAGCCGTGTGTTACAGCTTTTTAATTAATACACAGAGGGGCATATTCTCAAGGATGTATCGCCGAGTTATCGGCACTTTATCGCAGCCAAAGTTGTGATAAATTTAACGCCCCATTCACAAGGTGGTGCTAACAACCCATATCACCAGTTTACCTCCGATAGCATCCGCAAAAAACATCGCCACAGATGACCCCGGCAACTATCGCTAATAAGATGCAGAGTAGGCGTTCCCGAGCAAAAACCCGCAACAACACCACTCCGCAACATTCGCAACTACCAGCCAGATTGGCAATAAGATCTCAAAACATGCGATAAGGCGCGTTAGCAGCAGGAAATTAACACCTGATCTGACCTGGTGCAAAGTCGGACGACAACCGGCACCAGAAAAGGGAGCCCAGCCCACAGCCACACCTGATGACCAGCAGATACCATGGAGCCCTGATCATGCAGCTCAGAGCCCCAACAGAGCCACAACACCCACCGCCACCACCCCCAGGACTGCCTCCCCCCCTGGACCCCTCCTGCCCCCCCCACCCAGACCACCACAGAGGCAGCGCGGACAAAGACAGCAGACCCTCAGGAAACGCACCAGCCTCACAGACCTAACACCAGACAGGCTGTGCTGCACCTGATGGCCTCAGGTACCTCCCCACCAACAACCACCAGAGTCGGATGAGTCTCACAGCCAGCCCCATCCAAGTTCCCACACCTCTCCTGGATGCCATCAGCTTGGTACCTCAGTACCTATACATCCCCACAATGCGCAGGACCAGCTGGAGACCAAGCAAGGACTATACGCCATCGCTGGATTCCCGCACGTGTTGGGGGCAATTGGCTGCACACATGTCCTACTTGTGCCCCCTGCCAACACTGCACACAATTACCGCAACAGGAAGCACAAACATTTCATCAATATGCAGGCAATAGTGGACCACCGGGGACTCTTTACCCATGTTGTCGCCAACTAGCCAGGCATCTTTCGACAGTCCATCATCAACCAGCGCTTCCAGGATGGCACCCATGGGAATGCACTGCTCGTTGGGAAGTACCAAAAGAACACACCACACACCTCAACTCAACAATCATGCAACTCACAGCTCTGGCAATGCACATGTTACAAAATCACATACAACATGCCAAACAACATGCCCACCCACCAAACATGACAGCACAACTTACTGTGGTAACCTGGGCTAGCCATGTACATGAGCCTTCAACGGTATGGCACCTCAATAGTGGAATGTGGGGAGAGGTGTTAACCAGGCATGTGCGAAGGAGACAATTGACCCATGAATAAGAATGTACACAATGCCAAGTATGGCGGAGATGTGCTGGACAGACTGCTGTATACAGACCACAGACATATCCATGTCTACATGCACTGCTGGTGTTTGGAGTGTAGTGGACAGTGGTCACCCCAGCCAGTGGAGAAGATAGCAGAAATCTAGCTTGTGACGCCCCGCCTGTAAACGTGTGCAGAGTGGGCTGTCCCGGCGTACGCCAGGCCAGCGTGTGTGTGTGAATAAAAAGCACATAGCTCTGGGCGTGGTTCTCTTCCAGAATGCCCAACGTGTCTGCCAGGGTGGCGCCTCCCAGCCCGCCAAGAGGCCGCCGTCGTCGCCGTGAGCGGTGTTGTCTGCGATCCTGTGCGGCTGCTGCACCCCAGGCCTCTGGTTCCTAAACCCATTTTGCCCGCCCCTGCGCAGCCAGGCCTCACTGCTCACCTGCCGACACCGGTGTGTGTCAAAGAGGGCCCACCACGTGCCGGCGCAAGCTCCAAGCCCGAAGCCTGTCACCTTGGCAGCCTCCTCAGTGCATCACGGCCTCCGCAACACAGGCCCGCTGTACTCCTGTCTCGTTGACGTACTCTAACGCTGCCTCTGACCTACACTATGGTCAAGTAGGTCACACATTTGGAACTGAGTCTTGATTATACAATGGCCGAGTACACATATCAATGCAGAGTTTAAATCTCTACACTCCCTTCGATGTGGTGACACCAAGTCTCTGCATAGCATCCCAACCACACTTGTCTGTGGGCCCTTGATGACTATGCCTTTGGCTTAAACTGCGGTCCAGCAGGCCTCACAACAATCCAAGGCAGGAAACGGCATAGTCGCTGGCTGAACACCCGTTCAGCTCTGGTGCTTCTACCTCCGTCAACCACAAGTCATTCCCACATGCTATTTCAACATCATGTGTTAGAGTTCCAGGAGGAGCTTGCTGAACAGTGGCTGGCCTGCGCGGACTGCTGCCTCCGGCCTACACAACGGTCAAGTAGGCAAAACATGTGGAACTGAGTCTTGATTTGTGTATGGCAGAGTTCATATCATTGCACGCAAGGAGAGGTATAAGTGGAAGACACGTTTGGGTCTGGAGGAAAAAAGGATAATCATTACGGAGGTGGTCGAACACTGCCAACAACTGCTCTCGTGTCACTAACTCTGTGCATTGCGAGCCAACAACACGTGACTGTGGGCCCCTGCTGACCGCTTCCTCTGGTCTACACTGCGGTCGAGGAGGTCCCACATTGGGAACTCAGTCTTGATTTATTTATGGCAGATTTTATATCATTGTACAGGCCTCATCGCAGACTGCATCCCCTTTCAGCTCCGGTGCCACTAAGTCTGTTCCCCGACATCCATGGACACTTTCTGGTTGAACTTTGGTGGTGACTGAGTCTATGGACTGGGGGTTGTCTTCATCATCATGTCAGTGATACTGACTTTGTGGCAAAAACGAGGCTGTAGCATTCCACTCCTCCATTTGCCACTTCTGGCCGGCTTCTGCCCTCTGCATCATGCCTTGGAGGACACCTTCCACTGTTCCCCGCAACCCTCCACTACATCCACCTTCGACATTGACGAGGACCTGCTCAGCTCGCGTGGCCCTATCTCACTGCACCACAAGTCACCGTCCCGTGGCGGTGTGCCTGTGCCGGCCACAGTGCATCCGGGGCCACTAACTCTGTGCAGCTCAAGTCATGGACCCTTTCTCAATGAATGTTGGATGGCCTGGGGCTCACCAATGCCATGTGTCTGTGGCCATGCGCTGACCGCCGCCTCCGGCCTCAACTGCGGTCGACCAGGGTTCACACATCAAATCGAGTCCTGACCTACCCCAACGTTGCATCACCGCAGGATGTACAAGCCACCCCCTCCAGGATCAACTCCATGCAACAGGTGCCAGAGTTGGAGGTGTCTTACTGCCAGACGATCAGAGTTGCTCACACCTGTCGTGGGTGCCGTCATCAGCTTGATACCCTGCTCAGCTCTTCAGGTGCCACTAAATCAGTGCACCACAACTCATGGACCATTCTGGTTGCATATTGAGTGAACACTATACTTTCTCCGGCTACCACCATATGCTTCACAGTTGTTTCTGTTTTGCTGGTGTTTTTTGTTTCCGCTTTAATTGTGATCACTGTTCAAGTTGTTGCCAGCACCAATGACTCCATGAAGGTTGGCTTACACTCACCCCACAAACATCCAGCACAGGCGTCACTGTACATGTGACCCTGGCAATAAAGGTGTCAAGCGCAGGTGCCCTTAGCCAGTTCAACAAACTATCTGAGTGTGTCTGTGTGCTCATGATGTATACATTAAGGCCCCGGGCCCTACAACATTACCTTGTGCCGTGTACAGCGGACGCAGCCATGTCACCGCAGGCAGCGGGTGAGACCTTGCACATGTAGCTATGTCGTTCCCCACTCAATATGTAAGAAGAGTGAACTGGGCTGGCGTACACCAGTCCAGCGTGGGGGTGTGGATGATTATCCCGTGGCTCTGGGTGTGGTTCAGTACTGGAAATGTGCAAAGGCATGTGTCTCTGTCGCAGTGTGGCCTCCGTTGGGGAGTGTAGGCGGTCCCTGTTCGGACTTAGACACCCACGTATGTGATCTAGTTCGGCTTCCATGAGGTAGAACCCCACCCACACCTGTTCAGCCACCCCCTTCTGGCAGTCTGACACGTCGCCTTGGGATGCGATGTGTGCTTCGGTGGGCTGCTGGGAGCCAGCCGTGGTGGTGGGTGCGTCCAGCTGTGTGGTCTGTGCAGGAGGTGGGGCATCCTCGATGCAGCTGGGCTGCTGCTCCTGGAGGTCGATTGCCTAAGAAGTCCATGAACTGTTGTATGGCGTCGGTGTCGAAAGTGTGAAGGTCCTCTTCAGCATCACTGTAGAGTTGTCTGGTCTGCTCTGCTGGAGGTGTTGCTTGTCCCTCTGCAATGTGAAGGGGAGACGCTTGTTGACATTGTGTTGGCATGTATGTTGACGCATTGTTCAAGTTTACATAGAGACTGCATGACAATGTACATTGTGACTGTTTGGGTGGAGCGGACTATTTGATGCGGGACAGTGGACAGTTGGACTACATGACGTAGGTGAGGTTGTACACATACATTTTCGTCTCAGTTTCCTGCTAAGTCAGATGTGATTGGCCATTTTGTACGCACAAGCGGACCCAGTTGTGTCCTCTGTTCTGCAGTGTAAGTGTTGCACTGTGTACCACATTGTCGTCCATATGGATGTGCTGTCATTGCTATGTGTGTGTGCTGCATTGTGGGAGAGTTGCCCCTGCAGCTGTGATTTTGCTGCCCCTTATCCCTTGGAGGTGGTGTGCCTTTGGCTTTTGTGCTTTTAAGGTGCTGTGATGTTGGCGACTTGGGTCATTTGTGCTCTTGGACGGTTTTTGTACTCTTGTGCATTTTTTGTCTGCAGATGTATTGTAGACATTAGTGGTTGTTTGTGCACGTGGATGTGTCAGAGTGTGACCTGCTCCTATACGGATGTGGTCCACACTCAGCCACCTCAGTGTCGTGGCGTGCACGATGTCATGGTGATTGTACTCCAGCCATGCTGCTCGTCATGTAGTGTCACTTGCATTGTCAGTGTGGCTCACAAATACACATTTTTACTGTGTTTGGCATGGGTGCATGTGTGTGTTGTGTTGTGGAATTGGTGATGTGTGGGGTGGGACCCATTTGGGCACATGGTGGACGGGGGCCTACTTGATGTTTGTATGTGTGCTGCAGTGTGCCACGGGTATCAGGGACATGACCCAGGGTCATTGTGGGTGTGCGGTGCGCTACACGTCGTTGTGCATGTGTGCCATTGTGCCTGTCACGCCCCGTCCCCCCTGTCCCTGTTTGTTACTCACCCTGTTGATGTTGCATCAGCTCATGTCGAGCAGTGTCCGGACTTTCGACTCCTTGCACCATCTCCACACTGATGGCTGTGGCCACCATTTGCTCCAGCTCCTCCTGTGGCGTAGGACTCCCAACTCCATTCACCGTTGCTGCTTTCCTGTTGGCAGCAGGTTTCTGCTTTGTTTGGCTTTTCAAATATTGCCAGCGCATCTTGGCCTCCTCGACTCTCCGACTGCATTCACAATGGAATGCCATTTTTCTGTCTGTGTTGCCAATGACACGGTGGAGGTGCCAGACAGTTGTTGTTGGTGTTCTGTCACCTCCGTGACGACGATTAGGTTGTCATGTGGACTGAACCGCGTCTTCCTCTTCCTCTTCTCCTTGGCCTTCCGCAACCCCGAGGGTCCTTGCTCGTGGTCTGTGGGGCTTGTGGGGTTTGTTTTGACCTGGGCACTCGGTCTGGGTGCTTCCATGTTGCTATGCAGTTTATTTTGTTTTTGGTGTGTTTTTCTTGTTCTGCTTTTATAGTGCATTTTCCCACATGACGTGTGGGAATTGCAGGTCTGTCGTTGGTTATTGCTGATCTTTGTATCTCAATTGGCCTCATCACAACTTTTTGGGCGTTTGTGTATCGCATTTTTGCAGCGTTGCGTTGATTGTAACGTGGTCATTTGACGCGTTATTGTGGGACTTTCACATGGTGACGCCGGGTTCAGAATACTACGTTAACGCGGTGTTGTTTTCCCATGATAGACTGCGATCTGCAATGTTGCGTTAAGCTAATTTTGTGATGTTTATCACATGTTCTTGAGAATATCCCCCAGTATTTTTTCCACCTTTTGTATTGTTTGCACATTTCATAAGAGGAGTTCATAGTGCACAGCAAGAAGGCAATGCAAAGATGAAGGACCCTCGACTTCAATAGCAGCAGAACACCACCAAAGCAGAGAGTTCATTCAAAAGTCCAATCTCAACTTCAAGATTTGGCTCCACAGTTTTCCCTGATAGCATCATACTGCATGGATAAATCATGATTTACTTTTTCACTTTTTAAATATAAGTCAACAGTCTGTGTTTAAATCTAGTAAGTGCATCAACAACATATACAAACATATTCAGATTTTTTACAGAACACTGTTAAATTTTGTAATCTCTTTTTTAAAACTATCAACTGTAATATACGTGTCTTTTTCTGCAACTCCTCCTCTTAACAACTCATCATTTTCCCTAGAATCCTGCTAAGGACCAAAGAAACAAAACTGCACATCACCACAAACCTTTTCTACATGTGCCATACTACCATGCAAATGTGCTCTACTGATTTCTCCTAAACATAAAGCAAGAGTTTTCGCATAATACAGCCTCCTACCTAAAGATTGCATTGTTGAGTGGTATGACTTATTTTGTGTTTTAAACTTCGCCTTGGATAGATACATAGGAGTTTTCTTCATATATCAATGAACTGCTGTCGAATACTAGAAACACTACTACAGTTTCATTTGTATATGGTACCCTGACTACACCTTCCTTGTACCTCTTCTGCAAAAACCTCTTCTACAATTCTAGGTACCATCATCTCTTTTCAAATAGGAATACCATTCTTCATTTTATAACATCGTCCTCTTTAATCAATAGCATGAACTAATTTGTTGTCCTGGAGTTAGCTTTCTTCATTAAAGAAAGTCTCTGTACAAGAAGTATGTATCCATTGTCAACTAAAAACTGTACAGCAGTTACTTCTATTCACTAATCTTTTCTTCTGGTTTTGTCTCCTCATGCAAAAATACGATTTTGTCAAGAGTCTTCATTCTATTTAGAATCAAAATGAAAAGCCTCCTCTTCAAAGCAAAGGCATTTTCAACTACTCTCTCAAACCGTTCTTTCTGTTTCACTGCATTGCTCCTTCTTCTACACTTTTTAAAATTTAACATAAAATGTTCCTAATTATATGAGTGCCTGAGTAGAGCCAGAGTGTTTCATCAGTGCACACATGTGCCTCAGTATTTCAATGACTGCATGGGTTGTAAGTGAGTGTTTAGATGGCTGCATAGGTTCTGAGAAAATGTTATAATGGTTGCATTGTTACAGCCTTGTTAATTGCATAAGTCAATAGATAATACCTAGTTGATTTGATGAATGTATATGTAGTGCCTGCATACTTTAATTACTACATAATTTCTGCTTGCCTGATTGCAAGAGTACATGTATAGTTTCTGGATAATTGAATAAATCCATGGATAGCGAGTCACTGATTTGATGACTGAGTAGTGGCTGGGTGATTCCATGAGTGACTGAATACTGCCTGTGTGACTGAGAAAGTACCTTCATTCCTGTTGGATACATAACAATTGTCATTATATCTCTGAATCATTGGTTATCTCCTTCTGTCAGTATCAAACTACCTGTTTTACTGTACACATGCTTTACTTCTGAGCTATGTGTAAGTGAAATCTAGGTATCACACTTGATATATAACTGTATACAGAGCACTCTAGAAACATACATTGCTTTGGTGTTTCTAGCGAATCGTCGTCACTCGATTGCTTGAACCTGAGCTGAGCGCGCGATAGAGTCGGAGGGCGGCAGAGCCTAAAGCTGCTGAGCCGGAAGCCACTCTGTACCTGACCCTGCACCTGTACCCAGGCGGTAGAGAAGCGGCAAGCGGTAGAAAGGCTGCAATAGCCCCCTGACCATCGGAGCTGCTGTACTCCCTCCGTACTCACGCTACTCCACTTTCCTGTAGCCTGTAGCTGTGCTGGCTGCATTAATCCCATTGACTGGGGCTGGGGCTTGTGTCTTGTGGCATATTGGTACCAGGAACGTGGGGGGTACGGTATGCACACCAGCTGCAATTTTAGAAATCTCTCACCTGCAGCAACATCAACATTAAGCAGCAAGCACCTTTGTGGTGGGGATTCCTGTGTTAGCTTTGGCGTAACGGCTCCTCTACAATGGCCCAAGGATTAAGGAATAAGGACTGGGGAAGCGTCTAAGCCAGTGCGTCAGTGGGTACGGTCTTGGTATTCACCCCCTTTCTGCTGACTTTCCGTGACATCTGTTCTCCTGTACCACTGCCAGACCAATTGCCACCAGTTGCCACCAGTTAGCTCAAAGGTTGTTTGACATAGCTTGTGAACACGAGTGTGGTTGCCATTAGATGGCGGCTGGGAAGTGAGGCCCAAAGAGAGCCGTGGAGGTGGCCCAGTTAGTTCCGGGTGCAGCCTGCGGTTCTCCCAGGTTGCCCCACTCGCAACTGGTGCTCAATAACGCCAGAGAGTCTCCATTTTTCAGCTATTTAGTATAGTTTCTATTTTTTCAACTCTCAGACTAGGGTTGTCGGTACATCTAGCAGCGCTGTGTTAGGGAGTGCCTGTACTGGTAACCTGTGGAGAGCCAAGTACAGCCCATTTAGTCCTTAACAGGCACCACACTGTAGTCCCTCCTGTGGATCCTTCATCAAACCTTAAGAGCCTCCAAAATGTATTTACGGATCATCAAACCAAAATCATCATCTATGATAGTAGGTAGCATGCACTCAGGCAAAGAAAGAGCTCCTGTTCCCCCCACAAAAAGAACAAAGAAATTGCAGGAGTCAATAACATCAAAATAAGTAAAAGCAAATACTTTAGGAGGAAACCAATTGCAAATTTCACCGATCGCACAAATGTTTCAAAAATCTTTAACAATTCCACACAAATTTGATTTTATGAAAGATCCAATTGGAGCCATATTGTCAACACAAACGGCGACAGAAACAACTAAACTTCAATCCCCGATTAAACCAGATTGTATAACACGAGAATGAAAAAATGCGACCAACTTTAATTACCATGGGAAAAAGGAAAGGGAAGGTGTCTTAAAAGGGCATATCACGGACTTTAAAATGCTAACACTAGCATTAATAATGCACAGTGCCAATGAGGAGTTGGAGGTACTAGGAATTTAAAGTGGAAATTAAAAATACTAAAATTGAGATAGAGTCTACGCCTCTCATACCTGAGATAAACTTGGTTAACCAAGAGTCATCGGCAGAGAGCTCTCAGGAACTCCAGTACAGAGTTAATAGTGGCAGTAAGAATTCCTTGGGACTAAACTTAGACATAAGACTGGATCCGGGGAACAGCATACCCATTTCAGGTGATTCAGAAGACCATCAAGAAAAAAAAGGCAAATGTGGAACAAAGGAGGATAACTTACAGCTGTGGAGTACTCCGAATAACAATCATACCTACAAGGACAAAAACAAAGGTCCAAGTACGACAAAAAAGAAAGAGGACGATAAATTAAACTCTCCAGCTGGATCCATAAATACATCACTAAGTGACTCTGAATGTCAGAAAACTCAAAACTCAGTAACTTCAGATAAACATGATTTAGGGTCAATATGGGATATATTTTACAGAACTTCACACCTAAAATTAGAAGCTCTTACGCTTCAATCAAATAAAATGGTGGTACAAATTGATTTACTCAATGTCATGGCAAATGCGGTGGCCGGAATAGATCAGAAACTATCAACGCTAAACAGCTTGATAATTAGAGCTCAAATGCAAGCATCTGCCTCCTATTTAGAATGTACATGTGCCCTAATAATAAATAAATTGGCAACAATACCAGATGTGAGGAATACTATCCTCGAAGACTTAAAATTGAGTCTTCAAACTGAAAGGTCGAATGAACAACTAGAAAATAAGAAAATAAAGGATATTGAATCAAACTATAAACCCTCAAAGTGATGTAGTTCAATTGAACTCACTAAGTGAAAAGACAAATACAGATAATACAATATTGGCAACAGGACGAGACCAACAACAATAAGGGTTGATGTCAAACAATCCTCAAAAACCTACAGGATTGTCTATAGATGAAAACGCTGAGGACCAGGGGGACAAGCAATTAACATTCTTTAATCTGTCAAAAAACATAAGAAAAAGCTACAGAAAGCAGGAAATAAGTCTAAACGTAACTCGTATAACAGTATACAACACCAAAAAACTGGACAGAAGGAGACTAGAAAAATTAGTACAAAGCAATATAATGAAACACCAGGAAACCAGGGTATAGAATCACATGGAAAATGTTTATTCAATCTAACAAAAAAAGCATGAAGTACTTTTCACTATTCGATAAAGGTAAAAGAGAAAAAATGCTAAAGGAACTGAGTAAAGTGGATAGTGAATCCTGTGATTGAGAGAATTCGCCTTTTTCAGACATAGAAGGGATTCATATAAACAAAACGCAAAAAGAAGCGGTGTTGTCGGAAGATCATAAACCACTAGATAAGATGTCAGTTGCTAAGGCAGATGTACTACTAGAAAAGGCTAAAATACAAAAGCATTCCTTGACTCCGGTAAAAATTGAAGAACCTGGGAATCATGAAACAGAAAGTTATCCAATGCTTCCAATACAAAGAACAACCTGGGTATATCAAAATTTAAATCAAAGTCTAAGGCAAAGTTCAAAACAATATCAAAATCAAAACCACCCAAATAAGAGTATGTACACGACACCAAAGGGCTTGATTGAGCCAATAAATATTCACCGGGACCTATCAAATGAGGAACATGTAACCAGTGTAAAGGATGGAAGTGAGAAATCAACAATCAATGGTAACACCCAACTTATATTTAATCCTGAATACTGCTCAAGGGGTAGACATGATATATTAAACCAAGGGAATATCCTACGTCTTTTTAAAGCTATCCGGCCCCTAGAAAAAATCACAAGTAAAAACATCGAAGCTATTGCATTTCTTTCAAATAAAGAAAGTAGCCAAGAAATGACATTGTTAACTCTGAATTCTTCCTACCTAGTGGAACTAATCATTAACGAGAAAGAAACGTTCTTAATCTGGGGAAGAAAAATGAGTAGGCCTTCCCAAACATCACACCCAAGTCCATTTACTTCAAATGAGAGCCCCAAATATCAACAGGAAAATAGAATTCAACAGGTGTTCTCAATATTGAAAAACCCTGTAGGGAAAACAGATAATGCAGTAAAATCGATAATGAATAAATCCCAAAAAGAAAAAACAATCAGATTAAATGAAGGATGGATTACAGCAGCCCTTCAGGGGAGAACCCAACCTTGACAGTATAACTAAAAAAGGAGGAAATATAAAAACACAGTGAATCTATACAACTCTATTCTTGGAACATAAATGGGATACATTCAAAAATAAAAAAAGCATATCTAACATCAATGTTAAACACCTACCAGAGTATATTTTTACAGGAAACGTGGCCTACAAACTCACTAATGCTGGAAGGCTATAAAGGATACCTTGAGCCGGCAATTAAACTAAATAAATATGGCCACCCTAGTGGGGGCTTAGCAACATTTATAGCTATAGATCTGAAAATGGAGCACGAACAACTGGTTTTAAATTATAACAACCTACTAATAGTAAGGCTACGGTACATGGAAAACAAGAAATTAAAGTCATTATTACTTATAAACCTATATATACATCCTACAGCAAGCTAAAGGAAGACCACATGTTCTATCGTTATTCATTTCTTACTGCAGCAAATGATTGAGGATCCATTTATCAAATATATATTCTCAGGGGATTTTAATCTAACTCTATTAGTGCCCCATTTTAGGACGACTCAATCACACAACAAGATTTTCTATGGGCAATTCCTCAACAAATGTTACCTACTGAAATTAGTATCACATGAGGTAAAATTGAACTAACTTTCCTTATAGATAGATCTGAGACCTGGCATCTGGCTTGGCAGTTTGGGCTGGACTGTTCCCATAATGAACAGGGTCAAGACTGATTTGCAAATGGCTGGGTCCGAACTGGGGTGACAAAGTGAGCTAAAGAACGATGATGGATTAAACCCAGATCTGTGACTGGGAGTGAGTGTCTGCAAAAAGTTTCAGTGCTCCGTCCATCATCTCCTTGCGTTTGCTTTTTCACCCTAAGTTGGCAGGGTATGGCCCTTGTTCACTTTGCCACTAGATGTAAGCTAGCCTGGCTGATGGGGGTGTTACCCGAACCAGTCCCAGGATGCTTGTTTCCGGTCCAAGAAAGACCTAGCTTGGCAGTTCGGGATGGACTGTTCCCAAAAGTAACAGGGTCAAGACTGATTTGCAAATGGCTGGGTCTGAACTGTGGTGGCGAAGTGAGCTAAAGAATGATGATGGATTAAACCCATATCTGTGACTGGGGGTGAGTGTCTAAAATGTTTCAGTCTTTAGTCCATCATCTACTTGTGTTTGCTTTGTTCGCCCTAGGTTGGCAGGGTTTGCCCAGATAGGGGTCCCTTGCTCACTTTGCCACTGGATACAAGCTAGCCTGGCTGATGAGGGCTGTTAGCCCGAAACCATTCCCAGGATGCTTGTTTCTGGTCCAGGGAAGACATGGCTTGGCAGTTCGGGCTGAACTGTTCCCATGGGGCACAGGGTCAAGACTGATTTGCATATAGCTATGTTTGAACTGGGGTTGCGAAGTGAGCTAAAGAACGATGATGGATTCAACTCAGATCTTTGACTGGGGGTGAGTGTCTGAAAAGTTTCAGTGCTCCATCCATGATCTCCTTGTGTTTGTTTGTTAGGCCCTAAGTTGGCAGGATATGCCCGTAGAGGACCCCGTGCTTACTTTGCCACTGGATTCAAGCTGCTCTGGCTGATGAGGGATAATAACCCGAAACCAGTTCCAGGATGCTTGTTTCCGGTTCAGGGAAGACCTAGCTTGGCATGTTGGGCTGGACCGTTCTCATAAGGAACGGGGTCAAGACTGATTTGCCTATGACTGGGTCTGAACTGGGGTGGTGAAATGATCTAAAGAACAATGATGGATTAAACCCAGATCTGTGACTAGGGGTGAGTATCTGAAACGTTTCAGTGCTCTGTCCATCATCTCCTTGTGTTATCTTTGCTTGCCCTAAGTTGGCAGGTTGTGCCCAGTGGTGGGTCCCTTGTTCACTTTGCCACTGGATTCAAGCTAGCCTGGCTGATGAGGGGTGTTACCCCGAAACCAGTACTAGGATGCTTGTTTCCGGTCCAGGGAAGACCTGGCTTGGCAGGCAGTTCGGCCTGGATTGTTCCCATAAGGAACAGGGTCAAGACTGATTTGCAAATGGCTGGGTCTGTACTGGGGTGGTTAAGTGAGCTAAAGAACGGTGATGGATTAAACCCAGATCTGTGACTCGGGGGGGAGTGTCTGAAAAGTTTCAGTGATCCGTCCATCATCTCCTTGTGTTTGCATTACTTTAAAAATGTACATTAGAAATGTAGACTTATATGGGAGTTTGATTAATAGGCGTATCACACTGATGAGAAAAAATACATGAGATGAACTGTATCTATTAGAAGGTATGTGTTTAAGAGGTTAGTAGTGAATGTTTTGGGAAGTAATAGAAAAATTAATTAGTGCCTGTTTATCACATTGTGTATTTTATTGCAAATTAACTGTAGAGTTTTGTGGGAAGTTGTAATTAGGAACTAAAAATGTTTTAAAGGTCTAAACATTATGTGCCTAATACATACATCTGTAATTTGCATTCTGTGAGTTGTAGTACTTTTAGTAACATTATTAAATAGGAAGAGTGTAGTGAGAAATAAATGATGAATACATGTCTGCGTGTATATGAATTGGAAAGAAGTAATACTTGTTAGCTATATATTGGGAAGTGTTTGTCAATATGGTTTTAAACTTATATGACCACTTTATATCTGCTTAGATGGTGAGATATAGTTTTTGTGCTTGCACATAGGTACATATACGGTGAGACTTTGAGTTTGCTTAAAGATACAGAGCGGTAAATAGTTTGGGAATGATGGCTTGAAGTGTACATCTATTAAGAAATCACATGTATGTTTACATGGTGATCTATGTTCAGTAAGGCTGATGAAAATTTCATGTGTAAGGTAAGGGTAGTGTTTTTCTTTAAACATGTTTTTTTTAAATTGAGAAGGATTAACAGTGCAGAATGCCTCAAGAGTTCTTGTGCTAGCTTCATTTCGAGTGTAACTTTTGTTTGAGATATGCTGAATATGCTGAATATATGTTTTAGACGCAGAAGAAGTATTTGAGAATTGATGTAGGTATGCCATTCACAAAAGGTTTTGTGCTCTGGAAAATTTCAAAATGTTGTTTTCTGTTTTAGAAACTTACTGATGCACGCTCAGTAGCAAAGCAATGTCAATTTCAGTTTCAATTTCTTTTTATTGTTTGAATAATTAAAATCTTACAATATAGTAACAATATTTCCTCTTATAATAAATATATATTGATGCAAGTTTGATTTAAAACGGTTAAGTTAATAAAACGTACATTTAATAAACTGATCAATTTAATCTTTATAGTTAAATATAGCAGCACTTAGTAGTTCAGATTTTATACTGCAACTTTTCCTATTATATACATCCTATATTAAATCTCGTACTGATCTCAAATTAATCTTGTAATTCTACTTCCCTTCTTACTATTATTAAATTTACAAAAGCTAAGGTCCAGAATGTGACATCTCAATTTAATCGTACTGGTCTAATGCCCTTTTTACTGTTAATAACAACTTTACAAAAGCTGAATTCAGTGCTATGTCCTCTGCATGAAGGCATCCTATCAATGCTTGTCTACAGGTCCGTATTCCTCTGGAGTTGAAATGCCACTTAAGTATAGTCTTTCATTCAACTTTAATGTTTGGGCATGTACATAGCAAATTAATAATGTTCTCTTCACCGTTTCACATAGGCGAAAGGGCATCATCTCCGTTGATCAAAGCCAAGGCATTACGTGGCATGAGCTTGGGAAAACATCTAAGCGAGCTTTTATGAACACATTTTTATTCTTCAAGGACCAGGGAGTTTCTAAGTACGATTGGTCTTTCACTTTTGTATACCCATTTATTACTGACCAAGCATGCGTTCTCTTTGCTAGGGAATTTTTATCATTCAACAGAGATAGATGTTTTGTAATTTTGCTTATAGATTTTTTTTTTTATGAATCTGTAATTATTGGCTTATCTCAAATTGTGTGTGCTGAATATTCATCTAAAGCGAGTTGTAGATGCTTCCAGAATGAAGACTACGGATTTGTTTTTATTTCCTGCCATAACAAATTGGACATTTGATTTACATTATTCATTGTGATTCTTTTCCTTACTTTTATGTATTTGCCTTTTTGTGCAATTATCTGATTGGTTAGGCCAAATCCCAATCTAATCTGTGCATGCGATGAACTGTATGGAAGATAAAAAAGTGATTTAAAGATTTTTGTCACAGCATTATTGATGATTATAGCGTCTTTTCCACACAGTGCTTCGCTACCATATGTTATAGTTGTCATCGAATAGTACTCCCAGATATTTGTATGCTCTCACTTGTTCTAATGGCAAGTTTTGAAGGAACCATTTATTCTTATACTTTGGTTTTAAGTTTTTGTTAACCTCCATAATTCTTGTCTTGGCGTTGTTTATAACCATACCATTCTCTTGGGAGTACCTTGATATCCTATTTATCAGACGCTGTAGCCCAACCTTTGTTTGGCTTTCTAGGATAACACTGTCTGCAGATAATAGATTTGATATATGAGTTCCAGCTAATTTTGGTTGGTAGGCATTCACTTCATCCATTGCGTATGTTATGTCCCATAGAAACAGATTAAAAAGCAATGGGGCCAAAACACACCTTTGCTTTAGGCCCTTGGAAGTTGGGATTTCCTTAGATACACACAAGCCATCACCTATTCAAACTCTTACCCAGGTTTTTTAATAGAGTAGTTGGTTCAATCTTAAGAGGGAAGGTGGAATTCCTTGCTCTTTCAACTTCTGCCAAAGTAGTTGCCTTTGAACATAATCAAAAGGCTCTTTAAAGTCTACATAACACAGATACAATGGTTGTTTGTTGGCAGTGTATTTATCCATTAATACTGATGGCACCAATATATTTGTTGTGGTTCCTAATCTTTGTATAAACCCAGTTTGATTCAAAGGAATTATCTGTTTCTCCATTGCCCATGAGGTTAATTTTGAAAGTAGGACTCCAGCAAATAATTTAGCTTTAGTATCCTACAAGGTAATTAATCGGTAGTTACCTGGCTATGCCCAATCCCATTTTTTAGGTCTCGCTGAGCCAAAGGCTCGAAGAGACATTTTGTATGTGGGATTTTCAAAGTGCTACCCACAGTCTTTTGGCTGGCCTAAACCTTGAGTGCACGATCACATGCACGTGCACAGCTGCTCCCACTCCCCCCTCCCTTCTCTATAGCTTTCTTTCACTTTAGCCGCTTTGACCCTTGCATTCCCCCCTCCCTTCTAAGCCCAGCCCTTTGATGCTCTGCTCGATTACTTTCACTTTCGCCGCTTTGATGTTTGATTTTTATTGCCTTTGTTTATGTGACGGAGATCCATTGCATTTGGCAGAACATTTCTGGGGCCGTATTGCATGAAATACACCAGGTGGCGCTAACCTGTTTTACAGAGCACCATACAGCATTTTGTTCTGCGTTAAAAAAAAGACGCTTTAGGAGCGGAAAGGAGCTATCCCTTTTACTTGTATTAAAATGTATTTTTAAAGGTGTCTCAAAGGATCCTGAACATAGTTTATACTAGCATGCTCCAATACTGTCCGTATTTCACTCCTGATTGCACTGGCCTTCCAGGTCCTAAGACTCAGACTCATGATGTTACTGTTATTTCAAAACCAATCTAACATTTGTTTTGTTTTAGGTATTACCTTAGTAAAGCATACCTATGTGATCTTACTCTCCTTGGTCAGTGTTTTATTATGGATGACAAGATGTTTTCTCATTAGGACTCGCACCATAAGCCTCTTTCATTCCAAACATCTGGAAACGCATTCGTCTCTGTAACTATATAGTAATGGCTTTCAGTTACAGCTGGCGGAAATTATGCTACACACCTATTTATTGCCTTCACCAAACGATTCTGCTTTCACTGGTGTGACCATAACTTGCCAAAATATTTTACTGATGCTTTCGGCAGTGTCTCCACTTCTGTCTGATCACTCCTCAAATGACACCTTCCTTAATCCCACCTACAAGCAAGGTAAGCCACTCAATTTTATGCTAATTTCAAACACTTTATCCAAATCTAAACCCATCATCGCTCCATCTGACATGCAAATCAGTTCGCCTCCTTGTAGATCGCTCTCTCATGTACCCATCTGCTGTAGAAAACAGGACCCCACTGCTCTCACTGCTTTCCACGTGATCTTCATAAAGACCTCACTTCAGTCTTGCACTACAGCTCATACAACTGCTTCATTATCCACCTTGTACCAAAGATAGGCCTCAGCCATGAATTACACTTGAAATAAGAGCGCATAACAGTAAATGAGGGCAGCAGTACATAAATGGCGAAAGCACATATTCACTGCTAACTTCTTGGTTAATAAGCAAGCCCTTCATACACTGCATAGTGATCTAGGAGGTGTCAAATCTATCTATTTCCAGGACCTCATTACCTCACCATCCACAAGCGCTCTGTGCAAACCTCCAGCTCTTTACTCTCTCCATCTTCAGCCTGCTACATCTGCTCCAAGATTAACACTATAATTAGTCCACAGTGCTCAAGTCCTCACTCGCCTCAACCCCTGTGCAGTTAAATTATTACGATTTAACACAACATCCTCCTAACAAACGTTTCTTCTTATGAAAGTAGCTAATCCACCCTGTGCCCCCCCCTGTAACCATTTCGTCCTCCCTTCATCAAATCTTTGCCTCTTTCATCCAACAGTTTCCCCTGCGTTTCCCTTCGCACTGACTGCCTGTCCTGTAACCGACTACTCAACCCTCTCCTGTGTTCGGAACCCTTCATTCCACTATCCTATCCTCTCCTCTGTTCTTGTCTATGCTCATTCTCTTAGATCGTTCTGCCTCTCCTTTGATATTGCTGGTCACCCCACACTTTTCTCAATGAGCGCACGGGGCATTAGCTGGGTACCAGCCCTTATGCTCCTCAATAAGCAGCAGCAATCGTTGCAGTTTCACCAAGGTGAGTTTAGTAAAAGTTTATTTTACTACTTTCGATAACTGGTGCCTTTCGCAAACAGAAAAGGTAATGACAATGTATGGCACATTACAAGATGGCATGTTTTAATACTAGGGCTTCTGATTATATGCATAACGTTTGATCTAGCAGACATGATTGAACATATGGTGAGACCCTTAAATGAAGGCTTAGGGCTCAAATCACAAAGGGACTAATATGCAATAAAGTTACGTGTCTCTTCACTCATGGCAGAATCTCCGCACTGCACTCACTGCAGTGCGCTGGACAGAGAGGCTGCTCAGAGTGCAGAGACTCCACACTTGTACCTTTACTACACGTAAGTCCCTTTGCAAATCAGACCCTTAACCTCTACTTCTTTGTGATTTTTAAAATAAAGAGAGGGAAGCATTTATAGTAAAAATGGAAAACTCGTGTCTCTATTTACAATGCAGTTATTGGTTGTTTTTAACTTTCAAGAAAATAACACATTTGTTCTTAAACGACATCCATATCTTAAATCACACATTTCATGATTTTGACATTTGGAATTTCATGTCATACCCTTCACTTGTGCCCATTCCCGGCTTCTTATACCCTTGTTATCTAGCAGTGCTTTCAACACCACAGGCCATCAAATTCTGGACGGAACGGCCCTAAACGGTTTCGCCCATACCTCTATAATCACACTCAAATGCTAACAAGCATTGGCATAGCCAATAGGTCTCGCCTTTGGGACCGTTTAAGTGTTTAGTTATCCAGCACAATATCCTTGGTGCAGTAACATTAACTGTTGCATGACTAAACACTTATAAGGTCCCAAAGGCGAGACCTATTGGCTATGCCAATGCTTGTTATATATTGGTGAAAATAACGAACCCTGCCATGTTTCAGGTATTATTAATGTCTCAAAAGTTTCCTTAAACACTTTTGTGAGATATTCTGCCCAAAAAGCCGGATTTTTTTGTATAATGTGAATGGAATGCCATTGGGACCGGGAGAACCATCTTTTTGTTTTTGAATTAGTTTGTATACTTGATTGGGCGTTATGTCAGTTTTGTAGTCAACATCCTTTATTGGCATATCTATCATACTGTCATCCTTTTGGGTGATATCACAGTTGGAGTTAAGGTGTGTTGTTAAAAATCTAATCCAGTCTTCTTTGCTTTATGTAGAGGATACAGCTGTTTTGGAAGGTCGTGATAAACCATTTATCATTTTCCAAAAATCCCTTGCATTTGGTTGTTTACTTGTATAAAGTACCTTAGCCCAAAGATCTTGCTTTGTTTTTTTTTTCACCCCAGATTAACTTCTGCAGGTTATGATTAATATTTTTTAAATAAGAACGTCGAACCATATTATTTAGGCGTTTCTTTTTTTTAAACTTCTTTTTATTAAACAAGTGTCAGCATATTTAGACTTTTTTTATCTGTCTCCGAAGGCTATTACACGTTCCTCTCAGAATCCGCGTCAAGACTAATAGTTTGATTTTATTTCTCGGTTCAGCATGTCTATTTTGAAACTTCTCATATTGAGGTTTAGACTCATATGCATTAACTAGTTTTTTTATGAAGTTCGCCCATCTTTCCATTACGGTCAAACGTTGTTCTTCAAAGCATTCAAAGCATCGTGACATATGATTAGATACATCCGTTATTGTAAAACCTAACTTGCAAAATGCCCATTTCTTTTTGAACAGCATGCCAAGTTTCATAATGGTTCATGCATTATGAAACTTGGCATGCTGTTCAAAAAGAAATGGGCATTTTGCAAGTTAGGTTTTACAATAACGGATGTATCTCATCATATGTCACGATGCCCCTGATGAAGGGATTTTCAATCCCGAAATGCATTGGGTTATTTTTAATAAAAGCATGACATGTGGAACTAAATGGTGCTCCTGTGCTTGTGTGAACATCGCTGCAAAAACACTGGAATGAGTAAAACGAATTGAATAAACATTAAAACAAAGAAGGATTCAAAGTAAAAGTGGGAAACATGGATAAACAGAGGATTAAACTATTTTAATTTAATTCATTTGATTCATTCAGATATGTGGCTGTGCAGCTTGGTGAATCTGAGTAGGTTCCCTCGTGTTTTGTTAATACTGCAGCACAATGGGGCGAAGCACGGACAAGCTTGCACGCCTTTAAAGTTCTGAATTAGTTTAAACATTGACAAATTGAATTACACCGGTGTGCATCTCACCACTTTTAATATTTAGCAGAAAGCCAGATCTGGGTTCAGAAGAAAGGTTACAGGGACGCAGTAGTTAGGAATAGAATGCAAAAAACGTTAAAAAAGTTTTAGTTAGGTTCAGATTTTACATACAAAAAACGTTGAAATTCAGAAGCTTTTTAAAAACATTTGCCACGGATCCTCTGCGAATTCTTGGCAAAGTTTGAAACAAAATGTTTTTGGCCCCCAGCGGGGTTTCTGTGGAAGCCCACCACCTGGCCTAGGGTGACAGGGTATTTCTACTCTACCCCCATATGTTTTCAAAATAAATGTTTTTCTTGAGACTCGGGCTGAGTCCTGAGATGGCTGCCAACACTTCCTGGTTGAAGTGTGTTAAGCCACTCAGCTCTCACCATGAGATTTGTCAGATCCGTGGAGAATTTGCATCCCTGGATATACATGAATATTTTTTTCTTCAATAACTCAAAAACTGCTGAATAGATTTACACCAAATTACAAAAAGTGATTTTTCTAGACCAAGATGTAGCTTTCTGCCACATTTGGTGTAATTCCATTCAGCGGTTCAGGCTGTAGTCATATCAAAAATCCCTATGGGAAATTGCATGGGGAAAAAGCATTTTGGAACACCCCTTTTTCTCAGCCCCTGCTTGACGAATCACTCGGAAACTTCCCAGACAGCACTGGAGCAGCTAAATTGACTGGCACACAAGTTTATAAATGTTCGTGGCACTGCAGCCCAAACACCCGCTGGTAGATCCCTATAATTGCGCTTCCCGTTACTCTGTCAGCCCTCCCCCTTAGTGGTTCCGAGCCATATGCTAGGAAAGGAGCTAGTTTTGCAGCAATAACCTGGACTAGGGGTTGGAGGAACAGACCTTTTAACGTGTTCCTTAGTGTACAAAATGTGACTGTTAAGGTGTTGCCTTTTCTTGCTATTGAATGTTCATGTATTGTAAATGAACCTCTGGTGGCGAAGATTACCCCCAAGTATTTGTACTCTGAATCTGATTCCAGTACAGTATTCTCCAAAGGATACGTAGGCAGCAAAGTTCTTCCTCTGCTGATTAACATCGTTTTTTGGGAGGCTGACTGTTAGCCCGTGTACTTCTGCATGCATTGTCATGGTGTGTATTAGCCTCTGCAGACCAACTTTTGCATGACTTAGCAGCACCACATTGTCAGCATACATCATATGTGAGGTAATGAAGCCTGACAGTTTGGGGGCATGAGAATTTATTCTGCTGAAAGTCGTTAATTCTGATAGATACAAGACTAGGATTAAAGGGGAACGGGGCAAGGACGCAGCCTTGTTTCAAGCCATTGCTAGTATGTATTTTTCTTGAGATTGTTGTTCCGGAGTTGAGCATACTTCGTCTCCATGTGTTCGTATGTAATAGTTGTATAGTACTAGATGTAAAGGAGGAATTCCCCGAGTCTGGAGTTTACACTGGAGTGTATTGTGCTGAACAGCATCAATAAGGACTGGGAGTCCATGAAGCATAGGTGTAGATTTGGTGCTGAGATCTTGCCTTGGTAATTATTAGGGGGAGCATTAGGATGTTTATGATTGTTCCTGTGTTCTTTATAAAATCAATTTGGTTCGGTGGCACTAGTGAGTTTTTCTCTACCCATTCAAATAAATCAGTCAGCATTACCATTGCAAAATATTTAGTCTCCCCATCAAACAGGGAAATCAATTTATGATTTGACAGCAAGGACTAGCTCCCTGCTTTGTAGATCAGAGTTATGATAAAGCATTTTTGCTGTCACAAATGGCCTGATTCCAAGAATTGGGCCATTTGCACTGGAAAAATGCTTTTTTAAATGTACAAAATGCAGAATGTGATTTAGTAACAAGTTATCAAATTTCATTTTGCAATTGCGATTCGGTATTTGGAAGGGGCCTTCCAAATACTAAAATGGTATGGTATGTATTACTGTTTTGCGACTGAATTCCTATCTCAAAACAGTAATGCTTTACCACCTGTTTAAAACTGGTGGTAACCCATTCACAAAGGTGAAGGGTTCCTCTGGGGACCCCTTCACCTTTGAGAATCTAATAAAAAATATTTTTTAAGAGCAGGCAGTGGTCTGCAATTAGGGAATAGGTATTCCTAATGTTAGGACATCCATCCCTTAGTGGCTGTTCTAAAGATAGAAAATACTTGTTTCTGCTAATTGTTGTGACCCCTTTGGAGAGTTGCTTATTATTGGCTTTTCTTTGCAGTTTGCACCAGGTTTTTATATGGAGGCAAGATGGTGCAGGAATGAGAGACTGGCACTCCTGGAATATTGGAGTAGTTCCTTGGGGAATGCCAGGTACTTGGGTTATGCTGAAGGTAGATGCTGCTTGAATCCTCCAGTGGCTGCTTATCTTTGGAAGCACTACGTAGATCATTTTGGGCTTTTGAATCCTTAGGATTCAAGATATAAAACTTTGCTGGGATACTTGCTAGTTGATCAATCACAGGGCCACAAGACTAGACCACTGCAGATTGTCCTGCTTCTGCTTGCAAGCGCTGAATCAGATTGTTTAAGAGTCCTATTTTGGAGCTGATTCCTGTGGTGTAGATTGCCATAGTACTGAGTAAATTGACCCGCAAATAAAGTTTGTTTGATTGATACGTTTAGGCATTTAATAGTGATTGAAATTAGTTTAACAGAACTTCCCAGGTATCCTAAGTTCTGTCTTTTTGTCACATCAGGAGATTATGTTTGTTCTGTAGCGTTACTTTGGGTCCAACCGAGTTGGGGGAAAGGCCCCAGGGGTACTCTGAGAGCACATTTACACCAGATACTACCATGCTCTTTTCTTGTAAGTGAGTTGTAGCTTCCAACGATGAAATAGATTAGCTTACAAGAGAGAGTGTCCAGCACCGCAATAGGCTTGAAACAAATGCTGGTTGGTTGGGTGATTGCTAGATGGGCCAGGAAACTTTTGCTGGGGTACACTGATTGCCTATTGAGTCTTCAGGTAAGTCTATGAATTCTCCATTGTTGCTGCCAGTTGTGCTGACTCATGGTGCATCTCTGCAGTTACTAGGGGTTCCTTATTTCCCTCGCGCTGTTTGACCGAAGATGAATTATCACTTTGAGTTATGATATTGCTGTGCCTGATCCGGAGAGTTTATCGGAAGTTCCTGGTCTGGCTCCATACCCAACACTGCCACTACTGTGTTAGCAGCTAGTGGCTGGCTGCCAGCAAGGTCAGTTGTTCCACTCTTGCTTTCACACTATTTATTGCCCATTCCTCCTATTGAAAGGTCGTTTTTTTTTCTTACTTGTTGGTGTTTTCTTCTGTAGAAGGATGCCCCGGTTGCCACCCATTAATTGTGGTGCATTTGTAGGGGTAGACTGTGGTTGCGGGAGGAACATGTAATCCAATCACTTCCTTCATATGTGAGAAAAATGCATTGCGTATGTTTAAGAAGAAAAGGGGTATATTTACAAGCCCATATCACCACCAGAACATCACTTTCAGTGACGTTGTGGTGGTGATACATGCTTCACCTTATTTACAAGGCAGTGTTAAGCCACTTAACGTGGCTTAACGCCGCTTTGTAAATAAGGCCCCCTTTCACGCTATACTTAGCTTGAAAGGGGAGGGCAATGTATGTTGATGTGGGCATTCCACCGCAACACCTATTGATTTTCATGCTGCCCTATATTTACAGGGGTGGCGTAAATATAGGGCAGTGCCAAAAATAAGACCACGGAAAACCTGGTCTTACTTGGGCGAAATGAGGAGAAATGCTTTATTTCTCCTTGTTTTTGCTGTTTCTATGTGTGCTGCGTTGTGCAGCACACATAGAAACAGCCAAACTTCATTGATTGTTTATGTACAGGAAGATATCCCTTCCTGTATGTAAACAATCATTAGACAAAAAAATGACGAGTTCCAACTTCTATGTGTGCTGCATTCTGCAGCACACATAAAAGTTACAAAACACCATTACTGATTGTTTATGTGCAGGAAAGGACACCTTCCTGTACATGAACAATCTTATCCTGCAACGCAGGCATCCTTGTAGAATGGTGCAAGAGTTCCTGCATTGGCGCTAGGCAGCTAAATTTAGTGCCAGCGCAGGGTGAAAAGCAGGGCTGCTCTGTATTGTTGTAAATAGGATGCAGCCCTGCGATTCTGAAGTGGTGGAGCGCGGCGTTAAGCCAAGAAGGCTGATGCCGCGCTCCGTCACTACCTTGTACATATGCTCAAAAGTTTGTTCAGAGTACTTGGGTGGTGTAAAAGCAGCTCTTCCACTGGCATAGGAGAGTATAGAGCTCCCTCCACCTGCTGTGTTGAGTACAAGGGGATTTCTGGTGCACTGTTGTTTGATGTATGGTACGCTTCAGCTTGCGCCCAATGTTCGCTGGTGCCTGCTTTGTCTTGCCTGATCTCATGGTTCCCTGGCTCATTATAATTCTTACCACTAGACTCCTTTCCTAAGTCCAGGGAAGGGGGCATGTCATATTCCTTGAGTATGCTGGCAAGATCCTATGTAGCAGCCTTTGTGTAACTTTTTGATAAGATTTTGCAGATGGGAACAGGCTTGTATTAGTAAGCAGTTGGGGGCAAGTACCTTCTAAATGCTTGCAAGGTAGTAGTAGATGGTTTTTGATGGTGCTCCAAAGTAGAAAACAAAGCCCTCGCCTCTCCAACTGTTCCCTTAGGGTCTTCCAAAGGGCTGGCAAGGTAATTGCGGGTTGATTGGCCATGACCAGGTGCTGGGGAGCGCACAGCGGGAATCAAGCTGCACTATGGACCTATCTAGGCCTCCTACTTGCTCCGCCTGCTCAAACCTTAGAAGGAGCACTACGTTCCTCCCACTTCCCCTACACTAGCTGTATCCAGCCAAAACAGCCCAAACCAGGGTTTTTCTAGTTGTTGCCACCCCTCCTCTGGGGTTCAAAATGCCCAGGATGTTTCCTTCTCACCTCTCACCTCTGGGACATGACACAGCCCTCGGATGGCGTCAGCAGCGTCAAACCTGCACAGCTCTAGGCTCATCCCCCAGGCAGGTGGAAGTCACCAGGTGCCAAGAAAACCTTGCTGAGTCTGCTCACTGAGTGCCTGCGGCCCGAGTGCTGAAAGCCTCAGGAGGCACAGCGTTTTTTATTTGCAGCGATGGAGCGGCCGCACCACAACCAGGCAACGTGGCAGCAACCTTGGTGTTCTCCAACTGTAGGTGGGGCTGTGTGTCCACATCAGTGAGACACACAGGAGCATTTTTTAAGTGTATTTTATTGTAAAACAGATGAGCCTCTGAGATCGCCCTCCTATCCCCACGTACACATTCTCCCTGGGTTTTTTCATGACACAGACTTCAGTGCCTGGTATACTGTTATGGACAGACAGCAAAAATTGTCATTTGCTGACTGAAAGCCACATTGCTCATATCTTTGAATTGTCTGAGGATCCATGAATCCCGCACTGGACGAGTGGAAAAAAATCCTCTCTTTTTATTTATTGTTTTGAATCCATTATTCTCTGAGGTTTTGAGAAGCTGGATCCTCGAAAGATCCAGAAATTATCAGTCAAGGTATTTCTATTGTAAATCCTTCAACCACGCCTGACACCTGTTATTTATGGCAACTTTTCAAAAACTACTGTTCACCTTTATATCAAATCAATTATATTTTCTAGATTTGTGCCAAGCCTGGTGTAATTCTGTTCAGCAGTGTTTGCTGTTTTGGAGGCAATTTTTTGGGGGGAGTACTCTCATTTTTTTCAGCTTCCTTTCATCCCCTCATGGTAACCACTCAGCAGTAATCTTCACATAGCAAAACATATCACTCCACTAACACTATTTGAGTTACTGGGTTCCTTCATCCCCTGGAGCCTGGCATAAGCAGTAAAAGATCAAAATTACAGCGTGTGTGTGTTTGTCTGTCTGTCCGTCCATCCATCCATCCGAGTGTCCATCCCAAGTGGGAAATCTAATGCTGTAACAAATGTAGCAGATATCTGTTAAACTAAAAACTCGATGGACCCAAAACACGTCGGTCTGCATTGCACAAGAAAAGATCGTGAATATTCACATCCTTGAGTGCCTGTCTGCTTTTTGGCTTGCCAAAATCTGGTTTTGTATTTATCATGGGGGCTTGTGCCTGGGACGGAACACCAACATGCTTGGTAGATGCAACCACATTTTAGCAAGGTTTTGGAATGGATTTGTGCAGCAGAACATTTGGATAACAAAAATTTGTGCCACACTGTTTAATTGTCAGACCAGGCAAGTAGAGTTAACCTGCCAACGTTTGGCATGGATTATTAAAATTTTTGATTTCTGGGGCAGTGTCTTGCCCAAGACATATTGATGTGTGTGGCGAGGCAGGATGGTGTGTAACCTGCACTTGAACATGAGGAAGCAAAATGGCCATGAGTGACCGCACCTGGTTGAGAGTAGCTAACGAATGTTCAGTAAAACTGGAGCAACTGAGCAACTGGAAAAACTGACAATGGGAATTATGCGATCTCACAACCCTCAGGTACTTTAACTTCAAAACAAAACTTATTGACGTTTGAAAAAATAATGTACCCTGAAATCAGTAAATGGTGGAAAATGTCTATGTAGAGGTCAATCGTGTGCCACGGGGATAAGGAATTTTTGCAATACACACCTATGTGGTACCACATCCGGGGCTCCTTGAGGAATGGGCTGACTTCACAGTGAAGTCAAGTGAGGGCATGATGAAGATCCTAATCAAGATTGCTGAATTTGACTTGCAAAATTTGCAAAGAAATTGATGAGCTTCATGTGGAACTTGAGGGGGAGAGAGATCAAGAGGCAATGAATGACCATGAAAACCGATGATGGAGAAATTAATGAAATATTAGGAAGAAATTAAACTTAAAAATCAACAGAAATTCCACAGGGATTAAAGTACTATGTAGAGGGCAGAATTTTGATATTTGCAAGAAAATATGATTTATACAGAAAGGAAATGAGACAGGACGATATGTAAAGGCAAGATGATTTGGTGACCAGTGAATCCAGCTCAGATGTTAGCACTGATGTGGAAGAAGGTTTAAGTGCCCTAAATGGGGGGAATTGTCTGGGCACTTTTTTAAATGAATATCGTCCATTATGCCAAGCAGACAAGCCAAATAAGAACAGGCCACAAGCCAAAGGAAAAAGAAAACGCACCAACGAAAAAAGCGTACAAGGAGGGGAGGAGTGGGCTACATCGCCACATGAGAAGAAGGGATGACGCACCATAAGGAATCAATGAGGAACTGTGAAGCCTTGATGGTTTTTAACCTTTCCAAACATGAACTAAATGATGTGGAGAGATCCTTTTTCGAACTAGGAATTCATGCAAATAAATATGCACAATAGGAGCGCTTTCAAACCAAAGTCTAGGATGATACCCAATACACCACAGAATAATATTAGTGGATTCAATAACATTGTACAAAAGGAATTATGTCTTTGGGAAACAATGTCCTAGAATGGAAAAATAATCTGCCAGCTTGTTAAAGAGAAAGGTTGAAATCTTTATGATCAGATACAGCATTTGTTATGAAACCCTCATATGGGAGGCAATGTAGTTATCATTGATACCTTGATGTATGAGAATGAGGCACACAGGCAATCAAGTCAACCTGACAGTTATGAAATAAAAACATCTGTGTTGAAATATTACAATATCCTCCTAGAGTGGTGGGATCAGGGTATCTTGGATTTTGCTGAGTATGTAATATTATCCTAAAGTACTCTGTTTCTACCTTCTACCTAAAATTCATAAGAGTATGGAGATTTTTCTTGGAAGGTCTATAATGTCCTCCAGAGATGGATTGTTGGAAAATTCAGCTGTTACAATAACTATTTTTTGTTCCCATAAATATTAACATTTCCATTGTATTGTAGGGATAGTGCTGTTTTCTTGGCAAAAATATATGTAATCACTTGAGATAATACAGATATGATGACTACGATGGTTGTCAATTCCCTCTTTACGTCTATTGATCATTACTTGAGAATAGAAGTGTGTGAACATTTCTTGAAGGCCAGACCAATATTCTTTTATGAGCATAACACAATCCTGCTTTCTATGATTAGATACTGTTTAAAATAGAAGACTTTTTTCATTCTATGGCAAATACTACAGGCTATTAATCTGAACTCAGATGAGCACCTGCATTGCCCCCAGGTTTGAGAATCTCATGATGGGTTGGTGGGAGGACAGGTGGTCTGGTTGGATTCGAATGAGAAGTTTACCAAACGTGTTGTCCTATGGACCAGATATATTGACAACTTAATTCTGAATTTGGATGGACCTCAGGAGATGGCTGCTAAATTCTTTCATTCACAGAATCACAATCCCATCAAAATTACATCTACATCTAAGATACTAATCCTAGATGTCCATGGAATTTCTAGATCTGAGGGTCAGGGTAGAAAAGGGCACGCTATACATGAGTCAACTTAGAAAAGAGACAGCTAGGAATAGTGTCCTTTATTTTACTAGCTACCACCCAAGAAGTCTCATTAACAGTTTCCCATATGGGGAGATGCTAAGGGATAAATGATTGTGCAATACTGATAGTGAATTTCAGAAAGAGCACATCTATGTCATTAAGTGATTCAAAATGAGGGGTTACCCTAATCAAACTCTGAGGCTCATCAACAATAAAGTGGCTGCAGTGAATGTAAATCTACTCCTCTTTCCCAAATACTAACAAGAGAAAAAAGGAATGCATCCTATTAATCAATACATATAGCAATTCTTCCCATTAAATTTGAACAATTATAGGTAACCTTTGGAGGATTCTAAGAAACTATATGGTAATAGAAATTCAAGTGCTAAACCCTCTATTACAAATAGGAGAGGAAGATCAATGGGAGATGCTCTCATTTACAGCTTTTATTCGAACAATGATACTACTAGGAATTGGCTAGGTAAGTCCTAAGGTTTTCATAAATGTGGCCCATGAGCACAGGTAATACTAAGGAATATGTCCTACCCACTGTCATGAAGAAACATGTTAAGCAGTTTCTCACATGTATCTCTGACTATTGCATATATGTACTCACATGTCCATGCAATCTTAAATACATGAGGAGCACCATCTATCCCGTAAAAGAATATATTTTAGACCGCCAGAGAGCGATCAGAAATGGTTATATCACTTATCCAGCGGCCAGACACTTTGGACAGTTCCATCAAATTGATGTCTGTAAACTACAGATTTTTAGCATTGAGTATGAAGGTTGGTTGTATGATACAACCATGCATGCCTTAACCACGCATGCCTTAACAACTTGGTCTGAACTACGACCATGTCTTTACCACCAATACCTTTACAACAAATTTCAATGTAAGGGCATGTTTGCTAAAGGCATATGCATGGAAAATTGAATATCCTAACCCACATGCCCTGTGCTCTAACATCTGATACCACAGCCCTGTAATCCACCTCGTCCAAGCCCTCAAAACCACAGTAACCCTAAGCCCTAACACTTGGTCCCTGTCCAAAAATCTACCCCGTGCTCCCGCCCTGAGCCCTGAAACCAACCCTGCCCTGACCTTATAACTTTGGCTTCCCTGCCTCCCACCCTGCCCCCTGCCAAAAACCAGCCGGTCTCTAGCACCCATCGCCCTGAGTCCTAAAACTGTCCCCTGCCCTTAAAACAACCTCTTTCCCCTCCCCCTGTCCTGAGGCCTAAAACCCTGCCAAAAACTACCCTGACCCCAACCCCCCCACCCTGAGCCCTAAAACTGACCCCTGCTCTACTCTTTAAAGTATCCCTTTTCCGTACCCCTGCCCTAAGGCCTAAAGAACTGGCCCAATATGCTTCCTCCTACCAGGAGACTAACCCTGACCCCCCTGAGCCCTAAAACAGACCCCTCCCCTTAAAACTACCCCCCTCAAACCTAGCCTCAGCCCCATTTACCTGGTTGCATCCAGAGCTTCCTTTCCCAATACTTCTTGTTCCTCTCCCTACCCACCCATCCCGACATCTAGACCCTTGTCTGCCTTAACCGTTCATATGCGTGGTTATGGCGGATGCGTTGTTTAGGCAAGCACTGTTCTGTTTGAAAGGAAATGTCACACGTGGCTCAGCTACCGCCATAAAGGACGTTTCCCTGAAGGCTTGTACATGGATGTAATAGGATTAAACAACTGAGACAATTTCAATCTAGGTATATTTTGGATCTGCAGACAAAACATCCAGGTGGGCTTAATAAGGATGAGGAGTTGAAGGTACATATGGAATAATTATGCCCTGCATGTTTTCTTCTTTCCTTCACTGTTCGAACATTGATTGCCATTATATATTTGTGTAGATTTGGCATTCAATAGATTTTCCCTTTTCTTTCTTTAATATTTTATCAGTCTCTATAATAATTTTGATTGACTGCAAGGTATGGTGTCCCTATAACCACAGGGCTTATAAATGACATGTTTGTTTTTAGCATAGGTACACCTCATTATGTATTAAGGATTATGGGATGATTCTTATTTGTTTGGCGGTTCTGTAATCCTTTCCATCAGATTATTTTGTATGTGGTTTGAGTTTCACTTTTTTGAAGGTTTTTGAATGTTTGGGGCGGTCATTATTAGATATATCTGATACATTATTTACAGCATTTGATTGCCCAATTACCAGTGTGAGGCAGTTTTTCAGTACTGATTTGTGTATGCTGATTCCTTATATTTAATTATTTAGTGTGTTTATGCATTATTATTGTTTCTTTTAACTTGCTCGGAGTGGGGTCGATTCACAGAACTAATCTGAGATAAAATCCTAAACTTACTACTTTTGGTATTCACAGAAGGCATTTGGTAGTAGTAAAGTTAGGACTCCTAACTTTACTATTACTAAACTGAGATAAAATCCTAAAATTACTACTTTTGGTTTTCACAGAAGGCATTTAGTAGTAGTAAAGTTATGACTCCTAGCTATACTACTACTAAATGCTGAATTTTATATGTTTATGTGTTTTTACACCTGGAGCATGTGTGTTTTATTTTTTTGTATTTTTGGTTTTAGAGCATTAAGGTGACATAATATTTCAATCTAGGTGTTTATGACCATCTGAAAATGACTGGGTACAATAGGCATTTGCTCTCTATTCCGCCTTGATGCTCTTTACATTTAAGTAAAGGGGAAATGCAAAACTAATTTGCCAATGCGACCCCTCTAGGAGAGCCCTTGGCTATTTGTTGAGTAACCCAGCATTGTTATGTTTTTGAGTGGAACTACATTTCATGTTTGTGCCTTTAAGTTAATTATTAATGGCAACTGAAAGCACCTGTCACTTTAAGTTCAATACTGCACTGTCACTTTAAGTTTGGAAGGCTCCAGGAACATGTGTAAATGTTAATCAAAATGGCATCCACAGAAGGTTTGACAAAGGCAGCTGCATCTGCTGAAACGCGTTATCTGTTTGTTGTGTGCCAATAAACCTGTTATTTTGCGAACCCGAGCGTTCTGGAGTCTGTCTGGATTTTGAGGCAGGCGAGTGGAGCCCTGCCCTTCAAACTACTCCTCCCCACCTGAGCCCTAAAACCCTGCCCCCTTCCCAAAAGTACCCCGCCCCCCCCCCACCCTGAGCCCTAAAAGAGACCCCCATCACTAAAAACTACCCCCCAAACCCGGCCCTAGCCCCACTTAGAAGTCCACATCTGGAGCTTCCTGTTCCAACACTTCATCTTCTCCGCACCTATCCTAAACACTAGTCCGCTATCTGCATTAATCACTCATATGCAAATACACATGGAAAGTGGGCTACAATATCTGCCCTTTCTCGGGCTGCCCACCATTGGGAGAGGATGGGTGCATGACGATGGGAAAAAGGGATCGATTCAGGAGCATGCTGCGGTTTTAACAGAGGCTACTGTATCAGAGCCACCTGCAGATATAAACATGAATGTTCAAAGTGTAGGCAATGGTTTGGGGAATACAATGGTCTTGGACAAGTTTTACAAGGAAGAGAATGGGTATTTCCTGCCAACAAGGGCTTTTACATCAATTGATGTTATAACATTGGGGGTTTGGCTGGCCTTCTACCCTGGAAGATAAGTTGCATTGATGCTGGGATGGGGTTAAGGGAAGGTTTCAGGCTAGGTTACCACCAGCGGCCCAGGGAAGACATTTTGCAGATAATATGAGGTCAGCAAAAGTGATGCTACAGGAGCTGGGGGAAAAATTGAGCAAAGAAGTATCAGATGTCAGGATGGCAGATTCTTTTGATTATTTACCCTTGCAGGACCTTATGGTGTCACCTCGGGGAATGGTACTGAAAAAAGCTGCAGGTGAGTTTAGACTTACACACCACCTGTCCTAGCCTGGAGGTCTGCCAGTAAATGATTTTATAGTTAAGGAGGATACAGCATTACAATTTGCATCAGTGGATGTGACAATTGGTTTGGTGAGAGCATGTGGGGTGGGAGCTGAGCTGGATCAGTGTGACATGAAATCTGCTTTCTGTGTACTACCTGTAAGCCCTGTCAAATTCATCTTGCTAGACATTTAGGGCCATATGTCCGAAATTTCGTATTTGTAATTTCCAAAAGCTGAATTCATAGAAATAGCTACAAGGAAATTGCAAAATTAGATATATCTAACAGTGGATTCCACTAATAGCGATTTCTACAAATCGCAATTAGGAAATTGCAATTTTAGGAATCGCAAAATTGCAATTTCCTAATAGGAAATTAGGAAAAGATGCTTTCTGGATGCAGAATGATAATGTCAGACCAGGACGTGTACAAATGTGTGGCCACAACCCAGGAGACATGGAAGGTGCAGGAAGGAAGGAATGCAACTGTCTCACCACTGACAGTGGAATACCTGTGCTTGAACTACACCATGTCCAAGGAAGAGGGGGACAAGGAGTCTAGGAGCAGGAAGCGCAAGTTCAAGTTCTCAGAAAAGGAGATAGAGCTACTATCCGAAGAATGTGTGGCACATATGAACCAGCTTTTTGGTGTTGCTTTATTTAATGTTCCTGAGAAACAGAAGACCAAGATATGGAACATCATCCCGGTGAAGGTGAACTCCCTTGGTGTGACCGGGAGGACCATACCAGAGATTAGAAAATGCTGGTATGACTTGAGATCCTCCACAAAGGAGAAGGTGGCGAGCAGGATGGCTGAGGGTCGTGGCACAAGTGGTGGACCCTCCAAACATCCCTTCCCACTCCCATGGAATCACTTATCGAGGGGACACTGGATCCAGAAAGTGTGGTGGGAGTATCAGACATTGACACCTCAAATTCCGCAGGTACCAGCCTGGGTAAGTCAATTCAATTCAAATAACTTTATTCGATTGTAAGTAAAAAACAATCATAAAAGTATAAAATAGCAAAACATTACAGTTCATTAAAAAGGGGATTAATAAAGAAGTCACATCATATGGGAAACACATTATCATGGGTAAAAATAGAGAAAGATACCATTTATACGGTAATCCTATTTCTAATAGAAATCACTTTCTTTAAGTAAAATGTAATTGTTGCGACACAGAGGCAATTGTCCAACCGTTGAATTTCATACATAGCCGGGCGGCATTACCGATGCCCGATCTCTCTTAAAAAAGGTAATAATTGGACAATCCTCATTTGATAGTAGAATTTACAAAATAAAACGACATGCATTGTACTTTGGGGGGAACTTCCATCGCAGGGACAGGGAGGTAATACATGAGACCAATTGTTAACTGATGGGAAGCTAACCAATCTGTGAAACAGTCCCAACCTAAAACGGGTTAATATAAATCTATCGTAATTACCCATGACATGGATCAAATAGGGTTGAATGTTAAAAGAAGTTAAGATTAATTGATGATTTAAAACAGTGGGTATTGTGATTTCAGCAGTAATTCTTAAGGATTCTAGAAAGAGCAAACCCTCTTCTTTAAGCTCTTTCCGTGAGATAGCAAGCATGGTATGGGGTTTTAGAAAATAATCCAGTTTACCACTATCACTAAAGAATTTTTGTACGTAATTCAGCCACGGTATCCTCGAATGTCCATCTAGTTTTAAAACATCTGCCAGTATGACTCTGTTGAGTTTGGGTTCTTCTTTTGTCCATACCCTATGCCAAAGTAATACCGGTTCGAGCTTGATAAGGTCAGATATAAAGGGGAGTCCCAATTCCGAGTGACAAATATAATTAGAGGAACTCCTGGGGACTGCGAGGATACATTTTAGGAAAGAATTTTCAAGTATCTGGAGCTGAGAAGTATCAGCGAGGCCCCAGATCCCACTACCATCCATTGCGGCAGAAACGCATTTGGCTTTATAGATCTTAATTAATTCAGTAGGTGGTCTGGTGCCTAATTTCCTCGTGAAGGATCTAAGGGCGGCAATTGCACGGTTCATTACCAATCTTTTAGCTGATATAGCCTCGCCCCAAACATCCATCGCGGTAAATAAAATACCCAAGTAGGAGAATTGCTTTGTACAAGATAACTGCTGACCCTCAATAAATATAGTCTTTTTAATTTTTGCACTTCTACCACAGCGCATGATGAAAGTTTTTGCTATATTAACTCGAAGGCCCAGATCTTTCATGAAAAGGGCAAAGTTCTCCACCATGCGTTGTAGACCCACTTGAGTGCGAGACATTAGTGCGGCGTCATCCGCATACATTAATAGCGGTATTGGATGACCGGCTGCGTATGGGGGGTCAAAACTTGTGTTGCACAGGGCCTTCTCCAAACCATTAATGTATAAATTAAAAAGGAGTGGTGCCAGAACACAGCCCTGCCTAACACCACTCCTGATAGGGATTTTGCCCGTGCATTCTCCCTTTCGTCCATAACGAACCCGAGCGGATGCATCACTATAAAAACATTTAAGAAAATAAATAATGTTTTCTTCAACCCCAATTTGATCCAGAGGTGTCCATAGTTTAGAGTGAACCACACAGTCGAAAGCGGCTGAGAGGTCAACAAAGGCCACAAACAAATTCTCCCTCTTAGCCCTGGTATACTTCCCGTTCAACATTAAAAAGTTAAGGCCCTGTTCCACAGTTCCCAGACCAGGACGAAATCCGTATTGTAGGTCGGATAAAATAGAGTTATTCTCAACCCATGAAAATAGACGGTCCAGGATGACACGTCCAGCTATTTTGGTATAGGAGTCTAAAAGGGAAATGGGTCTATAACAACCCGGGTCGAGTCTATCCCCCTTTTTATAAATTGGGACTATTAGCGACTCCACCCAAGTTGGCAGTAAGTCCGTCCTACAGCTGGCGTTAAGCACCTGAACCAAAAGAGGGGCCCACAGAGACGGAAGAGTCTTAAACACATCTATAGGTACGCCATCAGGGCCAGGGGCATTCCCACCCTTACTCATTAGTATAGCCTTTTCAACCTCTTTTAAGCAAAACTGCATATTGCCCAAGAGAGGGTAATCCAAAGGTTTACAAGGAGAATAGAACAGGCCGTCACCCTCGTACACATTGGAGAAGTGATCAATCCATTTGTCCTCTGGGATGGCTATCTCGATAGAGGGGCGGACCTCTTCTCTAAGAAAGGGGTTTCTAATGATTTTCCAAAACCTTGCACAGTCATTAGTGACCGAATCCTGGTGGAGCGCTTCCCAGGATTCTTTCCTTAACTCGTCTTTTCTCTCTTTTAATGCTAGTTTATAGACTTTCCTAGCTCTACGAATATCTTCCGTGCACCTGGGGTGGATAGCTAGCGTTTTCTTTAAAAGTGAATATGCTCTGGTGCAACTAGAGTTAAACCAGCCATCCCTCGGTGCAATATTGCTTTTGCATTTCCTCGTTAGGGAAGATTTAATTTCGTCACAGATTGTCGAAAAAGAAGCAAGGATATTATCTGGTATAGCATCCTCTGAGAGGCAAGTCAGGAACTCCGGAGCACATTTATTTAATACGGAGGTTAATACTTTAGATTGGTCAACCTTATCCCATTTAAGTGTGTAGCCATTGGTACGACCAATGGTCAAATTTTCCCACAATATATCCCTGTCACTACTATTGGAAGCAGATCCCTTGGGAATAGAGATGGTTAGACATAATGGGAAATGATCGCTTAACGCCATATCAGAGACGTTAAAGTTAACAATCCTTTCCGCATGACGAATTGTAGTTAGTGCAAAGTCTATGGTCGAAGAGCAACCACGGCCATTAAAAGTTGGTGGAAGGGGGAAGGGGTTTGTACAAATGTCATTTAAGAAGCCCAAATCAAATTGACCCAGAAATTCATTATAGTGTTCTCCTAAGTGGGAGTGATTAAAGTGTAAGGAGCTCACACCATCTTCTCGCCCTATGATACATCTCTTATCAGTCACCATGTTACACAGGGTACAATTAAAATCTCCCAGGAGAAAGATCATCATGTTGTGTCCAAGAGATTTTTCTTGATGGGACACTGAGTTAGCTAGTTTGTTAAGTGTAGTAGAGGCCTCCTCCAGGGGAAAGTTATTATAGAAATTGATCAGAGCGATCGGGGTAGCTGAGGTAAAAACCAATATCAGGAGTTGAAAGTAAGGATCTTTGACTGGCTCCAGAACCTTTAATAAAAGCAGTTTGTTGGATACATAGGTTGTCAAACCTCCTTTGCCATGTGCAGAGTTCACTGCTGAAGTATGGAACGTTATAAACCCGTTGATATGGACTGGGTCCCCTGTCCATGTTTCTTGGAAACATAGAAGTTCTTTTTTTTTTTTTTTTTTTTTTTGTCCTCATTCTGCAATCATTTTTGTAAGGAGTTATCGGGGACCCCACCTTTCACTATCCGACCCTTCACTACCCCAATTTTTTCTTGGCCCGATGGAGTGTTTCCCTTTATTTGTTGGTAGGGGTCCCCTTGTTTCCTTTACAATTTTCAATAAATATTGGTTCCAAAGGGGAGTGAGCTAGCCTTCATGGCTACTCTGGCAGACCTTCTGCCTATTAATTTATTGCTATTGCGTAATCATTGGACATTGAAAAGCATGGCGCATGTTTTAGAATTTATTAAAATTTTCCCAAATTTCCCAAAATTTATATTTCTTACCCGAATTCCCCCTCTTATCCAATTTATATAAACTATGTATAGAGGACATCCATTCCCAATGTGTAGGTGATACAGGGCTTACTCATTTGAAACATATTTCCTTTCTAGCTAATAGAATTAACACAAAAAGCAAATTCTCCTGTTTCTTATTTAGCTTAATTGGACATTCTGCCTGGTCAACTCCGAATATTACAAGATCAATACTCACATCAGTTGGTCTTCCTAATAACATGTCGAGTGTCTTACCCACATCTTGCCAAAATTTTTCGAGCTGGGGGCACTGCCGGAACATATGAAGATCGTCCGCTCTCTCCTTACCACATTTTAGGCAATGCCTTATCTTTCCCCCGCTGAACTTTGATAACCTCTTCGGAGTCCAGTAGGCTCTATGAGTGGTAAACAGATGGTTTCTCCTTAGGAACAAGGATAGCATGGAAAAAACTTAGAAGGAAGAAAGAACAAGGTGAAATAGCTAGCCCGGATATATTAGAATATTATAGGGCCTTCCAATTTAAGTATATGAGGATCTTACTAAAAGATTTTGAGTATTACCCTGTTTACTTGCAAGTAATGACGGGTAGAGAAGGCTACTTTCTTTACAAATTTGGACATCAAAATTTTTTTTAAAAAGGTGAAATTAAAAGTTCTTAAGTCAGCTGCAAAATTGTGGTATCACATTAGAAACATTATGAAGATACCATATTACAGCGATCTTGCTCCCATATGGGATTCACCAGGAACCCCGGAATGCCTTAAGGACAGGCTTGCTGCTCCGCTGAGAACATTTGGACTATTAAAATGGGGACAACTGATGTCAGGAAACAACATTATTTAATGGGACTATTTGGAAGCAATAACAAATTTGTCTCTATCAAAATTCAAATTCTACCAACTAACTAGCTGGGCAAAAACCCTAACAGAAAATAAGGAAGGAAATAACGTAATAGAGACAGAGATGCAGAAAAATGTGCCCCAAAAAAAAGAGATTTCACAATGGTACTGGGGCTTAATATCAGCCGGTGAGGAAGAATGTTTGGTTTCAGAAGAGATCTGGGGGAAAGACCTGCCGTCGCTGGACGCAAAAAAAATCTGGCGAGTATCTATGGAAAAATGTTGGTCAATTGTGAAATCTGCCGCACTAAGGAGAAACATAAAAGTTCTTGCTGGTAAATGAAATTTTGCCATAAGGGGTTGCCAATTTTGGATTTGATTCCAGCAATATTCCAAGAGCAGATATTACATGTTAAGATATCAGTCGGGGGGCAAGTGGTAGGAGCCAGGGAAGTATCTATCCGCAATGGTAATAAACCACTCACTCTTGTATCTTCAATACACTCAGCCAACATCGCATCCCCACCCAAAAAAACATCAATTCCAGAACACAGACTAGCCATGCTGGGTTCACCATTGGTAGTAACCGGTGGGTCAGGAGGCAGCATAACGGTCATTGCAGGTAACCAGGAGCTAAATGGGGCATTAATTTGCTGTCAATCATTATTGTCCAATCCACTAAGGGTGTCAAATCGATTAGAAATTGGGACTGCAAATCTCCCTCCCTCTAATTGCCCCCGGGTAGGGGGTAAAGGACAAGAACCTTGCAACCTTTCCTGCCGGGGGGACCAATAAAAATAAGTAAGTGGGACAACGTTTACGTGATCTGTGAGGAGTTGGCCGGAAAAACATCTCAAGAATATCATTAACCAGAAGAGGTGACCGGAATGAAAGTATCACGCAGTCCCCTCTCAATGATTTGGGGGATGAACCAATCCATGCAACTCTTCTGGCCATCTTAAAATTGGAGAACAAAGCACCGTTTGACCCAAATTTGACTGATAAGAAATATAAAGATTTATTTCTCAGGGTTGACCAATGTTCGCGTACATTAGGAAGAAGGGGAGGGACATTAGCTAGCACCACAGTGTATGGTAAGGCCTCTGGAGGCAAATTTATTTTAGGTAACCTAGGTGTAGAGATAGCCTCCCTAACATCAGCAGCTGCCCCTATAACAAATGGAAGATTGTTTGGAGGAATTAAAGAAGGCCCTGGTATCACTAGCCCCATCGTGTCGGGATTTTCCAGTCTGGCAGATGACTGCTGTACAGGAATTTCGACCAGTTGAGGTACTGTATTAGGGTTACCTTTCGCCATGGGCAACGGATTGTGTGGTACAGGGTCGTTTACCCGTATAGGATGTGGTTCCACCTTAACTAAACCTTCCATATGGGTGACCCTGGCTTCAATATTTGATAATTTCGCCATAATGGGTTCCACAAGGGTCATTAGTAATTTCTCCATTTTCCCCCAGAAACCCTCCCCCGTTAGCGGGTCACTTATATTAGTAATAGGGGGAGTAACTAAGGTATTGTTAATGACCTTTTTCCCTTTTTCAGTAGGTTTACTGGTAGTGATACGTGGTTTGTGGGGTCCCTTTCCCTTTGTGTTAGTCGAGAGTGTCCCCTCCTTGGTGCAATGGTTTTGTTTCCTCTTCGCCTTTTGCCCTCTAGTTGTCATACGTAGTGGGTCATTGTTGGTGGTCTGTTCGGATCCAGAAATTACAATTGGGCTTACAGGTAATGCTACTCCCACCTCAACTATAGGATTCTCATGTAAAGAATGTTCAGAAAGTTGGTCACTAGGGAAAATAACAGGGGACAAGGATAACCTAGGTTCCGCAGGTATATGATCTAATTGTGCCAGCGGAAGGGAAATTGAATTATCCCCGGGTATTTGCGAAGAACGAACTTCGGGAAGTCCAATAAAGGATGGAACTATTAACGACTCCTGTAAATTAGAGGTAAAAAGCGATACATTGTTGGCAGAAAGAGGGGGAAGCGTACCCGCTGGGAGAGAGAGACGCCTCTCAGTACTTTCGATGGCTGATGAAACCACCCCAATAGTTTTTTGCAGCATCCGGTCGATGGCAGTCAAACTGGGAAGGGGGGTATTAACAGTGTTTAAGGGTTGCGGGACATTATGTACAAGAACAACAGACCTATGCTTGCCCATAATTTATAACAGCGATGCGATCATTAACACACGGGAACAAACAATAACGCCAGTACAGTTCAGGCCCGGGAGTCACTTACTACAAGGAGTGATCGCAAATGTTTCAAAAAGTCCAGCCCAGCGGTGTTGCCCTGCCCTGCCACGGCCTGCCCCGGACGGCCACAGACGGCCCGCCCTTTGCCCGGGCTTAGCCCGGTGGAGCCTGCGCGCGAGCCCGCGACGCGGGGAGTATGTCCAGATTTAAAGCGCCTCCGGGCGCGGGAGATGGTGCCGCTGCTTCCGGGATGTTGGCAGCCGGGGAGCCTGGGAAATGTAGTTTCTTCCTCCCTCCTCACTGCGGCCACGCGATGGCAAACGCGGCGGCGGGAGGGAGGGGGCGTCAGGAGCAGCAACGATAGCACCTCACAGGGGGACCCGAGAATAAACTCAACAGGAGCAGGCAAGAGACCAGACAGATACAACACCCTCTCCACCGGGAGTATGTCCAAATTTAAAGCGCCTCCGGGCGCGGGAGATGGTGATGCTGCTTCCGGGATGTTGGCAGCCGGGGAGCCTGGGAAATGTAGTTTCTTCCTCCCTCCTCACTGCGGCCACGCGATGGCAAACGCGGCGGCGGGAGGGAGAGGGCGTCAGGAGCAGCAACGGTAGCACCTCACAGGGGGACCCGAGAATAAACTCAACAGGACCAGGCAAAAGACCAGACAGATACAACTCCTATATACTTACCGAGCATAACATAATGTTTGCAATTCCTCAAGCAAAACATCACAGAAACAAAACTCCAGATTGATGCTTAATGTACCTTGGCAATACATTATGAGGTTTGTAGTACACCCAAGTTACATGCTGATGACTACACTACACATCAGAAACATGTCGCAAACACATGAAGCACAGTTACAACAATATTGCGAACAAACATTAACCATTTATTTACGCTAACTATATGCATGCATTTCCACAGATCACACCCAAGACGTGTCAGAAACAATTGAGGCTGAAGAAGCTACTGACTCAAACGTGGAAATGGAAGACAGCACAATAATAACATCTATGCCCATTACTCCAACTTCAAATACTAGGAGAGCAAGCGTTTCACTACTACCAGTCTTTATGGACGGTGATGAGGGTCAATCCCAAAGCAGGCCCACAACTACTGTGGTCAGTACACACAGACACCGTAGAGTCCAACCAGCAACAGTCCACAATGACAATGTGTCAGACGACATGGCAGACAGCGTTTGGTGGAATTGAGTAATCCATCATCTCAGTACAACGCCTTCAAACCAAACAAATTAAGACTGTTAATAGGCATCTGTTAAGCATGTCAAGGTCAATGCAGCAATTGCAGAAAAGGCAAGACCATTGGATTACTGCCATGGAGAAAGAGCAACGTCCGCAAAGTCCCTGGCACAGGCAGTACATGGCACGCTTTGATGCCTTCACTCGTTCAGTTAATCGATTGGCAGAAGCCAAGACCACTCTTGCAAGGAGAACTGACAACATACAAAGTGACATGGGGCACTGCTGCCAGGATGTTGTAGTTATGGCTAGCACAAGTGACCACAGCCCTTGGAAACATACAGACACATGACCTGTCTGTACACAACATTCTGCCGCCACCTAAGAGTGAAGACGGCTCTAGTATCAGTGCCGCATCGATGCAGGAGGAATGCTGTACAAGGTGTACATGCCGAAACACTTCTGGATCTGCCATGTCCCCTCTTCCACAGGCCAGTTTTGATGAGAAGGCAACCAACCCCAAAGGCCGGAAAAAGTGAAGCCACTGAACGCTCAGACTAATGAGTCTACTTTGTCTTGTTTCTTGCTACATATTTTGTGGCTTTGTTGAAACAATGTTACATTTGCACTGTATACAATTGATTTAGGAGAGATACATTATTATCACAACCTGAATAAAAGGTTGTCTTTCAGGAATGCCCCATGCATTATCACAATGTGTCATGACTATTACTTAGCTGTAGCAATCATTCTTATCTCAAAAATAGTTGTTGGTGATCACTGTGCATTGTGCATGACCCTCTGCTGCATGTGTCCCGTCCTGCTACACCTTTAGTGGTGATAATTCCTCATCGGAGACTAATTTAGGCTCTATAATTATGTTGTGCAGACCCTTTGTCTTGACAATATTGTGTAGTATGGCACTTGTGGCGATGAATTTAACAAAACGTCCCAGGTCTGTGAAGTAGTGCTCTGCCAGTTTTATCGAAACAGAAAACCTGGACTTCAGTATACCAAAGATCCGTTCTTTGGTGCCCCATGTTGTATTAGGCTCTCTGTTATACTGCCTTTCACTTCTGGTTCTTGGATTCAAGTATGGAGTGCGTATCCAAGGACACAAGGCATACGCACTGTCTTCTTAAAGTGCATGAGAAGGATAAGGGTCACATTACAAAAACAGTTCTGCCCATTGTATGCATTGAGCCATCACCAAATTGACCCTGAGACACCCAGTTTTGTATTCCTCTGAGGCGCAACATGAGGGAGTTATGGGTGCTTCCTGGGAATCTAGCCAAAATGTATGTTATGATGCATGAGGCTGCACACACTACCTGCACATTGAGTGAGTGTGAGCTTTTCTTATTTCTGTAGATGAATTCATTTACTTAATGGACACATATGGTAATATGTGTGTCATTAACATAGTCAATAACATTGAGAAACTGTGCTACCGGGAAAAACATTAAGTTGTTCTTTTGCAAACTTTGGGGGCATTTGAAAAAGATTTGTATTAGTTAATTTTGCTAACCATGAAATCCAGAAACTTGTGAAAGAACCTGGAAAAAGCACTTTGTGACACCCCACTTGCTACTGATATGACCCCCTGGTAACTGCCAGAAGCTAGAAGGTGTAGACAACACAATACCTGCACATGTGGTGGGATTGCATTGTTGGTGTCTGGAGCTGAGGTTGTCACTCAGCAATTATTTCCAGGATTACCTCACTACTGAGTCCGTACCTCTCCTATATCTCCTGTTCTGTCTGTTCAACTCGGGTAACCCTTATCCTAAATATCTTCTCCTGTCATCTTCTCGTTCTCTGCCTAACAGTCAAAATCCTCATCCTCCTCACCAAGACATACAGAGCAGGGCCGGACTGGCGATGTGCGATGTCTTGCAAATTGTTTGTAGCATTTAGTAACTTTTTTTCAGTGGTGCTTTCCAAGATTAGGACATTAAATTGGCGACTCGCTACCTGGGTCATTTTCTCTTTCTTGGGAAGAAAGGTTATTTCTCATGCTGTGTGGCATTGAAACAGTTTGAAGACTATTGGACAAGCAGGGGTGCTGCTCGTGCCTGCGAAGATGGAAGGTCAGATTACAAACACTGGTTTTTCTGGGAACTGACTTGGACACTGTGAATATGGAGCCCAAGCCTTCCTCAGAGAAAGGTTCAAGAGCTAGTGATTTTGCCAGAAGAGACGATTTTGTAAAAAAAAGTTGGAGTTGAGGAAGGTTCAAACATTGATGGGGCATTTGAATTTTGCATACAGAGTGGTGAGAGCTGTCAAGTCTTTCCTTCAGAGGTTAAGTTTTGCCATGTCAGGGGCAAGGTTGTCCCATCACAGGGTGAAAATACCAGCAGCAGTGCTTACAGATTTGGAGATCTAGCTTATCTTCATAAGGGATTTCAATGGGGTAACAATGTGATCCAGTGATCACGACTTTGCATGGCATTTTCATTTTTTTCTGGTGTAGCTGGAGCTGGGGTAGTTGGTCTTTCAATCGGTGGGCAAAAAAATGAGAGGAAGGGAGAAGCAAAGCTTTTCTAAAGTTCTTACCCTTTGTTGGTGGTGCTTTCTTTATGTGAAGTGAATTAGCCGGCAAGACAGTTAATTTCAATGTGGATAATGAAGAAGGTAGTGCCATTGGTAAATGGCCAGAAAGTAAATGACAATAGATTGTTAAAGCCACTGCAATGTTTCATGCTAGGCGGTCTGATGTTTAATATTGTGTTCAGGGCTAGGCATGTGCCAGGTGTGGACAATAACATAGTGGATACTTAATCTCATTCATAGTGGCAGAGATTCTGTGATTTGGCACCCAATGTAGATATACATAGGAAAGAGGTAGCGGAGGTGATCTGAATATTATGCAACTGAAAGTAGTAAGACTGGTGATGTAAACCTAATAAGTAGTTTGAGACATTAGCATCCATTACAAAAATGTGTCATATGGGCTAAATTATAGAGCAAGCTGGCCCACTACTTGTGAACTGCCCTCAAATGTAATTTCAATGACAGCCTGAGGACCCAAATTTAAAAAAAAACTCTCCATTGGATGAGAAGGTTTTTCTCCTGTCGATTGTTTCAGGTTCACAAATTCAGACTTGGGTTTGCGAAACTCAATTCTGATTGACAGCTGCCACAATAGGAAGCAGGGCATGGTTTCCCTATCCTGAATTCGTGAACAAAAATATCAAAATACCACAGAAGAATACAATGCGGCCATAAGCATAATGGGAGGACGCCCCAAATTTTCCAAAAAGGGATAGTCACGTAGGGTCCACAAACTTTGCACAGAGTTTGTCGACCCCAACATGCATGAACTCCTGCGTACTCTGATCCGAGTTTGCAAAACCTGAATCTCAAGGGCCCATGCTGGGTCATCTGCCATAGTTCACAAATTCTCTAAAATGTTGGCTTCTATAATCTCTTGCATCTATGCATGGTATCAGCATTCACACAGCTGTAGTTTGCGGACTCTAAAAAGAGTTAAACTGCTGTAGACTAGCTCCTGGTGATAGAAATTTGTGGAAGAAAAGGAAACAGAAGTGAGACAAAAACCCTGCTCTAGAGTTCGTTTCCTAATGCAGAATTGCCCAGGGGTGGCACAGAATACATTGATGTTGTGGAGATCAATCAAACTAGATAAAGAGGATAATAGGTATGTATACTTGACCAGCCAAGTTGGAAATCTAATGTACAAATAGGTTTATAAGGTTTACAGGTTTCAGCAGTGAGCAATGATGTGATGAGCCTTGAGTAGACACGAAATTCAGGTGTAAGCTGCAGGACACTGCTACAAAGAGACAGGACAGGAGAACAGAACAAACCAGAGGACAAGACACACCAGCAAACGAGGCAAGGCAAATGGGAGCTAGCAGGAAACAGGGGAAACTGAGGGAACCAAAGGAAACCAAAGGGAAGATAACAATAAACATGAAGGACAGCTACCACCATGAATTAGTACATATGAAGAGAGACAATTAAACTAACAGCTTGCTGCCTGGCAAAGATTATGATTTTTCAAGAAACTGAGGTCCCCTATGAGTGCAATAGTATTCACTCAATACTCATGAATTTGTGAATTCAAAGCAGTGCTTTAATAATAAATAATGCAGAGCAAACAATGTATACAAAATGACTGTGAGGTGGGCAAAATGTGAAGTGAGGAAAAATTGCTCGGTGCTCAGACAAGGGTGATACATATATGTGATTTATGCATTGTTTGTATCACAATGTTCAAAGCCTAAATAGAGCCCAATTATTTAACCTAAACCTCATGAAATTGGGTCTGTATTAATTGTTGACAACATTTCGATCCCCTATACGATATAGGATCATCACCAGGACAAAAGTCAGTGTAGGCCTGAGAGAACTATAGGGTGTTATAGCAATAGTTCTTGAAATTGTAGGATGGAGATGCTCAGTGCTGACTGACAATTGGGGAGCATTATACAAACCATAGTGGGAGGCGGCTAAACAGCACAAAATGCTGAGGTGTCCAGGTAAACCTGCAATATTATAGCGATGTAACAAGCAGCAAAAAAATGATAAGCATCAATCGCTCCTTAGAATCAGGAAACGAGAATAGGCGCTGACAGGCAAGTGCCTCTGAAAAATGTCAACAGGTAAGTACAAGCGTCCATATAAATAGCCAAAGAACATGTGTCATTTCTTGCCCTGCCATCATTAACCGGACATGACGTTAACCCCAGGAAGTGAGTGAGTGAGCAGTCTAGGGTTTCCATTCTCATACATTTCTATTGACTTGTCTTGCCCAGTATCAGTCACCTATATTAGAATGAAATTTCACAATGACAGTACTCAGCAGGTTCCCAGGACATGTAACAATGATGGCCTTGGACGGGTTTCAAAATTCGACATCATGGCTTCCCGCCTTGTTATTACTGCGCCTGCGTGAAAGTCACGTGTAGTGCAGGCTTCAATCTCTCTCAGAGGCCCAATTATGAACTAATAGAGAGGTCAAAAAGAATAATTAATTTCAAAATAAAATGATTTCACTGTATACCACCTATCTCTACTCTAATCCCATTTTCTTATAAAATCTCTACTCGCATTAGCACTTAGTAAATAGCTTGTTTTAGTGAAGCAGATTCTTAGCATGTGAGCTTTCAAGTGCCCATTTTAAATGCATTTGCGCAGGTGCAGAAATCTCCCTCCAAGCGAAAGAACGTAATTCCTGCGTAGATGTAGTTTACGCATGCGCAGTACACTTTCCTGCCTTAGCAGCTATTTTTAAGTTTCACTCGGGTTACTTGTTAGTAAAACAAGTAAGCAAGCTTCATCTTGCTAAAATATGTAATGAGGTGCAATACTTTATTAATACAGAGTTACAGGTTTTATGAGAGGATTGCATCCAAGCAAGTCTCTTTTATACGAGTCCTTGCTCCATCAATCCCCTCTCTGACGGCATTTGTGCCATCACAAAATTTACCCATCACTAAACCAGATGCCAACTTTAGCACATCTCAATTCCCTTTCCGGTCTTTTCAGTTCCTACTTCATTTTTATCTTTTAAGTTTGTCATCTTTTTGAATAGTTCACCTTTCATCTCTTCTAACTGAATTTTTTCATGCTCATCTTCATCTCTTACTTCTTCCCCACGTACATCTGGTAATAAAGTAGCAGGGTTTAGTATAGTACACCTGACTACTGTCATGTTTTCTGCTCCTAAAATGATTATTTCGTACTTAGTCATCCGCCTAGGGGTAAGATACTGTGTTCAGGTTCTAGTCAAAAGAATTTCCACTGATTGTGGATCATATCCCTTTACAGGATGTCTCATCACAATGGACTCAATTTGTTCAAGACTCATACATGTAGCAGCTACTGCCTTTGAGCAGCCAAGGTAGCAGATAAGTACACTACTGGACGTCTCATCAAACCATGTCGTTGGATTAACACTGAAAGGTCACAATTTTCTCTTTCACAACAGAATAGTGCAAATTCTGGCATACCTAGAGCTGGAGCTTCACGCAAATAATTTCGTAATTTCACAAAAGCTTCCATGCTTTTATCCTCCCAAACTACAGGGTCCTTTGCCCGTTTCCGTGTCATCTGTATTAATGGTTTAGCTAACAAAGAAAAACCTACAATCCATTGCCTACAATACCCCACTACACCAAGAAACATTCTGATTTCTCTCTGGGTTTGTGGTAACTGCACTTATTTTATTATTTTTATTCTTTCAGGGGTTACTTTTCTCACTCCTCTTTTTATTTAATGTCCCAAATATTTGACTCCAGTTCGACAAAATTGTAATTTCTCTGGAGACACTTTGTGTCCTCTATCAGCCAAATGATTTAACAAGGCAATTGAATCAGTAACACAATCATCTCGAGACTTTGATGCAATTAGCAAGTCGTCGATATATTGGACTAGAACAGAATTTCTGGGCATCACTAGTGTTTCTAGACACTTTTAAAAAATCTAATTGAAGATTGAAGGACTTTCTGTATACCCCTGAGGAACTCGATTCCATTCTAAAATACGGTCCTCAAACTTAAATGAAAAGAGATACTGGCTGTCTGGGAGTAAAGGAATAGAAAAGAATGCTTGGCATAAAACAATTACAGTAAACCATACTGCATTCCATGGTATTTGATACAGAATTACTGCTGGATTTGGCACTATTGGACAACAAGGCACGACAATGTTATTAATCTTTCGTAAATCCTGCACTATACGGTATTTTCCGCTAGGCTTTTTAATGCCAATTATAGGTGAATTACAAGGACTGCTCATTATTTCCTTTCAAATGCCTTGTTTAATCATTCGATCAATTTCTGCTGCAACACCTGCTTTAACTTCAGGGCTCATTTTGGTATTGCCTAGTATTTGGGTAGACTGCACCTTCTTTTACAGTTTCTTTCACTGGGTCTACATTTGTCATTAACCCAACTTCTTTTCCCGTGAAATCCCACACCTCTGGATTCACAGTTGTTTTTAATTCATCGGGTAAATCATCTTTTGTCATCATTGAATGCATCTCGTCTACTTCTGTGCCTTGTTTTGCCAGCAATATTTTATAGACACCGTCTTCATCCGGGTCTGAATTGCAACACCATCCGGTGTGCAAACAAATGTGCAGTTCATTTTGCACAACAAGTGTATTCCTAGCAAGTTTACTGGACTAGAGTCGCACACTACAAACTTGTGCATTTCTCTGAAATTGCCAATGCGCACCTCCATGGGTTCTGTGATTGGGGTTCTAATCTGTTTGTTTGAAACGCCTACTACTTAGATGGCTTCTCCCGAGAGGGGTAGGTTTGGGATGTCTGCTGTTCTCACAGTAGAACGGGTAGCACCAGTGTCCAACAAAAAAGAAATATATTTCCCTTCTACCTTCCCATCAATTTATGGACCTGACTGATCTACCGGTAAGGATGCGCCATGCTCCTCCTCCCCCCTCAGGCACCGTCATTGATCATCTCCGTGAAGGTGACTATTCTGCAAAAGAAACTGTGAAGTTACAAAATTTTGCTTACCACTTTCTATTGGAAATCCGGTGTCCACATTGAATTTTGCTCACTTCACAAAATTTGGCATAGGGGCAGGTGGTAACTGACTCTGTTGATTAGCAACCTGCTGCGGTTGACTCATTATCACCTCATTCTGCGTCTGTGGATTTAAATTTTGATTTGGGCCATTATTATTCTGAATATTTTTACACTCGTTTTTCCACACACATGACAAGGAAATCTCTTCTTCGCCTCCTCTCGACTCATTCGTCCTCTTGGTTTTCCCCCATTATTATCATTCTGATCCTGTCCTTTCACTTGATCCTCATTCTGACTATTTAATTTAAGTTCTTGCTGTTCTGCCTATTTCACTTGTGCCCACATTACCTTTTCTTCCAACTTTTTACGTCTATTCTCAACATCGTCTCCGCAATACTTGGCATATTTTAGAATCTCATCAATAGGTTTTCCCTGCCAGCACAACATGTGTTGTTGAATCATTTGGGAAATCTCTGGTCTTAACCCAGACACAAACCGATACACAAAATGACCCATACTTTTATCTCCAATGTTGTCAAATCTGCTATACTGCTTGAATACCTGTAATAGGCGTTCATAATAAGCATGTGCAGGCTCATTTATGTCTTGGTTTGTTCTATCTCTCTTTACCCAATCTGTTTCTTTTTGTGGAATTTGCCCTTTCAAGAAATTGATCACCTGGTGATATTTCTTCATTACCTCTTCTGAAGGGGCTCCCGTTTCTCATCTCTTGGGTACTCATTGCTAGGCCAATCAACTGTTATTTTACATTCTGTCCATGAATCAGCAGACACCACTATATCGAATAGACCATCCAAATCTTTCAACAAAACCTTAGAAACCTTCACAAACCTTTCAACCTGCCTGTACCATTCAACTGTTTTTTCTCTTAACTTTGGAAAATCATTAGTAAATGACAAAATATCTTGTCGAGTCCACGGAACATGTACATATACCCCTCCTGGACCTTCCCTCATTGGGTACAATCTCTCTTCTTTTCCTGATTCTTTCAACAAGAATTCAGATGTTGTTTGACTTGCCTGTGCTTCCTCCTTCTTCCGCATCCACCCAGCTTTCCATTTGTCTGTCTCCCCACTTTTGTAAGATGGTCATTAACTCCTTAATCTGCAACTTCTTCCAGACACATTCATATTCTCCAAATCCTTATCAGTAAATTCTGCGCTATATGGTTTCTGTAATACTTTAGATCTCCCTACCTCAATTCCCATATCAGAGGCAAGATCTGTCAATTTTTCATTAAATATCTTTGTATTTCTAGTGATACTTCTACAAATGAACAGTAACTCTTATTCACTGTAAGTATTTAGCCTGTCTAGTCCCACGTTTCCAGCTATCATTTCTTCCAATTTCTATATATATAAATTCTTTGGTTGTTGGTTTGGTTTGTCTATTCCCTGTGCCCATCTCTCTGATTCTTTGGGGATACTATTGTGGCACTTATGGTTCCTGTAGATGTTTCTAATCGTATTTCTTTTGAACAGCTAGGTGTAACTCTTTTCGGGGTTTCATTTATCTGTCCTCTTATCGGCAAATCCATTAATGAAATTACTGAATAGCATTCACTGGCCTGATCATCAATTATTATATTTTCTTTTCTGGGGTCGATTATGGTAGTTGTAATAACTGGTGGTTTGGGACAATTTTCCTTATCCCCATACAATGGAACAACAGGACCTATAGTCACTGGTATAGTCAATGCCTCAGGGTGTGTATTCAATTGAGTTATTTTCTGTATCAATTCTTCTCTATTTTTATTTATTGCTTCTCTTTCCTTCTCTTGGAGTACCCTCCCATTCATTGGATCATGTATAACATGTGGAACCAAAGGTGTTCCCAAAACAGGGGCACTTGGGGTAGTTCTACTAGGTCCTTTCTGATATGGTGGAGGATTTTTTGTTAGTTTTCCCCGTACACTTGCCCCCGACTGTTCCTCAGCCATTAATACAGGATACAGTCCTTCCGTAATCATTGCTTGTCTCCATTGTTTCATCTGACTTTCTCGTGAATCACGCATCTGTTTAGGGATAAATCCTCTATAACTCCTACGACTGCTTGATCTGTCACACTTAAATGATTCAGTTTCCCATTCTTCTAATGCCTCATACTGTGTTAATCTAGGTCTAGGCTCTAATTCATTCATCCGCATTCTCAAATTATGAAGGATTCTCCCATTGAACGTACCATTTTCTGAAAAAGCGAACTCCATCATTTTTAGTGTATTCTATTCAATTTTCTAACCACACACAGGTATGGTAGCCTCTCTCCATCATCATAAATGAGGCAGGTGTCTTTGGTGGTGGGATAAGAATTCCCTCTCTAGTCTTAATGGGTTTATCTTTCTTGAAATAATTTTAGATTTTCTGCATAAACTACATTTTTCTCTTTTCTCCGTACATTTTAGGAGAGGATCTTTTTATATATTCGTCTCTTGCAAATCCTAAATATCTTCTGTCTGGGCGATTCCCCATTAACGTCAGATCGTATTTCCACATACAAACTCCACTGTCCAATACTATTATGGCTTCTATTTTGACAATCCATTTAGATTTGTGTTCACACTTGGGGTTTCGCCAATCCTGGTGCAGTTTCTATTCTTTCATCCATTCAAGCTCGGGCTCACGTAATTCGGTTAGCCAATACTAGTCCGGCCTTTTTGTGACGTCAGTATCACTCCTCACTACCGACCCCTCCTTTACAAATTTGCGTCAGTTACACACCCGCTGTCTCACATTTTCCTCACATTTATGTGGTGGAAAGTTCTGGAATCTGCGTGGATCCACAACATTCCACCCACCCCACGTTTCCCAAAGTCTCCCGATAAAAATGGTGCCTCACTCATGTGGGATGCCCAAGTACCCGCGACAGGCAAGGGCCCAAAACGTATTGAGGAGACATCAAAATTGCCTATCACAAATGTGTGGGTTTGATAGGTTTCCCTAGTTGGCCGCCGAGCATGGGGCCAAAAACCCAGGTGACCCCCTTGCAAAACCAGGTTGTTTTGTGATAGGCAATTGTGATGTCTCCTCAATACGTTTTGGGCCCTTGCCTGTCGCGGGTACTTGGACATCCCACATGAGTGAGGCACCATTTTTATCGGGAGACCTGGGGGGGGAACGCTGGGTGGTAGGAAATTTGTGTCAGCCCGGTGTTTCTTTGTTTCCCAAAAAGAAAAACAGCACTCACTGGGACAGTTGCTAGAGTTTATTGGCAACGCAACAGAGCTTGGATAAATATTGCGGGCTCACCCCCGTGTTTGTAAAGCACCCGTCTGCGAGTGCGCCGAGTTATCTCTCTTTCTCTATTTTTTTTTAGCTATGGCTTCCCTGGGGGTGAATGTGGCCCCCACGCAAAGCACATGGCTATAAAAAAATAATTGCCCCCACAGGGGTTCGGTCGCTGAGCGGGAGAACTGACCCCCTACCAATTTCGCCGCCATTTTTATTTATTTTTACATTTTTGGGGGGTGATCGCGCCCCCCAAAGATAGCCAACATCTTTTTTTTCAAAATTCGACATCATGACTCCCAGCTTGTTATTACTACGCCTGCGTGAATGTCACGTGCAGTGCAGGCGTCAATCTCTCTCGGAGGCCCAATTACGAACTAATAGAGAGGTAAAAAAGAAACATATTAATTTAAAAATAAAATGATTTCACCTTATACCACCTATCTCTACTCTAATCCCATTTACTTATAAAAGCTCTACTCGCATTAGCATTTAGTAAATAGTTTGTTTTAGTTTTCACAAAGCAGATGCTTAGCATGTGAGCTTTCAAGCAGCCATTTTAAATGCATTTGCGCAGGTGCAGAAATTTCCCTCCAAGGAAAGAACGTCATTCCTGCATAGATGCAGTTGACGCATGCGCAGTACAGTTTCCAGCGTTAGCAGCCATTTTTAAGTTTCACTCAGGTTACTTGTTAGTAAAACACATAAGCAAGCTTAATCTTGCTAAAATATGTAATGAGGTGCATATTAATTTACCCAATACTTTATTAATACAGAGTTACGGGTTACATGAAAGGATTGCATTTGAGCAAGTCTCTTTTATATGAGTCCTTGCTCCATCAGTATGTCCTTTCAAAAATTCACAAGGACCCAAGCAATCCACCTGGAAGATGCATAATATCAGAAGTCAACTCAATTCTAGAAAGACCAGCCCAATATATTGACACGTTTCTGAAGCCACAAGTTGAAGCAACGACTAGTTTTCTGAGAGACACAATGCAGACAATCACCATCTTGGAAGGTGACCCATTCGAGCATGAAAATGAATATCTAGTAACACTAGATATAGTCAGCCTATATACTAACATCCAACAAGAGGCTGGACTAGAATTACATTACAATATTTTCTGGACAAACGTTCCCGCCCTCAAAATGTACCCACAGAATACCTGGTAGAGATGGCAGAGGTATGCCTGAAGTACAACTTCATTCAGTTTAATGAAGAACAATTTCTACAAATCAAAGGGACCGTAATGGGTTGTCCCTTTGCACCGGAAATGGCAGTGATATTAATGGCTATGGATGAAGCAAGATGGGTTTTTGACAATAATCCGTTTGAAGGCCATATCAAAATATGGCGTTGTTCTATAGACGATATTTTCATGCTATGGAGGGGAACATCAGAAACATTACAAAAAATTCACCAGTGGTTGAACCAGAGAAACCCAGACATACAATTCTTGATCAGTTACAGTAAGGAAGAAATCAACTTTTTGGACCTCATTGTGAAACATGAAGAGGGGATAATATCCACCACCCTATATACCAAACAAACAGACAGAAATACACTTCTACATTTTTCAAGCTTTTACCAGAGGAATCTAAAAGAAGACCTACGATACAGCCAGTTATTAAGAATTAGGAGAAATTATATGAAGAAAGAAAATTATTTCAACAATGCAAAAACACTCCTAAACAAACTACTAGAAAGAGATTATCAGAAGAAACTACTCAAGAGATCTCTCAAGCTGGCTTGGTACACCCCCAGGGAAACGTTAATGACACCAAAGGAACATGAGAAAGCCACACCATTGGTCTGCGTAACCACGCTCTCAGGTATTACCAATGAGGTCAAAAAAATAATTAAGAAAAATTGGAATACCGTAAAAGGCCTTGAAGAATTCAAAGTAATACAAGTCTTTGCGCTAGAAAAGAACAAAAATGTCAAAGACAAACTGGTACGAGCTAACACAAATTAAACCTAAAGTATCCATACAGACCATGTTAGGTCTACCCCCCATCAAAGGAGACTGACAGTGTGGAAACTGCACATCGTGCGCAAGTACCATCGAAGGTGAAAAATTTGAATATAGAGGTAAAACCATTATGCATGAGGAATTCACACACTGCAACATGACAAACGTAATTAATTGTGTGGTGTGCCCATGTCAACTTGCATATGTCGGAAAAACAACTCAAGCTGTGAAGAAGAGGATCACACAACATAGATCCAGAATAAAGTGCAAAGTGCAGAATGCACCTATGGTCCAACACTGTGAGGAACAAGGCCACTGACCTCTAGATATAAAATGGACTGTCCTCAAACACATAAGAGGAAGATGTTCAGACTCCATACTATTGTGGTTCGAAACGAAAACCATTTTACGACTGGGGACAGCTGAGAATGGCTTCAATGAAATGAGCGAAATAATGTACTGCATTTGAGTAAACAGTGAAACCGGTACCAGGACATGTTACTAATTCAGTCACCATGACAAGCAGGTGCTACATCAAATGCAACATATGTCCCTACCGGCTCCTCCAAACACAGGAGCATTTTTTCACCCTTTAATCATCTCCCCAAAAAAGGTTTCTGCATGGTATGAACTATAAAAGCATTAGGTTATCTCCTAAACATCTCTCCCACCTCTTCAAAAATGACCAAATCTCAATAAAATGAAGGTGCAAACATTCTAAATAACATCAGATTGGTTATAATTACCCACCAAACACGCAGACTAGTGGGCAAAAATGACATCACTCGAATTACCTAGGCAACCAAAAGAACCGTACCAACACAGGAAGTCAGGCATCAACCAGGCACTCAACGTTAACCCGGAAGCCACGCCCTCCAACTACGCCATAACGCCCATCGCAACTCACGAAAACCAAGAAACAAAAAAGGCAGCAAGTCCAGATACCGGGGAAACAAGCAACCCAGGCATCGTCGTGTACTGAAGGAAAGGAGAGGAATCTGGACTTCTCTAATGGGAGCTGCCCCCCCCCCCTCAACAGCATCTAAAAGAAGTTTCACACACGAGGAGACCCACGAAAACCACTTTTCCAAAGTAAGAATTGGACTTGTGGGAGGGATGTCCACAGGTCTCCCGCAGGTAGCACTAGTCTCCAACACCCTTTAGAGCCGCGCAAAACCGACGTGTATAACTTAAAAGAGGCACAAGCACAACCAAGCATGCACACTGTCTTTGGCACCTCCTTGAGAACAGAGTAAGAATACACTGTGCACCTATAACCATCTTGTACAGACCTGAGTAGTTCAATTCACTGGTACACAGCTACCACTATTATACCGCGATGACGCCAATCTTTCACCAAAAACTAATAAGAGCATGAATAAGTATCTAGAAGCTTGACCATCGGAACTGGGCATGTCCCCAAGCACGAGCACCAACACACATTGGAATTCACAATCAATCAATCAGGAACATTTATAGAGCGCGCTACTCACCCGCGAGGGTCTCAAGGTGCTGGGGGGTGGGGGGGGGGCTTCCGCTACTGCTCGAAAAGCCAGGTCTTGAGGTGCCTCCTGAAGGAGAGATGGTCCTGGGTCAGCCGTAGGTGGGTGGGGAGGGAGTTCCACGTCTTGGCCGCCAGGTAGGAGAAGGATCTTCCTCCGGTGGTGGTTCTGCGAATCCGTGGGACCGTGGCGAGGGCGAGGCTGGCGGAGCAGAGCTGGCGGGTAGGTGTGTAGAACGTGAGGCGGGTTTTGAGGTATTCGGGGCCCATGTCGTGGAGAGCCTTGTGTGCGTGGGTGAGGAGTCTGAAGGTGATCCTCTTGCTGACTGGAGCCAGTGCAAGTCTCTCAGTTGGGCCGAGATGTGGCTGTGTCGGGGAATGTCCAGGATGAGTCGAGCAGATGCGTTCTGTATGCGCTGGAGTTTTTTCTGTAGTTTGGCGGTGGTCCCGGCGTAGAGGGCGTTCCCATAGTCCAGTCTGCTGGTGACGAGGGCCTGGGTGACCGTCTTCCTGGTTCCAGTGGGGATCCATCGGAAGATCTTTTGGAGCATGCGGAGGGTGTTGAAGCAGGAAGATGTAACGGCATTGACTTGTTTGGTCATAGTGAGGGAGGAGTCAAGGATGAACCCCAGGTTGCGTGCGTGGTCCGTGGGCTTGGGGGCGGTTCCCAGGGCAGGGGGCCACCAGGAGTCGTCCCAGGCGGAGGGGGATGGTCCGAGGATGAGGACTTCCGTCTTGTCTGAGTTCAGCTTCAGACGGCTGAGCTTCATCCACTCTGCGATGTCTTTCATTCCTTCCTGGAAGCTGGCTCTGGCGGTGGCGGGGTCGTTGGTGAGGGAGAGGATCAGTTGGGTGTCGTCGGCGTAGGAGATGATGTTGAAGTTGTGTTTGCGTGCGATGGCTGTGAGGGGGCGCATGTAGACATTGAAGAGGGTAGGGCTGAGCGAGGATCCTTGGGGTACGCTGCAGATGATCTTGGTGGGTGCTGCGCGGAAGGGCGGGAGACGGACTCTCTGAGTTCTGTCAGAGAGGAAGGAGGTGAGCCATTCCAGGACCTTTCCTTGAACCCCGGCGCGGTGGAGACGGGTTGTCAGGGTGCGGTGGCAGACGGTGTTGAATGCGGCCGACAGGTCGAGGAGGATGAGGGCGGCCGTTTCACCGTTGTCCAGCAGGGTCCTGATGTTGTCGGCGGCTGCGATGAGGGCGGTCTCGGTGCTGTGGTTCACTCGAAATCCGGACTGCGATGTGTCGAGGGAGTTGTTCATCTCGAGAAAGGTGGTCAGCTGTTTGTTGACGGTTTTCTCAATGACTTTAGCTGGGAAGGGGAGGAGCGAGATGGGGCGGAAGTTCTTGAGGTCTGTGGGATCTGTGGTGGGTTTCTTCAGGAGGGCGCTGATCTCCGCATGCTTCCAGCTCTCCGGAAAGGTAGCGGCTGTGAAGGAGTTGTTAATGATGTCTCGGAGTTGGGGTGCGATGATGGAGTCGGCTTTGTTGAAGATGTGGTGTGGGCAGGGGTCCGCTGGGGAGCCGGAGTGGATGGTGTTCATCATGTGGGTGGTGTCTTCCGTGCTGATGGGGTTCCAGGTGCAGAGGGTGGTGGTGGGGGGCGTAGACTCGGTGGAAGGGTACGTGGTGTGAGTGCTGAAGCTGTCGTGTATATCGGTGATCTTGCGGTGGAAGACCGTGGCGAGTGAGTCGCAGAGGTCTTGTGATGGCGTGATGTCGTTGTTGCTGGCGCTGGGGTTGGAGAGCTCTTTGACGATGCTGAAGAGTTCCTTGCTGTTGTGGGTGTTGTTGTCCAGTTGGTCTCTGAATGCTGTCCTTTTGGTGGTGCGGATCAGCTGGTGGTGTTTGCGGATGGCGGTCTTGAGGGCTGTCATGTTTCCTGATGACTGGTCGTTGCGCCAAGTTTGCTTGAGGGTACAGCAAGATTTTTTGGAGTCTTTGAGATCGTTGGTGAACCATGAGGCTTTCATGCAAGGATGTATTCACCATATGCAAAATACTAACTAGGTAATACCATGCTCCCTTTGTAGCCCACAAGCCACAGGAATCTAAGAATACAGGCGCTATGCCTACCACCCCTCACGGAAGATCAATTCAGTGATGGGCACGTGGACATTTATTAGGAAACTGGCAGGTTCACAAACAACAAAACAACAGTATGCTACAAGTAGATACCTTAAGAAATATTTCCTATTTAGAAACAAACACGAGTGACAAATGCCCTATCCAACTCTCTCCCTTCATATATTTACAGTGTCCGTTGGCATATCATAAACTGAGGCCAAGAGCCACCATGCACAAGTGATCGGAGCACAAAAGGCACCAAAATTAATACACGATTAAGGTTGCTTAGATAACAAAAAAATCTATCTTTGCTCTGACCTCAACAGGATCTTACCTTATCACTAAAAACGTATGAGTACACAAGGACAATAGGTCCCAACATTTAATTCCAGTTGGACACTTGCATATAAATTGTACATAAAATGTCTATGTGCAAAATGTAATGTCAACCTTTGTTTCATTAATTTTCTTTATTTTGACTTTTCTGTGTTTGTAAAGTTCTAAGTCACATGTAAATATGTATGTCACTGTTCTATCATAATGAGAAAATAAGATTTGAAATCTAAAAAAACAGAAAAAGATATAATCTCCAGTAAAGTACCTGGCTCATGAGTATTAATTTGATTAAACCAGGTGGGCCTATACCTAAAGCAAGTCACGGGAAACACTAGTTCTACCGAATATCAAACCCCAGGAGGGACCGTTCATTAATTGAACCAGAAGAGGGAGACTTCTGTAGCTCCTTCTTGTTTAAAACATTCATAATTTATGGTCTAGGGGGTACCCTTTTTCAGAAACCCGAAATTGTGGCGAAGTCCAAACAGGACACCCACAGAGGCATTTAACTCAGTAATATTTCCTGGATAGGGGATGCCTTGGTGGTCACCATTCCACACTCTAAAACAGACCAATGTGGGAGAGGGGTTCAGGTGATTCTGAGGGGAGCCGTCACTTTCTTGGGGTATCCAGTTAAAGCGACATACGCATATTTGCAGAAGCGTCCTAGGGTGGCATCTGCTTCTCTATTGGTACATACTTCAGGTGTTCTTTGACAAGATACCAGTTTGCCCATATTATGCGTAAAGCCCTCTTGGTAGCAGACATACAGGGTAACATCAGCACACATTCCTTTGGGATAGGGGCAGCAACATCTGCAGTAGGAGCGGGGCTTAACACAGAAACAGTGAAAATGATTGGTAGGTGGAAATCCGACAGCTATAAACACTTTGTGCAGCTGAATATGTTATAGACACAGGGGCTATAATTGGACCATTGCAGTGATGTCAATTTTTTCCTCCTATCACATTTTGCATTAGTCCTATTTATTAAGGGGGGGGGGGACTCTAGGAGCAAGTTAAGAGGTCCAGTGACTCATGCTCCCGAAATTAAACTTATACCAAAAGGGAGTCACTGTTCCTTAGTGGAGAAAGAAAGAAATAGAAGTAAGAGGTACTCTCGTCGTGTGCCACTCTAGCTGTGGGGGACAGTGTGTCCTCTTTTTGTTGCCCTCACACATCCCAAAGGATGTCATGCTTCATCATTGGGCTTTGCTCCTAGTCGGGCCGGCGCTGCAATGCCCTACGGGTCCCCCGAAGGGTCTCTTTATCGGAGATCTTTTGATGAAGCTGTATGGGTGCGTGGGTGTAAGTGGCAGTGAAGTCCTAAAGGGGGTATTAAAAAATGGCAGGAGGGAGAGTGATTAATTTTATTAAGGTGATCCCTCTGTCATTATTAAAACAAAGTGTGTGGTGAGGCTCTAAGGGGTATTATGTCCCTTGGTAGCTGGGTCAACCATATGTCCCTAATGCCCATATGTTCTGGTCAACATGTTTCGCGCTTTGATGGTCTCAGGAGGCGATCCAGAGCGCTTCGTCAGGCCCAAGTAAGAAAGTTAAATCTACAGTGGCCTGAAGGTTTCAGTGCCGCTGGATAAATGAAGGGAGTAGAACTTCTGACATGACTAGAGTCAAAGGTACAGTTTGCCATGAGGATAATTATACTAATGGTAGTTTTAGCTCAGGTCTGGGTTCTCCATTGGAGGGTCAGGTGCTCATAGACTGTAACATGATCATTATAGTTAACGGTCGCGGTATGTGCACGTGAGCTATGGGTGTTGTAATCATTTAAAAATGCTAAAGGAAGTGGTTACTAGGTGACAGACAGACAGACATACACATATGATCACTGAATAGTGCCCAAAAAGTAGTGCCAGGGTTGTTCTCTGTATTGATATTTTACCTATAAACATGCCCTGGTATTATCAAGTAAACGTGATTGGTAAAAATGAAAATAATATATAAAAAGGTTCTGTTGTCTGGTAGATTCGTGAACCTTCAAAAACTAGGTAAATATTACCATCGGGCCCCACCATTGATGGCAAACCTAGAGACACTGTGTTTAAATGCATAAATACACATACAATATATCTTACCCCTTAGTAAGTTGGGTAAGACCCCGTGAGATCAGTGAGGGTCACTTGAGAGCTGTAATAGAAAGAAAAACAGAAAACCACAAATTACATTTTTGGCAGGCTTCCTTGTGCTCTATGGCAGTGCCAGAGAAAGGTTTCTCAGGCATGGAGAGGAGCTCATGCCATGTGCTTGATCTGTCCTGGACCGATCCTACATCTCAGTTACTCACGGTTCTCTCAGTGCATCTGGGCTGCATCACCTGTGTGCCGCTCGCTGTCTCCGCCGGTGGGGATGTGAAAAGCCCTGTCTCCTCTTAGGAGCTGCTTGCTTCAGGGTGGGGCACTAATTGTTTAATTAATGGATTGATTGGCAAGTTCTTGGTGTTATTGTGGACGCTATCTTAGAGTGGTGTGTTTTGGACTGAACCCGTATGTGAATGAATCACGCGGTGTACCATCCTATGGGGGATGTTAGTTGTAAGGTTGATGACAGATTTAATTGTCACTATTATGGTACTGATACTAAAAAGGGAGGCAGTGAATGATTTTTGCACATGTAAAAATATGCGGTGTGCATGGGCAAAATTTCTGGGCACCATCTTGGAGTGGTTTTTACAATGCTAGTTGGTGTTATTGAGGGCGCCATCTTAGAATGGTGTATTAGTGATGAGCCTGTAGCTCACGTGTACATACCGCGACCGTTAGCTATAATGATCACGTTACAGCCTATGAGCACCTGGCCATCCAATGGAGAACCCAGACCTGAGCTAAAACTACCATTAGTATAATTATCCTAATGGCAAATTGTACCTTTGACTCTTGTCGTTTCAGAAGTTCTACTCCCTTCATTTATCCAGCGACACTGAAACCTTCGGGCCACTGTAGATTTAACTTTCTTACTTGGTCCTGATGAAGCGCTCTGGATCTCCTCCTGAGACCATAAAAGCGCAAAACATGTTGACCAGAACATATGCCCATTAGGGACATATGGTTGACCCAGCTACCAAGGGACATGATACCACTTAGAGCACCATTAATGAAGCATGACATCCTTCGGGGTGTGTGAGGGCAACAAGAAGAGGAGACACTGTACCCCACAGCTAGAGTAGCACACGACGAGAGTACCTCTTACTTCTATTTCTTTCTTTCTCCACTAAAGAACAGTGACACCCTTTTGGAATAATTTTGCATTAGGGCACATGGCTACAGCCAATGTGTGGGTCGTTGGTCATTCCTTCATGAGCAGCTCAAGTTCAACCTTCAGCTGGAGCCATTTGCGCAAACAGGCAGCGGACTCAGGTCTGCAATTTCACTGGGTCGGTAGGGGGCAGTCTTTGTCTAGATGGCCTACATGGGCTCGTCGAGAAGGTTTCAACCCGGGGGCTCCTGCCACCGGCACTCCTTATCTTTCAGCGTCAATGATTTGGTGACAGAGGGCAGACGGACCCTGCTTGAGGCCATGCTGGTTCAGATTACATGGTTGACTGGAGATTCCCAAAGGCAACCATAGCATGGTCCCATATAATTCCAAGCAGGGTATGGACATTCAGTCGATCTACGAAGGGCTTGAATCAATCAGTCAGACGTTTGAACTGTAGACTGAAACAATTACTGAACACAGCACGGTTAACCTCTTCTTTGCCCATTACGAGATGGTCTCGTCATGGAGCACAGTCGCGCTGTGCCCATGACGAGACTATCTCGTCATGAAACCCACCCACTAGGGAAGCGCCAGGCACAGGAGGGGGAAAAGGCCTGGCACCCAAGGGGTTAAAGACAATTTCACATGGTTGCCTGCGGGGGAGGCATGTTTTCACAAAGATGGAGTCCATTTGTCTGCCCATGGCAACAAACTTTTTGTTGAAAATGTAGTTGCCTTCACAATGCAGCATTTCTCACATAGCTAGGTGGCCACGCTGAGGGGGAGTCATAGTTGGTCGGAGAACCAACTACTTCTGTAGCGGTTAAGGTTAAGGAGTCATGCTTGACCACAAAACGTGTTGGTAACGTGGGGCATCACTGATACAAGAGCAGGCGGATTTAAGATGTTGCTTTTGAATAACCCGGGGCAGGGGTAACACGGTCACTGGTCAAGGGCTGGGGGCATCTGCTATCGCAATTGTCCTTGGTCCTGGAGGGTACCCTGTGATACGCCCCGTGGGAGTGGGGGGGAATGAGGGCTGCGCTAGGGAACCAAGTCATGGCCCGGTTGCCCGGACTCAACCCCCCCGATTGGGTGCCAGGTGGTGTCCCTTACTTAGGTTACTCTGGCATGGATGGTTCTTTAAAAGGTCAGATGTTGCGTTGTCCCTGGAGCCTTCACCTTGGGGTAGATGAAAGTGCGCCTTGTATGTAGACGATGCCATGAGGAGCTGTGAGGTGGTTAAGCAGGACTCCTAATGGAGCGTGAGAATATTGTATTCATTTGGTGTAAATGTGTTTGGATATATTGTGCAATATCAATACAACTGTAAAAAATGTTGCTTAACGTCGTGTATATGAAGTGTAATAAATATGACCAGAGAATGCTGTCATTTCTCTAACACAAGGACAGTTGTCTGGTAGGTTTCTTTTGGTGGGATGACTGAATAATAGGGGAGGGTGATAATGCCTGTCTCCTTTTACAGCACACCGGTCTCATGGCGGTCCCCCACATGTACATTTTCCTGAAATCCTGACAGTATGGTCTCCAGTTGTAGTCTGCGGACTGCGCAGAGAGTTTGCGGACGATCGTCATTATTTGGCTGTGTCATGAGTCCAGTGACTTCTTTTTAAATACGCGGGCAATTGACACATTTAAGCATTGTTTATAATAAAAAAAAATGTATAATATAAAAATACATTCACATTCTGAAACTTCACTCCACCCCAAAAAAAAGTTCCTGTTCCACAGCAACAGAAGCCACCTCCATTATGTGGTGGGTTGGGTACAAGTCCTTACCTTAGGCCAGGCCTAGGTTCTAACTTTTACTTCAAGTGGCCGAAGGCTGAGTTTGGCTACAGCCATTCCCTGTGGCCAACCCTTTTGCGCATGGCCAAAGGCAGTGCACAGTGGGGTTAGGCTGCCCTCTAAAGGTTAGGCGCATGATGTGATCAAAAGGCCTGCCCTGCTGCTATACCCTGCTGTCCACAGCACAAGGCAATGTGCAGCTGGGTAGGTATACTTTCATAGAAATTCAATACAGCATATGATAACAAATTGAACTGAAATTTATTGAAAAAAAGCTCGGTTAAACTGAAAGTTGGGTTAGCTTTTGTTATAAAACCTTAATGTAAAACCATCAGAAATGTACTTTAAAAAACAATTGAAGTACAGTTATGGTTATGAGCTAAACCTGAAAAACACTAACATTTGTAACTTATTGTGAGCTCTGCAATCCATAACTCATACAACAGCCATTAAAACCATAATTTGCACATCTTACTAAAATGAAACCAATTAATAACAACACAAAAGAGGACAACATCAATGCAAACCAACATACACTCCAAAAATAAATAACACTATTTTCCTTGGTGTCTCACAGGTAGAGTATGTGATTTGACATGTAACATTGTTTATATAGTTTGTAATTGCATTTTTCACATTAAAGTGCAGTCATGAGCATTGCATCTGATGTGTGATTTATGGTTTGCATAACTGTTGTGCAAATTATGGATTGCAGAGCTAACCATAACTTATGAATTTCATTGGGCGTTTTGGTATTCATAATCATAACTATACTTTATTTGTGTACTGTGGTCCAGTATTGCCTTGAAGAGTTTTTTCAACATGATAACCAATGAGGCTGAAAATCAAATGGCTTGTAAATGTCACCACAATCACAGATATGGCAACATAGTACCATATTTCACATGTTACCGATAATGTATTTTTTGTATTGCGTAGTTATTGTGGAGTATTTTTTCTTCAGATGCTGATAATAAATAATGGACACACATTGGAATTAGAATGTTTTAGGTTTGAGCAACTATCATGAATAAATTATTGATAAGACAATGGATAATGGTAAATGGATTTATGCAACTCAGTGGGTGCAGCATTTACTGCATGAAAATGAATTTACTACAACTGCTACTTGATATACCATATCATTTGCAGATTTCACAACAAATGTTTCTAGCTCAAATTAGTTAAAATAATACTGCTGAAAAATGTCCCACACAATTTATTTTTTTTGCATAATATATATGACCTCGACACATACATTAGATTGCTATGCCGCAGAATTTTAGTCGCCTTAACAGTGGTAAAACTCTGTCGAGTGGCTTGGGGCTGTAATTATGATGATTAAATCCATATTTTACAGGGAGGTTTTTTATAACAATTCTTTTTGCATATATATTACGATATAAATACATATTGGGTGTTTCTATTGCAAAAAATGCTATGGTATAAAAAGGCGAGTTACAGTGAGTAGGTTGCCTTCCTGACACTCGTGTACATTGATTTTAGTATGAAATGTTCCATTTCTGTTTTTATTGCAGGGGGACAAAGGCGCGGCGTTAATGTGCACAGAGCAAAACGGAAGCCTCTACTACGTAATAGGGCTACGAAGTTGGCTACTGGGCTGTGATCTTACAGCAGACACAGGAATCTACTACTCCATTCAATATTTAAGCAAGTGGATAGTGAGCACAATTGATGAAACAACTCAGCAAGACTCAGACTCAAGTGCAAACATTTTTCAGTCATTGTCAGCACGTAGTACCACAGATATCCAAGCATACTCTAACAGTAATCAAAGTTCATCTTTTGAGATTACAAAAATGCTAGAGACACTGTTGTTTACCTCTATAGACCATGACATGGCCGCAGAGAAAAATATATTTATACCCGAAGAGGAACATACAGTTTCAAGCACAGAAGATTCCTCTCTCATAGACAATGATAAAATCAAGGGCAGTGACAAAACAGCGCTTGAAGGAAAAGTCCAACCATCTCAAAATGTAAGATCCAACTTCCCAAAAAGGCCACTGTGGCTAAAATCTGAACATAGGAAATGTAATCAGCCACACTCCTTAACGAAAGAGAAGCCGCCATGCACCATTTCGAGGCTTCATCATAGTCAGGGTAAAGACATTGCATCAGGAATTCAAGCAAGAAAACAAACCCATTTTAACACTGAGATAAGCTATGGCCCACACAGTACTCGAAAGGGACTACTTTATTTTTTCAAAATGCTTCGTCACGGGCAACTAAAAGATCTGACACAAAGATTCAAACGTGCAGTGCCAAATAATTCAACAAAGAAGTCTTCTCAATTACAACAGGAATACTTTGCCTCTAAACTTCAAAAGAAACAGCCAATCACCTTTCGAAAATATGGTAATTTAAAAATGAAAGGCATGATAGGCAGATTTCAACACTCAAACCGGCTCCTCTCCACAGCTAACAATCCTAACATTCATCGCAGTTACTTTCCTCAGGGCAGTCCAAGGGCACTGCTAGGGATCTTTACCCACCGTCCTCAGGGGAAAACAAAAGACAGCACTCAAAGAATTAAACAAGGCGTGCCTCAGCTCTTTACAACAAAAGCAATTTATGTCCACTATAGTAAATTTGCACAAAGATTTAGGGAGACTTTGTCATCATCCATCTTTATCACTCTTCCCCACGGTGAAATTATAACACAAAAAATTCAAAACACAAGACTAGGCTTTTTTACAACTAAATCACAGCAAAGCAAGCCTGGGTTATTTAGGCAGCGTATTCAAAGCTCTCCCCCCCCGCCATCTCACCTTCAAAGACCACTCAATGGAAAAATGAAAGATGTGCACACAGGAGTTCGACGTGGTGAATCATACGTCCCAAAAACAAGCCTTTCTCAAAACCAACAAAGTAGCATGGAGTGGTGCTCTCAAGAAACCTCGACATCCCAATTCACAGTAATTTATCATGGAGACCTGAAAACACCTGGAATTCAACATAGTGAAAGTGTGAAGTTAACACCTTCACAGCTCCATGAAAGCAACTTTACAGAGGGGGCTATAGCAGTAGTTCCACTCTTGTTGAAAAAAGATCATCGTGGTCGAATGCAAACCATCACATCAACAGTTCAACAAGGAAAATCAAGTCTACCTTCAACAAGATCTCATCATAATCAAATTATGACTAACACTTCAAGCTCTGGTACACAGATCCCTCAAAACATATCCCTTTACCCATCAGGCAAGCATCATCATCATGCAGTCTTCAAAGCCACCGCAATAGGAACCAAAAAAAGGAAACGAAGACCCAAACACGGTCTGCCACATCACAGCATACCTGAAGCTCAAATGCCAGTGTCATACCTTTCAACAAGACTTCACCATGATAAAAAAAAGGGCATTCTGGGGACATATCACAAGAGAGATTCACACCGTTCTACAGGTAAACTGAAAAAAAGGCAATCAAATTATTTGTCACGGTTAACTCAAAAGGTCCGAGTGCTATCGATGGGAGGCATACGTCCGCAAGTACAACGGAACGACACTGTACTAGAAAATGGGGAAACACACCTCTTTACTGCACAACATCCTTACACCCAACCTACCAATTTTTCTCACGAGGCAAACATTCATGATGGAGAACTGAGAAACAACACACACTTTCTTCTGCATACAGAAACTATCTTCTTCACAACATCACCTCTTTCGAACCAAACAACCTCTTTGCTGAACAGGTCACAGGGGGCATTGCTATATTTTTCTACAAGCCCTAATTATAAGGAACCCAACAACAACGTTCATACAGTTCAACAGACAGAAGCATACACTTTTACAGGCAATGACCAGCAGAATAAACAAGGGTACTTGACACTGGTTAACCAACAGGCAGCACTGCCATCTCTGGTTACCAGCTTTATTCATGAAAACCTGACAGACACCACACAAGAAACAACAATAAAGACTTCTCATGACCAATCAGTTAATTATACAGAAGTGACCCAAGTAGCACTGGCATCCTTCCTGGCAAGCCTACATCCAAACGTTCTACAGGGCACAGATCCAGGAACTCAGCATGGCAAACCCATCCTCTCTGCAAAAAATGCTACTTTTTCTAATACCAACAAACTTACAAAAAGTATTAAACAACCTCTGCCACACATCATTATTAACTTGTATCCAAAGAAATTGAGAAATAGCACACAAAAAAATCATCAGAGAAGACTAGATGCTTTCACAAATAAACTCCAACCATTTCAACCTGCTCATTTGCCACTGGAAACTCAAGGAACAACTCTGCCACCCATCTTTACAAGTCTTTATCATGGAGAAGTGAAAAGCAAACAACCAGAAAATCAACATGGTGAACCTTACCTCTTCACAACAAACGTTTCTCATGACCATCCACTTCATTTGACAGTAGTGACAAAAGGGCCCTTAACTTTCATATTTGTAATGATGAATTCTGGAAAACTGAATAATAAGACATCAGGAATTAAACACAGTGAAAAAGAGCCCTTCAAGACAAAGCTTTCAAATTACCAGAATAATGAGTTGGCAGATAAGACTAAGGAGGTAAAGTCAACCCCGTTTAAAAGAGAAAACATTGCAGCCATCACATCAGAAACTCAGCATGGAGAATCCACCCTATTTTTACCAAGACTTGGGAATAAAGAATTGAAGACTGAAGATTCTAACTTCTTTAAAAAAGAAGCTCAAAATGTACCTCCAAATCGATTGTTAAACAATCACCCTGAACTCTTGAAAGAAATTCAACAGGGGGATCAAAGACCAAATTATAGCCAAGTACCCTACAATACATCTGAAAATCAAACACTGTCATTCCTTTCCACAACCCTTCTTTATAGTAAAGTGCAGGACGTTGCAGCAGAAAATCAAGTTAGCGGTGCATACTTTTCTACAAGTACATCTCAACAAAATCAGTCACATTATTTGTCACAGGGAAGTCAAGAGCCACCAGTGCGATCTCCAGTTACCGCCAGTCTTCTTTATGTAGAATGGAAATACACTAAGCCAGGGATTCGGTATGGAACAAGAAAGGATCCTCAAAGCCACCCCAATTACTTTACAAAGTGGTTTCACGAGGCATCACTTTCCCCCTTTATGACTATTCGTTATGGGCAACTAAGAGACAACACAAAAGTACTTCAGCATGGAGAACCTAACCTCATCACACCAAATTCTCTTTTTAAACAACCCACCACATTTACTAAGGGCTCTCAGGAGAAACTGCCATCTATTTTTGCAAGTTTTCATTATAAGGGACTAAATGACACTGCTCATGGAACTCAACAGAGAGAAACTAACCTTTCTGTAGGTAAACTTGAGCAGAATCAAGCAGGTAATTTGCTACAGGTTACCAACGAGGCACAATTGTCAACGTTGACTACCAGCCTTTTTCATAGAGAAGCAATAGACACCATACAAAGAATTAAAGATGTATATACCTCCTTAACAAAACGTTTTTATGACCAGTCAAGTCAATTTACAGAGAAGACTGAAGCAGCAATGCCACCTCTCCTTACAAGCCTACATCAGAAGGAATTAGAAGACCTAAAGCCACAAACTCTGCATGGTGACCCTGCCCTTTTATCTGTAAATGCCAGCTATGTCAAACCCAGTCCCTTCACATTGAGTATTCAAGAGTCTCTTTCAGCCATCTTTGCAAACGTTCACCAGGGAACAGTGAGGAATAACACAAAAGAAGTTCAACAGGGAAGCCCATACCTGTTTACAATACAATCCCAACAAAATGAAACTGGTTCTTTACCAGAAGAAATTCACGAAGGACTACCACTATCTCTCTTTAGAAAACTTGATCATGGAGAACTGAGAAAAATAAAACCAGAGATTCTACATGGAGATCCCTATCTCTTCAGGACAACATTTCCTAATATCCAACCAAGTTATATGTTAGAGAGGAACAAAGAGACCTTGCCATTCCTATTTTCAGTGCCTCATTATGCAGAACTGAAACATACAGCACCCACATTTCAAAACATTAAAAACGAGCTCTTCACAACAAATACTTTAACAACATACAGCTCTGTAAGAAAGCTTCAGGCAACCCAGCCACAAAAAACTCAAGCAGTACTATTTCCATGGCTGGTTACCACCAAACGTCATACGTTTCAAAGGAAAAGCATTGTACTGCAATCAGACAAGTTACCTAGGAGTACCCATAAGACACTTCTGCCATATCTAGGTACCATCTTTCGTTCTGGAATATTAAGAGAAACCACTCAAGGGAATCAGCATGAAAAACCATACAGCCTCTTAACCAAAGCTTATCATTACCAATTAAGTAGCTTTTCAAAGAGAACTACGCCGCCATCCCTTTTCACAAGCGTATATCATATAAAAGTGACAGGTGCAGAAACAGAAACTCAGGTTGGTGATCAACACTCCCTCATAACCAAAGCTTTTGATAGCGATCCCAAAAACGTGTCAGAAGAAGGGCTAGGGGAACTGACATCCATATTTACAATGTTTCGTCACAGTACTCTGAAACATAACCCACTTGTAATCCAACAAAGTATACCTGAGGATTTTCCAACATTTGTTTTAAATAATCAAGAAAGCAACTTTACACAGCAAACTAAAGAAGGACTGCCAACCTTGTTTCCAAACAAGCAACATGGAACAAAGGGAGAAAATACACCAGTGGCTCAGCACAGTGAACTATACCATCTCTTAAAAAGTTTTTGGTCTCAACCACCAAAGACTGAAGATTCAAGTGTCTTTTCACAGACACCTAGGGGGAGATCACTTTACCGTTCAAAAAAGTATCATAATGGGCACTTAAATAGCAGTGCAAGTGAAATCTATCAAGAGTCAAGCATCAATCATAGCCAGGTACATTTTAATGCCTCTGCAATGCAAAATAGACCAGTGAGATTGTATGTAACCTTTCATCATACTCAAGTGAATACAGATACCAAAGGTATTATTCAAATAAGTACAAAGCTTTCTAAACATCAACATCAGCAAAATCAGACAAGTTTTATGCCATGGGGATTTCAAAAGACTCTTGGCCCTGCATTTCATCATGTACATCAAGACACTGCACCAGGATTTCCAACTAAAGAAGCATACCTCTTCACTCAAATACACCCCCAAAACCAGCTTACTACCATAACTCAAAAGACACCACATTCCTCCTTAAACCTTCACCATGCTGAATTTGGAGACAGTGCATCCGTTAAGACAACAAAGTCTCCTTATAAGCAGCCCACTTACTTTACAACAGAGGCCCATGACAAGCTGCCATATATTTTTGCACGTCTTCATCATGGAGAAGCTAAGGACATCACTGTCTCAAAGTTCTTTAATCAGGAGCGTCAACAAACTTCCACTTACTTTTTAACTAGAGATCATCATGGACGCTTGACAGGCACTGTACAAGAAATTCAAAGTATTCAACACAGAAAATCTAACCTCCTCAAAACAAAGCCTCTCACAACTGTGGGCGAGGACGAACTGCCATATATTTTTACAAGACTTCATCATGGAGAACAAACGAGAGCTGCTCAGAATTCAACAAAAGAACATAAACGTTTTTCAAGCAAATATCAATAATATTTAGCAAGTATTTTTGTCTCAACAAGCCCAAAACATGCATGCATCTCTTACTGTAATGCTCCTTAATGTGCAGGAAAAAAGAAGGCAATCAGGATTTCAAAAGAAAGTCATATCAGTACATTCAAACCAGAACATTTTTAAAGGTGACTCAAAAAAAGGCACAGCCATACACTCTAGGACGCCTTCATCACCTCTTGGTGACTGCTATTAAGCAAAATATTCAACAAGGATAATATGACTGTGCTTCAACAAAGCATAAGTTGTATCAAACAGCATCATTAATAGAAGGTTGTCTGAAGCAAATCACCACATATGTGAATACACATACTTAGCTAAGATTTCCAAAACTCAAAATGGAAATTAAAATCAGCTCCTAATGAATAATGTGCCATGAGTACACATCTCTTGATCGCAAAAAATCTGCAAGGGAAAAATCCAGGTCTTCAACAAGAAAATCAAAAGCATAACGTGCATTCCAGTAAAATGGAGAAAAACATTATATTCCAAATGGTACTGGCAAAATTGAGAATTAACCAGCAACCACTCAAGGATCTCAAACCATGCAGTCAAACGGTTTACAAGATGAATATGAACATGTGACTCTAATTGATACACATCATCATGACTCTGAACAGTAGAATCAAGACCAAACTGGAGGTTTTGTTAAAAATATATTTCTCAGTGAAGAATTAAGGAAATTTGCACATAGATATCCAATTACAGCATTTGAGTTATTTGCAAATGATCAACTGCGATAAAGAGTGCCTTGATAACAGACTCCCAACTTCAGCCCCAACATCTTCATGAGCATCTTAACGATTTTGAATAGGGTTTCAGATTTAGGCAATATAACTTCTTTAAAACACATTAAGCCAGCAAGAAGATTTTAGACACCGATTTTAATGAGGAGAACTTGACATATTTCCTGGAAATAAATTCTTGGAGAAAGATAACTAGATTTCTTGACAGACCATGTGTTGTTCTGATGGATATTAGTAGAGATGGACAACTTGAAAAGGACATCATATTACATCAGTAATGCAATTTTGACCTAACTGTTGAGAGGAACAATCAGAATATTTTTAAAAAATGAACCTAACAGCAAATCCCCCTGTGATTCCAATGGCGACTAGAGCAGAGACTATTTGAATTGAATACAGAGATCTGAGCAATTCAGTTGGGTTTCATTAAATAAATAAACATAGAAACGGAGACACACCTGAAATGTAATGAGCTTAGACAACCAAATGGTTTCATGAAAACTGTACAAATGTGAATGTGATAGCCCATGAAAAGATATGTTTACCAAAAAGTGTCAGAATGAAAAACCATTTATGCTCTATTAAGTTATTCACCCAAATATTTATAACTAATTTCAGAGACAGTCAAAGATGAAAGAAAATAATTGCTTCCTAGAAATCGATAACAAATAAGAACAAATGCTTGTTTTTTTAAACATTTACAAAAAGGTTACCCAAATTAAAATTAATTATTAGTGGCAAAACGGTATGGAGAAGTAAAACCCATAGAATAGCCTCAAGTAAATAACTTAGTTTACAGCAACAACAAAAGAAATGCACATACAATATTTTGGCAAAGAGACATGGGCCTAGGAAAACAATGTTGTTAAGATTTAAGAGATTCATGATTATTATTAGGTACCCATCCCAAATCATGAAATCTGAATGACCACAAGATACTTGAACCTCCCTAATGTATCACATCGCGAGAATCCAGCAGGCACTCTAAATCCCCTAATCAATCACACTTGGGGACAAGCCAAATCCCTCAGTATATCATGTACAGCCCTCTGGAGAACAATCATAAACCCTAAATGCTCCTACATTATATCCGGGTACTCGTTAGATTCTGTTCTAACCCACTACTTTATGGGGATTCATTGCATGCTTTGAATCATTTCTGTTCAGCAGTATGCTCAAGAACTACTAGATGTTTTCAACTCTCTTAATCCAATACATTCGGAGAACCCAATATATATCACAAATACCCACGACCCATTCTTTCACCCATCACCCATGAAAGCAACATATACTATCAAGTCACATGCTACATTCTAGAACCCATCACAAATCCCCCATCTTGAGGAACAGTCAGATGCTCTGACTTCCTCGAATGTGCCAATTTCAGCAAACCAGGCAAGTGCTCTTTAAAGTTATTGAGACCCACTAGATGTCCTTCATTCCAGCAATCTAATACCTTAAGAGGACACATTTAAAAACTTGAATCAGCACAACCACAGTCTCAATGCACTTAACTAAAAACAGAAACAAAAACATTTCTTAAACATTTGATTGATGAACTACATCACCTCAATCCCAAAGATGCCTTTGTTAGATGCCCTTGATATAACCTTGACAACAATTTTTCTGTCTAAATGAATAGTCTTAAATATGTATGACAGCCAAATAATGTATTATATTAAAATCTATGGTAAGTAGTCATAGTATAAAAATATATTTTCACCAGCCAAATTGTTTATTTTTGAAAATATAAATGTGCAGCAGAAATAGGCTGTAATAAACAAACATTTAAATATGTTCCATGTGCATATTCAATGGGTGTGAGGTAAACGTTACAGCAGATTACAGTTCTATTCTGTGGAGTTAATGCTTTTCTATATTTATCGCATTGAGGTCCAAATGCTCAATCCACAAAACACGTCTGACTCTATAACGTAACATATTTTTAGTAGATAATATAAGATGATTTGAACTTTTTTTTAAACTGTCAAATAAATCTATTTACTATTTTTTTTCACATCTCTTGATCCCCCTTACTAGCATGGCAACTATGACATCACACGATTGTAGGCATCAGTGAGATACCATTCCGTAGAAGAAGATAAGTTCCACCAATGGAGGTTACATGAGGGAAGAGTGGATAGCTAATGGAATCTGGGTGTAGTTTTTCAGCAATATTTATGTGTTGACATTTTTTTATTGAATTTTACCATGAAATACAGAGTAACACAGAAATAATAAAACAATGAATTATTGAGAATATTAAATACATATGTTGATGATAAATATGAACGAATAAATAAGAAATCATATTATATATAAATATTAAAATGAATAAATAAGTGAGTAGATATATGGTGTAAAGAACATGAATAAGAACGGGATATTATACATATTATAATATGTAAAATATGAATAAATCTAAATATAAAAGTGAATGACTTTGTACAAGAAAATTAAAATAATTAGATCAGAGCACAAAAAAAAATGTAAAAAGGGAGGAGAAAATTGATATGAAAAGTGGAAGAAAGAAGAAAAGATGAGAAAAGAGATAAACTGTAAAGAAGAGAATAAGAGAACAGTGAGAGATAATAGAGCCAGAGGAAGGGAGGGGGGAGAAGGAGGACGGGAGTGGGGGAAATAAATTGATGAAGGATAAAGGAAAGGGAAAAAGAAAAGAAATACACAAAATATAAAATAATGAATTAGTTAATTCAAGTGTTTGCATTAGGAGAGAGAGTGGAGTTGGCATCAGTGTTAATTTCAGTTTTTAACAAAGAAGCCAGGTCTGGAGAAATACATCAACTTGATCTTGAAGGGTATACATTGTGCGCTCATGTTTGCATCATTGCCACCAGCCATTCTTCCTGAGAGGGTGGAGAAGGAGACTTCCAATGACGCAAAATACAGATTTTAGCTGTAGCCAATGCAGTGTGTAGAAGACGTATTTGTGATTTAGAAAGTTTTGGAAAGTGTCGAAAATCATGTAGAAGGATTGTGGCAGGTGTAAATGGTAAGGATAATGGCATTGTGGAATGTAAAGTCTTGCCAACAGAGGACCAAAAGTACCTTGTTGCTGGGCAATCGCAAATGATATGAACTATGACACAACCAGAGGTGGAACATCTCCAGCAATTAGTGTGTGAAAGCAATCCAGCTTTATGTAACTTAGTTGGTGACCAATGCCATTCATGAAGGATTTTAAATATACAAAATTTAAGCCTTCCTTCACGAACGCCTTTATGTAATCCCTCCAGTATCTTGTCCCATTCAGAAGCCGTATATGAAATAGATAAACGAGATTGCCATTTATTTTGGAGAGCATACGAGAAAGTTTTTGAAAATGAAGGAGACATAAAGGTTTTTATAAAGACCAGAGGTCACTCCTCTAAACTTTCCCCACAGATTTAGGTAAGATAGTATTGGGGACACCTGCAACACCCAATGGGGAGATCCCAAGTGTTTCCTCTTAAAATTTCCATCATGAAGAAGTTGATCTGGGGAGTAAATACCAGCTGCTTGCCATAAAGGCCAGGATAAAGTGCGACCATTGATACGGATAGCTGAATTGTTCCAAAGAGGAGCCTTAACATCAATATGCGCGTTTGAGCCTAGTATACGATGCCCCCATTGCCAAGATTTGTGCATGACTGATAAGATCGGATTCTTGGGATCAGAAGAACTAGTGTCACTACCATAAAAAAAAGAAAGATCTGAGTTCTTGGATAAAAGATGACGCTCGATGGAAACCCACTGTGGGACATCTTTAGTTTCTGGCAAAAAATAAGAAAATTGGGAGATGTGTAGAGCAAGGGAATAGTGTTCAATGGATGGAAGACCCATACCTCCACTGATGGGCCTTTAATTTTGTTATAGCAAGACGTGGTTTAGCTGAGCCCCATATAAAAATCTTAATCTTAGAATCTATTAATCTAAGGGTAGCTAAAGGAATATGGAGGGGAAGCATACCTAAAACATAGATGAAATGAGGAAGGGTGAACATTTTGATAGCTTGTACTCTACCCCAAAGAGATAAACCCAGAGCTTTCCACTTATCAAAATCCCTCTGCATTTGAGAAAGTAAAGGAGCTAAGTTATCTGCAACCATATCTTCCAAACCTTTGTTGACCAAAATTCCTAGATATTTAAGATGTGAGGACTGCCAATGAAAAGGGAATCCATGAATCACTGCCCTTGTAGTGCCATTAGAAATGGGTAACGCTTCACTTTTGTCCCAATTTATTTTATAACCCGAAAAGGAGGAGAAATCATTAATAATTTGAAGAAGGGATGGAAGAGTTCGAGGAAGATTAGTAAGAGTAAGAAGAATATCATCTGCATTTAAATAGATTTTAGAATGTCCAATTGGGAGAGGCACACCTATAATGTCATCAGATTGACGGATAGCAGCAGCAAGTGGTTCCATAGCTAAAAGAAAAAGAAGGGGGACAACGGGCAACCCTAACGTGTTCCTCTCCGTATTGGAAATGCATTGGACAAAAAACCACCGCAATTGAAATTAAATTAAATGAAAATATTCTTATATAGCGCATTGCTACCCGGAGGCATCCCAGCGCTGCGGATAGGCGTCGAGGAGAAGGCGGAGTTATGGAAATAGCCTGGTCTTCAGTTGTTTGCGAAATTACAGATGATTGGCTTCCTTGCGGATGGAGAGAGGGAGGGTGTTCCAGAGTCTAGAGGCGTTGTAGGAAAGAAGGCGGCCTCCTGACCGGGCCTCCTGACTCTGGGAACTTCCGCTAGGTGAAGTTGGTCTGAGCGGAGACTTCTGGTGGATTTGTAGGGTTTGATTAGGTTTAACCTGAGCTGAGGGATTGTCATATAATAAACGCACTTTATTGATGAATTGATCACCCAAACCAAATCTATGCATAATGGTAAAAAGGTATTCCCACTCAATGCGGTCAAACGCTTTTTCTGCATCAAGCGAAATGGCCAAGATATCTTCTGAACGATGTTTAGCAGACCACAAGGTGTTGGCCAGGGTGCGGAGATGGTTCCGAGATGAGCACCCTGGTACAAAACCTACTTGAGTGAAATGTATTAAAGAAGGCAGTACTTTGCGGAGTCGAGACGCCAAGATGCTAGCCAAGATTTTAATATCACAATTTAATAAAGAAATGGGACGATAGCTACCGCACAAAGGAGGGTCTTTGCCAGGTTTAGGTAGTACAACTATAACTGCTTTATTAGAGAGAGGGCCCAATGATGATTCTTTATCAGCCTCAAGAAATACGGCATGTAACGTATCGATCATACTATGACCTGCCCATCTATAAAATTCAGCAGGGAAGCGATCTTCCCCAGGAGCTTTATGATAAGGCAGAGCAGTAATGGCTTTAGAGATCTCATCTCTTGTGATTTCACCATCAAGCAGAGCTCTACCATCATCAGAAAGAACGGAAGACTCACCTTCTCTAAAAAAGAGGACATCTTACCTAGGTCTATTTGACTACCTGGAGTATATACGGATTGATAAAAGGAGGCAAATTCATTAACTATCTCTTGGGGCCTTGTAAGTATGTCACCTTGAGTCGATCGAATAGCTGGAATAGCCATTGCTGCTTCCCTTTGACGTAATTGTGCAGCTAACAACATACCCGGCCTTCTCCCCTTGCTCGTAATGTCTTCCTTTCATCCTTTGTAAAGCAAATTCAGCTTTGGATGTAAAGAGACTATTAAGAGACATACACGCTTGCTCCAATAACTTGCGATTATGTAAGGTAGGATCCGACGTATATAAACGGGAATAGAGTTGAATATCTCGTTCTAATTCTGTCTGCTTTGCAATATTATTCTTATTGGCAAGTGCTGCATCGCGCATTAGTTGCCCTCTTATAGTGGCTTTAGCCGCCGCCCAAACAGTTCTGCTGGAGGTGACAGAACCCTGGTTAATAGAGAGATAGTCCTGTAGATGGGATTGTAACTGAAGTTTACCCTTGGGCGTCCTGTGTCTTTGAATGCTCATACGCCATGATTTACGCCCTGGCCGGGATAGACCTAAATCTAAAGATAAAAGGACAGGAGAATGATCAGACAAGGCTGCTTCTAGGCTACGTGATTCCGTGACTAATTGAACTGCTTTGTGTGATATCATAAAATAGTCTAAGCGGGAAAATGTACCATGTGGGGATGAGAAGAACGTATATTCTTTGTCTTGTGGATGACTAAGACGCCAATGATCAACCAAACCGTTATCCGAAAATATGTCATTTAATACCGCTCTATCCGCTGCATTGGCCTTATCAAATGAACCAGTTTAATATAAAATAGGATCTTGTACCAAATTCCAATCCCCACCAATGAGGTATTGTGAGGCATCAATTTATGTGAGGAGGCGATTCAATTGAAGGAAAAAAGACTTTTTAGTGCCAATCGGAGCTTAAATAGACGCAAGACAGATGTAAGAATTCCCGAAACGTAATTTGTCAAATACATATCGACCATCAGGATCTGACCAAGTCCTGGAGATCGTGACTGGAAGTGATCTGCGGATAAGAATTGCAACTCCACATTTGCGGACAGGATTAGTATCTGTGGGGTCATTTTTGCGAATGCTGCTGTGAATGACCTTCCCCACCCAATCTCTGCAAAGTTTGTCAGATTCAATCTCATCGAGGTGCGTTTCTTGTAATAAAGCTATGTCTACATGTTTGGACGGTAAATAAGAAAGTACCTTCTTCCGTTTAATGTAATGAGTGAGGCCATGGGCATTCCAAGTAATGGTAGATAAAGGATGAATATTAGCCATGATGGGATACAATCAAAAGGGATTGGGAATCAATGTATTAGTCAAAAATGGGAAAAATAAGAGGTAGGAATACAACGGGAGGGAATAGGGCTTTATGGGAAGGGAGAGTACTCTGGTTGATAAGAAATAGAAAAGTGTAAGAAAATAAGAGTTTTACAGGTTAAGAAAGTTTAGTATATGAAAAGAAAAAGAAAAAGAGAAGAAAAGAAAAAGACTTATGGAGGACAAACGTGATAAAGAAGCAAATAAAGAATATAATAAAGTATTGTATAGAACAATAGAGAAAGATATAAGAACATGTAAAATAAGGTTCTTATTGAAAAATATTAGAGGCATCAAAATGTTCTATGTAATCAGTATATTTCTGGCTGTTAAAATATAAAAGAGAATCAAAAAAAATTGATATAGATTCGTTACCTACAACTTTTAACTTTTAACCGCGGGTCTGGGCTCACTGGAGCACCACTACGAGTACAGACACCTTAAGGAGGGTGGACACTTAAAATGAATATCAGCCAGGACAATAAATTAGAAAAGCTGTAAAGAGAGTGAAAACTCCTGTGACCCAAATACATATAATAGTATGCGTTAGGAGGATAAGCACATTTTATTAAGAAACATAGATAAGGATTAAACGGGTCTAAAAGCAATAAATGAATGAGAATGAATACCAGAAGTTAAAGTAAACTATTAAAATTATCATTCATAAATTCAATTCTCATAATATTTACATAATAAACAACATTTGATAATTTAAATTCATAAATAACTATAATAAAAAACGTTGGTATTATTAAAGAAAGAATGTCAGCATTGTAAAGATGGATAAAGAGCCTGTTCTTAAAAAGTGAGATAGTAATACATTAAAAGCACATATCATAGTGTATAACATATGACCAATGTGAAATAAAATTATAAATAATGTTTAGAATAAAATTCTTTTGATAAAGGGGCTGAAATAAGATACATATTAAAAAATACATAGTAAGTATATCCATAAGGAAAAACACTCAGTAATATATTATAATCATCTATAATAAATATAAGTAGAACTTATTCATCTTTCTGGCTGAAGAGTAAGATGTAAGTAAACACAAGGAGTAAGCATTAACTGAACTTAAAGAGTCAGGTAAGTTGATAAAACGATAATAACTAAGACCGTAACTATGAGGATAATAAATAGGGACTCAACTCATTCTCCATCTGGAGCAGATTTTAAGGGAGATCTGGACTTATCTCTACGTTGAACTTGTGTGGTAGTAATTACAGACTGCAAGGCAGACGCTTGATCCTCGTGTGTACAAAAAGGTCGCTCTGTTTCTCTATCTCGAGGACGCACATCCCCAAGGTTGCGACGCCTTTTATCTGTCGACTGTTGAGGTTGTGTAGAACTTTGACCAGACTGCTCATGAGAAATATGTTGTACATCCATATCCTGAACTGTTAAACTGTCTAGAAAATGCTGTAAGTCTTCAGGGTTGTAAAAGTCTTGTGATTCACCATTTTTAGTAAGGCGGAAGCAAGCTGGGTCAAACAGGCCATACTTGATATCCAACTTCCGCAGTTGTGGTCGCATAGCTAAGAATAGTTTCCTTCTTTCGTTGGTTTCTCTCGAGAAGTCAGCTGCCATTTGTATTTGATGACCATCATAGATTTTAGATCTTTGCGTGTGAGCTGATATTAGTATCTGTCTGACTTGCTCATGTCTCAGAAAACAAGCAATTAGAGGCCGTGGTCGACAATCCAGGTTTGGTCATGGAGGACCAATACGATGAGCACGTTGGATTTCCAATGGTGGGTCAAAAGTAGTACCAAGTAATTTGGGAAGAATTTTACATAGAAATAACCGAGCATTTTGGCCTTCAATTTTCTCCGGAAATCCAAAAAAGCGAACATTGTCTCTTCTATTGTGATTTTCCAAGTCAACAAGCTTACTGCAAAGAAGTAGAAAATCCTGGTCCCTGTTTTGAGTCAAGCCTGTTTTCCACTGCAGTTAATCGCCGATCCAGCCCATCAGTTTTTTGATGAAATTGCGCAGTATCCGCTCTAATGGATTTGGTTTCTGTCATGAGGGAGGAAATGTTATTATCCATTTCTGTCAGACGGCAACTAATAGTTGAAATTTCCTGCAAAATACGATTCATAGTTGCTGCCGACTCAGCGGTTGAGTTGACCAAAGATGAAGTAGGTGGTGATGGTAAAGGTTCTTTAGTAGGCATAGTGCGCAGTTGCTTATGTGTGTCTACAGGAGGAGACAATTTAGATTTTTTGTTGTAATTTTTGTGATTAGACATCTGTAAAATGTGTCCGCAGAGTGTTGAAAAAACCAGACACAAATGAATCGATTAACAATCAGATGCAAACAATTAGAGCACGTAGGGGTTAATATGAGGGTGAAAGAGTAAACTTATCACACTTAATCCTGTAGGCTCACGTAAATAAATATTTTAGTCTCTTACCGATAATAATGACAAAAATAATCAGTCACAAATGACAATGTATGGCATCCTATGACATAAAATATTTAGCGTTTGTCACTGAAAAACAATATGAGCATAAGAAACTAGTAAGATACAAATTATGAGAAAAAGAGCTCAATCTTCTACTGCATTGTGTATAAAATCATTAGACCTTCATAACATGCAATTTAAAGCTGACAGTGTGTTCACATCATTGAGCGAAAAAACGCACAATATGCCATAGAAATTCCTCATAAATAATACTTCATAGGCGGAAACATATATCCACTGGACAGTGAGGTGGTATTAAGTGAAGATATTGCGCATTACCAACATGAAAGGGCGCTTTGAAATGAAGAGTAACAGTCTATCTGAAAGCATGTTGGAAATGAATATGTCACAGGAGAGAAAAAAGTATTAGTTGACCTGTGAACTCCATTCTTGAATTTTACTCTCTGCAGGTGTTGGCAGATGAAGGTTGGAGAATATAAAAAAAAGAAAAAACAGTGAAAAACTTTAACATTTCACACATTAATCAAAGGGCAAAAAGTCGTGTGTGAAGTTTCAATAGAACAGCTGAGTTCCAATACCTCAGAAGTATTTGGTGAAAGAATAATTGTTCCAGTCAGAGATAACCTTGAAAAGGGTCATGTCATTGCAGGAATTAATCACAGAAGCAGAAGGCAAAGATACTTCTTACCAGCTGAGAAATATTGAAGCACTGAACAAGAGAGCCTTTTTCCACTATGCCCGGTAATAAAACCATCTCAGGAATGCAGCCAGAGGGGCTCTCCGGTTACGCAAGAGCCGAGGCTTCTGAGGCCCAGGACATGCTTGCCGGAGCAGAAAGTTTTTCAGTCAGAATTAACCCTAAAAAGGGTTGTTCGACTCTGAAATTTAGCCACAAGTAAAAGCGCTGCTGTAGGAGGGCATAGCTGTCACAGGGGTGATCCTAGCTGAGGTGTAAAGTGCGCCGCCTCCGTCAAGGGTCCGTCTCGCAGTGGAGCCTCACATTCAGGTGGCCATCTTCCTTCGTGGCCAGACCACGCCCTTCAGCAATATTTTAAAAAGTACATATTTTTTTCAGACTACTTAGGGATACACATGCAGAGTGCCATAGGTTGCCCTGACACATATTTCTACCATCTAGACGTTATGTGGGATTATGGTGAGCATCTACAATATGTTAAATTGAGGAGATGTGCTTTACCAACATAGACACCAATAGTGGGTGGTAACACTGGAGCAGTCATTGAGGAGGTGAGTTATCTATCATTGGCCTGTGTCACAGAAAATTCAGAAACAAATCACCCAATTGGCAGAGCTCAAGTGGTCTTATTGCCTTAGGAGGGAGTTTGCCCTTCATGGCGGTCATAGAGGATATGAATTACAGGGCTCTGCAAATCACCAATTCCACATGTGAATGTCTAGCTCATCTAAGGAAGTGGAACAAGCCACAGGAAAAAGAGTCAATTAGGATATCCCTGAAGCTCCAGAGTGCAGAGTCCAAACTTTCTTAAGGATCTTTTTGTTACTACAAGGTCAATGTTGCACTTCCTATACCACCTGGGACTGGGGCACCATATCACACACCGTTTCTAACAAAATGCTTCTATTAATTAACATAACTTGTATGTCCTGACTCCTATTGACAGAGAGCACCAGAAACATTTGGTATTGCCCATGGAGAGGGGGAAACATACCAGGGCACTGCATGCAGATTTAATGTAAGCCCTGTAAACTATTAAATGTTACCAACACCTTAAAAAGAAGTGTTAAAAAGCTGGCAAAACAAGAGAGATATAGTCATGTGTCATGGTCCATGGACCTTGCTAACTTGTATACTGGATAGTTGAGAAAATGCAGTCCTTTAAACTTCCTGAATATGTGGGGCTTTTTACAGGAGTAGAGGTCAATTGCATGAGCAGATGTGGATGCTGCTTTGTGTTAAATTTCAAAACTTTGCTGCATTCAATACATGAAATGAGCAGATTGTTGGCACTGCTTGGTGTGAGACTTCAAATCTATTACGTATGCAAGACATGAAACACGCAAATTGTGTCAAGCTAACTAAAAGCCACAGGGCACCACACAACTCTCACAATGCTTGCAATGGTGAAAGCCATCTTAGACTCAAGATTACAAGTTTATTGTGTTCCAGAGCGATCTCTAATAGGCAATTAAGATACTTAGGGCCTGATTATGAGTTTGGTGGTGCGGGAGGGGACTGCCACGCTTCGGCACCACCAAACCCATGTATGCACCGCCCGCCAGAATATGATTTTTTTTTGTCACTGGCAGACGGTTCTTTGGGCACTGCAATGGGAACATCAAAGGCAGTATCTGCACTGCATGGACTTGTGCAGTCCATGTTGTGAAGGTACTGGTGTTCATACATGTCCCCCCCTGCATGCACCGTATGGCCCAGCGGCATCTTTGTTTCCTCCCCCCCACAGTTTTCATGGAGGAGGAACCGCCATGAATACCATGGCAGAGAGGAAACTCTAAGTATGCTTGCTGGTACCACGTCGGTCTCCCCAAGTATATTGCGGTGGTGCAATGGCATCCAAATGCCCAACATGTAATGGAGCAGTCGGACCACCGGTGCAGCACCATGAGTCAGGATTTAGACTTTGTTGTTTGCACATTATTACTAGAGTCATCCATTTAAGTATTATTTATTTTGTAATCTTTTTATGGAGGCTTTCAGGAAAATCAAACAAAACTTAAATGAAAACACAGGGGGAACACATGTCCCAGGTTAAACCAAACTTGAAACATTGTGATAATGATGCAGAGACATGACATCAATGAAAAAGAGCTATCTAGATTTAATGCCAAGTGAATCACTCTCAACTCCAACAGATTGATGTGGAGCTGAGACTCAGTTGGGAGTTCATTAAAGGTGAGAAGAGGCTTCTTGGGGGCTACACTGGTTTGAAGCACCTCTGTCAAGACATTAGTATTGACTGCCAGCAAGAGCAACATAAGTTACAGGACCTTAGCCCTTGCCACCATGGCAAATGTGGCTCCTTCCTCCATAGCCACACTAGGAGGAGAGACCAGACCGGTGCCTGGTGAGGTGTCTAGATATCTGGCATCTGCCAATTCCTCACATGAGTTATTCTCGGCCGTGGGCTCCTTAAGCCAGTCAGCATAACCATAAGGGTCCTCAGATCAACAACGGTTGTATTGTCCACAGGGCCTGTTAAAAAAGGCAAACACAGTCTCCAACCCAGAGGGTCTTGATCCGGTCTGAGCCAGATTAACGTCGGACGACACTAGTCCGGTTCCATATCAGAGTCCGAATAAGTTTGAGGCAGTTCTACTTTATCCATCTAGTTGGCTCTTGCAGAGTCAGCGTCTTCTGTGAGGGATAGGACGAGCTGGGTGTCATCAACATAGGAGATGTTGAGTCCGTGGGTGTGGGTGATGTTCGCCAGAGGTGTTGTGTAGGTGTTGAAGAGGGTGGGGCTGAGGGAGGATCCCTGGGGATGCCACATAAGATATCTTTGGATGCAGAGGAGAAGGGTGGTAAGTATATCCTCTGGGTTTGGCCAGAGAGTAAGGAGGAGACAGTTGAGTTCATTGCCCTGGATGATGATTTGGTGGACCCTGGTGATCAGGGTGTGGTAGGAGATGGTTTCGAAAGCTGCTGATAGATCACAGTGGATTAGTGCTGCTGTTCCGCATAGGCCGAGAAGGTATCCTTATGTGATCAGTTGCTGCGATTTGGGCAATCTGTGTGCCGTAGTTGGTTCGGAAGCCGGAAAAAAGGGGTCGAGCAGGTGGGTGGGTTAGAGGTAGTCTATGAGCTGGCAGTTGATGGCTTTTTCCAAGACTTCGGCAGGGAAGGGAAGAAGCGAGACCAGGTGGTAGTTTTTGCGTTTGTTGGGGTTGGCAAACAGTTTCTTCAGGAGGTGCTTGACCTCTGCATGCTTCAAAGAATTGGGTATGGCGGCTATGGCGATGGAGGTGTTGAGGAGTTCTGTGAGGAGGACGTGCAATGATTCCTAGTTTTTAGATGTGGTGCAGGAGCTACTACTCAAAAAGGCTCTACAATAGTCAAAAAGGGCAGTCACAAAATGACTGAGGTATCTGCACTGATGGTGTGTAAAGAAAAGAACTGATGTAAGAGCATTGAGGTGGGCCTATATAGGCACCGTGCAAATCACATCTGGTCTGGATGACGCTGAGCCAATCAGCACCACTAATCGATGTGAAGAGGTACTGCTCCAGATTTTCTGGATCCTGTATGTTGCCTGGGGAATATTCTATGGTATGGAATCTACAGCTAGGAGTCTCTCTAAGATATAGGGTGCCTCTAGCATAGTTCCTACTTGAGATTCCTGAATCTGCTCTTGAAATTTTTATTTATGTACTAATATGTACTTGATTACTGTATCGTGCAAAGGACTAACTCACCAGAATCCTCAGATCTTTATATTCCTCAGCAGTCTCTAATTATATTTCTTTAACATAACTGACTACTCTCTCTGTAGAACAGCCATGACAACATAGCTCACTCTCATAGGATCTGCAGTTCAAACTTCCTCAGATCTTGTGGCAAAGTATTCCAGAGCATCAGCTCCTTTACACTGTAAGCACTTTCTTCAAGTGAATTGTGTTTATATATTGGCACAAATGTCAGTCATGCCCCATTCGACCGCAGCAACCTTTTGGGAAAATACCAGCTAATACTTTCTTTCCAATATTGTGGACTTTTACTATAAAGATACTTTTGCATCACAATAATGATCTTAAATTGGCATTCCTCTTTTATATATAACAACTTGAAGTTACTTCAAAAACATTTCCATATTTCAGAATATCTCAGCATGAATTACCAAATGAGCCGCTTAATACTGGGGTGGTTATAGGTTGGAGAGTAAACCCTTGTCAATCCATTCATAGAGAGAACATAAGTAATCTAATTTGACTGAAAACAGGGGTATTACTGTTGTTTGAAAATGCTTCATAAGGGGGAACTCTTACCAGTCTTCTTATACCTTGACATGCAGAAGAATTCTGAAGCTGTTGTTGCATTAAGCTGACCTTGAATTGTCACACTGCTACCACTGGGGTTTTTGATATTTGTACCTACAAGATATCCGACTTTCATTGATTTTTCTACCTCGTCCTTCCCATTTGTCAACTCATGTGGTAATCTCAAAGTAACACATTCTGTAATTTTGACGTTCCAGTGCACTCTGCTTTAACAATCCCTACTTAATCTTACCACTGTTTTTGTCCACCTATTCTGTAACCATACACTTGGTAACCAGGGCACACCAGGTACAGTTTGCAAAAGTCTATATAATGGACCCAAATATGCATTAAAGAGAGCAGTGAGAGGGCTGTTCTATTTGAGGTGCAGGTTGGCTGACATTGAGTGCTTTACTTCCCTGAACAACATGACCTCTAAAAACTATTTCAACAAACTTCTGGTGAATCACCTCATCACCATCTGATGGTGAGCCTATTCAAGCCGTCTGACAGCATCAGAAGGGTTGCCTTCCTTCATACATCTTAAAAGGAATTTCATCAAAGGCAACCAATGGTGCACTCTATTATATAGTCTGGTTAAAAGGCTAAATGAAGAATGATGACACTTTCACTTTCCAGCCGTCCTTGCAGTTATTTATAGATTTTATTTTAGCTAAAATCAAAAACATTTCTACTGTTCATATAGCTTCCTAGGCCTAAGGGGTTTAAAAAGGTTTCCTGAGCAAAGGTTTCATTTAAAGCATCCCTGAGCCATACCTTCCTTGGCCCTCCCTCAGGGAAAAGTTAAAAAGCTCTGGAGATGGTGACATGGGTGATTAATATCAACACAAAAAGGTGCATGCGGTCCTATCTGGGGATTTATTTACTGGTCTCCTATGGCATCACAAATATCCACAGATATTGGGAGAAGACACCCCACCCGCTGTTCTTTGGATAAAAACAACACTGTTTTCAGGAAACATCCACAACCATAATTTGTAATTATGCCCAGTATACCCCTCAAATAAAAAGAGAATTTGATGAGGAATACTCTGCAACATTTACACCAAACTCCTGGATCTCCACTTGTATCCAGAAATGATTTATTATGAACATCCAACAAAAGGAGGAGGCCATCAGAGTGGTACTTACCTAATCAGAATTGTAGGAAACACCAATGATAAAGCATATCACAAAGAGCAGTGAGCGAGGTGTCTTCTCTCAATATCTTTGGATATTTGTGATATCCCAGGAGGTCAGTGAGTGAAGCTCCAGATAGGAACCTACGCACCTTTTTGTATTTAAGGATGGAGGACGTGTGTGGGTGTCATTTTCTTTTCTATATATGTGTGGAGTAGACACATTTGAATAGATCTGATTTTGATGAGACTATGCCGAAAGCTGTAAAGAAGAGTCACCAGTAAGATAATATTATGGGGACTGTGAGTCTTGCTTCGGATAGCTGAGGTGAACTTATGTTTGATCTTGAAGAATAACAGCACCCCAGCTTGAGGCAAGGCTTCCTTGACTAAATTAAACCAAAATATTATTGGGGAAAAGGGACAGGTATGATCTTAGGCTTTATTATCATAACATCCTAGGCCTATTTTACATTTGGTGACGGGTGACATATTCACTATATTTCAACATTCAGGAACTTTCCTTTTCGAGTTTGATTGAGAGCTGAAGATGTTTTCTAAAGCATTGCAAATGTAAATGCCAAAAAAGTGCTTCTCAAACTTTTTAGACCCATGACCCAATTTTTAGTATGACAAACACTTGCGACACACCTAGCTTTAATGGACATTAGGTGGGCGATCTTTCAAGGTAACGAATGCATTGTGCAGAAGTTCACTGTCTTTTACAGACAGTATATTTTCCATTGAGATGGTCACTAAATTTGCAGACGTACCGTATTACTGATAAAACTATATTGCACACAAATGATAATGTTTAGAAATCTGGTTTCAGTGAATAGTTATCATTTTTGCATCAAGTAGAGCTATATTTTTGCTTTTCTAACTGCTGAATATGCACTGCTCCTTTACAGGTATTTACATTTTGTTGGGTGTTGCTACAAAATGACATCCTACACCATTTCCATTCTCACTCCCTGCACCCCAGAAAGACTGTCACATAATTGAATTTCCTTTCCTTTCTCTGACTGAAAAATTAGAGGAGTAGGTAGTAATTCGTCAGAAAACATAGCCTGCTCCCTCTGCTGCCATAATGCTCAAGATGGCTTGCAGTCAACTCCTACACAAATGTGGTCTGGACACCTGGGGTGACCTCTATCGCGACGGCCACTTCATAGAGAAAACAACTTTTTTTGAAGGGGAACAGCCTACCCCGCTTGATGTCTTCCTATATATATGGATTGAACAAGATGTTAAGGCTGACATTCCTAATTTCCCACTAGAACCACCCACTCTTGATACGCTGCACATGTTGCACCAAACTGCCACACAACGCAACCTAGTATCCCTTTTAATCTTCAGCACAGCTAGAAATTCACCCTCTGAAAGTCGTCTCCGGACCCAATGGACATAGATCTAGGAAAGTCTCTGACCAATGATCAATGTAGCTATTGCTGTGTGCAGACAGGTAAAATAGCCTCCAGCAGCAGATTATGGATAATCCACCACAAATTTCTGTACAGAAGATACTATACACTGGTAGGGTTATACAAATACCATCTCTGTCCCGATTACATCTGTGACAGATGTGGCAAGGCGGGTGCAGATATTTTACATTTGGCATGGTTCTGCGCTTCCATACAAATTTAATGGAGGGAGGTGGCCCAAGCCCTCACTGACATGACAAGTCAATCTATACTACTCATAACACTTATTGCACTGCTGGGGTATACAGTTGCGGTAGACAACAGCTCTAGGAAATATATAGCTCTGAGCTTACTTCTAGCTAAACGCAGAATAGCCTACAGATTGGGTCACGGCAAAGCACCTAAATTTAAAGAATGGCTGAAAGACTTAACCAGATGTCAAGACCAATTGAACACATATCCAGAACTTCTCTCTCCCAGTTCCCACCTAAGAAATATATGAAAAGCCTTCCATAATTATTGGCTTAACCAGCCACAAAATGAGGTGGTGACACTCCACCTAGCACCTTCAGTCTAAACAGCTCCTTACATCAAGGGAACTGGCCCCTACACCCACAGCTGGGACAATGGATCTGCGCTTTCATACTAAGTTAGTGGGAAACCATCATATCCATCCTCCTTGCCCACTCCCTCATACCAACTTCACTTCCCTTTGAGGTATTGGCCTACATACTAGCATTGCCCCTCACAAAATAACACCATGTTGCAGATAACTACTAATCCAAAGTCTCTGATATTGAAGTTACAAGATGTAATGCTGTGGAGTGAGATATAGAAAATGTAATTGAGATGTATTATTATTGATATGGTTGCAAACTATGTGTATATTCATTCTGCAATTCTGATTAGTTTCAAAGTCGATTGTACCTACTGAAAACCCGAATAAAGTTAAAAACAAAAATAGAAGACAGACTGACCATGTTAGTTTGACTTTTGACCTCTGTCTTCAAAACACAGCAAATGTAACAGAATTTAAAGGCCTCTTTATTTATTGCTTAGACCTTTGCGAATCACTGAGCAAGACAAAGAAGCAATCGAGAACAGTGATAAGAGAAACTCTACATTGGGCTCAGCTTGGCATAACCTTGACAGAGGTAATAATACCTTCTGAATTGGGTGGGAGAACAACACGTTTGACATGTCAGGAGTACCACTTTATAACAGTGCTCCAATCCCAACAAACTCTAACTGACCCCCTCGGAAATATCCTTATTTTTGTTATCACTAGGTAGTATTTGTTGTATGCAGTGTCTATTGTTTGCAGAATTCTTGATCCTGATGGTTGCTGGAAATCCTAGACCCAGTTCTTTCCATGCTGCTAAACCACTTTTGCTTTGGTATTCTGTCTGTCTCTCATTCTCTTTTGCTTTTCTCCTTGTTAAACTGCTTTTCTCTCATTTTGTATTGCTTTTCTCCTTGCTTTCTCTCTTGTTAATCTGTTTTTCTCTCTTTTTCTGTGGGTTTCTCCTTGGTTTTCTCTATTGTTAATCTACTTCTCTCATTTTCTATTGCTTTCCTCCTTGCTTTTCTTCCCTGTTAAATCTGATTTTCTCTGATTTTCTATTGCTTTTCTCCTTGTCTGTTTCCCCTCCTGCTCCTCTCCTGCCCGTTTTCCCAATTGCTGCCAGTTTTCCTCACCTACCACCAAGTCCTGCCCACCACCTCCCAGCAGCCCTCCCTCCTCCCAGGACCTACTTAATGGAGGCCGCTGTGCGGCCAAGTGCAGCGGCAGCATGCAGCGGGAACATTGCCAGTGCTCCAAAGGTAAGCCAGTCTGTGCCGATCCGCACCTGGACCGCTCCCAGGGCCAGGAACCCTGGCCCCGGACTACACAAAGATACAATGCCACGGTCCTCTGTGGACTGAGCACCGGACAACCCAGCAAACGTAGCTGCAACACTGCACCACATTCTCCTGCATCGGCTGAATGTTCTCCTGCACCAGCACGACCATCGTCATGCAGGAAAGCACCATGCCGACCCCTCGCCACACCACACCAGAAGCGAGCCACTGACTCCATAGCCTACTCCTCTGAACAGGCTCGATGTGCAAGCACTCCTCTGAGTTATGGGACGGCATCGCCACCCTGGCACCTGATATCGTCTTCCTCACTGAGACCTCACTCAACTCGGCCTCCACCCCAGACATCACCACTGCGATCCCTGACAGTTTCAAAATCACTCACCAGGACCACACACAACCAGGAGGAGGAATTGCCATCATCCTCAAAGAGTCCATACAGTGCGCCACCATCACCAACAATACCACAACCTCCATGGAACACCTCAACTTCAAGCTCCACAGGAATGACAAGACAAACATCAGGGGCACCCTCGCATACCGACCCCCGGGCCTGCGCTCCGCTTATGCAACACAGTCGCAGACTTCATTTTGCACCAAGCCCTGGACTCCAAGGACTTCATCTTCCTCTGGGATCTCAAATTCCACATCGATGACCCCAGTGACAACAACTGACTGACCCAGATCTTTTGCAACCCCACAGGACACATGCTGGACCCAATTTTCACCTCTAGCAACTGCTTCAAATACAGCCATGTTACAGGACTCACATGAACAGATCACTCCATCGTCCACTTCAGCATCTCCAGCCCCCCCACCGCCTCTCCCATGATGGCCAGTGCCCCCCACCACAGCTGGAGCAAAATTTCAGAGACCAGATGGATGGACACCCTCGACACTTCCAACCCAGATGTCACCACCAACCTTGAACAGGGAATTAAGAACTTTAACACCTGGCTCACCAACTACACCAAGAGTCTTGCCCCCTTGAAGCGCAGCAAACAGAAACAAACCTTCAAAATGGCTTGCAGATACACCCAAGAACTCAGAACAGCAAAGCATGACAGCCAAAAGCTGGAGAGGAGATGGCGCACCAGGAGGGACTCTTCAGAAAGAGCAGCCTTCAAGTACTCCCTCAACCTCTACCACATCCCGCTGAAGGCAACAAAGAAGGCATCTCTAGCTGCACACATCAACACCAGCGCCAACTACAGCAAGGAACTTTTCACCATTGCTAAGGAGTTCTCCAACCCAGCCCACACCCTCAGACATCCTCATCAGACATGCCCCCACCACAACCGACACAAACCACAGACTGACCACCTGGAACCACCTCTCAACCCAGGACACCACCTCCATCATGAAGTCCATCCACTAGGGAGCTCCCACAGACTCATTCCCGCACCACATCTTCAACCTCGGAAACCAAAGGATAGGCCTAGAACTCACTACCCTCCTCAGCACCTCAATCACCACTGCAGCATTTCCTGGTGCCTGGAAACACACCAAAATTAGACCACTACTCAAAAAACCCTCCACCGACCCCAGAAAACTCAAAAATAAACGGCCAATCTTCTTTTTTCCAATTCCCAGCCAAGGTACTGAAAAAGACTATCAACAATCAATTCATGACACACCTGGAGCAGAACCAGATACTCAACACTTCCCAAACCAGATTACCCAGCAATCACAGCACCGAGACTGCCCTGATCGCAGCCACTGACAAAATCCAAGCCCTCCTCGACCGATGAGAAACAGCAGCTCTGATCCTAATTGACGTCTCTGCAGCCTTAGGCTGTGTATCACACCAAACGTTGATCAAAAGACTCCAGGGCGTTGACATCCAAGAGGACATACTCAGATGGATCACATTCTTCCTCACTGGAAGAACTCAGAGGGTCTGCCTATCAACCTTTACCTCCTAACCCAAGGAAATCATCTGCATTGTCCCTCAGGGCTCATCTCTCAGCCCCACATTCTTCAATACATATTTGACCCCACAGACCAATATCATCAGAGCTCATGGTCTCAATATAATATCTTCTGCAGATTACACCCAACTCATCCTCTCCCTCACCGACGACCCTACCACCACCAGGACAAACTTCCAGAGATGCATGACAAATTGTCGCTGACTGGATAAAGAACAACTGCTTGAAGCTGAACACAAACAAGATGAAAGTACTGCTCTACGGTAACAAAAGCAACCCATGGAGTAATGTCTGGTGGCCCTCAAACCTGGCCCCCTGTAGTGCTACGATTGTTTCAATTGAATTCATGTGATTTAATTTACTCTTGCTTGAATGTACAACATATTTTTTTTCTGCACGTCCATTTTGCCTTGAGATTTAATTTTGTGTCTCTTTGTAGCTTCAGAGTGGGAGTATTTCACAGAGTAGGACATCTTTAGCCTTGCCAGAAACAGAACATGTGAGATGTGCTTTTGAAAGCATGAGCGAAAGAAATTTGTTGAATGTACTTCCTTGGATCAGAGTATAGTGCTGTAGGCAGTGGTGCGCAAATGTGCATTATGTTGTGCATTGGGAAATTAAGTGTGCGGTGCTATAGGCACTGGTGCACAAATGTGCATTATGTTGTACATTGGGAAGTTTCGTGAAGTTTTTACTATTGGCTTTGACATGCCCTCATGCTATCTTGAATTCTGACTCTGTCTAGCTTGAGCTCTGCACACAGACCCAGGTCCCCAGGTTACGCACGTTATTTAGTTTATTTATGATCAAAATTGTTTTCTGTACTTTTGGAGATCATTCTACTTTTGCAAGCTACACTAAGATAAGGGGCAGCAATGTGTGAAAGCGCAGGAGAATACGTGAGATCTCTTTTGCCTTGGAATGCTCGCATGAAGCTCGCATGAAGCTCAGCCAGCACCAGTAAGTTTAATTGCTGCAGAGGATGTCTTCTAATGCATTATAAAACTAGGGTTTCTTGGCACGGAAGCCGGATTTGTCCTGAGAGATGGACATGTCTACTCAGTGCTGCATTTCCCGGCTTGAGGAGTCTCTTGATCCCATGACTGTGTTTTGTAATCCCCCAGTCTTGGGTGGGCTAAGATGAAGCTATTGCAGCCAGTGAGATTTTTTTTCTGATTATTGCGATGTGTGAGTACATCTGTGTGCACATTCAGGTATTCATTGGCTCTTGGCATTCATTTATATGTGTGTCATAATCATTTAATGTATTCTGTGTATATATTTTTATATTTCCATTCTTTCCTTTGATAGGATTTATTTCCCATTTCTTGTGGTGGAATTCCAGTATTATTATCATCATTATTATTACTTGCTGGTGTTCCATTTCTCCTGCATTTGATTTATGAACGTTCCATAATCATATTCTATTTACATATATACATATATTTGCATGTGGTTTGACCTGTTTTCATTTGATATCTCGGAAAGTTTTTTTGTTAGAGTGTTGCACTAATAAAACCCCACGTTTTATTCTGAAAACTCTCTCTTGAGAGTGCCTCATCTGGTGAGTGCTGCGACCGACCCCTTTCCAGGTGTTTTCTGCTTTATGTGGGAGTGTCTCTGTCTGGGAGGGCTACATTTCTTTTATTTGGGAGTATAAAACAAGACAGACCTGCACCCATACCCACTGACCATGCCAGAGACCTCAGAATCATCATAGATAACAAGCTCACCATGAAATCACAGATCAACATTGTCTCCTTTGCCTGCTTCCTCATGCTGCACATGCTACGTAAGATCTTCAAGTGGCTACCCCTGCATACCAGAGGCACCGTGACACAGGCCCTCATCACCGGCAGACTGGACTATGGCAACGTTGTCTAAGTAGGAATCGCTGCACAACTCCTACAAAGACTTCAAAACATACAGAACGCCACAGCCAGACTCTCCATTGACCTCCCCTGATGAACCCACATCACACCCCACCTCAGGCAACTCCAATGGCACCCCTTACAGAAGAGACACCAATTCAAGCTGTTGACCTAAGCACACAAGGCTCTACACAACTACGGGTGGGCGACAAATTCTGTTCCGCTCGCGGAACTTGCGAAATTTCGGCATTCTCGCGTTCCGCGTGGAACGTGAAAATGTCGAAACTTCCGCGATCCGCGGCGGAACGGATATATGCAGGGCAGGATTCATTCTGGCACGATGCTCCTGTCACTAAACCTCAACAGGAAGCACTTACAGATATAAATAAAGCAGGTGCCCGAGTTGAAGAAACTCAAATTCAGTAACGCATTAATCAGCACAAAACATTTGTGAGCACGGTCGAGGTTAGGCCGGTGTGCTTTCTCCCCATATGTACCGTCAACAATTTGCTGTAATCCTTGATGGAGCTCTGTGCACCCATGAGTTTCTCAAACGCAATCCCCGTGTAGTTCCTGACACCAGGAGGTTCTGTCTCCTCATCTGCTGCTCTGATCGGTCTCTGACCCTTTATAAACAAGAGGCATGTGAACTGCATGGAAGCCCCGACTGTTTGGCCCCGGCCCACACACCAGCAGTGTGCAACGTCTTCCCGCCCTTTCCCCACTATGATGGACAGCTCACTCGAGGGACGCCAGCGCCTGTAGGCGCGGTGGCAACGTTACACACATGGTCACTGTAGACAACTCTTCTGGCCCTTTACGCAGCTGTAGTGTAGGAAAAGCACTATACATTTACCCAACAAGGTAGCACTTACTGATTAGACAGTAGAAAGTAGTCCAGTTGAGTAGAGGTATTGCACAGAACGGTGGCATCTTCTTGGGTAAATATGCAGGGCAGGATTCATTCTGGCACGATGCTCCTGTCACTAAACCTCAACAGGAAGCACTTACAGATATAAATAAAGCAGGTGCCCGAGTTGAAGAAGCTCAAATTCAGTAACGCATTAATCAGCACAAACAATTCGTGAGCACGGTCGAGGCTAGGCAGGTGTGCTGTCTCCCCATATCTACCATCAACAATTTGCTGCAATCCTTGATGGAGCTCTGTGCATCCATGAGTTTCTCAAGCACAATCCCAGTGTAGTTCCTGACACCAGGAGGTTCTGTCTCCTCATCTGCTGCTCTGATTGGTCTCTGGCCCTTTATAAACAAGAGGCATGTGAACTGCATGGAAGCTCCGCCCGTTTGGCCCCCGCCCACACACCAGCGGTGTGCAACGTCTTCCCGCCCTTTCCCCCACTATGATGGACAGCTCATTCAAGGGACCCCGGCGCCCGTCGGCGCGGTGGCAACGTTACAGACACACATGGTCGCTGGAGACAACTCTTCTGGCCCTTTACACAGCTGTAGTGTAGGAAAAGCACTATACATTTACCCAATGAGGTAGCACTTACTGATTAGCCAGTAGAAAGTACTCCAGTTGAGTAGAGGTATTGCACAAAACGGTGGCATCTTCTTGAGTAAATATGCAGGGCAGTATTCATTCTGGCACAATTCTCCTGTCACAAAATGTAAACCTCAACAGGAAGCACTTACAGATATAAATAAAGCAGGTGCCCGAGTTGAAGCTAAGATTCAGTAACGCATTAATCAACCCAAAATCTCTGCGAGCACGCAAAATTTTGCGTGTTCGCGGAGATTTTTGGGCGTTTCGCGAATTTTTGCGAAAGGCAATTTCGCAAATTCCGCCCACCCCTACCAAGGACCTGTCTACATTCACCATCGCCTGAACTTCCACCAACCGTTGAGAAGATTACGCTCTGCCTCCCTTTCACTTGGCAACACTCTGCACATTCACTGAAGCAGAAATGGAGGACACTCCTCTTACGTTGCAGCAAAGACCTGGAATAGCCTCCCCACACAACTCCAGACTATCACCTCACTGTTGGAATACCGAAGGGTCCTCTAGACCTGGCTATTCGAATGAGCCTCCTGAGATCTGCAAGTGCCTGGATACCCTATCAGGTGAATAGCAGTGCTATCAAACCCTGATTGATTGCTTGAGGAGTGTTGTATTTCGATGGGCAGTGAAGTAGTGAATTGTTGACAACTCCTAAGTTGAACTATTTGAAAGAGTATTCTGTTGTGCACTGATCGTATCCCTTGTCTGTTTTCACAGAGTTCAAAGCCATGCCCCACTATTTGATCGGTATCGCAGTGTTCATTCCCTTGTTGCAAATATTGCCAGTGTCAATGTATCCTCATTGACATCACCACATCCATGTTCAAGGTCCCATATCCCAGTCTCAGCATCTATAGCCCATGGTTCTTGTACCATGGAGTATTTATATAGTACCCTTTTGCATTGTCTTGCGCCAGAGCCCCTTCTCTAGAGTCCATGTGCCAGTCCACTCACTGTTTCCCTAGAACACTGCTCCAGTCTCAGTGTTTCTCTTCCCAAGGTTCATGTCCTGACAAAAATGCTCTACTCAAAAGCATTTTGTGTGAATACTGCAAATAAAGGTGCTCTTTGGATACAGGGTGGTCTAAACCTTGCTTGTCAGAGTAATATACTGAGGTTCCTGAGACCTTGGCCTTTATGCTGTCCTCAAACACTCTTCTTTGTCTCAACGCTAAAAAACAATGATGGATTCGACCTAGATCTGTGACTGGGGGTGAGTGTCTGTAAGGTTCAACGCTTCGTCCATCATCATCTCCTTATGTTTTCTTTGTTCGCCCTAAGTTGGCAGGGTATGCCCAGACGTCGGTCCCTTGCTCACTTTGCCACTGGATTCAAGCTATACTGGCTAAGGGGTGTTACCCTGAAACCGGTCCAAGTATGCTAATTACCAGTCCAGGGAAAACCTGGCATGCCAGTTTGGGCTGGAATGTGCCAATTAGGAACAGGGTCAAGACTGATTTGCATATGGTTGGGTCTGAACTGGGGTGGCAAAGTGATCTAAAGAACGATGGTGGATTCATCCCAGATCTGTGACTGGGGGTGAGTGTCTGAAAAGTTTCAGCGCTCCGTCCATCATCTTCTTGTGTTTGCCAGCATCAGCCTGGCACAGTACCACATCAATGCCAGGCTTTCATCAGGGACTGGCGGAATGGGGTTCAGTTAGAACACCAAGGCCTTTCACAGAACTCTGCTCCATTCCTGCTGTTCATTTACTTATAATCCATCAGTGTGATTTCCAAGCAGTCTGCAATTCCAGCGTTTAACTAGTTTGTACATTTCAGTTTCAATGCTTACAATCCATTTGTGAAATTGTTAAGAAAGGTTGTAATTCCTTTTTTCAGCTGTTAAAATTGCTGACCCATGTTTTAGTTTCATAAGGCTTCCTCTTTATTCTGTTATTTTTTTATCATGAAGATATTTCTGTTCATGTAAAGGGTGGAATTAATGCATTTCACTTCAGTTTAGTTCTGTAATGCCGGGAATAAAAAATAAAAAAAGGTGATCTGGACATAGATTGTCAATGGAGTTATACAAACGATTACAGAAAGCGTGTTGGGGGCAGTGGGTGTAAAGAAGGAGCTATAGAGGCATCCTCAAGTCTCTCTCATCATTGCGAATTAGGCTCACTCAACAGGCTTTGTGTCGAGTTTTCAGTTTACTTATGTGTGGCATTTCATTACTTTAACTGACACCAGGGGCTGCTCCTCTGTTGGAGCAGATGAGCGTCGCCCCACTTAAATGACCCCTAAATGAACCGAGAGTCAGGAGGGGGGGAGGAGGCAGCTGCTGAATGATAGCACCACGGCAGAAGGTGGGCTGTTTTTGCACTTTTCAAAGTGCCCATGTCCATTTGGCTGTCCGTCTTGTGATGGCCAGCCAAACATGTGCACTTTGAAATATTTAGCAAGTGCAGGGCTCTAGAGTGCTCTAGAGTGCTCTAGAGCTGTGAGTGAGGCCGCTCCCATCGAATCAGGGCGCTGCTCTCACAGCATGAGAGCAGCGCCTTGATTGGTGCGCGCACTGAATCTAGTTCCTGAGAAGAGGTCCGGAGCAGAGGTCGATTAAGGCACGTTTTTTAATGTTAATATTTGTGCAATGGCCTGCCCGCCTCCCTGTAGATGCCAGCCGCCACTGAGTGACACTATCATGTGGAAAACAATGTAACCCTTGTATTAAGGTTCTGCAGCACCACATTAGTTCAATTTCTTGCACTTGCTAGCCCTGCAGTACCACACTTGTTCGCTGTCCAGCAAAAGTTGGTTTATGAGTTTGCCGATTGGAAGCCGTGAGTTACAGTTATCAAAATGTGGTGTCAAGCACTCTCAAACTATTGTTTTTTAACATACTGGCATCATAGACGTATCCTACAATGTCATAAGTTGTGTATGATTTTGATTGGTACTTTTAAAACAAATGTACTGTGAAGATGAAACATTGCCGTGCATTTAACTCACAAAACTTAGAAGTCTATGCCTTTCTTCCTGTAGACCTACATTTTATAAGCTTGGTGATTTGAGGATCACTGATGGCATAGTGTGTCAACTGCAGTGCTATTTGGTCCCACACAATACAATTCAACTCCAGATACCGTTCCACACAATTAAGTCCATAACACACAATCCCACTCTACATAATTCCACTACAGTTACCACTATGAAATTACTATCCACATAATTTCACAGAACACCACACCACATATTCCACTACACAACTCCACACCACACAATCCCACACCACACAATTCCACAATAAACAATTCCAATACAACCCAGCTCTACATCACACTTCCGCCAACCTGTCATCTCTCCCTCACACACCCACTACCCTTCCTCTCTACCTCCTACTCCCACTATCACGTCTGAATCCTCAATTCCACTTCTCCCTCTCATTATTCCCTCACACTCTCTTTCTCCTCTCTATACTGCCTGCACACACATGCTACTTTTCTGTACCTCCTCATGCTGTGCACTGGTCCACCTCTCGCCTCCCCCAGGTGCCCCTCCCACTCGTCCCTCTCTCTCTTTCTCATACTCTCTCTCACACCTCTCTCTCTCACTCTCTCATGTACTCTTGTTGGCTCTCTCATATTGGTTCACTTCAGGTCTTTGAGCACAGTTTCTTTCCCATGCTGTTTCAATATTTTTGTCCCTCAAACCCATCCTCTCCTCCTCTTCTTCGGTGTTTTCTGTGTACACTGGTGCAACCTCTTTATGCAATGTGGCCTGCTATCCCCTTCTTTCTCTCTTTCTCACACTCTTTCTGTTCATCTGTCTGTAGTTGATTCACCACTTTGTGCACAAACTACCTATCCCTCTCTATCTTCCTTTCTATCTATTTTGTGCAGTTTTCTCCCTTATCTATTCACCATGCCACATCATTTCCCTATACACCACACAATCCCACTCATACAATTCCACAAATAACAATTCCAACTCAACCCACATAATTCCACTCCAAACTACATACATCCACTCCAAACCAAAACACATGGATAAAATACATTGTAATTTACAACGCCAATAGCTCTAACTCTCACAAATGCGAGACCACCTGTATTGCAAATGCTTGTGTTTATTTGTGTTATAGTTGTTCTATACATTAAAAGGATTGCTACCTTCTTTATCTGTAAAGTATGCTTAAATCATCAGTCACCATCACGTATACTCTTTTCAATATGAATATGAATATACCACTTGTTTGTGACAACATTGTATGAATCATTGAAACCTTAAGTAATAAAAATATATTATAAAAAATATTGTTGAACTATGGACAAAAAAAGCAATGTGCTAATATATCTTAAGTCTCAAACAACACAAGTCCATGTTATGTGTGTTTTCAACGACCATTTAAGAGGAAAAAATAATATTTCTATTCAAACAGTTACATATGAAAAAGAGATTTGGTGGCAGTAGCTCTTCCATTTCTATTTATCACGAGTAACAAAAGGTAAAGGAAAATTAAGATGAATCAGCAATACCTTTCTGAAAAGTAAAAGGCCCAACTAACGCTGTCGACATATATTTTATTGCCAAGATTACAGCCTTCTACGTCTTCCTCTGTTCAGCAACTAATATCATATGGAAAGGAACATACAGATCTCAGGGAAAACACGACCTTAAATTAAGGAAGGGCGTTAAAGGACCGCTTCACAAAAGCCTGATATTTACCTCCACTTAGCAGAAAGATAATGAAGGGTTATGAGATCTAACTATGCACACTGTAGATAAGGGCTGAGAACCTTCACAAAGGTTACTGCAGGCAAGCATATTCAGTTATAGAACCCTTGTGTGACTAGGAAGGATCAAGGCATTTGCACTCTAAGGGACTTATTTACAAGCCCCTTGCGCCTCCAGTCCGTCACGTTCCGTGACGCTCTGGCAGCGCAAGCTGCTGTGTAATATTTACAAACACACGTAAAGCCACTCTACGTGGCTTTACGTGTGCTTGTAAATATCGCCCCTTTTCACGCAACACTTTGCATGTTAGGGGCATGAAATGGGTGTTGCTTTGGGTGTTCCCACTCAACACCTTTGTCCACTGATGCATTTCCAGATTTACGACCAATCGTAAACATGAAAATGCGTCAGAATGCTTCACCACCCCAGGGGTGGCGTAGCTAGGCTCAATCAGGAGAACTGTTTTCATTTCTCCTAGTTTTTTTCCTCTTTCAATGCGTGCTGCATTCAACAGCACGCATTGGAAGAGGAAATCACCTCAATTGATTGTATTTGTGAAGGAAGGTGCCCCTTTCTGCACAAAAACAATTTCCCACAAGGCAGGCATCCTTACCCTATAGTGCAAGGTTGCCTGCGCTGGCGCATGGCAGCAGTTTGTGCGGCAGCGCAGGAAAAAGCACAGAGATGCGACATATTGTTGTAAATATGTTGCATCCATGTGCTTCGAAAAAAATGCAGTACGGCGTAGCACAATGACTTGTGGCACTGTGCTGTGTTAGTTTCTCGTAAATAGGGCCCTAAGCGCTTATCAAAATTCCCTTCATCAGCATACAATAACTTGTTTTAACCACTGCTTAAACATGCCATTTCTAAGAGCTGTGACACGTGCTACTATTGCTCATATTAATAGCACTTGCACCTACGTTGAGGGACTCTGCCAGATGGGCCACTACTTGCAAAATACCGCCTCAGTGCATCCATTGCAACAAGCGAATTGCCTCCATGCGCATAGTCCACAACCCTACACCACCCTATCTGTTGATATAATGGATGTTGGCGGTGTTGTCTGAGACAATCTGATTTTGAAGGGAAAAACACCTTCATGGCCAGAAGAATTAGCTGCAGCTGCATCACATTTATGTGTAGGTGCTGCTCCAACATGAACCAAACGCTCTGCATCTTCCAGTTGCCCATAGGAGCACTTCATCCCAGTCAGGAGACAGACTTGATCACATTAGCTCCTGCCTGCAGAGGTCAGAACAGATGTCCCACCTTCCAATTGGAGAAGTTCCTCCACCTTGTTTAGGTCCGAGTGGAGAAACCAGAATATCTGCATCTGAGCTCAGAGGCTTCTTCGGTGTTGGAGAGACTGCTATCACAAACACTACTGTAAGGCCATCTGCCATCTTGAGTTCATAAATAACAGGATGCACAAGACCATGAGACCAAGCAGACGCTAGACATGTAGACCCCATTGGTCAGCATGTATAAGAGAGGTGATAACTGATGTCAGCTTGTTCGCTGAGGTAGTGGCTAGTACCTTAACCTCTACATTTAGGAGCAGGATTGCTCGGTAGGAGGTTTTCCGGGTTTATTGATTACCACTACTGTTGCACTTCGTAGATCGGGAGGGAATGTGCCCTCTGTCCTTGCTGCCTGAAGCATCTCAAATAGATGTGGGCTTAGTAATCCAGAATTCACCTTAAAGAATTCCTCTGGCAAACCGTTGGGTCCACAGGTTTTCCCAGTTTTTTGTTCATTTATGGCCCTGTCACTTCCTCTAGCATGAGCTCTTCATCAAGGGTTGCCCGATCCTCCGGTGACAGAGCAGGGAGGTCTATCTCATGGAGATAGTCCTGACTCTGTGATCCCTCCGCCAGTGCTTTGGCCTTGTCAAGTTCAGCAGAGTAACTTGCAAAGTCGTTTGCTACGTCTTGAGTCATAGTAAAGGTATGTCCAACCCTGTGGGGGGCAGTCACCCACCTAGATTCCATCTCTATCCTCCCCAGCCATACCAAGAGCCTCCTCGCCCTGTCTCTCACCTCGTATAGGCGGTGTTATGTGGGTAGGAAGAGCATTCTTGCCTCTTGATGAGCCAGTGCTTAGCATTCTCTACGGGTAAAATCTATCTGGCAGAGAATGGATTGGTCCGGGACTGCGCTGACGTCCTTTTCCAGTTCCAGGGGGCTATTTTTAATGGCCTCTATCTCTTGTGTCTCTCTCTTACGCTTATTTGCAATCACGTTTTGTGCTCTATCCCATAGCACAGGTTTGAAGGCTTCCCAGAGGACCACCGCTGATAACACGGAGCGTCATTTTTGAGAAAGTATAGTTCAGAGTCCACTCTGACTTCCTGTGCTATCGCTGGGTCCCGGAGATCCCACGCATTGAGCCTCCACCCACCTGACTCTCCTTGGGTTCTTCCTCCCACCGAGAGCCACAAGGGGGAGTGATTGGATAGGTCCCTTGCCAGGTGTTCCACTTTGCCCAGCCTCCCTAATTCTCGTGCCCGAGAGAAAAGATAGTCTAACCTGGAAAACACCCTGTGAGCCCCATAAAAGTATGAGTATGTAGGGTAAGTGGGGTGATGTCGGCGCCAAATATCTAACAGCCCTAAAGTGAGTGTGAATTTGGACAATGGAGTATTCCCCCTCTGTCCATCTGTTACACCCGAGCGGTCTATGGAAGGGTCAGCCACATCGTTGAAGTCTCCCACCACTAAGTCTAATGAGGAGTCGGAGTCTAGTAGGATCTCTGCAACTTTATTCCGCGCCTGCTGCTGTAGTCGTGGGGGTGCGTAGATGCTGACTAGTGTGAGGTCTCTGTGCCCGCAGGTTCCTTGCACCAGCACCAACGTGTCACTTGGGTGTGTCCAGGATTTAAGAGTGCAGAAAGGTATGGTTTTCCTAATAAGTACAGCCACCCCCCTAGAGCCCGAGGAAAATCCTGCATGGGCTAGTGTTGTGTACATGCCTCTCTCCAGAAAAGTGCAGTGCGCCCCCCTGAGATGTGTTTCTTGGAGGAGTACTATATCTGGTTTCAGTCTCTTGAGGTATCTTTTGATTTGGTATCTGAGGCTGCTGACATTCCACGTCATCACTGTGTATCCCCCTTCACCACCTCCCTGTGGAGTTTGTCTCTGTCATGTCTGATTTGTGTATCGTGTCTCAAGGACCTGTATGTCTCTGTACCTGCTGCCACTGTGTCTCTCCGTATCATTGCAAAACCCCCTCTTGCTTCTGTTTATAACCTGTCCCCCAACTCCTCCCCTCCTCACTGTCTCCCACTTCCCACGCACTGCTCCCAACTGTGTCCCGCTTGACTTTCCCCCCCACCCCTCCTCCCTAACAATGAGTTAACAAATGAGAGAATATTGTCATGGGACTCCAGGAGCCCCAAACCTAGGCCCCTTTGAACTGTGTTAGATAAGTCTCAAAGGGCACCTAATGCTCTCCTACTGTCCTTTCGGCATCCAACATGCCCAACATGCCCTGGATCTCAGCCTTCTTCGCTCCTATTCGGTGTGTCTGGCTGAGGAGCTTATCCGGTGTTATTGTCTGAGTTCAGCTCCTACAGCTGGGTCATCTTTTGCATGAGTGGGAAGTCGCTGTCTGTTTCTTCCGAGCGTTCCGGTTCTGACAGGACTGGAGTGACTTGTTGCCGGTTGAACTCAGCCCGAGCAGAGATCGACTGCTTCTGTCTGATCCTGTTCGGGCTGAGTTAATTCTCCGAAGACGGCCGAAGAACAGGGGATACCAGATCCCAAGGGGATACCAGATATTACACAACACCGGCGGCGACTCCTGGGAGATGCTGACCATGCTGTCCTCCATTTTGGCCCCTCGTCCGTGTCTGAGTCTCTCATCTCTAGACTTCTTTCAAGCTTCAGTGGTGTGCCTCGATGCAGCTTGGTCCTCCGTCCCAGGTGACGTTTCATTTTTATACTCTGACATTTAGGCCTTACTGTTGTCCCCCTGGCCGGCTGTTGAGACTCCATCGGTTCCTCTCTTTGTGTTCTTGGAGGGCGTTATTCTATCCAGGTCCACGCCTTCTCTGGTGTCTGAAAAAAAAGACTTGTTTTGAAATATTACTTTAAGTTTTTCTGGGAAGAGCAACATGTACTGGATGCCGAGGTTCCTCAGCTTTTCCTTGACAGAATCAAAGGATCTTCTTTGCTTCCGGACTTCTTGGGAGTAGTCTGAAAAGACCAATATTTTGGTACTTTCCAGTCTGACCTCCCCTGTGCATCTCATCTCTCACAGTATTACGTCTCTATCCTGGTAATTTAAGAATCGAGCAATCACTGACCTGGGAGGTACTCCCGCTGGTCATTTTGAGCTCGGCATCCTGTGAGCTCGCTCGATCACAAAGCCGGTGGAGAACTGAGCATTCGGGAAAGTGTGCTTGAGCCACTTGTAGAGAAAGGATCCCACATCTCTTCCCTCTATTCCTTCCGGGAAAACCTATAAAATGCAGGTTGTTCCTCCGTGCACAGTTTTCCGCGTCGTCCACTTTACATGTAGTCTCCCTCATGGAGGCTGTCAGTTGGGTAACTTCTTTCCGTAGACTGTGCGTTACATCCTCCACTTTCGATATGCGTTGCTCTGCTAGTTCCACTTTCTCGGATACATTGCGGAGGTGTTGTCGTAGTAAAGTCACGTCAGTGCACACTTCCGCTATCCTTCCCTCTAGCACTTCTCTTGATGATTGTATTGCCTGCAAGAGAGTTGCGTTGTCTGGCATGGGTGCAGGATCCCCCAAACTCCCCGGGAGGGACCATCACTTTAGCATACCTGTCCATTTTCCACTGCCTTTTGAGCTTTGGCTCCTTGTTTCTGGCCATTGGGTATGAATGTACTATCGGGGGCCTTTGCTGTGGGAGTATAGCTGCGTCTTGCTTCAGTAAGGTGGAGGTCTGTAGCAGTCATCCACCTCGCGTGGTATAAGTTCCCTCCATTACGTAAGTGTCCCTACATGTTCAAGTTTGTTTCACACAGTGAGGTATTCTGTTGGCAGTCTTCTGTCCATGGTTCCTGTGGTGGGTGGGATATCCCCACCTTACTTTCCTGGTAATTTGCACTTTATAGCTGCCACCCAGCACTTAATTGCACTACCATGTTCTCCACCTTCCACTTTTTATGTGAGGTTTGCTCACCCTAGGGCTTTATGCAAGTTTGGTGGTTTGAAACGGGCCCCCTCATTGTCATTCTTTTTGTATGGATGCTTCTGGATTCCCAGGGGTCTCTCCTGGACTCTCATGCCCTGCTCGCAACCCCTTTCACTGCCTGTGACCATGTGTGCCTCAGCTCTAGTGGGTAGCTCCACACCAACGATCGGTCACAATCCGTTCTTTTAGTCCAGTAGGGCAGCCGTCTTCCCCATATGGCTCTTGTAGTGGGTGACCTGCCTTGGCCCTGCTTCACTGGTAAGTGCTGTTTCAAGCGACTGCACAGACCTTCATGTCGTGTAACTGCACTCCAGCCTCCACTCCTCACGTGCGATGTGCTCACCCTGGGGTTTTATATATGTGCCCGGTGGTTTGCATTGGGGCCTGCCTGCTGTCTACTTTTTTGTATGGATCTTCCGTCGATACCTGTGGCTGCCTATGATTGGGCTGCTGCCTGGGGGCCTGTGGGGAGTCGAGTTTTTGCATTGTTCATGGGCATGGGATTGTCAGGTGTCCCCTGTCCGCTTTGTTCTGGGTGTCACCCCAGCGCCTTACGTCTGTCCGGTATCTTCCTCTGGAGTTTCTGTGTCTCCTCATTGGATCGTTGTTGCATGGGCCCTCCCCTGTCACCACCTTGCTCCGGTATGGGTTCTGAGGTGTGCAGGTTGTTTTGAGCTGTGGGGTAGTGCTGTTTCTCTCACACCGCCACCTCCCCGCTGCATGTCGCGGGCCTCTGGCTGCTCCAGGAGGGCTGGCGTAGGTTGGGGCTGTCCAGATTGTTTTCTGTGTGCCGCTTGACTTTGCCCCCAGGCGAAGGGCCAGCCTAAGTCTGTAGGCCTGTGTGTGGTTTTTCTTACCTTGCTGCCGACAGGGCCAGGCCATGCCGTCCCAGTCCGCAACAGCCACTCCTCTCCTCTACAGCAGCGGAGGAGGAAGGGGTCTCGGATCACAAAGCCACGACGGCGGAAGGGGACACCCGGCTGGTCACCCCTCCAAAGGAGTCCTGCTTGTTCACCTGGGCCGTAGTCTCCCTGGCTTACTTCACTAACACCGGTGGCTGCTGCCGTTGGATGCCACCATTTTGGGACCTCGAATTCAGGATCAGGGGTGACTTTGCTGTTGGCAAGCTTTCTCCAATGCTGATCCGTTTAATCATAGGCTATGCAACTTTCCTCACTTTCCCGCTCTGTGTTCATGTCTGGGGGCTTAGGAGTCAGGATTTGGAACAGGATTAGTGTCAGACTGTCGGAGTCTCAGGGCGATGCATATAATCCACCATCGAACTAGCCACACCCCCCCAAAACCCTTTTTCAGACAGTCTAAACAATAGCTAACTTTAATAACAAAAATATACCAGGTAGTCATAAATTATTTTGTGATAAACTATTTCAAAACTACAAGAGGTTTAGTTTACAACGACTTTTTGTTGAACAAGCAAGCCATTCAAGTTGTCACTAATGATGGAAAAGTCCCCACAATAACAGAGACATTAAATGAACCAGAATAGAATCAGTAAATGCGGGCTCTCCATTTAAAACCTGTACTCCGGCAATAATACATCTTTGTGAGGCGTGGCCAGCAGCATGGCTGACTAGTCGCACTCACCGGAGCTCCAGCCGCCCAACACTAATCCTGAACATAATCATGCTTTTTGAGCCATTATTGATGGACCAATCGATCCATAAACCACCCCTTTCGCCCCACATCTGCTGTGATGGCAACTCAGCGACTGGCACGGGCTCATGGAGGCAAGAAACTGTGCCGTTGTGGAGTGGAGCCAAAGCCGCCAAAATGGCCGACGTGACCCGCTAGTGGCGTAGGACCGGCCGTGAGCAGTGTGCTAGACAGAGAGTGAGGACCTCCGGAAGGCGGTTTCAATACTGTCGCCGTGTAGAGAGAAACCTGGGGCAGGGCTGCGGAGATACACCGGAGGCCGTTCCTACCAGCGCTGTCGCGCAGAACCAGGCCGAGGCGAGGGCCTATAGCCATACCTCGAGACAGGCCTCGGACAGAGTGTGCGCTGGGCTGGGGAAGGCCCTCCGGCATAGGTGATTTTAATCGTGATCACAGCTGCAATACTCCTGCAGGCTTCTGACGCTGGGACGCGGTACTCTGGATGGTCGGCCCCCTTCACCCCTGCTGTGCTGGAAGACAAGCCCGCAGATCTGATCTGGAGCCACTGGGGGAGGCTTGAGGGAGACCCAGACCGGGAAGGACCTCAAGGACATAGTGTGCCGCAGGGACCGCAAGTCTCGAGGAGCAGAGACCCAACCATGTTCCATATGCCGGAGGGGATAATTGTGTGCCACAAGTGTGACCGTGTTGGACCCAGGGGAGGGGCCCTACCGCTGCCCCAGTTGTCTGCTGGGGGGTGAATAAAAGGGATTCAGCATAAGGCAGAACAGACTGGTCATATTTGCCTGCCATAGACGGGAGATTGCCCGTGTGTCGCCCACGCCACTAGACCTCACTTACCAAAGAGCAGTGGATTTCTACCACGAAGACCCACCACGTGGATGCGACACAGGGTGGATGTTTGAGCACCAGGTAATGACCGTGGGCTGCCTCCAGGAAAAGATATAAGGCCAGGCAACCCAGGGGAGACTCCGTGGCTGCGTCTCTGAGCTGAGGCTTGACAGAGACAAGTTTGAGGGCCCAGGAGGCATCCGAGGAGTAATGCAGCATGCTTGCCATGGACAGAAAGCATAGTCCCTGTGCTTCTTAAGTGGTGACACATAGAAGGGGTCCGGGTGACGCTGCCCGAGTACTGAACCAGCTGCCGGGGCCTACGGGACACGCCAGGGCCTATCTGGTACCAAACGGAAACGTGCATACGTCCTCCCAAATAACTTTGCTCTGGTGATTCAGGGGGCAGCTGCAGGGGAACACAGGCCCTTGAGCATGGCTAAGCGGTCCCTCTGACAGGGGCAACGGACCAAGTGGAGGCTGGAGTAGGTCCAGTGTGCCCTGAAAGCAAAACCCATCACATCCAGCTCTCATGATGGCGAGAGACAAAATACCCAAGGCACAGAAACAAGGAAAAATTGATAAATACAGAAAGGCGCTCCTGCTGCAAACTGAGTCGGGAAAGGAGGCTGTAGATCCACCAGACAATGCTGCTATTCTTCCAGCTATCCATGCCTCGAGGGAGGCCAATGAAGGCAAGATGGCTAAGATTAGATCAGAAGGACACGACGCATAAATTCCAAAAAGACATTAAAGGACTACAAACCGATATGCAAGAAATGGCCTGGAGGGTGTACAATACTGAAAACAGAGCCAGAAGAAATAACCTCTGCTTCATTGGGATGCCAGAAGGGCAGGAAGGATCTGACCCGATCACCTTCCTGGCGACATGGCTGAGGGAAATTCTTCCTGGGGCACAGTTCTCCACCTGCTTTATTATAGAACGGGCACACAGGATGGCGAACGTGAGGCCTCCCCCAGGGGCCCCACCGTGCCGCTAATAGCAACATTTTTGAACTACCAAGATCGTGATATGATTCTTAGAGAGGCAAGGAGAGTATGTGAACTCAATTCTGGCCAATGTCATGATTTTCCCTGATTATTCAAGGGAAATCCAGAAAATGAGGAGAACTTTTGACTCGGTGAAGAGCAAACTCCGAGCCATGAAACTCCAATACCGGCTTCTTTTTTACAGCTAAACTAAAGGTAATCTTCCAAGGATCTGCTCACTTTTTCCACACACCCGAAGAAGCTTGGGCATGGATTGAAGAAAGACCTAGGCTGCGACCAGACACGGGCGGGGCGGAGGCGCAGAGACTCTTCCCAGAGGGGAACCCACACCACAGAGGATAAAATTGAAGAGGCGACTGACAGGGAAACTTAAGAAGCCAGTCGGAGCTGCGCTGCTGACTACCCCGCATAGGAGAAAAAGAGTGGCTTTGGAAGACGTGTCGAGACAGTCCCGAGACACGGACGGAGGCTCACACCAGGGGGGCAGTGCACAGACTGTCCACTCTGACAAAGAGTCCCTGGTTGATACAGATAGTTATCACCCGTTACTCAAGGCAATCAACAATGCTGAGGAGTCGGGAGTCGAGATCCAGGGGATGGACAATGATATTCAATTGCAACAAGATGTAGCTGGTCAAAAGAACTGAACTATGGGCGCACGACCGGAGTAGACTAGTGACCGACTGCTGGCAAAGAGGCTCTGCCCCCCAGACGGGCCTGCGACTAGAGAGACCGATCACATTTCTCTCTATCACCGCATATCCTTAAGTGGTTTGATCGTTATTTAGAGTTGGGCGGTAGGTGTGGGATGGGATCGACAGACTTCTCGATTGTCACATACATTGAGTTGTCACGTTGACTCTTCAAGGGATGAATTCAAAGTGTGGGAGAAAGTGGGGTGGGGGTTCAGGGATGGGGTGAAGGACATCGTTAGTTTAAAGATCCAATCTGTTTCTAAGTTAGACAGCAGCAGGACATATGCAGCTGTCCAAGGGAGATTACCCTGGTTAATGTATAAGCCCGCCATGATTGCAATCCCAAACGCCAGGCGCAGTTGCTAAGATATTGCTGGACTCGGACCCCCGACTCACGTTATCGGAGGTGATTTTAATGATGTTGTAGACCCGAGTCAGGACCGGTCCAAAACGATGGCTGGGACCCGTGACCCTACCCTGCTGGCTGAATATGTGAGGTCAATGGGGCTAACAGATCTGTGGCGCAGGTACCATACATTAGAACATACTTACTCCTATTTCTCAGGGGCACATAAGACCTTTTTTAGACTTGATTACTTATTCGCTCCAGCAGGGGAAATACAGACAAAAGATGAAGTAGAGTACTTGGCTAGAGGTATTTCTGACCACTCACCGCTAAGGTTACAAGTAGGAGGGACAGCACGTGGAACACGATCAGAATCGCCGCTGAGGCCATGGGAGCTATGTGACAAGGCAGTGATGGAGGTTATTAAACGAGAGACTGTTCAGCTCTTTCAAGAGAATGACAGCTCAGGATCTTCCGAGGCCACTCTCTGGTAGGCCTATAAGGCAGTCATTCAAGGTAGGCTGCAGGATACAATAGCGAGGAAACGCAGAGCAGAAGTTCTTCAGATAGAAACCCTGGAAGGCCATCTTCTTGACCTAGAACACAACATTACCCCTGAAAATGAGGCGTCCTCGCTTAGGCAGCTTTGCACGCTGGTGGATAGGGAGGTCCAGTCACCAATACAGGCAACCCAGCACAAACTCTATAAGTCAGGTGGCCGGGCAGGGAAACTCCTAGTTTGGCTGAGCTGGAAGGAGAGGGAGGCAAACTGTGTTGGCCAGATTGTTAAAGCAGGTTTACAACACACCACTGCAGCAGACCTAGCAGGAACATTTGAGTGATATTAGACTAATATTTATAAGGCAAAGGTAACAGCTACCTTAGCGAAATTGAAATGCCCACCCTGTGCCAAGAGGATATAGATGCCCTAGAAGCGGAGTTCACTAAGGAAGAGGTACAGGCCACTATTTCCAAACAAAAGTCAGGGAAAACCCCGGGTCGCAATGAGCTACCGGGGGAATTTTTCAAACTGAGTAATAGTCTGCTAGCAATAAACGAGGCCTAGATTCCCATGTCTGTGAAATGCACTGCCCCTGTCCTATGAGGTTTCAAAAACTTCTCGCAGTCTATATTGTAAACTAATGAGGCTTAGTGTGAAACACTTAACAAAAATGCGAAGGTTTCAAAAATTATTATATTGTCTCTTCAATGCCAGTAAAACATATACGTTCAACAAATACCTATGTGTGACTTTCACAATAGGTGCAACCAGTAACAAATGTTGTACAGTTCAATTGCAAGTTGAAAAACGTTCAATGACTATATGACATGAGAACAACAGTGTGATGCAGCTCCCGATGCATTTCGGGTTCTAAAACCCTTCTTCAGGGAAATATCTCAAATGTTGTACAACAAATCAAATTGCTTCCGCGTCGAGCTACAACAAAAACACAAGTCATGACAATCTGTGTCGCGTGTAATTTAAACAAGACAGAATACAACCACACGATTTGTGATAGGATTTGCACATGTCACTCATAGTAAAGAAAGTGAATCAGAGTTAAGAGAACAAGAACCAGAAATCACCAATGTAGTGTGGCGCAACTGTGCGAACTTCCAAAAGTGAAAACTGAACGATGTGAACGTCTAGAGACTTAGCCCCATGCTAGGTGACGATGTGAAGAAATGCAAGTCGGTAAATGTATTAAAACGTGCTTAATTGCATAAAGCATGCTAAGTGGCCAAGAATACACGAATGCTAGATTCGAGGTTAAGCAGACGTAACTAATGCCAATATAAATCGAGTATGTGGCTCACCTATCTTACAACACACTACTGCAGCAGACATAGCAGAAACATTTGAGTGATATTATACTAATATTTATAAGGCGAAGGTAACAGTTGACGAGCAGCTACCTTAGCGAAATTGAAATGCCCACCCTGTGCCAAGAGGATATAGACGCCCTAGAAGCGGAGTTCACTCTGGAAGAGGCACAGGCCACTATTTCCAAACAAAAGTCAGGGAAAACCCCGGGTCGCAACAAGCTACCTGGGGAATTTTTCAAACTGAGTAATAGTCTGCTAGCCCCACACATATTAAGAATGCTTCTGGCGGCTACTATCCATGGATTTTTGCCAAGCCACGGTGGTGGTCATTCCAAAACCTGGTAAAACCCCAGAAGACTGTGGGTTCGACAGCCCAATCTCTCTTTTAAATATAAAGACTAAGATTTTAGCCTCTATACTTGCCACACGACTGCTGACGGTTATCACATCATTGATTTATAAAATAAAGATCAGTCGGGCTTTATGCCTAAACGTTCCACACGTCTTAATCTATGCAAACTGGCAAATTGGATAGACGCGGCTAAACGCGGAGACAGGTCTTGGACACTCCTAATGCTCTACGCCAGAAAGGCGTTTCATATGGTCCATTGGTCTTTCATGAGACATGTGCTTTTAAAAGTCGGGTTCGGGAACAATTTCCTGTCGTGGGTAGATATGCTGTACAGAAACCCTAGCGCCAGAGTCAAGGTCAATGGAGTCAAATCAGCGGCCTTCCCCATCCAGCGAGGGACCAGACAGGGTTGCCCACTGTCCCCTCTGCTGTTTGCACTGGTACTTGAACCATTGGCATGCCTAATCAGAGCACACCCGGCATTGAAGGGATTCCAGGATGACGAGGGATAGATGAGGGAGAAACAAATCTTCCTCCATGCAGATGATATCCTACTATATATTGCCAGCCCGGACATAACACTTCCCGTTGTATTTGAATTAGTCACGGAATTTGGCAAACGAGCTGGATATAACATTAACTGGGGTAAATCCAGCATATATCCCATTGGTGGCCCTGCTAACACAACTCATACCACTGCGTCTCTCGATTGCAGCTGATGGCTTCAAATACCTGGGTCTGTTCATCTCCACGAATGACACAGATTGCCTCACCCATAATGTTCAACGTGTCCTGGTAGAATTCCAGACGTTGCTAGATGGCAGTGCCTCCCATTGACATTACTCGGAAGGGCTGCCATGTATAAAATGATCACTCTGCCAAAGCTTCTATATAGTCTTCAAAACAAGTACCACAAGATCCCAGAGGCAATTTTTCGGGCAATAAACGACCAAGTCCAAACGCTATTGTGGGACGGAGGCCACCCCCGAGTAGCACTACAAACACTACAACGCAGTCAATATAATGGGGGAATAGCGTTAACAGATATCCGGGCATATTATCGGGCTGCTCACCTCACAGTACTTAACAAATGGGGACATGCACCCGGAGACCATCCTACATATGCCCTAGAGAGACTCCAATTTCAAAAACACTCTCACTTACATTACGTATACGGGAAGTCATGGAACACAGGGCCTACTATCGGCTACACAGCGAGTAATAGAAGCCTGGAAAGAAGCAGAATGTCAAATGAAATGGGAATAAAGGTTGACAAGGGCTATCCCCTTATGGGAAGGCAAACGGCTTCAGGAGGTAGCAAAACTGCAGGGGTTCAAAGGATGGGGCACCATCAGGATAACTAATCTGGGTGACATTATTAGACATGGAGATCTGATAACCTTTGCACACTTACAAGCTGAATATAACCTATTAGATAGGTAACATTACAAATATATTCAGCTCAGACATGCCTGGAGCACGCAGAAACCTGACATTACTGATCTTCCTGAATATGCTCCACTAGAAGTCATGCTGCTCCAGGAGGAGATTATAGAAAAGGCAGTCTCGTGGACATATAAGACACTCATAAATATTATGCCCGACAATCTACTAGCACTTAGAAGTAAATGGGAAGCCACAACGGGTAAATTAGAAGAGACATACTGGTAAACGGCCCTAATGCACCCCAGAGAAGTGGCAATAAAACACAGGCAGAGACTGATCCAGTTTAAAAGATTGCATAGAGTGTACTATGACAGGACAAGACTTCATGCAATGGGCCGAGCTGGGACGCCAGAGTGCCTACAATGCAAAACAGAGAAGGCCTCCTATATCCACACTTTATGGAATGCCAAATAATACATGGGTATTGGACACGGATAGTACAAGAACTGAATAATATACTTGGGACACCAATCCTGATGGACCCCAAATATGTCCTGATTGGCGTACATACTGATATCGACTTGCCCAGACACAACCTCCTGCTAAGTAATTTAGGATTAATAGTAGCAAAGTGTGACATCACCTGGCATTGGGGAAGAGCAGACCCGCCTACTGTGAAAGAATGGAGGGCCGGCATGAACATGTACATGGGGGCGGAAAGGATAATATACCAGGCAAGAGGGTGTCCCAGGAAAATTCAGAAGATCTGGCAACCTTGGCTGAGATATTATGGTCTAGAGATAGAGGATGGGGACACAGACATTAAGCAATTGATTCCACGGGACTATGTGGGAGTTGAACCCAGTGCCCCAGAACACAAGCCTATTAAGGGTGGTGTGCGATAATCACTGTGAGGGGGAGAACAATATGAGAGACCTAGAAAGAGAGAAATGTAATGTTAGATACTCTGTATCCCCACCAACTGTATTTTCTACCTACTCCACATTCTTGGGAGACATGAGAAATGTACCTGATGACTATTGTTTTTGTTATTTTATGTTTTCCTGTTATCTCAAATAAAAAGAAAAAAAGTTTATAAAAAAAAATATGTCTTTGCCCAGACACTATTGCCCCTCATTTCATGAAAATCTTCAATGAAATACGTAGATCTGGATATTTTCCTAAATCTTAGAAAAAAGCCTCTATAACACGCTTAATACAGAAATCTACACTTGTCTACACTTGTCCCTCAGGAACCCAGTAGCTTCCGCCCCATTTCTCGACTTCCGTTACCAGCTAAAATTGTTGAGAAAGCTATGAATCTGGAAGTATCACCTTTTTAAAACTACAACCATCTTCTAAATTCATCTCAGTTTGGTTTCAGATGTGACAATAGCACTGACTCACCACTGACCGTGGCCTCAGAGGAAATTAGAGCAATACTGGAAAATGGTGGCAGAGCCGCAACTTATCCTCCTTGATTTGTTGGCTGCGTTCGACACAGTAAACCACACTGTGCTCCTGCATAGCCTTAACAGTATTGGAATTAAGAACATGGCATTGGCCATTTTAAAATCCTTTCTCTCAGACAGAGAACAATCAGTTGCCCTTATCAGGTTTGTATCTACCCCTTTTTCACTCTCTTGTGGGGTTCCCCAGGGTTCGTCACTATACCAGACGCTTTTTGATAGCTATGTGATGCCCTTGGCTAGTTTGTTCACAATGATTGTTTTTAGGTCTCGCTGAGCCCCAGCGCTTGCGCTGGCTCGGAGAGACATTTTGTATCTGGGAATTTTCAAGTGCTGCCTGTGGCCTAAAGCTTGAGTGCACGCGAGCGTGCACGCGCGCAGCCGGCAATCACTGATGCGCGCGCATCACTCGCATGCCGTCCCGTCCTAGCGATCGCGATCACTTTCGCTTTGATCGCGATCGCTATTACTTTCACTTTCACGGCCGCGCGGCCGTTACTTTCACGGCCGCGCGGCCAATGCTTGTTTCTTTTGCTTTGGGCACCCCATGAGTGTCCATGTGTTTACTTGATCTCTTCTCCCCTCTCACCTGTGTGTTGCTTCCCCCTCACATCTCTGCCCTCCTGTGCGCTGATTGTTATTCTTCCACCCACCATCTCCTCTGCTGCTACCCTTCACTGTTTTTTTTTTATTAACCACCCCACCTCAACAGGCTCCTCTATTGCTCTGCTAACCCCTTCACTCTCATCACCGTCTGTCAAGGGCACTGACTTTCTAACCCAACTCACACCCCCATTCTTCCTTGTTCCTTCGCCCCTCCATGTCCCATGTATTTTTTAGAGTGTAATATTATGAGGGCCTGCAATCGCATTTTACTATTAAAACATTTATTTCCCTAAAGGCTGTTCTTTTTGTACCTTTTATTTTTTTGTATTTTACAACTGCAAGATTGGCATGCGCCAGCTTGAAGCGGTAAGTTTAAAGAAAATGGCTGCTGCGTAATGATGTATGCATGTGTATACATTATTACAAAATGCACTGCAACAATTTTTTTTGTTGCCAATGCTGTTTAGCATTGGCAATAAACATTTAATTTCTTTTTCTAATGGGGCGAGACCTAATAACAATGCCAATGCTTGCTTCAACCTAAATGTTCATTCCTCACACACACCCTTTGCCCCTCAGACCTTGTCCTCCCCGTTCTCCCTCCTTCACCCATTCGTCTAACTGCATTCTCAGCTAGGTGCCCATTCACGCCTATTTTCTCTTCCTTCTTTCCTCCCCTACCTTTCTCTCTTCTTTCTTCGTCACTTTTTCTGTCCGTCTGTTCTTTGCATTTCCTCTCCCTTCCGCTTCTCCTTTTTCATAACGGAACATCTCTTTCCGCTCTCTCTGGTGGTCTTCAACTTGTCTCCATGTTGTTAAGCGTCTCCCTCCCTTTGATCCTCTTTCATCTTCTTCTCCTATCCATGTATGTCTGCACCTTGTTTATTTTCGTTCTCTCCGTCTCCTGCTCTCCTTCTTTTCCCCTCACCTCATCTCCTACCTGTCCCCTCTTCACCCTAGCCCTATTTGCCCTTCCACGCCTCTCCATCCCTTGTACACCTGCTCCCTAGATTACATTCCCGTCTTCTCTCCCCATTGCTTAACCTCCTTCCACGTCTTTCTTTTCCCCCAATGCTTCCCGCGTTCTCTCCCTCTTGTCATACCCTCCTACATTTCCTCCCATAGGCCCTCCTTTCCCCAAACGTCTACCAGTCTTACCTTAGCTTACCCTCGTTTTCTTCCTTTGTAATTCCTCCTTTCTTCCACCACTATTTCTCTCACCTAATTTCCTGCGTTCTCTCCCTCCCTCTTCCCATCAATTCGCCTTAACCCATTTATTTAACCTCTCACTGCTCCTTTCTCTCCCTCGCGCCTCTTCTCTCGCCTCCCACATACCTGGCGCCTGTTCTTTTATCACCCCCTCTCTCTTTCTACCACCCCATACCTCCTGTTTCTCTCCCTTACTCTCTTTCGCTCCGTTTCTCGCGTCTCCCCCTCGTTTATCCTCTCCTTCCTCCTTCTCTCACCTCTTCTAATACCTTTCCCTGCTCACCCCCCTTTGCGCTCACATTTTGCTTTTTCTCAGAAGCGTTTGATTCCCATTTAAGCCCGGGAAGAGCAGAGAGGCCCGCTGCCTTTGAAGGTGGCGCTGTATGCGGCCCTCGGAAGGAATCAATGAGCCGGACGAGGGGTGGGGGGTGGGGAGAGGGGGTTGGGCTCGGGTGGTGTATGAGAGGTGGCTGGATGGAGGCAGTGTGGAGGGGGGCCTGCCAGCGTCGCATCACAAAGGAAGCTCACCTTTCCCTCTGCCTCAGAAGATAAAGCGCTCATTAAGTGACATTTTAACAACAGGAAAAGATTATTAAAAAGCGCGCGGAACAAATGGCGACATCACGGAGCAGCTGCTTTGAAAAGAACGCCCTCCGCGGGGAGGTTGTCTAAGCAAATATCGGGCATGTTGTTATTCAACATTCACTGAAAACAGGAGCCTCACACATATGGTGATGCGGTGTTTTTAGGTCTCGGCTGCGAAAGGCTGCGCTTGCGCAGTCTCGCTCCGAGATTTAATGAGTTGGAGTGACTTTGAGAAGAGGGGCTTGCACCCGCCCCTCTTCTCTCCTGTTCTCCATTGGCTGGCCTCTTAAATGCTGGCCAGCCACTGGAGAAGAGGTCCAGTCACTCCGTTGAAGCCCCGTCCTTTTCGGATCGGGGGGCGTGTTTTTTGCGAGAAGTCTCAGGGAGGAGACAACAGCAAAACACGCCCCCCAATCCGAAAAGGACACTCCCTTTCTCCGAGGCATTTTCTGCTGTGCCTCGGAGAAAGGCGGTGGTGTCCCGGCGTTGTTCCCTCACCTGATCTCCTTGTTTTCTCCCTCTTTACAGACTGCGATGAAAAAACATCCCGGCCCGTAGTAGCGCGAGATGTTTTCCCCTTTGTTCTCCGTGCGCTACTCATGCTTTGTTGGATCAGATCCTGTCAACATTACTGTATGAATTGAGAGATGTCGGTTGCTGCCACTCACCTGTTGTGAATGCATGTTCCTGGCTTTTAGCGACTCCTCCCTCCAGCCGCGGTCTATATATAGTGCATTGATTGTCCTGGGACCTGCAGCGAGGTCTTCGAACGGGTCAGAGTATACGGGGGAGATTGCGTCAGCAAGCTGGAATCCAGCGACCCGGGCGAGGGGAAAGGCGGTGAAAATGAAAGTAACCCTACAAGACATCTTTGCATTTGCACAGAGCTCGCCTTTATTTCTCTACTTGGGGTGTACACTTCCTTTAGAAATAAGTCTATTCCGCATCTTAAGCACGCGTCGATCTGACCATGGCTCGGGGTCATCGCCAAACTATGCCGTATGTGGCATGTCACAGACTGGGGGGTGGAAGGCGGCGGTGAGCTCTGAAACATGGCAGCATATCATGCCGGAAAACAGTCACGGGTCTGCTGTGGCCTAGGCTGCCCAGTGTTTCGGAAAGGAACGAAGCATTTCAGTGGGTTTCCGAGTCTGTAATGTGCCACTGTGCCAGTGTACTTCGCATCCAGGGAATGTTGGTGACTCGCCGGCCATTTTTTGTACGAGCTTGCGTAGCATTATTTGCATTCCAAAGTATCGGATTTATACAGCCACAGCTCGCTGAACTTTCTTGAAAAGAGCGACTCGTTGCTGTGAGTGACCGGATGTCTGTTTCACAACCGACTTAGCATTCTAAGAAATTGTGAGACACCACAAGTCACCAGAACTGTTATTTCCTAATTTATTTTCCATTAGCGAAAAAAGCAAAACAGTAAGGTGAGTCACAGCAATACACTACTTTTTTGGGCTGCAATTCTGCTTATCTAGCACCCTGAGGAGGGACACGCATGTTTAAATACAGGGTGATGTTCAGCTCAGTGTAAAGGCCGCTTGAGAGAAATGCTGTGTTGACCAGGGCGGCACTTAGAAATAACGACATATTTCATTGACGCTAATGCCCGCCTCAGGGTGGCACTAAAAGCACTATTTTTTATTTTTTTTCTCGTGCACCCTACTGCATGCCACTGTTATAGCACGGGGCGATCCCCGAACCCTGTAATGCCCTGGTATCGTGACCCGGGAACTGAGGGAGGCTCTCCCAGCAGAGTGTGGGTTCTGTCATGAGGGGGTGATGTCCACGCGCCACTGATCGATCCTCCCCTGACAAACCACCATTCACTCCATCGATCAGCCCTCGGCTGCAGATTATTGGCAGTCGGGAACTAATGGGGTGTGCGTGAGGCTTTCCCCTCTCCATCGACGCTTCTATTAGTCCTGTCGGCGCCGCACAATGGATGGGAGCTTTGGGATCCCCTAAGGGAGCGCCTCAGAACGCTGATGTGGGGGGAGGGGCCACTAGACGATGCAAAGGCCCAGTTGTACGGACTCGTGGCCGGCTTCGCGGCGCTGTTCCAAGCTTCAGGTGCTCTGTGGTCTCAGTGCCCGGCTGCTAGCTCCTGACCTGTCTCATGGAGGCATCAGCCAGAGGCTGAGCTTGCAGCAGCATAACCATCCTAGAGCCACGGGGCATGGCACAGTGCTCAGATGGTGCCATTTATGGGGTCTAGGGCAGTGCTTTAAATGGGCAGGTCCAGTTCGGTACTAAGTGCCTGCACTTTTTAGGTCTCGGCTAGCGATGGCTGCGCTTGCGCAGTCTCGCTCGCGAGACATAATGACTTGGGTGAAGAGGGGCTTGAACCCGCCCCTCTTCTTCCCTGTTCTCCATTGGCTGGCCTAGTAAATGCTGGCCAGCCATTGGAGAAGAGGTCCCGTCACTCTAATCCTGCCCCGTCCTTTTCGGATTGGGGGGCGTGTTTTTTGCGAGAAGTCTCAGGGAGGAGACAACAGCAAAACACGCCCCCCAATCCGAAAAGGACACTCCCTTTCTCCGAGGCATTTTCTGCTGTGCCTCGGAGAAAGGCGGTGGTGTCCCGGCGTTGCTCCCTCACCTGATCTCCTTGTTTTCTCCCTCTTTACAGACTGCGATGAAAAAACATCCCGGCCCCTCCACGTGCCTCATCCCTGCGATGAAAAAACATCCCGGCCCCTCCACGTGCCTCATCCCTCTGCTGCTGAGATTACCGAACGCTGTGCGCGCTACCGATCCAGAATCGTTTATTTCCAGCGGTATCCATTTCCCCATGTCTCGCTCTCCTCGTTTTTTGTATCCATTGCAGCTCGCAGCTTCCTCCTTGTCTTATTTCTGTTTCGATAGACTGCTACGAGGTAAGAGATTGAAGGAACGGCATTTTTGCCACTGGCACACACTACTGTGATACCGTGTCCGTGCGTGGCTGCCTATTGTCTCACGTCACGTGTGCGGGGCCTCTTTCAAAATTACATATTTCTGCCATGGTATATTGGTATCGTTCCAGGGGGTGAAGAGCAGGTGTGAGGGGAACCGCTCCAAAGGCCTTGACAGGGCCGATGGCCGAGGGAAACAGCTCGAAAGGGCCTCGCTAGAGTTACGGGAGGGGTCGCCCCAGAAGCCCCTGCGAGAGGGGAAACAGCTATTCGTTGTGCAGCAGGTGAAGGCGCACCGGGGAGATGGATATAAAGGGCCTCAGTGCCACAGTTGTAACTCGGTTTCCCTACTGAAACTGTTGGGGGGAGGGGAGGGTTCTTGTAGAGTCCATGGCACACTTACTGACTGCGCCACTGCGTGGCGGGGCCTAGGGGCCCCTGCTCCAGGGGCCAGGTCAGTGGAGCTGCTCATAGGAGTCAAGGATAGATGAGAGGGGTGCCTCTTTTCAGGGCCTGGTGAGGGGTTTACTACTGAGGGCCTGGGGAAGGGCCCTGAGCTCTGCTCTTGGACACCTGGGGGGAGGGCTGCCTCTCCAAGGCTCCGAAGAGCGCGCCGTTCAAAGAGCCTGGCGAGGGCAGAGGGTTCTGCCCCAGTGTGCCAAGTGAGGGGCTGCCCAGGGCGCTTGGCGCCAGGTGAGGAGCACGAGCCCTGGGCTCTGGTGAGGGACTGCAGTAACTTGCGGCTATCAGTGCCAGACGGAAAGGAGCAATGTAAGGTGGTCCAGAGGGTCGTATGTGTCTCATGCTCCATTACAACAACATGCTACCAAGGGCCCTTTACTACTGCCAAGAAGTGTAAACACTGGTAATTAAAATGCTTGCTTGTTTATTTTCCCTGTTGCAAACTGCTAATGAGAACCAAGTCTGTATTTTTTCAAATCAGGAACACGAAGGTATGCAACATTCAACCGGCGTGAATACAATGCACGTTTTCGGTCACGAATGCATCTTGTAAAATTATTGCAAACTCCAGGACTGCAGTGGGCCTAAAGTTGCCAGGTCAGACCATATATACCAAGCACGATGTTTTAATAACTCTCTTTAAATAAATTAAAGACTTTGTTTACATTGACCATTGTTACTAAGTCCTAACAAAGTAGCTGGTTAAAATAAATCGTAGGAATGGTTAAACAGTAGTGAGTACTCACAGATCCTTCTCACAGGGTTAGAGCGCTGTAAGTAGTGAGATTGCGCACTACATCTGCATGGGTGTACCAAAGAGGCCATGCAGAGTACACTGCCTTGTAAACTACAGGTAATCATTTCAAAGAGGCCAAGGAGTGAATGGGCTCATGGAACGACTTATTCCATCACCAAATAAAGTGAGTTTATTCCGAGGGTTTAACGAGCTTCGTCGAGTGCCGTGTGATGGAAGATTCAGTGTTGGCAGGTGGCGGGCATAACGTCTGCTTGATCCTACCACTGAGCATGACATACATTGTCCATCTGTTCATCCCTCTGTGTCTGTCTGTCCCTCTGTCTTTCGTATCTGCAGGTATTTCTTGTCTGTGGTTAAATGTGCGTCTGGATGTATCTATTTCTTGTGTGTGTGGCCGGGTACATGGGTGTCTGCATGTTGATGTGCATGTAACCTTTGTTCGTCTTTGTGTATGGGCTTGTACCCATGTGTGCATGTGTCTGTATGTCTGAATGAACCTGTTGCCCTGTGTGCATGAGTGCACGGGTTTGTATGTCTGTTGGTCTGTCTGTAGAAGCCTGATGGCCTGTGTGCACGAGTTCATGTGTCTGTATGTCTGTTGGCCTGTCTGCATGAGTGCATGTGGCTATATGTCTGTTGCCCTGTCTGTAGGAGCCTGATGGCCTGTCTCCATGAGTGCATGTGTCTGTTGGTCTGTCTGCAGGCGCCTCTTAGCATATGTTTGTGTGTCTATTTGTCTGTGTGTATGGGCGAGGTAGGTATGTTTGCCTGTACGCATGAGTGTGTCTGTCGGGTCGTCCTTTGGACCTGCTGGTGTTTGCGCATGGTTCCTGGAGTTTGCACCTGTGCATGCATGTGTGCTTTACATATGAGCGTGCGCAGCCTGCATGTCAGTGCGCGTGCACGCGCATTGCCGTTCTCGGACGCTTGCCCTGCGCTGCCTGGCTCAGCCAATGACATCATCTCCAGGCCGCTGACGGCTTCGGTGCGCTGCGCAGTCCCCTGGGGCCCTACCTAAGGCCGGGGCCCTTCTCCTGTCCAATCAGCGTCGGCTCAGCCTTAGGATGACGGCCAGGTCAGTGGCCCCAGCTTCCGTCGGACACAGAGGCCTGAAGCCTCGGCTTAGCCCGTCCTGAGAGCGTTGGCCCGGATCAGCGGCCCGAGGGGCTTGGAGCCGCGCTGCAATTACTGAGGCGAGCCGCAGCCCTCGATCTGAGTAACCAGCAGTTTCTTGCCGGGGAAGGCTCCCAAAAAACAAAACTGGTTCCTCACCACGTCTGGCCTGCAAAGGGGTTAATTTTCTGTGCTTCTTTCCTCAGCTCAGTGCTCACCCTGACTTGACTGTCTGTTGCTACGATGGTAGTGGTGTACTTGAAGGGGATGGCTGGATAATTATTACAATTCCGAGCCTCCGAGTTTTCACTAGCCTTCTGTGTACCATTTCGATGTTTGCAGTTTGCGTGTGAAGTATAAAAGTAAATAAAAGCTGTGGAGAAATTATCTACGTTAGTCTGTAAAAAGAACAAAAACATTAGCAAGGCTTGTGATTAGGTCATAATGCTTGAAAGTGCATTCCTCTGCTCTGCCTATAAGTGCAGATTAATCCACAGCCAGTAATGGCTCCTACATTATTTTGTTATAGTTATAGCTTGTGCGCAGAGCTGGAAGTGCGGCCCCACATAGATAGAGCGGGGAGGGGAGGGTTTATGCGGAGGCACAGTTCTCATCTGAGTGCCATGGAGCGAGGGGCGGAGAACCCGAAAGAAGCTTAGCACAAGCATTTTTTTTTTAAGTCACGACCCTTCCTGCAATCAGTGCCCCAGGGCCGGTGCTCCGTTTGCCGCATAGCTGTGACTGCTGCCCCCAGATCTTAAGAGATTGGCACTGAGATGTGAGGTGATAAATTAGCAACCATAGCTTGTTTTACCTAGCGTCTTATGCGATTGGTGATGGTATGTTACTGAATAATTACAAAATGCGCGAGATGCCAGATCCGTATGTGTGTCCGAGCTCCGCGATAACAAGGCACAACAAGCATTTACAATGCAACGGTCTCGGCATTGTTAAAGTTAGAGCTATTGTCATTGCTCATGACAATGCCGTTTCTTTACATGTTTTAAAAACATAAACAAAAATAATGTCATGAGCAATGCCAATAGCTCTAACTTTACCAATGCCGAGACCATTGCATTGTAAATGCTTGTTTAGGAAGGGAGGGGGTTCTGGGAGATTGTGTCATTCTTGTGTTCACACAGAGGCGGTGCAGGGCGGCAGGATTGCAAGCTTCCCTCAAGCACACAGAACCATAGGTAGAGCCCAGGCAGCAGCAGTGCAAGCTTCTCTTAAGCGCACAGAACCATAGGTAGAGCCTAGGCAGCAGCAATGCAAGCTTCCCTCAAGTGCACAGAACCATAGGTAGAGCCCAGGCGGCAGCAGTGCAAGCTTCCCTCAAGCGCACAGAACCATAGGTAGAGCCCAGGCGGCAGCAGTGCAAGCTTCCCTCAAGCGCACAGAACCATAGGTAGAGCCAAGGCAGAAGCAGTGCAAGCTTCCCTCAAGCGCACAGAACCATAGGTAGAGCCCAGGCGGCAGCAGTGCAAGCTTCTCTCAAGCGCACAGAACCATAGGTAGAGCCCAGGCGGCAGGATTGCAAGCTTCCCTCAAGCGCACAGAACCATAGGAAGAGCCCAGGCAGCAGCAGTGCAAGCTTCCCTCAAGCGCACAGAACCATAGGTAGAGCCCAGGCAGAAGCAGTGCAAGCTTCCCTCAAGCGTACAGAACCATAGGTAGAGCCCAGGCAGCAGCAGTGCAAGCTTCCCTCAAGCACACAGAACCATAGGTAGAGCCCAGGCAGCAGCAGCGCAAGCTTCCCTCAAGCGCACAGAACCATAGGTAGAGCCCAGGCAGCAGCAGTGCAAGCTTCTCTCAAGCGCACAGCACCATGGGTAGAGCCCAGTCGGCAGGATTGCAAGCTTCCCTCAAGCGCACAGAACCATAGGTAGAGCCCAGGCAGCAGCAGTGCAAGCTGCCCTCAAGCGCACAGAACCATAGATAGAGCCCAGGCAGAAGCAGTGCAAGCTTCCCTCAAGTGTACAGAACCGTAGGTAGAGCCCAGGCAGCAGCAGTGCAAGCTTCCCTCAAGCACACAGAACCATAGGTAGAGCCCAGGCAGCAGCAGTGCAAGCTTCCCTCAAGCGCACAGAACCATAGGTAGAGCCCAGGCAGCAGCAGTGCAAGCTTCTATAGCTCGTAGACCAGGGTACAGGTGTATTGTTATGCAACATTATTATATATGTGGGCGTTGAAGCGCTTGCCTTCATGGATGGCATGCTACGCTGTGTAAGGTGTGTAGTTCCTGATTTGATCCTATGTAGGAAGTGTTTCCATATCGTGTGTGATGACCACCGAGGTGCAGGTAACGTGTTATGGGATGCAGCGCTTAGCAATGTGAAGGATGGAGAAGCGTGAGAGAGAGCGGCATAGTTTGGGCAGAGGTGAAGCATTCTTTCACAGATATAGAGGTCCTTGACATACACAAAGAACAAATATATCGCAGGGCAGGGGCGGCTCCTCCGTTTGAGTGGAGGAGCGTTGCAGTGTCAGGACGGGGCAGGGCCTGCTGAGCGGCAGCAGGGAGGAGTGGTGGGAAGAGGGCTGCCTGTGCACTGTTTAAAGTGCTCATGTCTCTTTGGCCGGCCCTCTTGCGACGGCCAGCCAAATATGCACACTTTAAGCCTCACAACCCAGCTGGCTTAAGGCAGCTGGGTTGAGAACAAGTGCAGGTCTCCTGCGTGCTGCGCAGGGCACAAGTCCCAGAAAAATAAGTGGGGGGACCGACCAAGTAAGACAATATGCAAATGACCTCATGACGCTACGACGTTGCACTATCAAATAAATAAAATAGTGCTATTTAAATTATTTGTGTAAATACTGGGACAGACTAACCCATCTGACAGTCCTATAGTGTCTGCATTTATATACAGGGACAGAACAAAGGCAAAAGCATGCCTCTCTTGAGTACCTGTGAAGAGAAGGCAAGTTGTGTGCCTTTATTTCCCTTTTTGGCATTTACATTTAAATGTAAGGTTCCAGGCATCCCCCAATCAGCATATACAAAAGGAGGCAGGATGTCCCCTTAACTTCGGCCCAGCAGGAGGTGAAAAAATGCTCCCTCGCTGCCTGCACGTTGCTGCTGGGAATGGAAAGCAGGAAACGTGCAGGTGCTGCTGAACGTGTCCCGGTGTCTGTAAACACCGGGACAAGTTAAGCATATTTCTGTGGGGCCCAACTTTTTAGCAGGGGGGACAGCGTCCTCCCTGTGAAAAGAGTGGGGGGGATGGTGTGTACCTGCGTGTACCCCCGCCTCAAGCCCTGGTGCTGCAGAGCACCGAGATACGTCGCTCCCACCAACCAGGGCGCTGCTTTCATGCTGCATGTGAGCAGCACCAGGATTGGCGGGGGAGTTTGCTGGTGCCCGCACTGCAGTCGTTAGAAGAGGTCCAGAGCAGAGGACTTGTGAGGTAAGTTTTTAATGTTTAATTTTGTTTGTGCGCATGCCCTCCTCTCCTCCCCTTAGATGCCAGCCGCCACTTTTGCTGGGTCAAGTTTCCTTCTCACTTTGTGTTTTAAAGGGGCATACAGGAGAATTGCAAGCTCCCCACACACTGAACGGGTGCAGGCAGCAACAGCAGCACATGCTGCCCACCACCCTCACGCATACTCGGGTAAAGCACAGGCCAGAGCTCTCACGTTTCTTTGCACTCTGGACTTGTTGCCCTGTTTTTATAATTGGACAAATAGTTCGACAAATTCAAGAATGTAATACACCTGGACCAGCTATGCCACTCATACATTGACTTGGAGTAGCAGTGCATCCTTTGCCTGCACACACTGAATAGATACTGAGCTCCTAGCAGTCCCCAAACTTTCCTTCGCACACTAAACATGCAGAGTACTGGTAAATTAGTGCAAACCTTCTCTCACGCACAGACACACACACACACACACACACACACACACACACACACACACAGATACACCCCACCCTAAAGCATGCTTAAACTGCTCTCAACCTGTCACAAATGTTCAAAGGTGCAGAGGTAGAGGTAACTGTGTTGGCAATGACTGGAAGATGAACCTGACAGGGCAAAAATAATTCTGTGAGGCAGAGTCAGGCATCTCAGCCTCACATATCAGTGCCCCATGCTGGATTCGTTTTCACGGATCAGCTGATGGTCTACGCTGCACACCGGGGCAAATGCTCATGTCCTGAAAAGGGCTGGAGGTTGAGCGTGTAAAAGTTGGCCAACTATGGCTGAAACCTCTGGTGGTCAGAAAAGGTAAAGCTTTTGGGAAACCCCCTTTTTAGGTCTGGCCTGACCCAGCGCATGCGCTGGTCAGGCGAGACTTATTAAGAGTGCTCCAAAAAGTGCCACCAGGCCAGCCTAGAGCTACAGTGCATGTGCGCGGGCGCGTGCGCTTGACCGCGATTACTTTCACTTTCGCATCCGCACGGCTGCTTTGATGTTTGATTGCGATCATTTTCACTATCGCGGGGCATAGCCAATAGGTCTAGCTTTTGGGACCTTATAAGTATTTAGTTATGCAACTGTTGCATGACTAAACACTTATAAGGTCCCAAAGGCGAGACCTATTGTCTATGCCAATGCTTGTTTCTTTAGTGTCTTATGCTAACGACATGCAAATTGTTGTCTCCATGTCAAGTGATGGCCTTGAAGAACCCAGTAGGTTCCATGACTGTATGATGGAAGTGGGCAATTGGATGAAAAAAAACTGTCTTAAACTTAATTCTGGAAAGACAGATATCCTACTGTTTGACAATGAAATTTTCTTCTAGTCCCCCAAGTGGTGGCCACAAGACCCAGGATCACTTCCAATGCCCGTCAGGAAGTTAAGAAACCTAGGTATTATGGTTGATTACAAACTGATCTTCGCTGATCACATCAATGCAGTCGCCTCTTCCTTGCTCAACACTCTGAGAATGATAAACAATCTTACCTTTCATCCCGTTTGAACTTCAGAAGTCAGTAATTTAGACTCATGTGTTATCCAAAATAGAATATTGCAAGGTCCTTTATGTAATTATGTAGCAGCCACTGCTGAACAAACTTCAGAATGCAGCAGCTTGTATTATTCTAGGCATTCCCAAATGCCATTTGGCATCTCAGGCCTTGGACAAGCTTCACTGTCTGACTATCAGAAAATGTATCGTTTTCAAGGCTCTTTGTAAGGCTCTTCATGAGGTAGGCTCTAAATATCTTAACTGGAGGTTCAAACAGTACACACCCACCAGGATGTAGTGGTGCCAACATTCAAAATTTGATTTTGAGGTGGCAGAAGTTTCATCCACTGCACCACCAAATTATGAATAGCCTTTCATCACACTTAAAATCTCTGACCAATCAGGGCCGGACTGGAAACTTAAAACAGCCCTGGCAAAAATAAAAAATTCAGCCCGCACGGGCAGACGTACCAATGTGCGCTAGAATAAAAGCAACTCTTTCAAGTTGCGGCCGAGATCGGTAATGAGCACCACCATTCCTAGAGGCTGAACCCGGCCTCCAAATGTCAATACCGGCCTCCTTGGGCTTCAGCCTCCCGGGGAATTGCCCGCTTGCCCGGCTGGCCAGTCCGGCCTTGTGACCAATCGACTACTTTTTAGGCAGGCACTAAAAACCTGTTTGTTTTCCAATAAATAGAGAGTCTTTGTGGTCCTATGATCCCATTTGACAGATTCCAGCACCAAGACCACTATGGGAATATGCGAGCTTTAGAAAAATATATACCATAACAATAAATTTCGCATTTTTAATTCATGTAGTTGGTTTCAGATAATCCATATGCAAATGGTTACTAGCACAAGGAGAGCTCACAAAACCTTTGTTATGGAATTAAAGATGAACATAAATATAGGACAAACGAGTCATCAGGAGTCTGAGTAAATCGATGTAATGTTACAGAAGGAGACTAATGCGGTACAAGTTTATAACTAGAAAAAGCTTACCCAGATGATATGCTTCTATTTTTACCCTACTCTAGACAACACAGTTGCCAGTTTATTGATGACAATGTTACATAAAGAGATTTTTGACAACATTACACAGTTTTTATCCAAGCCTGTTAGATTGAACAACAACAAACTGCTGAAAGGAATTAATAACTGGTATCATGCAGGTTTCATAAGAGGGACAGTGACTCTCTTAAAGATCTTATAAGAATTATATCATCCTGCAGTGGAAAAATTACAAAAGCTCTCAAAGAATATGAAGAACAGCTATGTTCTTCAAGTATGGGAACAACCTCTGGAAGCCTCTAATAGAAATGATTGGAGAGCCTCCTGGAAGATTGTTACACATGGGACTACTGTAAACTGTACAACCCATGAGGTACAAGTTAAGGAAGACAGGTGGTTGGCAGATTTCTGGGCACGTAATCCTAATGTACCCTCAGTCACTACTGCCTAGTGATGATACCTCCATCATCATCAAATTCTCTGATAATGAAGTAAAATGTGATGGTGTTATTAAACTATTTAGGACCTAAGAAGCAGTGAGAGCAATTAAGTGACAAGAAGCTGGTAAAGCCATAGATTAATCAAGATTCAATCTGTTCTATTTAAGGCCAAAATGTGTGCCCCCCCCCCCCCCATATAATGATCTTAGCCAAAGGTATCATGCGTTTTGGAGTAGACCTACCTCATGGCTTGAGGCAGAGATTGCCTGTTTCAAAAATGGTTGTAAAACAAAAACCAATGAATTATAGACCTATGAACTTGATAGATAATTCAAAAACAATATTTAGACATATGAAACTGCATCACCTTGAGGTTTAGAATGCACAAACAGTGTCTTATCCCACTCTCAGACAGGTTCAGCACAATCGACTAGGTAATAGAACCTCTTAATTATGGAATATGCTAAGGAAAAGAGCAACTCTCTATTTTTGGTCTTTGTAGATTTGAAATTTGTTATTGATATTGATCCATATGCGAGGCTGTGGGCTGCTCTGGTCACTCTTTGTATCCCTCCAGACCTTCTTAATGTCCTTAATGTCTTTTTTTGGCTACATACGAACAGTTTTGCTTGAGTCAGCTGGGATACAAATGGCAAAACATTAAATCCCTATCCAATAAACCAACAAGCTTGCCAAGGGTGTGTCCTAGTCCCAACTTTATTGACCTTATTTATCAACAGTGAGGTGAGTGGTCTTAATAACTGTATAAACAAGGCTTCATTACTTGGCGGATGGGAGATCTTTATGCTCTTATTTCCCAATGACACCCTGTTAATGTTTTGGTATCCCATTAGGGATACAAAACCTATAGGATGATTTTCAATCCTACTGTAGCACTCAGGGTTTAATGGTCAACTAGGGAAAAGCAAGATTTATAGTTTTTGATCCACATAAAACATTTCAGGGTAAACTAGCCCTACACAGTTTAGTACTGGAAATCATTTCTTTATGAGATTACTTAGATATCATGTTTTGTTCCTTTGGCACCTGGGACGACCAAATATGTAAGAGTAACACTACCTCAGTGCAGAGAACAGCTACTGTAAACATTTTGTAAGGAAGCTTTCCTGTAGAGCCGTTTCTCCAGCCGTAACAGTTTAAAGAGCTCACGCAATAATGACCACTTGTTATGGGTGAGGTCTATGGTTGTTAAAGTGTTCGTCCATTGTCTTGAACTGAAAACTATCCTGACACTATTTGAATTTGGGCTGTTCTCTCTGAATGTTACATTTCAAACCTTTGCTGTATTGGGTAGACTTATGAGTCAGTGCCAATGCTGCAATATATAGAGGAGCTCTAAGGGGTTTTCTTTCTACCAGTGGTAGTGGTAAGTTTGGCTTGGTTCAGGTTTGTACACAGCCAGCTGCAAGCCTCTGGCTTAAGATGGAAATGATCTAGACCAGATGATATAAAGCCAAATACTGCCAAGCTAGTATGCTCTTCCTATTTGACTTGCTGGAAACATACTACGTTTGACATCTGCATGGTTGGGTCACCTGACAGAGAATTATCTCATGTTCAGAAACAAACTCAGGAATACAGTATATCTTGATTTGCGTAACCAAATTAGGCAAAATAATTGATATAATTTTCACTAGCAAGGTTCACAAAATAGTAGTGAGACCTCAAGACTAGGGCTCACTTTGTATCAGTTTGCCCCTTGTATATTCAATACAGGAAAATGTTCTTGATCCTATTGTTGAAGAACATAGTGGTTAGGTGCTGTGAGATAGCACTTGTGTTAACCTGAAACAACTCTTTGCCATGTCTTAATACCGTTTCTTTGCTTGGAATTGAAGAAATAAATACATTAGAATGAATTAAATTGACATTGAATTTTGATCTCTGTAATGATGAATTATTGCATTATAATGAAGTTGATTTCTCACTAAGATTTTAAAAAATGTTAACCTGTTTTTTTTAATTTTTCTCTTTTAAGTGTTCTATGGATGTTTTACTTATTGTAAATATGTTTATAACAGATTGTATGGAATTGGTTTCTGAAATAGTCGATTGATTGATTGATTGAGGTGGAATTTTTTACCATGCATGGTAAATTCTAAGTTGTAGAGAAGTTTGATCATGCACGGAAGAGGTTCCTCAACCTGCGCCATTGACTCTGTCCTCCCTAGCCAGCTGTACATGTATAAAAATACATAGACTCCCAGCTGTCTAATTGAAGCTACCACAGCTCAAAGCATTTGAGTGAAAATACAAGGTGTGGTCTGCAACTGGAACAGCAAGACTGTGAACTGAGCTAGGACCTCTCGGTGAACCTAAGGTAACACCTGTGAGTGCAGGGGAGTTCTAAGATGGAAGTAGGCATCCTGAAGACCAAGATCCAGAAATTCTACCTATCTTTCTATTAAAGGCTAACAGAGCTTGGCACAGAGAAAGAAGTTTGTTGAACTCCTCCTGACGAATGAAGCAGTTCAGAGGGTAAGGATCCAGTATGGATCTCAGACCTCTGATCTTCTTAGTGACCAAGAAATAAAGGGAGTAGAACTATGTAGCCCTTTCTTCCAGAGGTACAACTTCTATTGCCCCTTTGTCTGGCAGGGCAAGGACCGCTTCCAGAATCAAGGCATGTGTCGAGGAGCACGTCCTGGCAAAAGGGGGGCAGCCCGGAGGGAGGGACAGAAATGGTAGGGCATAGACCTTGCAGATCTTGGACACAAGAAGCCAGGTAGACTGAAGGAATACGCAGTACCAGGAGTTGAGATACCAGGAATCAGATGACCAGAGTAAGAATGATCAGAAGGACCAGGTTGGAACGTTGGCAGACAGTATCTCGCGCCCATGGCATGACCTCCTCCGAATCACCTATGACCCAGATAACCCTCAACCCAGATTTCCCACTGAGCTGAATAGATCCTGGCTTCCCATGCTAGAATGAAGGGAACTTACTTCGCCTAGGGGCTTTTCTCAAAGAAGTGGAACTACTTGACAGAGAGACCTGCATAGACCACTTCCACCTTCAACCACATGAACACTACAGACTGACTCAACTTCTAGACTGGATAAGGACAGAGAGGTTCAATCAATGGCTAATAGAGACTTGACTCCGATCTATTTCACAATAAACCCCCACAAAAGGCACGTCTGTCATGTATACTACAATAAACCAAGCACAAACCAATTGACCCCCCTCCCACTTACACGTCTGCCTGGAGTAGAGACCTGGGCCAGGAGATCCTGGATGATACTTGGGGAAAGATACAGACCAGGGCAGCAAAACTTTCCATTTATGTACAACACAATTAAACTGCATACAAACGTCTCACTAGATGGTACCTCACCCCCACCCACTTAAAAGCAATAGATGGTGGTTCAGACCTTTGTTGGAGGGAATGTGGGGAGAGAGGTGACCTACTGCACATGTGCTGGACTTGCTCGGAAGTCCCAACCTACTGGGAACAGGTACTTCAAATAGTGGAGGCAGCCACAGGAGCAAAACACCTGATGGACCTTCTTATCATCCTGCTGGGTAGAATTCTGTGTACCCACTGGCAACCTCACAACTCACCAAATGTTGGTGGCATGGTTAGCCCTAGCTCAATTTTGGAAACAAGCCCTCAACTCACCCCCTACATGGCTGGTGGAAGAAAGTATGGTCTGTCTCTGCAAACAAAGCAGACCAGGAAGGAACCAGAAGTACTAGGTGAACAGTCTGGAAGGCCCAGAATGGCCAACCCGACCAGGACCAAAAGGAATAGGCATTCAAAAACCCAAACTCAGAGGACCACAAGCAAGACAGTTATGTAGGTCGGTGGGTTCAAAACAAGGATGTGAAAGACTGTGAAGACCAGGACTAGGCAGTCTATGGCCAGAGTGAGGAAGTCTAGGAGAATAGGACCTGGATAATCAGGAGCAAGTGCACAAGCAACCATATTTAGAAGGACATCTAACAGGACAGTGAGGAGCGGTGGTACAACAAGCCAGGGGGCTAGGAAAATAAAACCACAGCGCATAAACCTGACATTCAGGACAAAGCGGAGCGAGGTGAGGATGAAAACGAGGACCAGTACACATGAAGCCTGGATGACTGGAGTCAGAATGACCACACCAGGTTAATAGAAATAGGATGACCAGAACAAGGGGGATCAGGACTAGGAGGACGAGTTAGAGGAAAATTGGGATGACAAAGAGCAGGAGGACTTGGAAGATCAGCACCAGGCTAATAATGACCAGATGGAGGAGGACTAGGAGAACTGGTTAGATCCGGTAGAGATGGACTAGGGTCATTAAGACCAAGGACGACATGGAGGGGGATTAGGTGGGCTAGCAGTATCATCATAATCAGGAATAGGGCTAGGAGGACAGATCGAAGGGGACCAGAACCTGGAGTACCAACTGTAGCAGAAAGACCAGGACCTGGGTTAGAAGAACCAGAGTGACAAGTATTATTAGGACTAGGATAACTACAACCAGGAGGACCAAGGGACCCAGCCAGGACTAGAATGACTTGGCCCAGCCCAAAAGGACCTAACAAAGAAGATTAGTACCACAGACACAATATGAGGGCCAAGAGGGCAGGGACCAGCTAAATGAGGATGAGGAGAACTCAAAGGGGAGAGGAGTTGGCCTAATGGCTAGGGCGGTCTTCCTCGAATCTAGTAACTGGGTTCGAGTCTCGGCAACGACGCTGAACATCCTGTGATTCTGGGCAAATCACTTAATCTCCCCGTGCCTAAAAAAAAAAAAAATTGAATGTGTCCTCATGTAACGCAACTGGTACTATGTAAAGGGCTCTGATACCCGATTTGGGTCAAGTTCGCGTTATATAAAACTCCGTAAAATAAATACAAAAAATAAAAAACCAAGAGAACAGGAGGACTAGGAGTGCCAAACCAAAGAGGTCCAGGACAAGAATGCCAGGCGGTGAAGGTTCCAGCAGAGCAGTAGGATTAGGGTGAGGCATATCGGTAGGACTAGTACAAAGGGAGCAAAACCAGAAGGTCCATGAAGGGGCTTTACATTAACAGTCCAAGATCAGAAACAGTCATGAAGAGGAAAGCCAGGAAGGCCATGAAGGACTAGAACCAGGAGCACTAACATCAGGAAACCAGTACTAGGGGGCAAGGGCTAGGATTACTAGAACAAGTAGGAAATCTATGAGGATCGAAAATGGCCAGAAAAGAAGAACTTGGAACAGGAGCATAAGAGTGACCAAGATCATATAGCATAGAAGAACCAGGAGGAGAAGAAAAAAGCGGGAGGATGTAGGGACCTATTTGAGTCTTGACCATATGTATTAGGGTAACCCTCTTGTAAATGATTCTTATTCATGATTCTAATGCTGTTAATGGAGGAAGAAGAGACCTATGTGAGTTGTCACATGTGTTAAAAGATTCCAGTGTAAACAGTACTTATTCATGTTTCTTATGGTGTCAACTCCAAGAAACCCCCACTTTTTTCAGCCCATTTATAGATCTGGTGGTCAGTATTTGCAGAAACAGCAGAGCAAGCACACTAAATAAAAAAGCCAGGGTTATCACTCCCAAGTATAGCAGAGGCTGTCTAATGCAGGCACAGTGGTGTGAGGGTGGATTAGGGGGCAGAGGGACTGAAATGTGGCTAATTGGCCTAAAGGTGAAAATAATTATGGTCTGTGAAGGATGGCAAGAAGGGTTTGAGAAACTCTTAGGGTTGATATCAGCAAAAATGTTCGATTCAATAGCTAACAATGGAGGACAGAGGGCTATGGCAGTCAATAAAGGGGTGCTCAGGATCATAAGAAAGCCCAGAGGAGCAGAAGAGAGGGTCAGGGAGGTTGTTGATAGATGGACTCAGATAGGCTATAAAGGGACTCTAAGTAACAAAGTGCTCTGGTTGCTAGCTGTATTATCACTGAGAACCAAGGCCAGCTGTTCCTTGCTTCAGCTGCGGACGAATGATCAGTGAAACTCTGAGGGCAAGTTGAAGAGCTGTGGAGGCCAATATGCATTTTACGTTTTTGGAAGGCCAGCAAAGAGGCTTTGAATGTCAAGACTGGAAGAGTAGTCTGTGAAACTCTTAGCTCTCAGTGGAATTTGAAAACAAATTGTGGGATTTAAGGGCTGTGAGGCCAGCAGAGATCATGCAGGGTTCATCCGGCTCTCACAACCTCCATAATCTCCATAATACCTTGTTGGGCTTTATGATTTACTCAGTTGGCTTCGAGAGCCCATATGTTAGCTCCTAGACCAACCCTGCATGATCTCTGCTGGCCTCACAGCCCTTAAATCCCACAATTTGTTTTCAAATTCCACTGAGAGCTAAGAGTTTCACAGACTACTCTTCCAGTCTTGACGGATGTATGACGTAACAACGCGAGTCATTACAATGCGTGCAGTTACATCGCGGTCGTTACAACGACTGCGATGTTACTACGCTATACCATTACAACGCAAGTCTCTACATCGACTTGCGCTAGATGTCGTGCTAACATTAGAAAAGTGTAATTTACTATTCCAACTCCAGTCCACTTAACAGTAGGGAAGGTGTTGGGATAGTAAACTACACTATTTGTAATGTTAGCACGCCATCTAGCGCAAGTCGATGTAAAGACTTGCATTGTAATGGCATCGCGTGGTTACATCGCGTTCGTTGTAACGACCGCGATGTAACAGCATCGCGGTGTACTGACTGCGATGTTAACGATGTTTCCCGGGTGAACAGACTCTTCAGCAGCACGGCTGTGGTCATGGGAGACAGTGGAAAGTGAAAGTTGGCAAAGCTGAGTACTTGAGGGCAGGAGAGGCGATGTGAAGACTGACAAGGTGGTATGCCTAGTGCCTGGAAGCCTGCCTCATAGAGGGCAGTAGAGTGTCTTAACCTACAAGAGGAGAAATCGCATTGGCTGGGTCCAGACCTCAGGTTGTGATGTGTCCTTTAGTAACATGGAAAGTTGGTACTTGTCAATATTGTGAGGAGAAATGTCAGCATTGATGACACCAGATTGAAGTAGATACTCACAGAAAATGGACTTTCTCACAGTTAATTTGCCCTTCTCTCCACAGAGATTTGACTTGGATTGAAATTACTCTGCATATGCTATTTAGAAAATATTTGGCATGTGGCCTTCCTCATAGGTGCAGTTATCATATTCACATTCATGCATGCAAAGATTAACTTTCCATATTTCTATACAGATTCAAAGCAACATTTCATGTCAGCCTAAAGAACAAACCTTTTTAAAATTCTCATTGCCTTATATAGAGTTCCTCCTTTAAAGGAATGGGCATTCCACAAAATAATTGAATTTTGACGCTCCAATCCCAATAACTTACACTGGTATATGTTTAAACACAATAGTGACATACAACAGTTTTGTATTTTTGCACAATGCACTTTTCCATGGTGGTGGGCAACCTCACTCCCACAATCAGGCTCTTGTTTGATTTTGCCTAATGGTAGTGCTTTTTTATATGTTGACTATTTTTTACAGTATATATGTTATATTCATATTTTGTTGGTTGTTTACCGCACTCTCTTTCAGTTCTCACTAAAAACATTCAGTATAACTTTTGATGAGTCAGCGTTTTCTTACATTGAATGAATTTTACAGCCTATTTGTTTGCCTTTGTCTATTTACAATTAGTTGCACTAACGCAAAGCTCAGATGGGATATTTTTTAATTTTTGTACAATATGCCCCACTCCCTGTGGCTTCATATAGCCAGCCCCTTCTTTCCCAATAAATATCATAGCAAAAGAGGCATGCTGTAGTGTCCCACTGATTGTGTAGTAATTAATACACCTGCCACAGTTCTTTTAATTACCCCAGAACAAGATACTGAACCACAAAATATTGCAAGAAGTGGACATTGTAACATGGTAGTCAGGGGAGCCAACTTCTAAATTTCTCATGGGGGCTGTGTTTTAAGTCATGGTATTTGACCTCTGTGACATCACCGAAAGTGGTGTCACTGGCAATTATATGGTGTTGAGGAAGCCAATCGACTGGTACCAAAATAGCTGTTAGATCTTTAGACCCAAAAACAAAGTTCTTACAACACTGTTCAGAAACATGTCACTGTAGTTTTAGGCTGCTGTCTTTTACTCCTCTCTTATGGAAATCCACAACCTATTTGTACATAACGTTTCCTGTATCAAATTTTAAATAGATTACACATGTTTATACACAGACATAGTGCTGATTTTGTTATTTAAATGCCAGATATATTTAATCTGAAAGTTGCTGAATAAATGTACCTGCAATTGCTTTAATAAACAATATAACAAATTGTTCTGTTCATGTAAAAGGCAACAACATTCAGTCTAGCAACTCAGGAAGATGAGAACTTTTATGGTGACCTTGCTCACCTTGAAATGCATCAGTTACTCATTGCAATGACATAACAACTATTTACTTCTCTCTTTCAAAGTTAAAAAAAATAGGTGAAGCTGTATATAGCGTACATTGATATGTGTCTTATATAAATCTACTATTAACGAGGACAGTGGTCCTTGTGAAAGTTAATGCAAGTTAAATAAATATAGAATACAATCAAATCTATATTTCAACTATCCAGCCGGATAGGGAATTAATCCAATTTATTCCAAATTAGCAAAGCACAATTTAACAAAGTGGAGTACAGTCCTGTACCGACAAACGTAAAGGTGAGGTAATGAGTAACATTAGGACACAGGAAACAAAAACATTTAAGGCAAACCAAAACAAAAAACGCTTGTTATAATTATAAAGCATGAAACAAGCATGGTAGTGAACCCAAAGTGGCACTGGTATGAGCAGATTTAGTCAGTGTACACGTAGTTTACAAAGGTCGACGACGTTTCGATCCCGTTTACAGAAATAGAGGGATCATCATCAGGACTAACAATGTTGCCTTGGGCCCAGATAGGATCGTTGGAGGAGTGGGGTCCGTGGTTGTAGCCCCGGTATAATTTAAGGAACGACAAGTGCCGGGACCTTGGATAAGGCCCTCAGCCATGGAACCGTGTTGGAGGATACGACAAGGGAGGTTCAGGCCGATTATTCAGGCAGTTAAGTTTACACCGATAGTAGTGAAACAACCTTAAGGACGGTGAACACGTCGGGATAATTCCGATAAACCGTTCGTGATGAGAGCCATTGAACTCCTCCAAGTATGGGTCATGACCTTTCCATATGACTGAGTGAAAACAACAGGCGCTTTAAATATACCTATATCCAAATGGAAAAAGATGTAAACGTGACATGCACACAGGTGCACTGTGCACCAGCTCTCCATGTAAGCATCCTTCTGGAAATAATTTAGCCCGACCTATTCTTGGACGTATGAAATACTCTGTTTTATTTACAAGGAAGCCATTAAAACCTACGAACATACATGATGTAAAATGCTGCTTTATTCAGAGCAAATGCAAAAACAACAGTTGATGGACAGAACATAGAACAATGTCATACATTCACCCCAGTACAGAGATCTGGGCCTAAATCCATCGTTTTTTTGCTCACCATGCCTTTCAGGTTTGAACCCAGCCATATTGCAAATCAGTCTTGACCCTGTGTCTCATGGGTACAGTCCAGCCTGAACTGATTTATTAAAGAACTGTTGTTGCACTCATCTCAAAATTAGACAGGTAGCACCACCATGTAGCGGACTGTAATAAGTGAGAGTGGTGACGATTAAGCGCCAGTGCCAGCACTGGAAACCATGGCTCAAATTAAGCACTGTGCTGAAGAGAACTCTATGTATACTACATATAACATACGTCTTATGCATATTTGCCACAGCAAGATGAACAAAAGTAGTATTGTATCTAAAGACTGAAAATGTGGGGGTACAAAGCACCAGAAGTACAAATAGCTATAAATGTGTTAAGAGATTTGTTGCTCCTTCATATGGTGATGGTGTACTTATGCTATGAGGGTCATGACAAATATATCTGGGCAACATATGTTTATTTCCGTTCCAGGCAATCGGCAATAGAATGCTACGTGGGCTTTTATTTGCATGCTACAAGGAGGTGTCACAAATGATGTCGAAATATACAGTAGGAACAAGCCCTCATTTTGCTCATTACAAAAAAAAATGCAGCTTAACAAAAAAATGAAACAGTATGCGAGTTCAGACCAGAGCTCGACTGTAAGTTCATATATAGTTTAATGGTACCTCCAAAGCAAGCTGTAAATACAGTTCTAAAGCTGCCTTTAGACCAAGCATGAAGGGCACGCACTCAAAGCTGAACTTTGATGCATCTGGATTCAATGTAGTCCGTCCTGCTCTATAATAAATGACTGCTTTTCCTGTTTTTGAAATTCATCATCAAGGTGCCTTAAACATAATCAGTTCAATGCCGCATGTTTCCATTGATTAACATTTTTGGTTCTTAAAGCAGACGCGTGACAAGTGATAGGTATTACTGCCTCGAACACTGAAGTCTGGCTGACTGACCTGTTTGGTAGCATTCGCCCCTTTAATGCTTTGCTGCATTTTACAACTGTGTAAACCACAAAAAAGTTTAGTATCCACAGTCATGTAAGTGCAGAGTTCAAGGGGAAATGATCTACCCATCACACGACAGGGACCACTGTGCAAAACGTGGCGGAACCAAAGAAACTAGAACTGTCGCGAGGACACACAAAGGCATGAAGTATTATTCCTGCCTACTTCTTACAGCCTTTAGAGACTAGTCTCACAGCAAGCACAGCTAATGATCGGCCAAGGAAAACAGGCAAGAAAATTCTTCCACTTACGGTATGATGCTGTTCCTCAACAGCGCTTTTGAAGAGAGGTGACGCAATGCGCGTGCACATCGCCTGTCCGTGCGCGCACATGGTTTGACTCCCTTCGTGCACCAAACCGGCAACAATAATCTCGCCAAGGCGAAGTAGCGCGCCTGCGCTACATTCGCTAGGCGAGACCTAAAAAAGCAAGGGAAATGCTGCTAATGAGTGGGCAGCTGTCTTCATCTTGGCTTTATCTAGGCTGATGATGAAAGAAAGGTATGCATCTGGGATATAAGGGAGATGGAAAATAAGCCTGCATATGCCATACAATTCAGTAACAAACTAATAACAGGGTACATATTGGTAAATAGGATCAGGAATGAAATATTATAAAAAGAAAATACATTGTTAATTGAAACCAGCATATTAAGCTGACAAAAGATGTCCATGAGTGAAGTGTATGTAATCAATATGCAAAAATAGCTTGTCTCTGAAATAGTTCAAGTTAAAAACAACCAAAATGTTAAAGGGGCACACTCTAATTACAGAGACAAAAATGTTGCCAAAGGCCTACTTTAGGACACAGAGTGCCAATCCTCCACTGTATTTAAACAATTAGATACAGTATCATATTTCACGAACAACCTCAGTTTATGTTTGGATAGAAGTTTAAATATATTGCTGCCTCTGGGTGGTTTGTTGAGCACTTTCATGGCTTGCCACCTAAATTAATCATCAGAATGTTCCTTCTGTAAGTAATGAGCAGTCATAGAAACATTAGGAGCCTTGCCCCGGATCCTGCCAAAGTGTTCACACATTCTTTTCTTTTTGACTGGTCTGACTTATGTAAAGGATGTTTCATGAACACCAAATACCATAAATAGATATAGGAATTGCAGTTCAAGAAATCAGACAAGACAAAGGTGTCTGAGTAATGAGATGTCTAAATACTTTAATTTCAAGAGAAAGATGACACACACTTCAATTGCCACATTTGAAATGTCCAATGATGGGGAAAGACCCACAAGAGGAGAAGATGTAGTCTAATGGCTAAAGCTGCCAACCTTGGAGCTGGGGAACCAGATTCAAATCCAAGCTTCATTTCAACATCTTTTGTTTCTGGTTAATCCACTTAATCTCCCAGTACCTTAAAAGCAGCAAAAATAAATGCAAAAAATGTGTGGCTAATTTGGTTCGCTTGTAAAGTGCCTCAGTGTCCAAGTTTGCACAATATATACCATATAACACTGCAAAAAAATGTATGCTGAGTTTTAGCTGCAGGAAGATTAGCCTGAATAAGATTAACTTTTGGGTGTCACCCCTACCTGGAAAGAGAACAAAGAAGCCAGATGCTGTTTAGATTTTTTCTTAGATCAGGAAAAATTCAAAACAGCATTTATCTTCTTGTTGTGACACGCAGTTGTGCGTCTGTGCCCCAGAAAAGGGTCAGGCATTGTTTGGATTTGTTGTAATGCTGAGCACCTCATTCTGAACTGTCTCTAACTTCTCTCTTCACCACCAACAGAAAAAAGTGGAGTGAGCTGGTAAGCATGACTAGGGAAATGCTCATAAAGTAATAGATGCCATAGGCCCCTCCTGCAGCACCACCCACCCGCTCACCTGCTTGATCCAAGCGGTACAAAAGGGGGAAGCCATGCCTTCCCTGGACTGGAAACAAGCTTCCTAGGACCGGTTTCTGGCATTGCAGCCGTCTTCAGCCAGGCTTGCTTGAATCCATTGGCAAAGTGAGCAAGGGACTCACGTCTGAGCATACCCTGACAACTTATGGCGAACAAAGCGGTACAAAAGGGGGTGGTGATGGACGGAGTATCAGAACCAATCAAACACTCACACCCAGTCAACAGATCTGGGTTTGATCCATCACCGTTCTTTAGCCCACTCTGCCACCCCAGTTCAGATATGGCCATATGCAAATCAGTCTGACCCTGTGCTTCATGGGAACAGTCCAGCCCGAACTGCCAAGCCATGCCTTCCCTGGACCGGAAACAAGCTTCCTAGGACTGGTTTCTGGCATTGCAGCCGTCTTCAGCCAGGCTTGCTTTAATCCAATGGCATGGTGAGCAAAAAAACGATGGATTTAGGCCCAGATCTCTGTACTGGGGTAAATGTAAGACATTGTTCTGCATTCTGTCCATCAACTGTTGTTTTTGCATTTGTCACTGTTAGAACCGGCGGTCTCTAGTTGGCAGAGGTATACACTTCTGACAAATAGGGACCTACCAACTCTAGTCAGGGAAAGGGGATTACACACTCAGATAACCCCTGCTACCCCCTTGGTAGCTTGGCAGAGCAGACAGGCTTATCTCAGAGGCAGTGTGTTAAGCATTTATGACCACATACAGTAATAAAGTGAATACACTACAGATGGACACGACACAGAAGTTATTATAAAAAATAGTATTTTTATATAAGGCTTAGCACAAGACCAAACAACGACAAAAATATACCACAGTCTTAATAAATACTCTTTGGAAGGAAAAATAATAGTTCAAATAAGGTTTCTTCTTGGCAAATAGTTCTTTAGCAAAGTATTCTTCTGAGCACAGTTCTTTGGCAACAATGTAACCCCCACAGAAGTCACACGACGTCGAGTCTACAAGATTCCCAAGGTTCGGCGTCGACCGCGAGGATCGCTACGTCGAGCCTGGAGTTGCAACAGACCCCACAAGTACAGTACCTTGAGAAACGAAGAAAACGATGATCCACGGCGTCGAGATGTCGGCGTCGAGGTCGGCGTCGATCGTGCCTCGGAGTCGGGTCAATCCGCAGCGGTGTCGAGGGGTGTCGGGCCGGAGCGGCGCTCACGGCGTCGAGAAGGGCGTCGAGTCGATGCGATCAGCAGCGGCGTCGGGACGGGGTCGCTTGGAGGTAGAGCCGATACTCACTCCTCACTGGCGTCGATACCGGCGTCGAGACGGGGTCACTTGGAGCCGGGGCCGATACCCACTGCTCACTGGCGTTGCTGCTGGCGTCGATCGGGCCCGGCGGCGTCGAGACTGCAGATTTTCCCTTGTGTACTGGAAACAACACTTTCCAGCAATTCAGCAATTCAGTAGATGGTGAAGTCCTTTGGCCCTGTGACTTCAACAGGAGACTGGCACTCTTCCAGTCCTTGGAGATTTCCTAGCAAGTGTTCAGAGAGTACACACCAAGTTCCTCTCTCCTTGTTCCTTGGCAAAAATAAAGAAGCAGCTTTCAGGTTCCTCCACAGCAAAACAGCACTCTGGCAGAAAGGGGAGGCAAGTCCTTAGATCAGCAGGCTTCTTGTCCTTGGTACAGGTTTCCTTGTCAGAAGTGATCTCAGTTCTTGGTTCAGGGGTCCTTCTCTTATACCCCATTTCTCCTTTGTTCCCTTTGTCCAAACAGGGAGATTCCCACCATCTCAAGTTTGTTGTGGGTGTTGCCAGGCAGAGGCACCTGGCCCATTCACTGAGCAGGGCAGAGTCCTCAGCCGCCCAGCAGGAGGCGGAGCCAGTATTGTCACTGGCAGGAGCAGGGCTATCAGTCGCCCAGCAGGAGGTGGAGCCAGTTTTGTGTCAGGCAGGGCAGGCTACTCTTCCCTCACTCTATGTGTAAACGCCCCATTCACCCCACACTGACTCGTTCAGACCTCTGGAGCCACCCAGCCCCTGACACACACACCAAACCAGCAGAGACCGGTAGATAGTTGGACAAGAAAATAGCCACTTTCTAAAAGTGCTATTTTCAAACATAGAATTTAAAAACCATCCATCCTAAAGGGTGTGTTATTAAATTCTGAGTTCAGGGATACTAAACTCGACTCGCTACCATGCTCCCTGAGTCAGATAGATTATAATGGAGTTAATAATCCGTCTGCCCAGTCTGGCCTATGGGAGGCAGGTAGCCCTTCAATAGTGAAAAACGAAAATGGCTGTAATTCACTATTAGGTCATGCCACACACATCAGGGCATGACCTACCTTTTACCAACAATGCACCCTGCCCTAGGGCCTACCATAGAGGTGTCTGAAATGTGGCAAAGTGAAGGTTTAGAGACTGGCAAGTAGGTTTCCTTACCAAGTCGACATGGCAGTCAGGGACTGCACGCAGGCGCTGCGGTGGCAGGCCTGAGACACATTTTACACGCTGCTTCTGTGGGTGGCACAACCAGTGCTGCAAGCCCACCAGCAGCAGTTAACTTACACGCCCTTGGCACACGCAGTGCACTAGACTAGGGTCTGAACAGTAAGTCAACCAAGCCAATCATGGTAACACCAATCAATGTAACAATTTAACATAGGGAGCACTTGCACTGTGGCACTGATCAGCAGTGGCACAGTTCCCAAAGCAATAATCCAGCAAAAACATCGTAAACAGAGGAGGCAAACAGAAAAAAATGGAGGAGAGACTCATGCCAATGATGCCAGGTCTAACACGTGTCCCCTCCAGCTGAAATGTGGGGAGATCTACCCTTCACCCAGGGAGTCCTCATCACTAAGGCGGAAAAATCTGGACAGACCATCAGCATTGGCGTGATCTGTACCAGGGCGGTGTTCCACCGTAAAGTCCATCCCCTGTAGGGAAATGGACAACCTCAACAGCTTTGGGTTCTCACCCCTCATCTGCATTAACCATCTGAGGGGCCTGTGGTCTGTCTGAACCCGGAAGTGAGTCCCAAACAGGTAGGGTCTTAGCTTCTTCAGCGCCCAGACCACGGCAAATGCCTCACGCTCTATTGCACTCCACCTTTGTTCCCTGGGAAGTAACCTCCGGCTGATGAAGGCTACAGGTAAGTCTCGGCCCTCCTCATTCATCTGTGCTAGAACAACCCCCACACCATGCTCTGAAGCGTCTGTCTGGACAATGAATTCTTTTGAAAAGTCGGGTGCCTGGAGGACCGGTGCTGTACACATTGCAGTTTTCAGGGTGTCAAAGGCGTTCTGACAGGCGTCAGTCCAGATCACAAGTCTCGGCTGCTTCCTGGAAGTCAGCGAGGTCAAGGGGTGCACAATGTTGCCATACCCCTTGACAAACCTCCTGTAGTAACCCGTGAGACCCAAGAAGGCTCTCACCTGAGTCTGGGTTTTGGGCGGTTCCCAAGCCAGGATGGTATCTATCTTGGGTTGCAGGGGGGCCACCTTGCCACTCCCTACTTGGTGCCCCAAGTACACCACTGAACCCTGCCCAATCTGGCACTTACTAGCCTTGATTGTGAGGCCTGCTCTGCGCAGGGCCAACAACACTTCCTGGAGGTGGCGCAAGTGTTCCTCCCAGCTGGCGCTGAACACTGCTATATCGTCCAGGTAGGCGGCGCTGAAATCTTCCAGCCCGGCCAATACCTGGTTAACCAACCTCTGGAATGTGGCAGGGGCATTCTTCATCCCAAAGGGCATCACACGGAACTGGTAGTGCCCATCTGGGGTGGAGAATGCAGACCTCTCTTTTGCCCCATCAGTCAAGGCGATCTGCCAGTACCCAGACGTTAGATCAAACATACTAAGGTACCGGGCAGCCCCCAACCGATCGATGAGCTCATCAGCTCTGGGGATGGGGTGCGCGTCAGTCTTGGTGACCGAATTGAGTCCTCGGTAATCCACACAGAACCGAAGTTCTGGTGAAGCACCAGGCGCTGCAGCCTTTGGGACCAAGACCACTGGGCCGGCCCAAGGACTGCTAGAGGACTCAACCACCCCTAAGGCAAACATCTTGGAGACCTCCTCCTTGATATATGCTCTGACCTTTTCAGTCACCCTGTAGGCCTTGTGCCTCACAGGAGTGCTGTCCCCAGTGTCCACATCATGGACACACCACTGAGTGACACCAGGGATTAAGGAGAACAGATCAGGGAATTGTACCAACAGATGGCGACAATCTTGCTGCTGCTCAGGGGTCAGTGTGTCAGAGAGGACAACACCATCCACTGACCCATCTTTTTCTTTTGCACACAGGAGGTCAGGAAGAGGCTCACTCTCCTCCTCCATCCCAGCATCTGTGGCAAGGAGCATGCCCACTTCGGACCTTTCTAAGTGGGGCTTTAACCGGTTGACATGCAGGACCCTTAAGGGGTTCCTGGGAGACTTCAAGTCCACCAAGTAGGTGACATCGCTCTTTTTCTCCACAACCTCAAATGGTCCAGTCCACCTGTCCTTGAGCGCACAAGGTTCCACAGGGGCCATGACCCAAACTTTCTGACCAGGTTGAAGCTCAACCAGAGTGGCATTCTGATCGTACCACCGCTTCATCTCTTCCTGGCTGGCCTCCAGATTTGCCTGGGCAAGATCTCTGAAGCGCCGAGTCTGGTTCCTAAAGGCCAGCATGTAACTATATACATCCTGGGGAGGTTTCCTGGGAGATTGCTCCCAGCCTTCTTTGACCAGACTCAAAGGTCCTCTTACCGGGTGACCATACAAAAGCTCAAAGGGGCTGAACCCTAGAGACTTCTGTGGCACCTCACGGTAAGCAAACAGCAGGCATGGCAAGAGGACGTCCCATTTACGCCTCAGTGGTTCTTCAAGACCCATGATCATGCCTTTTAGGGTCCGGTTGAATCTCTCAACCAGCCCATTACCTTGAGGGTGGTAAGGAGTGGTAAACTTGTAGGTTACCCCACACTCCTTCCACAGAGACTTCATATAATTCGAAATGAAGTTGGTGCCCCGGTCTGACACCACCTCTCTGGGGAACCCCATGCGGGAGAAAACACCCATCAGTGCCCGTCCCACCACGGGGGCCGTCACTGTGCGGAGAGGGATGGCTTCCGGGTACCGGGTGGCATGGTCCACCAAGACCAGGATAAACCTGTTGCCCATGGCTGTCTTGGGGTCCAGTGGCCCCACAATGTCAATTCCCACTCGCTCAAAGGGGGTACTGACGACGGGAAAAGGTTGGAGGGGAGCCTTCTGCTTCCGCCCACTTTTCCCACTTGCCTGGCAAGTTTGACAGGTCCTACAATGGATATCTGAATCCCTTCTCATCTGGGGCCAATAAAAATGGGTGACAAGCCTGTCATAGGTCTTGTCCTGCCCCAGATGTCCAGCTAACGGAATGTCATGAGCCAACCCCAGTAGGAAGGCTCTGAAGCGCTGGGGTACCACCAGCACACGGGCTGACCCAGGTTCAGCAGCCTTAGGCTCGCTATACAGGAGGTCGTTCTCCCAGTAGACCCAATGTGATCCTGACTGATCACCTGTCGTTTGGGCTGAGGCCTGCTGCCTCATACCCACAAGAGAAGGGCACACTTTCTGCTCAGCACAAAATTCCTCCCTGGAGGGACCACCATCCTGCTGCCAATGGGTCAGCTCGGGCAGGTCTCCCAGTTCGGCCACTTGTTCTCCTGTCGGTTCCAGGGCATCCCCCTCAGGGTCTGCTCCCTCCTGGACCGCGGGAACGATGGGGGACGGTTTCCCGCGCCCCCTGCCCCTTCTCTTCACGGTTGGGACCTGGGCCATACTTTCAGGCTCCAGGGCCCCATCAACACCCTCACTGACTGACATGGACCGGGTGGTCGCACACACCCACTCAGGCAGACCCAACATTTCCAGATGCGATTTTCTCTCCACCTTAGCCCAAGGGGAGTCCTCCAAATCATTGCCCAGGAGACAATCAACAGGCATGGCGGGCCTCACAGCAACCTGAAGAGTACCTGAGACCCCCCCCCCCACTCAAAGGGAACTTGAGCTACCTCACACTGACTCTGTGAGTTGTCAGCAGCTACAACGGGGTAGAATGCATGAGGGACCACCTGCTCTCTGGACACCAAGTGACACTTGACAGCTGTCACACTCGCTCCGGTGTCTCTGAGAGCTTCCACCCTATGGCCATTAATGGTCTCCCACTGCCTATATTTCTTAGTGTTACTAGGCAGAGGGGTTGGAGGGACCATTTCCACGTCTCCTAAAGAGACCAGGGACATTTCTGCGGGACCCCACCCACCGGGGGCACCCATCTCCTCCCCTCCCAGGGCTACACTCGCTACCTGACGAGGGGGTGCACGCGGCGGTGCATTCGAATCCTTCATGGGACACTGGGGATCATAATAACGGTGTCCCACCTGCTTACAGGCATAGCAGGTCATGGGGCCCCTGTGAACAGGTTTACCTGTCGGGGCCTCTGGCTTCTTTACAGGGGGAGGCTGGGAACCCTTCCCTTGGTTCCCTTGGGGACTACTTTGGGGCCCTTTCTGAAACTCCCTCTGTTTACCCCTGTCCCCCCCACTCTTCTGCTGGGGACCCTGCCCACCTTTGGCTGAGTCTCCCACTGGACCCTTGTGGACCCTGGTACTGACCCAGCGGTCCGCCTCCTCAGCAAGTTTTCTAGGGTTAGATATCTTGCTATCAACAAGGTGCTGGCGTAGCTCTGGAAAACAGTTATTAGACAAGTGCTCCCAAGCAAACAAATCATAAAGAGCATCATAACTATCAACCTTGCTACCCTTTATCCAACCATCCATGGTTCTGCAGAAAAAAGACACATATTCAACCCACGTAGTACCAGGCAACTTCTTACATTCTCTAAAGGTTTGTCTGTACTTTTCTGGAGTTAAGCCATATCTCAGCATTAAAGCATCTTTCATATGAGTATAAGACATCCTATCCTCAGCAGGAAGGCTCAACAAGGTATCTCTCCCTTCATTTGTAAAGCGGCTCCACAACCCCGTTCCCCAATCTTTCTCAGGGACCCGGTGGGCCAATAACGCTAACTCATATGCTTTAAACCATTGGCTAATATCTTCATTCTTACTGTAATCTTTGATCACATCTTTAGGAAAATAAAACCTACTTTCTGCAGGCACAGATGGAGTGCTGCCACCAGAGGGATTCAACTCTAAACTCTTAGTTTTAAGCTCCATCTCCCTCACCATCTTCTCACGTTCAAACGCTAATTTCTCTCTCTCAAAATCTAATCTTTTGCTCTCCATTTCAGCTTCTCTCTTGCTTCTTGCATTCTCTAATTCCAACTGCCCTCCTAATTTAAGTTTTGCCATTTCTAACTTGTACCCCCTCTCCTTCTCCCTGTCTTCTAATTCTTCGGGGGAAAGGCTCCTAGAGGACGCACTACTGCCTGGAGATGACACTGGCCCACCTGTGGGCTCTTCCTCTTCCTCTTCTTCTTCCTCTTCCGGTACCACCACCGGATCAGAGGGATTTCTGGCCTCTAACCAGGCCTTCAGCACTTTGAGGAAGCCCTCTTTCTTTGAGACACCTGTGGTAGGAACTTTAAACTGCTTGCAAAATCCTTTTAGATCTTTTAGCGTGTAGGAATCTATCTTCTCCTTATCAAATTCCCCCACAACATTCTCCACAGGTGTAGCAGCTCCGGCATTCTCCATGGTCAAAACTGGCAGTGTTTAAGAAAATAAGCTCCAGGAAAGCGGAGAACAAAAATAGAATATCCTACCAAAAACAGATTGTGGCTGCGTTATGGTCTGCTTTCACTATGTAGCGTACACTAATCACTGCACATGAGTCATAAATGCAAAGTTCAATCCCACCGCTGCCACCAATGTTAGAACCGGCGGTCTCTAGTTGGCAGAGGTATACACTTCTGACAAATAGGGACCTACCAACTCTAGTCAGGGAAAGGGGATTACACACTCAGATAACCCCTGCTACCCCCTTGGTAGCTTGGCAGAGCAGACAGGCTTATCTCAGAGGCAGTGTGTTAAGCATTTATGACCACATACAGTAATAAAGTGAATACACTACAGATGGAAACGACACAGAAGTTATTATAAAAAATAGTATTTTTATATAAGGCTGAGCACAAGACCAAACAACGACAAAAATATACCACAGTCTTAATAAATACTCTTTGGAAGGAAAAATAATAGTTCAAATAAGGTTTCTTCTTGGCAAATAGTTCTTTAGCAAAGTATTCTTCTGAGCACAGTTCTTTGGCAACAATGTAACCCCCACAGGAGTCACACGACGTCGAGTCTACAAGATTCCCAAGGTTCGGCGTCGACCGCGAGGAGCGCTACGTCGAGCCTGGAGTTGCAACAGACCCCACAAGTACAGTACCTTGAGAAACGAAGAAAACGATGATCCACAGCGTCGAGATGTCGGCGTCGATCGTGCCTCGGAGTCGGGTCAATCCGCAGCGGTGTCGAGGGGTGTCGGGCCGGAGCAGCGCTCACGGCGTCGAGAAGGGTGTCGAGTCGATGCGATCAGCAGCGGCGTCGGGACGGGGTCGCTTGGAGGTAGAGCCGATACTCACTCCTCACTGGCGTCGATACCGGCGTCGAGACGGGGTCACTTGGAGCCGGGGCCGATACCCACTGCTCACTGGCGTTGCTGCTGGCGTCGATCGGGCCCGGCGGCGTCGAGACTGCAGATTTTCCCTTGTGTACTGGAAACAACACTTTCCAGCAATTCAGCAATTCAGTAGATGGTGAAGTCCTTTGGCCCTGTGACTTCAACAGGAGACTGGCACTCTTCCAGTTCTTGGAGATTTCCTAGCAAGTGTTCAGAGAGTACACACCAAGTTCCTCTCTCCTTGTTCCTTGGCAAAAATAAAGAAGCAGCTTTCAGGTTCCTCCACAGCAAAACAGCACTCTGGCAGAAAGGGGAGGCAAGTCCTTAGATCAGCAGGCTTCTTGTCCTTGGTACAGGTTTCCTTGTCAGAAGTGATCTCAGTTCTTGGTTCAGGGGTCCTTCTCTTATACCCCATTTCTCCTTTGTTCCCTTTGTCCAAACAGGGAGATTCCCACCATCTCAGGTTTGTTGTGGGTGTTGCCAGGCAGAGGCACCTGGCCCATTCACTGAGCAGGGCAGAGTCCTCAGCCGCCCAGCAGGAGGCGGAGCCAGTATTGTCACTGGCAGGAGCAGGGCTATCAGTCGCCCAGCAGGAGGTGGAGCCAGTTTTGTGTCAGGCAGGGCAGGCTACTCTTCCCTCACTCTATGTGTAAACGCCCCATTCACCCCACACTGACTCGTTCAGACCTCTGGAGCCACCCAGCCCCTGACACACACACCAAACCAGCAGAGACCGGTAGATAGTTGGACAAGAAAATAGCCACTTTCTAAAAGTGCTATTTTCAAACATAGAATTTAAAAACCATCCATCCTAAAGGGTGTGTTATTAAATTCTGAGTTCAGGGATACTAAACTCGACTCGCTACCATGCTCCCTGAGTCAGATAGATTATAATGGAGTTAATAATCCGTCTGCCCAGTCTGGCCTATGGGAGGCAGGTAGCCCTTCAATAGTGAAAAACGAAAATGGCTGTAATTCACTATTAGGTCATGCCACACACATCAGGGCATGACCTACCTTTTACCAACAATGCACCCTGCCCTAGGGCCTACCATAGAGGTGTCTGAAATGTGGCAAAGTGAAGGTTTAGAGACTGGCAAGTAGGTTTCCTTACCAAGTCGACATGGCAGTCAGGGACTGCACGCAGGCGCTGCGGTGGCAGGCCTGAGACACATTTTACACGCTGCTTCTGTGGGCGGCACAACCAGTGCTGCAAGCCCACCAGCAGCAGTTAACTTACACGCCCTTGGCACACGCAGTGCACTAGACTAGGGTCTGAACAGTAAGTCAACCAAGCCAATCATGGTAACACCAATCAATGTAACAATTTAACATAGGGAGCACTTGCACTGTGGCACTGATCAGCAGTGGCACAGTGCCCAAAGCAATAATCCAGCAAAAACATCGTAAACAGAGGAGGCAAACAGAAAAAAATGGAGGCGAGACTCATGCCAATGATGCCAGGTCTAACAGTCACCCCGAGTGTGACGGGTATGCTCAGGCGTGAGTCCCGTGCTCTCCATGCCACTGGAATCAAGCTAATTTGGCTGAAGAGGGGTGAAACCCTGAAACCGGTCCTAGGATGCTTGGTTCCAGTCCAGGGAGGACCTGGCTTGGCAGTTCGGGCTGGACTGTTCCCATGAGGCACAGGGTCAAGACTGATTTGCATATGGCTGGGGTCAAACTGGAATGACATGGTGAGCAAAAAAACGATGGATTTAGGCCCAGATCTCTGTACTGGGGTGAATGTAAGACATTGTTCTGCATTCTGTCCATCAACTGTTGTTTTTGCATTTGTCACCTGCTTGATCCAGGCACGGACCTGAGAGGAGATAGGGAATAAATCCCACGTCCATCTGATATGTGTGTGACATCACCAGTGATGTCACACTCATATTAATGTGGCAGCCTGGAAGTGAGCACTTGGCTGCCTCATTCAGGAGTTTGCGGATGCCCATTAGGGCCCGGGCACCAGCAAAGCCTCTCCAAGCATTGCCACAAGAGTTTGTCTTCCATCGGGGGACAAAACAAAAATAAAGACGGGCACCAGCTTGGTGTGAGCACATACAAAAACATTATAAATAAATATGCCATAAGGACATCCTGATGACACCTTTTATGCCATACCAAAATGTCATTAGGAAATTGTGACCACTTTGTGGGCAGGAATAGAGTCAATGTCTAAACCAATGTCAAGGAATTTATTATGTCTTTATTCAGTCATAAAGTTCTCTGGTACAAGTTCTCTCTTTTCATTCTGAGACGGGAGGAACAAACAAGAAATGAACAACATACGGGCTTCTCTCCTTTTCTTTGGATCTGGGTTACTGCCCTCTCCTCGTAAAGGCCATAACAGGGCTTCTTCTTCTTCTTTTCTTTGTAGTCTCCCTCTTTCAGACTCATCAGGAGGAACAGGAAAGCCACTCCAAACACACAAATAAAATGCTGGGTCAGGAATTTAGGTTCAGTTACGACTGTTTGGAGCCTATTACCATACCACCACCACACCTGTTGCTTCATGCTCAAAGTCGTGTCATTTTAGTCCAGTGGTCAGGTGCAGTTGTTCTCCTTCCTGCCCACCAACTCTGTATTGACCAGTATTAAGATGTGGGCACTTGCCTGTGGCCACAGCCCTCTGGGGTCGTCGCAGGGGGTGTCACAGCATTCTCTCCCTTGCAGAGACAGCTGGACTCAAGGGTGGTGCTTCTAAGCTCGGGCAGACTCCTTTCCACAGACTCGTCAATCCCCGTCTGCTGCTTTGCTTCCCTCTCCATCTGACTGTGACACCGCAGTCCCAGCCTGGCCCTTCTTTCTTCGTTCTGGTTGCCATTCTTCCAGGAGCGCAAAGCCCATATGGCTAAAATGTGGCTTTGGCTAAAATATGGCCAAAATGTTAAAGGGGCACACTCTAATTACAGAGACAAAAATGTTGCTAAAGGCCTACTTTAGGACACAGAGTGCCAATCCTCCACTGTATTTAAACAATTAGATACAGTATCATATTTCACGACCAACCTCAGTTTATGTTTGGATAGAAGTTTAAATATATTGCTGCCTCTGGGTGGTTTGTTGAGCACTTTCATGGCTTGCCACCTAAATTAATCATCAGAATGTTCCTTCTGTAAGTAATGAGCAGTCATAGAAACATTAGGAGCCTTGCCCCGGATCCTGCCAAAGTGTTCACACATTCTTTTCTTTTTGACTGGTCTGACTTATGTAAAGGATGAACACCAAATACCATACATAGATATAGGGATTGCAGTTCAAGAAATCAGACAAGACAAAGGTATCTGAGTAATGAGATGTCTAAATACTTTAATTTCAAGAGAAAGATGACACACACTTCAATTGCCACATTTGAAATGTCCAATGATGGGGAAAGACCCACAAGAGGAGAAGATGTAGTCTAATGGCTAAAGCTGCCAACCTTGGATCTGGGGAACCAGATTCAAATCCAAGCTTCATTTCAACATCTTTTATTTCTGGTTAATCCACTTAATCTCCCAGTACCTTAAAAGCAGCAAAAATAAATGCAAAAAATGTGTGTCTAATTTGGTTCGCTTGTAAAGTGCCTCAGTGTCCAAGTTTGCACAATATATACCATATAACACTGCAAAAAAATGTATGCTGAGTTTTAGCTGCAGGAAGATTAGCCTGAATAAGATTAACTTTTGGGTGTCACCCCTACCTGGAAAGAGAACAAAGAAGCCAGATGCTGTTTATATTTTTTCTTAGATCAGGAAAAATTCAAAACAGCATTTATCTTCTTGTTGTGACACGCAGTTGTGCGTCTGTGCCCCAGAAAAGGGTCAGGCATTGTTTGGATTTGTTGTAATGCTGAGCACCTCATTCTGAACTGTCTCTAACTTCTCTCTTCACCACCAACAGAAAAAAGTGGAGTGAGCTGGTAAGTATGACTAGGGAAATGCTCATAAAGTAATAGATGCCATAGGCCCCTCCTGCAGCACCACCTACCCGCTCACCTGCTTGATCCAAGCGGTACAAAAGGGGGAAGCCATGCCTTCCCTGGACCGGAAACAAGCTTCCTAGGACCGGTTTCTGGCATTGCAGCCGTCTTCAGCCAGGCTTGCTTGAATCCATTGGCAAAGTGAGCAAGGGACTCACGTCTGGGCATACCCTGCCAACTTATGGCGAACAAAGCGGTACAAAAGGGGGTGGTGATGGACGGAGTATCAGAACCAATCAAACACTCACATCCAGTCAACAGATCTGGGTTTGATCCATCACCGTTCTTTAGCCCACTCTGCCACCCCAGTTCAGATATGGCCATATGCAAATCAGTCTGACCCTGTGCTTCATGGGAACAGTCCAGCCCGAACTGCCAAGCCATGCCTTCCCTGGACCGGAAACAAGCTTCCTAGGACTGGTTTCTGGCATTGCAGCCGTCTTCAGCCAGGCTTGCTTTAATCCAATGGCATGGTGAGCAAAAAAACGATGGATTTAGGCCCAGATCTCTGTACTGGGGTGAATGTAAGACATTGTTCTGCATTCTGTCCATCAACTGTTGTTTTTGCATTTGTCACCCCGAGTGGGACGGGTATGCTCAGACGTGAGTCCCGTGCTCTCCATGCCACTGGAATCAAGCTAATTTGGCTGAAGAGGGGTGAAACCCTGAAACCGGTCCTAGGATGCTTGGTTCCAGTCCTGGCTTGGCAGTTCGGGCTGGACTGTTCCCATGAGGCACAGGGTCAAGACTGATTTGCATATGGCTGGGGTCAAACTGGAATGACATGGTGAGCAAAAAAACGATGGATTTAGGCCCAGATCTCTGTACTGGGGTGAATGTAAGACATTGTTCTGCATTCTGCCCATCAACTGTTGTTTTTGCATTTGTCACCTGCTTGATCCAGGCACGGACCTGAGAGGAGATAGGGAATAAATCCCACGTCCATCTGATATGTGTGTGACATCACCAGTGATGTCACACTCATATTAATGTGGCAGCCTGGAAGTGAGCACTTGGCTGCCTCATTCAGGAGTTTGCGGATGCCCATTAGGGCCCGTGCACCAGCAAAGCCTCTCCAAGCATTGCCACAAGAGTTTGTCTTCCATCGGGGGACAAAACAAAAAAAAAGACGGGCACCAGCTTGGTGTGAGCACATACAAAAACATTATAAATAAATATGCCATAAGGACATCCTGATGACACCTTTTATGCCATACCAAAATGTCATTAGGATATTGTAACCACTTTGTGGGCAGGAATAGAGTCAATGTCTAAACCAATGTCAAGGAATTTTTTATGTCTTTATTCAGTCATAAAGTTCTCTGGTACAAGTTCTCTCTTTTCATTCTGAGACGGGAGGAACAAACAAGAAATGAACAACATACGGGCTTCTCTCCTTTTCTTTGGATCTGGGTTACTGCCCTCTCCTCGTAAAGGCCATAACAGGGCTTCTTCTTTTCTTTGTAGTCTCCCTCTTTCAGACTCATCAGGAGGAACAGGAAAGCCACTCCAAACACACAAATAAAATGCTGGGTCAGGAATTTAGGTTCAGTTACGACTGTTTGGAGCCTATTACCATACCACCACCACACCTGTTGCTTCATGCTCAAAGTCGTGTCATTTTAGTCCAGTGGTCAGGTGCAGTTGTTCTCCTTCCTGCCCACCAACTCTGTATTGACCAGTATTAAGATGTGGGCAATTGCCTGTGGCCACGGCCCTCTGGGTTCGTCGCAGGGGGTGTCACAGCATTCTCTCCCTTGCAGAGACAGCTGGACTCAAGGGTGGTGCTTCTAAGCTCGGGCAGACTCCTTTCCACAGACTCGTCAATCCCCGTCTGCTGCTTTGCTTCCCTCTCCATCTGACTGTGACACCGCAGTCCCAGCCTGGCCCTTCTTTCTTCGTTCTGGTTGCCCTTCTTCCAGGAGCGCAAAGCTCATATGGCTGAAAGGGCTTCAGAACTACCCACCCACCTCCCCCCACCGTCGCCCACCGTGTGTCTCAGCCTGGGCTACTGCACCTCGAGCTGCTGTGGGCTTGGCTGGGCAGTGTCTGGAGTCTTATCTCGGGCACGCCCGAGTTATTCACAGGTCTTTAAAGACCATAAACTGGTTGCAGAGGATTTGTTTTTCTTCTGGTTACAGTACTCCCCTGGGCCCCCACTCTGCCTATCCCTTTGCCGTAGTGTGAGAATTCATTTAATGAAAAGGAATATAAAGTAGTGTTGCTAAAAGAAAAATGCCAGCCATGTGTTGTTTAAAGAGCCTGGAAAGGCCTCGTCTTGACTAAATAGGGCTTTAAATAAAAAAGGTGGTATTCATTTGTAATGTGACTTTTCTGTCTTTGTTCCCTTTAATTTTCAGTCATGGATCATTCAGGCAGCCCTAGAACACAATTAAAAGTGCTTACTGTTTATATATGCTGTTCAAAGTATGCACAGATAAGTGCTGAAAATACGGCTTTAGGTGACTGCTTATTTTTGTACTCTCTGGGACATCAAAATAATGAGCTGGCAACCCTAATCATAAGACTGGAAGTTGTTTGCAGGATTAGCACATTATTTCCTCGACCCTCATCACTGATTAATGCCATAATAGCAATAGTTTAACTTATATCTGAAACCCTATGCCGCCGTCAATAGCTGAGTTACTTTAAGTGTCTGGGAATGCACCCTGCATTCAGACAACACACTCCTCATTCTCGCCCTCACTTTCACGCTCACCCTGCACTCACAGCAATCACATTGCACTCACACTGATCACCATACACTCACACCATTCACCCGCTCATCCTGCACTCACAGTGATCACTCTACACTCATAATGCACTTGTGCTGTTCACCCTGTACCTTACCTTGCAGTCACACCAGCACACTACTCACCATGCACTCAGGTGACACTTCACTCACCTGTTCCCCTCACTGCTCAATCTACAATATCACTCAAACAAGCCAATCACTAGCAATGCTTTAATTTGTCCCACTCTGCACTTACATCTGTACCTAAATTCATATGGTCACCTCACTTACCCTGCAGTCACTTCTCTTACCCTGCTCTCACACTGTTGCATCGTTCACCATGCCCTCACATGGGCACTCCTCCCACCCACACAGCACAGAGGGTATGTGCCTGCTACAAAGAACGTGTACCATGCCGATCCCAGAACTGAGTGTGAATAAACTATGAGTAGCGCTATAAAAAATGAAATGTTTGTCATAAAGGTGCTATAGAGAGATGAGGTGCATTGTTGGTGAGTGGTAGTGAGAGAATTCATGGACAAGGAGTAAATGGGGGAGAGGGCATCAAAAAGGACTGTTGCACTGTGTGCAACGAGTGCTAGGGCCAGCATTGGCTGGGAGAGTTGGCCCCTCCCCCGAAGTTTGGGTCTAGTTGCGCCCCTGCCTTCTTCCACGACATCTTCTCTCTCCTTCTTGCAAGGCTCCTCTCTCTCCTGTGTACCATCCTATCCGCCATTCATAGGGTCGCCGGATGATGTATTTATCACACGGGTCTGGAGTACTGGAACGTCACTTTCACCGTTATGTGGGTGAGCAATGGCGGCTATCTTGGAATTCTCGCTCGTAGCGGGTACGGGATCATAGACAGCTAATGGGCTGATGGATAGGCCACTTCTGAATTGTGAAAATTCCTATAATAATCCTAAAAGTCATCTGCTTCATAGTTTCTCTGATAATTTTTAAATAGCTCAGAGTAGAAAATGAGGATCAAGTCATCCAAAGAAAAACATTTTGAATTAAGAAAGTTACATCTGCAGGGAACAGATTCACCATGAAAAATTGCAAGACTTCAGAAACTGATAGAAGAGAAGAATGCATTACCAAAATGAATAAATTGGCCACTGTGAGAAGGGTCACTTTCAAGCTTAGAAGCTTATAAACAAAGCGAATAAGTTTAATGAGAGGGGTGAAGTCAACCTTGAACTTTATGGGACATATTCCCCGATGTACCAACATATTTCCCCATAGACACAGAATGGTACGTTGTGTTAAATATTTTTGTAGAGCTCTCGCATGCCCCCAAGGGCGTCTTGGCACTGGCTGAGTGAGAAGAATGAATAGATCGGATAGATTAAAGGGAGACAAAAAGCCAAGTTTTTAGGGCCTTACTAAAGGCCAGAAGACTAGGTTGGGTTTTAATGTGCCAAGGAAGATTGTTCCAAGCCTTAGAGGCTCCTAGCACAAAACGTCTGCCTCCCCAGTTGGCGAGTTTAAATATAGGGACTAGGACAAGTTTGGCTGATGCAGATCTGAGGGAGTGGAAAGGTGAGTACCAGGTATAGCATTATTTCACAAAGTCAGGACCAGTTCGATGCAAAGCCTTGTATACAGTACAAAAGGTTTAGAATACTATTCTCTTTTGCACAGTCAGCCAATGGAGCTTGGTGATGAAATGGGACACTGATTGGCCTTTAGGGATTTTACAAACCAGACGTGCTCTCTCTTCTGTAGCTTTTGCAGTTTGTTCACGACCTGATCGTGGGAATTAGGATAAAGCCCATTTCAGTATTCAATTTTTGAAATTACTAAGGAGGCGACCACTGCTTTTTGGAGATCAACAGGTAAAAATTTAGAATATTTTAAATAATTTTTAGAGCGAAAAAAGGCAGCTGATGTAACTGCATTTGCTTGGTCAGTGTAACAAAGTTTGTTGTTCAGTAGAACTCCTAAGTTCCTAACGCACCTAACAGGAGTCGGGGAAGGGCCAAGCTCGACAGGCCACCAATTGGACATCCAGAATGATGGCTGGGCTCCGAACACCATCACCTCCCTTTTGGAAGAGTTCAATTTAAGGAAATGTTTTGCCATCCAGTTACCTTCTGCTCTCATGTAGTCACATAATTTTTCAGTGACTGCTTTGCCACTGATGCAAGTATGGCAACTATTTCGGTCTCGTCAGTGTACAATGTTATTTGAAAGCTGTAATCTGATGAGTTCAGCAAGAGGGATGACAGATATTGAACAGAAGTGGGCTGATCAATGACTCTTGGGGTACTCCACAAGGTAGGGAGAAGGTGGGGGAGGAAATTCCCTCCAGTCTGATTAATAGACCTCCAGATAGAAACAAATTCAATAGCTTCCAGGCAGATCCAGTCACCCCGATGCCACTCAAGCGCTGCATCAGCAGCCCATGGTTCACTGTATTGAAGGCTGCTAATAGGTCGAGCAGGATCAGAATGGCCTGGCCACCCATGTCCAGAGACTGCCTGATCTCCTCAGTGGCCTTGATAAGTGCAGCTTCCGTTCTGAGCATAGCACGGAAGCCAACTTGTGTGGCTTCAAGGAGATTGTTAATGTTGATGTACTCTCCCAGTTGTATGTTTAAGGCCATTTAAAAAACAATTGCAGGGAGAGGAAGGCAAGAGATAGGCTGTTAGCTATTTGGATCATTGGGATTGTGCAAGGGTTTCTTGATCAATGGCAGTACAACGTCTTTCTTCCAAGCGGAAGGGAACGACCCTGTGGTACACATAAGCTTGAAAATGTCAGCCAACTTGAGGCCGATAACATCATCTGCTAAAATGGCCGCTCCAGGTGGACAGGGATCCTCAGGTGAACCTGACCTGGCAGCTGAAGAAGCTGAATTACTTCCATATGAGTAGGGAACACAAAACGTCTAAATTCAGTGTTCAAGTTAAATGCCTTTTGTGGGGTTGGTGGGGGGGTATCTAATCCCAAGGTGCTTGGGATAGATGAAAAGGTGTTGAAAACATTCTCTACTTTCAGCCGGGAGGCTTGACCACAGAGGTACAGAAAGCTGGGTTGTGGACAGTAGGCCGGGGTGGAGAGACCGATGTGAGCTTTCTTACTGTAGAAAATAGTTCCTTGGAGGAATTCGCTGCCAGATCAGTTTTGTTGGCGAAGAGAAGAGTTTTCGTTTTGCAAATCATGGATTTATATTTGGACAAGTAGAGGCTGCATTTGGCCTTTTTACCATTACAATAACTAGAATGCCAAGATCTTTCTTTAACCCTTAATTCCGAGGAGAACCGGAGGCAGTAGTGCGATGTCTCCTGATTTTAACCTTTTTTTTCGGGTGCTACAGTCAGTACGGCATATTCTACCTAATGGGTGTAATTCTCAACTGCAGTTTCCACATTGTCAAGAACAATGGAGGCCGGGGCCGAGGCGACTGAGTGTTTACAGTGAATCTAAAAAAAACACAGCCCTATGATTAGACCAGGGAAGAGCAAGAGTGTTCACGTCGTCTAGACAGGAATTGTTGGTAAAATGACCGCCAAGGGTGTGACCCGCCAGATGCATGGGGTTGTCCACCTTCTGAGACAGGCCAAAAGAAGCCATGCTTTGCAGTAAGGACGCAGTATCACGGTCCTCCTGGGCCTCAAGATGAATAATAAAGTCCCCAAGGACAAAAAGATCTTGCCTGCCGTAAAACCCTTTGGTACATCAGCTCCAGGGATACTTTATGTTTTGACTCTTGTATGTTCCACAAATATGTTGAATATAGTACAGACCCACCATTTGAAAATAAGTTTGCATAGTCATACTATGATGTGAATAAAGCTGTTCAGATAGGAACCAGTAAAAGTCTTTTGAATAAATTAACTCGTTCATTGCAACCCTACCTAGGACAAAAAAATAGCCTGGGCACCAAAATAAAAGTGGCTAACAAAGTGGCCCACATTTGTAAAGCAGGCCAGTTTTGAACTTGCAAAGACATACTGTATGAGTATCATTCAAAGTATTCGAGACTGAATGCATTTGTGTTTGCTGCAGGCAAGGTTTGTAGTAATATCAAAGGAATCAACAGCAAATAATGGGTCATCTGGCCATAAAAGCAGCCCATAAACTGATCTGTCAGTCCGGCCCACTGGGCACTACCTGTTTGCCCTATAGGCCAATTCATCCCTGGCTCTAACTGACCTCAAGGGCCCTTCCAAAGAAATGTAGTGTGGTCAGAAGGTTCTGTAGTGAGCTTCTGACATTTCTTAATTGCAGATACTGCAAAGGAATTCAGAGATTTGTCAATTACTAAATTCTTCCATAATTTCTGTTTGCATTTTATTTTAATTCATCACTTTTATTATAATATGGATAATATGGATGTTGACTGAATAGTTTATTGAGCTGCTAGTGAACATATGTAGAGATATCCTGATCTACCTTCGTTTTGTGGCTGAGATTTTCATTTTTTGGCAGATTTCGCCGTTTAATTTCCTGAGACCTGGATAGCTATTGCATTAATTGCATGCATTTTGGTCTTAGAATTTAAATAAAAGACCATTAAAAAGGAAGAGAAAATGACAAACAACATATAATAGCTCAAAACATGCTTTAGTCTGTTGGGTCAAGTCAGGCTGCTGACTTGGCTCTGACCTGACTCTCACTTCGAATATACTGGATTGCCTACCCCTATCTTTGACCGTGCTGTTTGCGTATAAGGGACATATTTTAGGTTAGGTTAGGTATCACCCAGTTCTGACCACTGTAAGCTTAGCACTGCTTCTGTATCTCAGGTCTATGCACTCACTGTTCTATTTTAGAGTTTCTGCCATTGTGCTCTAAATGACTCCATGATGCCACTATTCCAAGACACATCACAATGCCTGCTCATTGGTTGAGCCACCCACCGGGATGCTGTCCCGAGTGAGGCCTACAAGATACTCTTCGTGTGCCCTGGATCTGAGATGCGTCGTGCCTTCCTCCTTTCTTCTCTCTCCCTGCTATGGATCCTCGGCTGCTCAAGCACCAACAAGCAATGTGTGTATCAATTACTTTTTTCATTCCTCATTTCTGAGTGTCTTGTATTTATCCCCTTTCCACCATCGGTGCTGCTCTCAGAGGCAGCAAGACTGGCATATCTAAGAAGAGGTGTGGTTAGAACCCAAGGATTATGGTAACAAATTCTGATTGGTTGTGTTAAAAGATGAACTGCCCGTCTGAAATTTAACTGAGTTTCTATCAGATTAAGGCATATGAGTATGTGATTGGGGTGGGGCACATTCAAACAGATGTCAGGCATGCCTGGCTTGTTACTTTCACTGCTGCAGTCCTAGCCTTTCAGAGTAATCTAGTTCTCAGGATCACTACCAATTTCTATTCAGACTAGTCTATATCTCACCCGACTGGCTGAAATGTCTCAAAACAGACTGTTTTTACCTGCCCTTTGATATAGTGATGAAGACACTTTCTCGAAAAAGGAGAAAACAAAACCTAGTGAAATATCACGGATCCTACACTTTTAATTTCCCAGATCCCAACAACTAAGGAGGCTTTGCGACGACTTCTGAAACTATCAAGAATTCCACTAATTGACTTTCCAAAATGACACATATCACGGCAACTACCCCCATCTGTAGCAAATTCGTTTTAAATGTTCAATTAACCCCTTTTAAAAATGATATCCTTATCCCCACAATAAATTGATCAAAGGATAAGAAAGTCTTCCAAAACCTTTCAAGAAAAAATGTAAAGGTAGGAATAGAACTGCACATACAATCAGCAGTGGAAGATTGTAACTTATCTCCATTATAACCCAAAGAGTAAGTATTTTGATGAGTGGTACCTCCTATGCTGCTGCCCAAGAGCTTTTTCTTTAACCCATGCTGGAGTTATAAAATTGTATCTAAAGGCATGCTTTTCTTGTGCACAACAGTATGATAGTTTGAGAGTCAAGTGATGATGAATGCTTGGCTGATGTCTCTGACTGTCACTGTGTCACTGTGCCCCACCTGAAGAGCTCTGATTCTACCTCTTTCAACCTGTGCAGTCTGCGGCACCCGGCCCATGGTAGGAGAGCGAGGATCCCGCATCGTCGGGGGCACTGATGCCAAGCCAGGGACCTGGCCCTGGTTGGTGAGCATTCAGCAGCCCGCTGGAGGATACTTTGGCCACCTGTGTGGGGGGACGATCTTCAGTACCGGGTGGGTGTTGACTGCCTCACACTGCTTCAAAGGAGAGGAAAGGTATGACTGCATCCTTTAAAGCTTTGGTAATCTGTAGAATTATATAACTAATAATGTCACAAATAATTTTATCATATGCTGATCTCATGTTTGAAAATTGTTTCCTAACAGTGCTTGCTATGTAGGTTAGAGAGCTGTAGAAAGAAATCTAGATGTCATTGGTCTGTGGGTGTGACTGCACTTTGCTGGAGGTATCATTCCAAAAAGTCTTCTGTACAATGCAGACATCCCAACCTGTAAGGACACTGCCTTTGTCCAAAGTGGTACTAATAATGCCAGAATGTTTCTAGCTCATAATCCGCGATATCCGGTATAAACAAATGTTGAGATTCTTTAATGATGCACACGTAGTTAGGGAGTTGGACACGGGGATTGGACAGCCTTCAATTTTATTTATTAGTGCCTACATGTCAAGTGTCCCTGAAAATAGTTCTGACCGAATTGATAGATGCAGCTGGCTGCTTCCGGAGATGCGAGCAGGTATGGGGGAGTTGAGATGCAGCTACCTGTCAGTTACAGGAAATGTAGTGAGGAGCCAGTGTCATCCCTGACCTACCTCTGAGCGAAGGAGGCATCCCGCGGGCTAGACACTGGACCAGGTTGCCTGGGAAAAAGGAGGAAACATATTTTTTTTAAATAGGAAATGTATGCTTTGGGTGACTGTCCTCACTGATTCAGTGACGTAGGCTGGCTCTGTCTTGAATTTCACCTACAGCTAGATGGTAAATTCAGCAAAGCTAAAGTGGAAGTCTAGTAGTTGAGTTACAGTAGTTTCTGGAACTAATGAGGCTGTGTAGTCGTCTCAGGGGTCATGAGAGTTATTTTGGGACTTGGGGCTGTCAGGGAGAATGCTCAGTTGCTCATTTTAGAATGGTTCTGGTGAGAAATATGAACATGATTTCATTTAAGACCTGGTAGCACTTGCTTTGGAGAAATAGCTGTGCTACGTATGCAGGTTTTTATGGTCTGACTTGACAGCACATTTGTAACTGGACAATTATGTGAGAATCACCAGGAGAGGGGCTTTGTCTCCTCCCACATGTTATGAGACAGGAGAACATGTATGCTTCTACAACAAAGTGCTTATCCTCCACACGGCTTTGACCATTTTGTTTATTTATCCAGCTGAGTGAACTTGAACTTTCAGGGCCACGTGCATGACATTGTAATGCCATTAAAGTGTCTTGGATAATTAAGGGGGGTCATTGTGATGGCGGTGAACCCGCAACTGACAGGCAATCGGTGGCGGGTTCACTGCCATCGTGAGGCCATTTTCCACCAGCCATATTATGATGGCGGGCGGTACCATTGCGGTCGGAAACACCGACGGCCACGTATCCGTTGTCCCCTCCCTCTTATGCAGGGGCAGTTGGTTTTTGCATTTGGGGTGCCCCCCTACATTTGCCTGCACATGTGGCAGGCACCGCGTGTTGTCTGCCATGTAGTGCAGGGAAAAGCCAAACTTGTCTTTTTTCCATTGTGGCGGGTGCTGCAGCCAGCAGCACCCTCCGCAATGGAAAAAATGCCTTTTGCGGCCGCTGTGGTGACGGCCGCTTTGTAATAGCATATGTGGGACTGCCGCCTTATAGGCAGGGGGTCCCCATCCCTGAGATGATGGCGGGAGGACAGAGGTCCGTCCGCCATTGTTATCAAGCCCTAGGTAATGTATATTTTAACCCTTACAGCAGCACAGATGGGAGGAGGGCAGTCATTACCCTATATGGATTTTTCGGTCTGGCTTGACAATGAAACTGTCACCTGACCTTTTAATCTACACCTATATTATTCTACAGTTTATTACTTCCACACATATCCGTATACATCCCCATGCTACCTACTTGTAATGCTTGACATTAGCATACATTACTTTCAAGCAATCCTATTGGCATTTCCAATGCTTGTTTAATTGTTTTGTTAGAGTTATGAAACAATTAATACCATATTAAAAGCAAGATAGAAATAGTATTTATGTACCTCACATATATTAAAGCTCCAACTGGTATATCATGTTTAGCTGTTGCTATTTAATCAGTGGGGATAATTTCTAAGATAACTCAGTAGAACTATTCACCCTTTGCCATAATACTTTCAAACACTAAAATAAAGGCACCATTGAAATATCAGGCGCATCTTGTACTGCGAAAGTCAGTACAGAGTGTAAAACATTCAGGAAAAGATGAAACTTTGTATGCGTTCACTGTCTCAAAGACGAACAATTTAGACAAATTCTTGTTTGTTACAAATTGCAGCTTTAATACTTTTGTAAAATTACGTGGTGCCACTGCCATTACATATTTGAGCGAAAGTCAGTAGAAATGACACTGATCAGTGAGAGGGGTAACAGTTGAGTATGATCCTTGGGGGCTCCTTATCGAGACAGATGGAGAAAGAATGGCTGAATCTGCAAATACAAAACCAAGGGCAGTGTATGCTGACCACTCATATTTAATTGGCTTGGCTCTAAGATAGCCACAATTAGTGCCGATTTGGTGTCCAACTCTGAGAATTCTATCCACTCCCTTTACAGTTTTCTCCATACTGTAAAATACTTTGTCTATTCTGGAATTTGATAGCAAGACTTAATTTATTTATTGTTATCAAATATTGAAAATATCTAAGGAATGGACAAGTTTGCGTTACTGTGTGAATTCAGGAGCATTGGAATATTTAGGGCAAAACCTGCAACTTGCTAATCATGGGGATTGCAACCACAAAATACTGTTTTACTATTTACAAAAGCCCGTGTAAGAGTTGGAAAAGTGAAACACGTTTTTGACTTGTGAAAGGGCATTTGCAACCCTTTCTGAATCAACAATAGGAAGCAGTTTGAAAAGGGCCATCCCATCTTATTTGCGATTCAGAAAGGGATGCATCAGTGGTTTGTGACTGCAAATGTGATCACAAACCATTTATCAGATACACCTCAAAGGAGATTGTGAGAAAGTGCCCTCTTTCTGCAAGGTTGCCCCCACTTTTTGTTGAATTGCTGATGTGCTTTGACTGAGTGTGCCCTGGGCTCCTGCTAATCAGGTACCCAGGGCCTATGTTCTTTCCCTAAAACTGCATTTAAGCCTAGACCCAATTGGCATATCTGGGTACAGGACAGCCCCTGGTAAATGGTACCACAGGTACCCAGGGCACTGTGAGCAGAGAAGGCTTCTAAGGGCTGCAGCACTTATTGTGCCACCCTTCGAGGTCCTGTACCATTACACTCCCACACTACCCTTGCAGGCTGCATGTTTTGGCGCAGAACAAAGTGAAGAGTCGACATGGCACACATCCCTGTGTGCCATGCCTACAACCCACTGCCCTGGCATAGATCAGTCACCCCTCTAGCTGGGTGCACTATACCAGTGGTGAGGGTACAGGTGCATAAGCCCTGTACACCTACAGTGTCTAAGTCCATTCTTAGACATTGTAAGTGCAGTGCTGCCATTAAGAGTATATGGTGCTGGGAGTTTGTCATTATGAACTCCACAGCACCATAATGGCTGCACTGAAAACTGAGACGTTTGGTATCAAACTTCTCAGCACATTAAACCCACACTGATGCCAGTGTGGAATTGAATGAAACAAGCACACAGAAGGCATCTAAGAGATGCCCCCTGAAAATGAACCCACCACTAGTGTCCAGGCTGAGTGGCTGTTTTTTAGCTGCCACAACCAGACATGTTTCTGGACCCCTGGGTCGAGAGCCTGCTGCTCTCTGGGGCCTGAAACAATGCACATCCTGGGATGAGGTGCCAAGCCTCCTCCCCTAGGATGAGCAGGGTTCACAAAGGGGAAGCTTCAAAGGCTTGCTGCCTTGTGAGCTTCCCCAAGCCATTTGCTGCTTTCAGCAACTGGTTTCCACTGGTTGTGACCCCCACTCCCGGGAGAACCGGCAGTAAAAACAAGTGAGGAAGAGAGGTGTGCCCACCTCTGCCAACTCCACCCCTCAGGTGGGGGAGGCGAGGTGAAGCACAACTCTCAGCCCCTGCCATCTTGCATATGGGGGGCTCAGCCAACCAGGGATAGGCTCATGCCCCCTCCCACTGGAAGGTGGCATAATAGGGGGTACCCACCCCAGGGAAGGGACCCATTGGTCCCTACCTTTGACCTACCTGTAACACCCCTAAATCTAGTATTTAGGGGCACCCCTGAACCTTGCTTCCTCAGACAAGAAGAAACTACGACACAAGAAGAAACTACAAGACAAGAAGAAACTACAAGAGAAGAAGAGAAAGGACCGAACAGCCGTGCAGAAGCTAGCAAGAGGAAGATGCCCACTGACTTTGCCCCAGCCCTACCGGCCTGTCTCCATCTCGAACCTGCTCCTGCAAAATCCTGGTGTGTCCTGCAGCCAGCAACCTCGAAAACCCCAGAGGACCTGCCTGCTTTCAATCTGAAAGACTGTGTCTCCCGTGAACACCGGATTTGTTCATCTGCAACCACTGGTTCTGGCCGAACACCGCGGATCGGGCCCACACTGCACCCGCCGTCCAAGGCCCGAGCTCGAGTAGGTGAACACCACAAGAAGGTCCCCCCGGCGATTCTAACCTGAGATCCGGCGACCCCTGACCTACCTCAAGCCTCCAGCTGACGCCTGCAGCCTAAATCTGGAAGGTTCCCCCAACCGCGACCAGGAGCTGGGAAGAAGATCCGACCCCAAAAGGCATCCCTGCACCCGATGGCCCACGGCCTTGGGTGGCCAAACCGACAGTGCCTAACCAACCCCTAGCTTTCCAACTTACCTCTCGAAGTAGTGGTCGCACCCAGAAGACCTTCGTCCCAAAGCCTGCAGTGCCTTTGCAAACCGCAGGTTCCCCATTGCAAACAACAGGGTGCCCACCGTCAAAACAGCACTCTGCACCCGGCTGCCCTAGTGCCGCTCAGGGTGTCCCTTTGGTGCTACATTGTTTCCCCAATTGCCCTGAGCTTTGCTCCCACATCCAGGTGGCCTGATTGTCAGCATCCACCAACCGGAGTCCCCCTATCCCCCTTTGGATAACATTGGGCCTCTGCACTCTGCACCCAGCTGCCCTAGTGCCGCTGAGGGTGTAACAAGAGTGCATCCCTGACCCTGGTGGACCTCTGAGTCTACCCCCAAAACCTCAACTCCCACTACCAAATACTTACCTCAAAACCGGTAACACAATTTTTCTCTATAGGATAACATTGACTGTTTTTCTTGGAAAAGTGTCTAAGTGTGGAGTTTGAAAACCTAAAGAAATTCTTTAAAATTGTACTATTTAACCAAATTGATTTTACTTACCTGTTCATAGGAAATGTCCCAGAGTAGTATCCAGGTATACTACTCTGAGTAAGAAAAGTAATCTAAAAAGTAAGCTACCTGGTATTTTACTGAAAAGCCCATTCAAGACTATGTACTGTATTTACAAAGTATTGCATTTCTCTGCAGCCATACTGTAAGTCAAAACAAAGTGCATATACAATTACAATTCGAACTGTTTACAAACTGCATCACTACTGTAAAGTATTTATTGCTTACCTGTGCAAGGCTTGCTTGGTTTTAAAAAATAAAATAACTAAAATAATATTTTTATACAAAAACAATTGGTCTGAAGTTCAGTCTTTGACTGTGTGAATTGATTTGCTGACTGAGTGTGTAGAACAACTGCTTAACACTATACTCTGATACTGCCTTACTGCTCGACCACACTACCACAAATAGAGAGTGAGGTGCTATCTAACTTTACCTCTGCCTACCTTTGGCTTTCCACTGGACTCAGAGCACATTATACCTCACTTTGGTATGGTATTTACAGAGTCAGATTCCTACAGAGATGGTATCTAATCTGCAAAACCAAAACTGTTCCCTGGGACTACTTCCCATTTAACAAATGGGTTGGTGGCCTCAAAGATACACTGATGTCTTTCCCAAAGGAAACATTTTTTTAAAGTGGCAATAGTCCCATATGAACTTGGGCTGCCTGAAACAACTTTCGTTTAAGAATGCAAATGCAGAGGCAGAGGTGTGACTGTCCCCTGCAGGCCACTGTCACTATATGTGCAGCCAATAATAAGGGGTGGCAAATTTTAAAATGTCTTATTAATATTCCTTAGGCAGCTCGTTTTCAACCTCCTGCAAAGAACAATTTCAGATTATGATTATCCATAAATAGACTGCATTCTGACTTGCAAATCAGTCAATGTGCAAATTGTACATCCCTGGTTTATGAATGAGAAGTGTGCATCAGGCAATTAGATTACAACTGAAATTCAAAATGGAAGGACAAAATTATAAATGGAAGGATGAATAACAAACTTAGAATGTAGAGAGAGGATTAGATATTATTTGAGAATGTTAATTGCAACAGAAATACAAAATGGAAGACTAGAATTATTTTTAGAGGACGAATAACACACTTCAAATATGGAGACAGGATCACATATTATTTGAGAACATTGTGAAAAAATATAGGGCCTGATGTACAAAACAATTCTTTGAAGTCGTAAATCCTGTGATTCTTTTATGTTTGAGAAGTCTGCCGTTCCCAAATATGGAGGCTTTGCAACCACAAACGAGTGTGTCACAATGTACTAAATCCACTTAGCTATTAGATAATATCTTTCTGATTTTCAAAGTGCTCTTGGTGACTCACTATGAATTGCAAAGAAAAGGGGATGTGAATCCGGTTTCTCCATTCTCTCTGCAGTTTGCAAATATCTGTATAAAGGGTTTGCATTAGAATTGTGGTTGGAAACCATAAAACAGACAGTGGCTCTCAACGTGGGATGATATCTGATTGGCAAAGTGTAACGAAGTGAATAGTGGTTGTTGGCCTCGGGGATATAATGGGGGTGCCACTGCTTGCTGCACCCAAATAATTCCTTAAAAGCCAACATTTATATTTTTAAAAGCAGCCCTGTCTATTTAAGGGAGGAGCTGCTCTTTCAAAAATGTTGGCATGCAGGGAATGCAAAAGCAGGGATGTTGTTCTACTGTCACTCACAGGTTGCAGCCTTGCATTGGCAACCATTTGCAGGATGGTATAAAATGCCTGCTTCCTCATACACATTAAAAAAGAATGAGTGTTTGCGACCTCATGTGAAATGGCATTTTGTGATCCACTTATTTAGGTACAAAGTTACATTGCAAAGTGAAGCCCAGGAAGAAAAGCATTTGATGAGCAAAATACACTAACTTGTTTAAGACCTGGGATTTCTAAACCAGCTTTAAGAACTATAACAAAGGGCCTGAGTTATATGTTGGTGAAGAGGGAACTCTATTGCAACGGCGACTGAGTTCCCTCTCCACCAACATTAAAAGTGGGTGTGACCACGTCAGAGACTTTGCCATTTCTTCTGTGATGAAACCCCTCCGATGGTCCTATGGAGTAATGGTTGTTAGAGGTATGGCTGTATGTCCACCCTCCTAATATAGATGGGTGAACATACAGCCAATTTTCAATGACATTGAACCGCTAGGAAAAACCTGGCGGCAAGTGGTATGGAAAAGTCCTCAATGACACCCTTTCTATGGAAGAAAACTCCCATAGTGAGAGGTGTATTTTTCTTTATTTTCAAAAAGTACATCCAGCTTTGGGATTTTATTTCTGAAAATTACAGTTTTTTTCATATGTTTGCCATACAGCTCCATCATTTTGCATTGACCATGGTTCTGGTTAATGTTAGGGCCAGTAGACATTTCTATATTTGGCGGGTGGCACCTCCGTAAGGGAGAAGGAGTTATTTACCCCGTCGCCATGGTGCAGGTTGGGCCACCCACCAAATTATGAATCAGGCCCAAATTGCTTGATACCCTTCCAAAATCTCACATAGTTCTGGCAAATATTTCGTGACGAATATATATTTTTCTTCATGTTAGAGAGAAAGGAATGGTATACCTGCTATTATTTTCTTTCACAGGGATACCCATCAGGTAGACAGACAACCCGAATACCCACATTAATAAGCCTTCATTTCTTTCAGTTTTTTCATGATTTGATATGAAATTATCTTCTCTTGTCAATTGTGTTTATGTGTGGGTGTTTTACACAACCTGCACTATCTTCTGCTAGGTTCAGTGTGGGCATAGTATTTTCTTGCTACACTGCAGCAGCACTGCAGCAGTTTACTGTCATTTTAATGAAGTAAATATTTTCCTTTGTAGTTATAACTAACATTCTTCACAGTGGGCAACCACCCTAGTTCTGGGTATTGAGACTTCTTATATTACTCTAGGGTAGAGCTGTGTGGAGAGCAAACAACACACAAAAAATATATTTGCTCAAAAATTGTGAAGCAGTACTTCTCCTCTGGTCACAGGGAAACAGTGCAACAAAATAACACAGTTCAACACAATTTTAAGTCTCCGGGGTCCCCAATAGTAATATAGTTGAATGTTATACTATGTTTTTATTTGATATACCATAGAAAGTACATTTGTATCCCTTTATATTCATTATGCTAGTGTGCTTTACCATTAAATATCTACCATGCTCTGGTAGGAGGTATGAGGATTCCTCCTAAAATGTAGATGAGAGCAAGTTAGAGTGAGAAGCTGATGAGGAAAGTGGCCAGCTAATGTGCCCTTTTAGACACAGACTTTTTTTCCAGTACTGTGATGAGAATTTGCTACAGATCTGATGATGAGGTGTCCGAACAGCTGAGGATCTAAACCAGTAAGTTGGGTACAAAACAGATAACCCTGCTAAACTGTGACTGTTAGACATACTCTTTTCTGTGAAGGATATTTTTGTGAACCTTATATTTTTATGGTTTACATTTCTTTATTAATTTTATAACATGAAAATAACATAAAATACATCTCAAATCCCCTACTGCGTAGGGGAGATTATGTCATTCAATGTGAAACCCCCGCAACTCCCCCAAACCCCCCAATGGTCACCCTTTGCCCCTGCCCCTCTCCCTTCCCTCTTGCCCTCCTCTCCCTTCCCTCCCTGCGCACCAACTTATCATTGGGCTCTCGCTCTCTCAGGGTGCCTCTGTAGGGCGATCAGTGAGTTGTAGGAGACGTGGATACTTGGGACATATGAGCTCTCGAAATTCAGAAAAAAGCAGAGATAGAAATGTTTTCCAAAGATCAGAAAAGGAGGTTGAAATGATGTAGGAGGCTGTAGTAGATTTGAAGAGCAGGGTGGTTTTATTGAATCAAGTTACAGATTAACAACGCTCCAGCCTCAGCTGTGTAGCTGCCATCACAATAGCATCCAGGCTCAGAGTAACTGTCTAACTTTGAGCACTAACATTCTATAACCCGGGACAACCAAGCAACAATCCCAACATTCTGATAACCTAGAGAGCTATCACTGATTCATACTGTGCATCAGTGATAGCTATAAGATACAACACACCTTCCCTCTTTCCCAAAAACAACATAAGGAAAATGTGAGTACAAAGAGTTATACATATTCCTTTAAATACAAGGGTCTCTTGGAAATTCTGAACAGCTTTCTCACATCAGAATTGTGGACCAGAGAGCCTTTTTCATCAGGAATATTTACATCAAGTTTAGTATCAACAAAATCTTTCTTAGCAATTTTTACAACACGATTCAAATTCCAGATGCAGTGATCCTCTGTTTTGATGGAATTTCCAAAAAGTCTCACAACTCTCAAAGGGGATGAAAATTTAGATCCAGAGGTACAGAGACTACTACGAGGATTCTTTATTTTGACTAAATCACCAACTTGAACATAAGTTTTGTTTGTAGCTTTCCGTGTGTCAAACAACATTTTCCTCTTAACAGCTAGTTTATGCTCTTTCACCTCTTTTAACTCTTCCTTTTGACTCAGAGACAAATCATTGTCAGTTAAATCATTAACCCAGGAAGGACACACCAAGGTATTAGCTTTCCTCCTCCTGAATAGTTCAAAAGGAGAAAAACCTGTTATGGAATGTCGAGTTATCCTGTAATTCTTTACTTTGTTAAGAATCTCACGTTTCCAACATAGATTATTAGAAACAGCACGCAGGCTAGTCTCTTTCAACACCTTGTTAAATCTTTCTACCATACCGTTGGTCTCAGGAGGATATAGAGAGGATTTTTTATGTCTAATTCCTCTCACTTTTAAGAATGCTTCCATCTCGCGAGACACCAACTGTACTCCATTGTCAGATAGTAAGGATTTTGGAAATCCTTCCCTCTCAAAAACAGATTCCAAAAACGTGATAACATCCCGAGACTCAACAGTATTCATAATAGCAACTTCTGGCCACCTGGAAAACATGTCTTAGAGAACTAAAACATATTTATCAACACTTCCAAGACGAATGGGTCTCAAAATATCAAAAGAGACTTCATTCCAAGGTTCTTTTGGAATATCTCTTATTACCATGGGTTGCATTCTGCATTTGTAAGTCTTATCAGCATTGCAACACTCACCACACTCACGCACAACACGCTCCACCTGAATGTCCATTCCCGGCCACCAATACATCATCCTTAACCTCTCTTTGGTTTTTGAGATCCCTGGATGACTTTCATGAGCCAGAGAAATCAAACCCTCCCTCAAAGACAGAGGAGGAATAAATCTAGAGCCTCTGAATATAAGACCAGCTTGATAAGATAGTTAAATCTTTCTACCATACCGTTGGTCTCAGGAGGATATAGAGAGGATTTTTTATGTCTAATTCCTCTCACTTTTAAGAATGCTTCCATCTCGCGAGACACCAACTGTACTCCATTGTCAGATAGTAAGGATTTTGGAAATCCTTCCCTCTCAAAAACAGATTCCAAAAACGTGATAACATCCCGAGACTCAACAGTATTCATAATAGCAACTTCTGGCCACCTGGAAAACATGTCTTAGAGAACTAAAACATATTTATCAACACTTCCAAGACGAATGGGTCCCAAAATATCAAAAGAGACTTCATTCCAAGGTTCTTTTGGAATATCTCTTATTACCATGGGTTGCATTCTGCATTTGTAAGTCTTATCAGCATTGCAACACTCACCACACTCACGCACAACACGCTCCACCTGAATGTCCATTCCCGGCCACCAATACATCACCCTTAACCTCTCTTTGGTTTTTGAGATCCCTGGATGACTTTCATGAGCCAGAGAAATCAAACCCTCCCTCAAAGACAGAGGAGGAATAAATCTAGAGCCTCTGAATATAAGACCAGCTTGATAAGATAGTTCATCTTTAACTTTCCAAACAGCTTGTAATTCTTCATCATTCTTATCTAAAAAAGACCAAGACTTTGTTATTATTTCAAGAACAGCCGGAAGTACAGTATCTTTGTTAACCTCTGTCTACCATCCATCTTCTTTAAGAATACCTTCTCTAATCTCACACACATCTAAATTTTCATCTTCATCTAAACTGTTCTCACAAGAGTCTGCTGAGTTAACTAGTCGTAAACAGCAATCTGCAACCCAATTTCTTGAACCAGGAATATACTCCACATTGAAATGGAATTCTTGTAAGCCTATGGCCCAGCGTCTGATCCTGGCAGGGACAGCATCCAACCCTTTATTTTCAAAAATGTCTTTGAGGGGTTTGTGATATGTCTTTACCAAAAATTCACTACCCCATATGAATTTTTTTAAGCTTTTGTATAGACCATGAAACAGCCAAAGCTTCCTTTTCTATAACCAAATAGTTCAGTTCTGCACCTCTCAGAGCTCTTGATATAAATAATATTGTTCTTTCTATGCCATTATGTCTTTGTAGAACACTGCACCAAGTCCTTTTGAGCTTGCATCAGACATAATAATGGACTCATGTCCCGGTTCAAAACTTTGAAGACTGGAAGAATTCCTTAACAAATCCTTTACCTTGCAAAACTCCAATTCACATTCATCACTCCAAGCAAAGGAAACACCCTTTTTGAGAAGAGACCTTAAATTTTTTGTTTTTTCAGAAAAATTAGGAATGAATTTTTTATAATATTCCGTCATTCCTAGGAACTTAACAACTTATTCTTTTGATGACGACTAACTAAGTTGTTCATAGTTTCAACAAGATATTTTTTGGGTTCAATTCCATTCTGAGTTATCTTGACCTAAATAGTCAATTTCCATCAGATTAAACTTACACTTGCTGGCTTTTAATGTAATACAATTTTCTTTGAATCTTTGCAAGACCTCACGCACCCTTTTTTTATGTACATTAACTTCTTCTCCAAAAATGAGGACATCATCTTTATCAATTTTAATGCCCAATAAGCCATCCAATATTTTCTCCATAACACACTGAAAGACAGCTGCAGCTGATATCAGTTCAAATGGCATGCGTACATACTTAAAGGTGCCAAACGGAGTGATGAATGCTGTCAATTCTTGAGATTCATGATGAAGCCTAACTTGGTGATATGCTGAGGTGAGATCCACTGTCGTAAAATACTTAGCCCCTTATAACATGGTCAACATTTCATTAATATTCGGAAGAGGATAATGATCCACCACAACATTTTTGTTTAACTCACGCAAGTCTCCACAAAGACGGACCTCACCATTGGGTTTGGTCACCATAACAACTGGAGCAAACCATTGGGTAGCCTCAACCTCTTCTATGATGCCATTTTCTTTTAACTTATCTAACTCAACCTTAATTTTTTCTTTAACAATTAAAGGTACATTTCTAACCTTGCTTATAACAGGTTTAGCATCATCTCTGATTTTGATCTTGTGAATATACTTCTTTATACAACCCAGCCGTTTATCAAAAACTTCAGGAAACTCTTCCTCAAATTTCGGCTTATTTGAATCAACACTATTGACTTCAAAGTTTTCTTTTAATCTTACTGAAGGATTAGCATTTGGATCTAAGTAAACACCTAATTATTTTTGATGTATCTAACTAATGAGTAAATCACCCCTTACAGACACATAGATTTTCCCTGCAGTGTATCTATTTTTAAAATGAATTGATCCATTGAAATATCCAACTAATTTGATGGGTTGTCCACCATACCCATTGGGAGAAATATCAGGTCTTAACAACTTAATCTTATGTGCTAAGTATTTTTTAAAGAAAGTATTTGGGATTAAAGTTATCTTCGCCCCAGAGTCAAATAACATGGAAACAGAAGAGCCATCTATTTCAACAGATTCCCATGGACCACTCGTACCATCCTGAATTTGCATAATGATTTCATCAACAGATGAATCATCAACAAAATCACAAGTGACTTCTTGAACTCTTTTCTTAAGATGAGATACATTTGAACTACGACAAGAGTTAGTAAGATGACCTTTCCTCCCACATTTCTTACAAGTGGATTTCCACCCAACACAATCTTTAGAATTAGCATAATGTCCAACTTCACCACACCTAAAACATTTTCCTGTGTTGGAAGTAGAAGGCATACTATTGTCTTTCCATTGAGAGCATTGAAAATTACTAGAATCTTTCTGTACAGATTTAAAGATGTAAGTATTGACATTCTTTTTGTTAACAGAAACACTATGAGTTGTTTCTTCCTTTAAACTGGTGTCACTGTTTTAAATTTCTTCAACACAAGCTTTGCTGTGTTCAAAATTCTTAGCAATAGTGACTACTTCAGAAAGAGAGGGATCATCTTTTTGCAGAAGCTTTCCCTGGCTTTCTCTATTGAACATCCTAACATAAATTGATCACGAAGTCTTTCCTCAGTAGATGAATCAAATGAACAAGTGGATGCCAGTTTCCTTAAAACAGAGACATATTGTTCAACAGACTCACCAGGTTTCTGTAAACGTTTCCCAAATTGATATCTTTCTAAAACTCTTGAAATTTTTGGTAAATAATGTAAGTCTAATTTTTTTATGCGAATTTTGTACTCATTTAAATTATTACTGAAATCATCAGGTAAGTTCGGAAGATGTTCGAAGACTTCTTGGCCTTCTGAACCAAGACAATGAAGTAACAAAGCCGTCTTGCGTTCAGCCCTCAAAGATGTTCCACATACCCTTGAATAATTGAAGAAGACATTTTTACACTTTTTCCAAGGGATTTGTGGCTCTCCTGGATTCATGAGAAAAAAAGGTGGAGCTGGAACGTTTTGCATAATGTCAAATTTAGGTTACTTACTATAAAATAATTGTGAATAATAAAAAAAAATGATATTTTGTGTAACCAGAAAAGCTCCACACAGAAGCTGTGGGCTCTTTGAACCAGAATAGTATCAGAAAGGATAAAAGTCATGCAACATTTTTCAATAAGAAAACACAAGCTGTGCGAGTCAGCGAAAGTAATAAATGCTGAGCGTGTCAACAAGAATGTAGCAAACAAGCTGTGTGTGTCAGCGACGCAGAATAAAGCTGCACACCAGAACATTAATGACTGCACACTACAATGAAATTGTAGTAAACAAGCTGTGTGTGTCAGCGACGTGAAGTAGAGCTGCACACCAAAACATTGAAGACTGCGCGTAGTAAGATTCAACTGAAGTAATGAATTGAAAGGCTGTAAATGAACAGGCTGTGCGCATCAGCGAAGATGAGCGGTTGCTAAGGAACAGAGCAACGGCAATATCCAGCAGAGAGCTAGCCGAGAAAGCCATCCACGTCAGCGTTGTGGGACGGTTGCTAGGAGACCGAGCAACACTGATACGTAGCGCAGGACTGGCCGTCCGCCCGATGTGTCACGTCAGAATGGGCGTGCAGAGAACGGCAAAGTTTCAATGAAATGTGGCATTAGCTAGATGAAGACGTGTGCTTCTTGCTTATAGGCTCGCTCTCGCTCATAGGCTCGCACAAGGAGAGCACGAGTGTCGTCACGCGCTCACAGGCTCACGAGCGTTAACGTGAAATGCACGCGCAGAGCCCTCGCGCTGAGAAAAGAGATCGTCGCCAATGAAATGATGTAGGAGGCTGTAGTGGATTTGAAGAGCAGGATGGTTTTATTGAATCAAGTTACAGATTAACAACACTGCAGCCTCAGCTGTGTAGCTGCCATCATGATAGCATCCAGGCTCAGAGTAACTGTCTAACTTTAAGCACTAACATTCTATAACCCGGTACAACCAAGCAACAGTCCCAACATTCTGATAACCTAGAGAGCTATCACTGATTCATACTGTACATCAGTGATAGCTATAAGATACTACGGAGGTCTTCTGTTGTGTTAAGGAAAGAGAAATATGCTCCATGCCTAGGATATGCCATATACGATGAAGCCACCCTAGGTGTATGGGGTGGCGGGCAGACCCCCAGAGCGTCAGGATGTTTTGGAGGGCTGCTCCTAGTGCCAGACCTATTTTGCCTCCTCTGCGAGATTTAAGAGGGAACATAACAGCATTGGGTAAACCTAGCAGAGTATAAGCTGGAAATCGAGGGAGCTGTATCAGTGTCTCATTCGTTATCCGTACTACAGCGAAGCTACCAATGATTAGCCAACCCAGAACAAGCGACTTAGGTTACTCTCAGGAATGGTGGGAATCAAGAACACCTTTTCATTTTTATTCTCATATCAGTCCACAATGTGAGTAATCAGAGACACGGAAAAGTTTGAAATGTTTATTATTAACTACGTGCTCTAAGATGCAGTATTTTGGCTAACATAAGCAAACAAATGATTAGAAATAAAACCATCAGCATTGCTACAATTCCATAAAACACAAAGGGAGAAATCATATTATAATGATAGTAGAAACTGGTCCTATGGCACCTTGTGTGCCACCCTCCCCTGGCTATAAGCTAGTTTTATAATAATAATAGGTCTCTAGGTTTGAATGGGGAACTCCATACCTCCATGATCAGCTTAGGTGAATCACATCACAGGATCAGCACTGCTCTCTGTCTCTGGAGAGGTTTTCTCCAAAGTGCCAGCATCATTCATGCAATGCAATATTAAAGGCACCCGAGTTTCAGATATTTGCAGCTGTGTGCTTGTTGTGTCTAGAGCGTGGGACGATCAACCTGAATTCAACAGCATACATTGTTATTTGACCTTGACGGCTGCTGCGCACAGTGTTCAGACTAAGGTCGCGGTGTAAGTCTAGGGATGTGAAAAACCGACCGTTCTCATGTGAAGAAAAAGCAAGCAAGCAGTTTTACTTATAATAACAGCTACCTGTGGTGTCGTGTGCAAAAGCAGCAAAGTGACAAGATGGCGTTTAACTTCTAAAATGCTTATGCTAACATAGCAATGTGCGTAGGCAAAACCCTGTCCTCACTACACTCTTCCTTTGATCTGACCACGAACAGGAAATAGGTAAGCAATGTAGGAACGCAGAGTTCAAGTTCGAGTGGGTCAGAGCCAAGTTCATATTTTGCCAAGTCGGATAATTGATAGTGAAAAGTTCGAAATTGTGTGGTGGGAAAATAATTAAAAAACAAAAAGATCAAGCAGAGGCGGTATAAAGCCCATTCTGGAGCAAAAAAAAAAAATTGAGTTAGTACGTGCGGAAGATGGACGACTGCCAATTTAATCCATCAACGTATAGGCACAGTATGTTGCAACAGCCTCCAAGAGGAAGTTATTGTAATCTTCAGTAAAGGATTCAGCCATCCAGTCCAATAAAGTAAATGAACATACATGTTCTTCGATAGCCGGAGCCTCTTGCAACATCAAAGGCAAACTTGGTGTGTTCTTCGAGATAACTTCGCACCAGGAAGTCATGGGCCGCTGCACATATATCCCTATTTCCCAGGATTCCATGCGTGGCCAGGGGTAGCGTTCCATAGTATTCAAGCATCCAGTTACAAAGCTGGTACAGCAGGGGCAGGCTGTCGTGTGATACAGATTGTGCAGCCATTGCGGAGCGAACAAATCAAGAGGAGCACACGAGCAGCCAAGGCGAGGATTAATGGAAGCCTGCCGAAGACGCTGGAAAAAATAGAATGAAAAAATGACGGTATCTCAGCAAATATTGTTTGGAACGAGGTCACAAGGCCAGAGCCCACAACTTTGAAAAAATGCACCAGACCAGTTGTTGACGAGGCATTGAATATAGTGTGAATCAGAGCACCGAAATGAAGTGGGAGATCAGTATTCAAAAGCGCATGCACCTCGGTGCGGGTGTTAGTTACGTGAAGGACAAATGTTTCATGAGAGGAAGTAAGGGCGACCTCTTTTTGGGACAAAAGAGACCTTATTCTGCTCATCTTGTTGAACTCTGCTTTCAAGGTTGGCATGGAAGGCCAGATGGATATGTCGAGTCTCCCATGCGGGGGTGGGAAAAGCACATTCTTACAACAGACTACTCATTGGGAGACAGTTACAATGTACGGAATCCCTGCTAGCATCCCGCAACATGCCTCATTATTTAAAAGCAAATAGCTACCGTTATTACGTGAAAGTTGGCGTAATCGCTGGAACAGGATTTCCCTTTAAAATGCAAGCTAAATTTGGTGCGTGAACGTTGAAAGCGCCATGCAATTGTATGTACCTGCAAACTACTGAGTGATCAGGTGTGGAAGTGCACTCCTCTCCTTTTAAATAAACCTGTTTACCCTCTCTCAGGCACCTGTATGTGAATGGGAGCGACCAAACTTCATGGAGAAAAGCGGTACCCAGTGGTTCATATCTGCCTAAGGCATAGTGTTTCATACATGAACTGAACTTAAACAATGGAAAAGGTAGTGTGATTAACCCATGGATAAGCCACACAGCTGAGTTCGATTTGGCCACAGATAATGGTAAAGGTTCCAACTTTTCAATATGCAATAGTGAATATGTCGCACTCTGTGTGGGAGAGAACATGGCGCCTGCCGGATGAGCAGACGCGCGCGTCTGTACCTCTCTCCTTCTACTGCGTGGCTTTAGCTAGAATACCACTCACCCAGCTAGCTCTCCGATCCCCCGTTCTTCCCGTTTTTGCGTACGGAGGAAAAGTCACCGATTCCGGCACCCATAGCGGAGACGGATGACCTGGAGCCTTGGCGTCCCCCACCCGCCCTGCCTCTCACGTTGGTGCGCTACCGCCCTGGAGTTGAGGCACGGCGTAGAGCGGAGGGCCGCGGCCTTCTCTGGGTGAACAGCGGCTGCACCAGCATTGAGTGTTTTTTGGGAGCGGCGAGAGTGGAAGCGGAGAAAACAGAGTGTGCTGGGAATATTTCGACAGCCCCAGCCTCCCCCACAGTCTCCCACACAGTTACTATCACCGCTTCCCACTGTTTGGAGGAAACCCCTTCATTTGTAAAGCTAGACGCACAGACGGATCAGCGCTCTCAATCCCCCTTACATAGCCAAGACGTCCAAGACGACAAAGACGGTGGGAGGCTTCCAGGAAAACGAGGTAACATTACTGCCAAATCAAAAGAGAGGCAAGGTAAGACAGTTGGAAAAAGTGTGTTTGGAAGGGAAAAAGGACAATCCAAGGAAAAGGGAGAAGTGAGGGGTGACCAGTCAGCGGGGGAGGGAGTTAAAACCATTACAACTATCCCTGGCATATCTAAGATTACCAACCTGTCCTGTGATAACTCAGCCTTTCAGAATTACCAAGTTAAAGGCAGGAGTATAAAAAGAGAGAAGAGTAAGGCTGTATCCAATATAATGAAGGTCACCCCCTCATTAAGGTCTTTTTTTAGGGTGCAACCAGAGGTCATACTCATCACAAAACAGGGGGTAGAACAGGCTGAGATGCAATCTACAGGTTTATTAGGGGTGGACTCTGAGCTACCCATGACGGCTACTGTCCCCGTCACCGACTCGGACACAACTACCAAAACTGTTGCTGCCCCCGTTGTTGAAACTGATGCTGCCAATACTGCTACTGCTGGTCAGAATTTGGACGGAGCTGGGTTGGATACAGGATTAGGCTTGGGCAATTTAGAGCAGATCGGGCCCCCTTCTTCTTCATTTCCATTCTCAATGGAAGCCCTATTTGCATCTTTAAAGGAAGATATTAAGCAAGGTTTTGCCGTATCAGCTGCCAATCAAGGGGAGATCAGGAGCTCATGTGAGATATTAGAAAGGAAAGTGGATCTCCTAAACACTAGAACAGAATCCCTTGAGCATTCAGTGGAGGAGTTAAAGTCCAACTTAGGGACGGCAGAGGCAAAAATCCAAGAGCCACAAAAGGGCGAGGCCGTGCTGCACTAAAGAATGGAAACGTTGGAAAATAATTCCTGTAGGAATAACCTTCACATTTTGAATATCCCAGAAGGGAAAGAGGGCTCCGACTTAAGAAATTTCATGGTAAACCTGTTAAAGGAAGCCCTCCCACTCGATGATTCAGCAGAGTCCTTGACAAAAGATATACAGAGAATCCATAGGGAACCTTTCCAGTTAAATCCAAATAGGACTAAGCCGAGGAAAATTCTCATTAACTTTCTAACTTATGCCGTGAAAGAAAAACAATTGAACCTGGCATTAAAAATTAAAACAGTTAAAAGCAAGGATTTCACCTTTGAAGTTCGTTCAGACCTCTCAAGAGACACATTAGAAAGACAGTGGGAGCTCAGGAGAAGAATGGACAATTTTAAGAAGATCGGCGCTACGGTGCAACTTAAATTCCCTGCCTTTTTGAGGGTAATGCATAATAACAAAATGCATAACATCAGGTCCATTCAGGAGGCAGACGAATTACTGAATTGCATCGGCAAAGGGCCCCCGTAAGCAAACTAATTATTAAGTTATGTTTTGAAGGTCGAGGCGAGGGTCACTACCTCTGGTTACTACCTACGGTTTGTGAAGAAAAAAAACAAAAAAGGAGGAAGAGGAAGAGAAAGAAGGGAGAGAAGCGAGAGATAAAAAATATATATATATATATATAGGGCAGAATTGTGACAAAAAACATTTATATTGTCATTGTTTTTTGATGTCAAACTAGAACAAAGGACTATTTGATAGTGGTAGCCCATACAGGGCATAATTCTCATTAATCATTCAATTAATTTTCTGATTATTTTTATATATTTGTACATATACACAGTTGATGAAATGCATTTAATCACATAAAACCTGCATAATGATCTCTAATGCATGTTTAAAGATGGCCGAAATGTTTTCCACGTCCAGTCGCTATGTCCTTCATCTATGTTGTGTAATCTCGATCCAAACAACCAATGAATGCTTTGACACTGATTTAAATAATGTTGTCTTGGGCTGCCGTGTGAAATTGACAAAGGCAGTCGCCGAAACGCGTCTTTTTGTGTACATAACCCAATAAAACCGGGTAATCAATTTCCCACAAGTGCTATACTTTATGTACTTTGCAGCAGCAAGATATCGCGTGTTCCCACCTACACTCGGAAAGCACCCGTTCGAGAGTGCAGTGACTTCGGTGGAAACCTAGTACTAGTTCGTCTTTATCCCTGCACCGCCGTAGCCATCCAGACTTGCATTCAAATCCCTTTGGTTGCGAGCCTCACGCCTTATGTTGTAGTTTTGCACGCCGGAGCAAAAACGAAGATCGGAACACCAGAAGCCGACATGGACGTTTTTTGCAGATGTCAGCGGTAACCGGCGCCGTCATAAGAGTGCAAACAGAGACACGCGAAAATCAACTATCGCGTATACACAAGTAGAGGCACCACATAAACCCAGAGGTGAGAGGCATTACAACGGCATAACCAGCTTTAATTATAACGCGCAAAGCGCTTTCAATCGCAACGGCAGAACGAGGGAAACGTTGACACAAATAATAAGCAGATCAGAGTGCTCTTTATCATGGTCAGTGACACGGCGCGCCGCGAGACATCTTCAAAAGAAAAGGAGGCACACAAAGGAATGATAGCGGAGCCACCACACAAGGAGGGGATGATTTGAAAATAAAATTCCAGAAGTTGGAAAGATATATGAAAGAGAACACGCAAATGGAGGGAAGCCACATCCCTCCAGCAATACATCGATGTACAGAGAATACCACGAGGGCTGAGGATATATACGGTCCCAGCCTATGCGAATCCAGACCCTAGGCTGCTTGAAGAATGGGCAGAACACACAGCCCACTCCTCCCAAGGCATGCTGCGAATTTTAGTTAAATTCGCATGGAGACCGTGCACGAGCCCTGGAGGAAATTGGCATTCTTGAAGGTGAATTGGCTACACATACTGACAAAAAAAAAGTTGAGGAACTAACTGAGGCCATGAGAAAAAGCCTCACTAAATATGAACAGAGAATCAGACAACGCAAACAAGACAAATTTGAAAGAGACGCCCAGGATTACGAACTAGGGCGAGTTCTAACATTTGCCCAAAAAATGTAAGCACCACGACGACTGCTGCACGACAACAGAAATCAAAAAGTAGTGGAGCAGGTAGTAACATCTGAATCAGATGTGACAGACTCTGAGCAGCCTGCCGACCGTAGGGCAGTGCAACGAGCAAGCAGTGAACAACCAGCCCCTTTTCACGAGGAGTTTCTTCTAATCAGACAGACACTGAACCTTTCCAGTTAAATCCAAATAGGACTAAGCCGAGGAAAATTCTCATTAACTTTCTAACTTATGCCGTGAAAGAAAAACAATTGAACCTGGCATTAAAAATTAAAACAGTAAAAAGCAAGGATTTCACCTTTGAAGTTCGTTCAGACCTCTCAAGAGACACATTAGAAAGACAATGGGAGCTCAGGAGAAGAATGGACAATTTTAAGAAGATCGGCGCTACGGTGCAACTTAAATTCCCTGCCTTTTTGAGGGTAATGCATAATAACAAAATGCATAACATCAGGTCCATTCAGGAGGCAGACGAATTACTGAATAGCATCGGCAAAGGGCCCCTGTAAGCAAACTAATTATTAAGTTATGTTTTGAAGGTCGAGGCGAGGGTCACTACCTCTGGTTACTACCTACGGTTTGTGAAGAAAAAAAACAAAAAAGGAGGAAGAGGAAGAGAAAGAAGGGAGAGAAGCGAGAGATAAAAAATATATATATATATATATAGGGCAGAATTGTGACAAAAAACATTTATATTGTCATTGTTTTTTGATGTCAAACTAGAACAAAGGACTATTTGATAGTGGTAGCCCATACAGGGCATAATTCTCATTAATCATTCAATTAATTTTCTGATTATTTTTATATATTTGTACATATACACAGTTGATGAAATGCATTTAATCACATAAAACCTGCATAATGATCTCTAATGCATGTTTAAAGATGGCCGAAATGTTTTCCACGTCCAGTCGCTATGTCCTTCATCTATGTTGTGTAATCTCGATCCAAACAACCAATGAATGCTTTGACACTGATTTAAATAATGTTGTCTTGGGCTGCCGTGTGAAATTGACAAAGGCAGTCGCCGAAACGCGTCTTTTTGTGTACATAACCCAATAAAACCGGGTAATCAATTTCCCACAAGTGCTATACTTTATGTACTTTGCAGCAGCAAGATATCGCGTGTTCCCACCTACACTCGGAAAGCACCCGTTCGAGAGTGCAGTGACTTCGGTGGAAACCTAGTACTAGTTCGTCTTTATCCCTGCACCGCCGTAGCCATCCAGACTTGCATTCAAATCCCTTTGGTTGCGAGCCTCACGCCTTATGTTGTAGTTTTGCACGCCGGAGCAAAAACGAAGATCGGAACACCAGAAGCCGACATGGACGTTTTTTACAGATGTCAGCGGTAACCGGCGCCGTCATAAGAGTGCAAACAGAGACACGCGAAAATCAACTATCGCGTATACACAAGTAGAGGCACCACATAAACCCAGAGGTGAGAGGCATTACAACGGCATAACCAGCTTTAATTATAACGCGCAAAGCGCTTTCAATCGCAACGGCAGAACGAGGGAAACGTTGACACAAATAATAAGCAGATCAGAGTGCTCTTTATCATGGTCAGTGACACGGCGCGCCGCAAGACATCTTCAAAAGAAAAGGAGGCACACAAAGGAATGATAGCGGAGCCACCATACAAGGAGGGGATGATTTGAAAATAAAATTCCAGAAGTTGGAAAGATATATGAAAGAGAACACGCAAATGGTGGGAAGCCACATCCCTCCAGCAATACATCGATGTACAGAGAATACCACGAGGGCTGAGGATATATACGGTCCCAGCCTATGCGAATCCAGACCCTAGGCTGCTTGAAGAATGGGCAGAACACACAGCCCACTCCTCCCAAGGCATGCTGCGAATTTTAGTTAAATTCGCATGGAGACCGTGCACGAGCCCTGGAGGAAATTGGCATTCTTGAAGGTGAATTGGCTACACATACTGACAAAAACAAAGTTGAGGAACTAACTGAGGCCATGAGAAAAAGCCTCACTAAATATGAACAGAGAATCAGACAACGCAAACAAGACAAATTTGAAAGAGACGCCCAGGATTACGAACTAGGGCGAGTTCTAACATTTGCCCAAAAAATGTAAGCACCACGACGACTGCTGCACGACAACAGAAATCAAAAAGTAGTGGAGCAGGTAGTAACATCTGAATCAGATGTGACAGACTCTGAGCAGCCTGCCGACCGTAGGGCAGTGCAACGAGCAAGCAGTGAACAACCAGCCCCTTTTCACGAGGAGTTTCTTCTAATCAGACAGACACTGGGGAGAGGTGGCAGAGGCAAGCCCCCAGAATCGACAAAAAGAAACACACGAAGAGGAGGACGAGGAGAGGAGGCTGGCACAAATGCCAGCATCGCATCGCCAAGAGTAACAAGGCGCAAAAGGGGAGCGAAGCGTCAATAAATGATGCTGACAACTTGACTATCGTGAATCGTACGTCAAGAATTCTCACGGATGATGAGAGGTCAGTTCTGCAACCTGGCCTATCTTTCTGTCCATCAAAAAAACTAAAAATAAATAAATAAAAAAAACTGGAATACACTCAAACAAAAATTGATCTCTTTAAATTTGCCAGGAAGATCAAATTACGGAAATTCTTTAAGTTACAAGGCCCCAGAAATGCTATCAGCATGACAGTCCTTCCAAGTACAAGAATGGACCTCCTTACCAGCCATGATCTTGATACAGTGACAATCCTGGAAGAGTTACAAATGGAGGGCATGACGTAAACACAGGTTGCAAATATGAATCGGATTATTGCACATGGCACGGATGTTGGGTTTTCATCTCAAGAAAGCCCCAGGAGTCCTTTTACACCAGCCTCCAAATTCATCCCCCAGATGCCACACGACGCCATTGATCTGTTCACGGACCAGGTGACTAAAGGTCTGATGAAACTTCGATCAAGAGAAGACCATAAAGATGTCAATAATCTAACGCAGCAAAAAAGGAAGGCCATCCAGAATTTACAAGGAGATCACACAATTGTCTGTAAACCCTCAGATAAAGGCGGGAATGTCGTCTTGCTTACCTCCGAGTACTACTGTAAGGAGACATTGAAACAACTCAACGACCCTGCTAATTACAGACGCATTTCCATGAAAGAATACTCTACGAGTATTGAAATCTACTAACAGCTGATAAGAAAATGGAAACACAAAGGTATGTTGGACAGTAATGAATATACATTCCTGAATTGTAAACATTTAGTCATTCTGACTTTTTATCATCTCCTTAAGCTTCACAAGGACAGCTTAAATCTTCCAGGGTGCCCCATTGTGTCCTCAAAGGGAGCAATAACTGAAAATATGTCCACATATATTGATTTCTATTTGTTTAATTTTGTGATTGAACTGACCTCCTACATCCAGGACACTAAAGACTTTTTTAAATGAATTGAGGGCATAACTTGGGAATCAGACTTCGTTATGATCACCTTAGACATCTCAAGTCTGTACACTAGTATCCAACATGATAAGGGCCTTAAAGCTCTCGAATACTTTCTGAAAGGATGTTCTTTGAAATACAGGGATCATAACTGTCTGATTTTGGAATTTGTAGAGTATTGTCTAACCAACAACATCTTCCTTTTTCAGAAGCAATTGTTCAGACAAATACAAGGCATGGCCATGGGCACCTGCTTCGCCCCCAGCTCTGCAAATCCTTTTGTAGGCTGGTGGGAGAAGCAGGTGGCCTGGTCAGATGCCAATGAAATATGGACCAACAAATTGATCAGTTGGAACCGTTATATGGATGACTTATTCATCATTTTTAATGGTACTGAAGAGTCAGCCAATGATTATGTTAAGATTCTGAACAATAATGATCTTAACCTTAAGTTTAGCGGTGAAATAAGTAAAACCTCCGTAAACTTTTTGGATTTAAAGGTTTTTGTTTCTGAAGGGAGATTATGTACAGTTCTCCGTAGAAAACCGACGGCGGGGAATTCCGTCTTACATTCCAGCAGCTGCCATATGGATAAACTAATTCATAGTATTCCGTTTGGTAAGCTGCTGAGAATCAAGAGGAAGTGCACCTGAGAATGCGACTTACAAGTAGCAGCAGTTGAAAGTGCAGCCAGATTCCACATACGAGGATACTCAGAAGTCACCTTACAAAATGCTAGACGTAAGGTAGGCACTAAGGACAGAACGGAATTAATAAGTGGACTATCTAGAACTAAACAGAGGAAAAAGAGCTAGCCACATTGTCCCAGAATACGGATTGCAGATTGATTACTAACTATTCCAGTAATCATAATGACCTCAGACAAATATTGAGGAAAAATTGGCATATCCTCAGATCTGATCCAGTCATAGGAGAAGAACTGGCAAAAGCACCTCAACTGTCATTTAGAAAGGCCAGATCTTTACAAGATCATCTGGTCCATAGTCACTACTCTTCACGGAAAAGGGACTCACGGTTGGGTCTAGTAAAAGGCTTTTATCCATGCAGGAAATGCAAGGCATGTAAAAATAGCAACAAGGTCCTATCGTATGATGTGCCAGGTTTAAAGACCCCTACGAAAATTGAAAAGTTTATGAATTGTAATACATCACACACAGTGTACTGTTTAATCTGTCCGTGTGGACTTAGGTACATCGGCAGCACCATACATCCTACCAAGATAAGGATCTTGGAACACCTGCGAGCCATCACCACAAAGGATGCTAACTATCCAGTGGCCCGTCATTTTGAAAGTCATCACAGTAGTAACAGGCATCTGTTACGCTATTTCTGCCTAGATCATGTACCTGCGAGTATCCGAGGAGGGGACAGATTACTCAAACTCCGCAGACTTGAGTCCCGGCTATAATTGATATACAAACTAAAATTCCTCAGGGCCTCAACAGCGGTGAGGAATTGGCTGTACATTTGTAAATAAATGCAAACAATTGTAAATAACTATGATACCTAGTAGAGGATTCTGCAATTATCATTATCTCTGACATGATGTACTAGTATGGGTATCGAAGCTATTTAACCTCCAACCTTCAAACAGCCTCCGCATTGGATAAAAACAATATCTTATCTTTATCTTTTTCATTCACTATTTTGTTGTAAATCAGTGTGTGGTGGCCATAAACCCCTTGATTGATATTTTCGATTATTTTTGTAATAGCTTCCCCGCATCATGATTATTTGGTCACACAAAATAACCCCTTTCTTTTTCTTGGGGGGTTCTTTTTTCTGGTTTTCCTCTTAGCTCATGAGGTTGAGTTAGGAAGAGCATTTTCCAATTGACTATATGCTTTAGGAGGTTAAAACTGTTGTATAGGAATGAGACAGTGGTTAGCCCATTTAGGCCAGAATTGTGACAAAAAACATTTATATTGTCTTTGTTTTTTGATGTCAAACTAGAACAAAGGACTATTTGATAGTGGTAGCCCATACAGGGCATGATTCTCATTAATCATTCAATTAATTTTCTGTTTATTTGTCTATATTTGTACATATACACAGTTGATGAAATGCATTTAATGACATAAAACCTGCATAATGATCTCTAATGCATGTTTAAAGATGGCCGAAATGTTTTCCACGTCCATTCGCTATGTCCTTCATCTATGTTGTGTAACCTCGATCCAAACAACCAATGAATACTTTGACACGAATTTAAATAATGTTGTCTCGGGCTGCTGTGTGAAATTGACAAAGGCAGTCGCCGAAACGCATCTTCTTGTGTACATAACCCAATAAAACCGGGTAATCAGTTTCCCGCGAGTGCTGTACTTTATGTACTTTGCAGCAGCGATACATATATATATATATATGTCCAAACAAAGCCCCAAAGCAGATTCCGAGGGCACACAACAGCTCACCAGTCCTCCGACATTTCTCCTCACAACTTGCCCCCCGATCCTCGTGAAAACAACTTGCCGACGCGTTTCGAAGCCATGACGCTTCTTCTTCTGGGCAGGGAAAAGCACACAGCAATTCGCACTTCTAGCTTTCAAACAACTTTATTTGCTACGTCGTCCTCTAGTGGACAGTCCCCAGCGTTTCTACCCGCAGCCTCACACTATGTCAAGGTGAGACTGCGGTGAGGCTGCGGGTAGAAACCAACTTTTGCCCATTATGCAGCACAGCGAGCCCACAAAAAAAACCTGCCCCCCCATACCTTGTTCCTACTTAAGGAGTATTATTGGATTCACCGACATGCAGCAACTCACCCACTCAGGGACAACCTCTCTTCGACACAATCATGCAATCCAGATTTACTGGACTACGTTTCCCAGACTGCCTCGAACCTAAAGAGCGCTGGGGACTGTCCACTAGAGGACGACGTAGCAAATAAAGTTGTTTGAAAGCTAGAAGTGCGAATTGCTGTGTGCTTTTCCCTGCCCAGAAGAAGAAGCGTCATGGCTTCGAAACGCGTCGGCAAGTTGTTTTCACGAGGATCGGGGGGCAAGTTGTGAGGAGAAATGTCGGAGGACTGGTGAGCTGTTGTGTGCCCTCGGAATCTGCTTTAGGGCTTTGTTTGGACATCAATTTGCGTGGTCCCTAACCACGATGAGGAGCACCATCACACTATGTCAAGGTGAGACTGCGGTGAAGCTGCGGGTAGAAACCAACTTTTGCCCATTATGCAGCACAGCGAGCCCACGAAATAAACCTGCCCCCCCCATACCTTGTTCCTACTTAAGGAGTATTATTGGATTCACCGACATGCAGCAACTCACCCACTCAGGGACAACCTCTCTTCGACACAATCATGCAATCCAGACTTACTGGACTACGTTTCCCAGACTGCCTCGAACCTAAAGAGCGCTGGGGACTGTCCACTAGAGGACGACGTAGCAAATAAAGTTGTTTGAAAGCTAGAAGTGCGAATTGCTGTGTGCTTTTCCCTGCCCAGAAGAAGAAGCGTCATGGTTCGAAACGCGTCGGCAAGTTGTTTTCACGAGGATCGGGGGGCAAGTTGTGAGGAGAAATGTCGGAGGACTGGTGAGCTGTTGTGTGCCCTCGGAATCTGCTTTAGGGCTTTGTTTGGACATCAATTTGCGTGGTCCCTAACCACGATGAGGAGCACCATCACACTATGTCAAGGTGAGACTGCGGTGAGGCTGCGGGTAGAAACCAACTTTTGCCCATTATGCAGCACAGCGAGCCCACGAAATAAACCTGCCCCCCCATACCTTGTTCCTACTTAAGGAGTATTATTGGATTCACCGACATGCAGTAACTCACCCACTCAGGGACAACCTCTCTTCGACACAATCATGCAATCCAGACTTACTGGACTACGTTTCCCAGACTGCCTCGAACCTAAAGAGCGCTGGGGACTGTCCACTAGAGGACGACGTAGCAAATAAAGTTGTTTGAAAGCTAGAAGTGCGAATTGCTGTGTGCTTTTCCCTGCCCTGAAGAAGAAGCGTCATGGCTTCGAAACGCGTCGGCAAGTTGTTTTCACGAGGATCGGGGGGCAAGTTGTGAGGAGAAATGTCGGAGGACTGGTGAGCTGTTGTGTGCCCTCGGAATCTGCTTTAGGGCTTTGTTTGGACATCAATTTGCGTGGTCCCTAACCACGATGAGGAGCACCATCACACTATGTCAAGGTGAGACTGCGGTGAGGCTGCGGGTAGAAACCAACTTTTGCCCATTATGCAGCACAGCGAGCCCACGAAATAAACCTGCCCCCCCATACCTTGTTCCTACTTAAGGAGTATTATTGGATTCACCGACATGCAGCAACTCACCCACTCAGGGACAACCTCTCTTCGACACAATCATGCAATCCAGACTTACTGGACTACGTTTCCCAGACTGCCTCGAACCTAAAGAGCGCTGGGGACTGTCCACTAGAGGACGACGTAGCAAATAAAGTTGTTTGAAAGCTAGAAGTGCGAATTGCTGTGTGCTTTTCCCTGCCCAGAAGAAGAAGCGTCATGGCTTCGAAACGCGTCGGCAAGTTGTTTTCACGAGGATCGGGGGGCAAGTTGTGAGGAGAAATGTCGGAGGACTGGTGAGCTGTTGTGTGCCCTCGGAATCTGCTTTAGGGCTTTGTTTGGACATCAATTTGCGTGGTCCCTAACCACGATGAGGAGCACCATCACACTATGTCAAGGTGAGACTGCGGTGAGGCTGCGGGTAGAAACCAACTTTTGCCCATTATGCAGCACAGCGAGCCCACGAAATTAACCTGCCCCCCCATACCTTGTTCCTACTTAAGGAGTATTATTGGATTCACCGACATGCAGCAACTCACCCACTCAGGGACAACCTCTCTTCGACACAATCATGCAATCCAGACTTACTGGACTACGTTTCCCAGACTGCCTCGAACCTAAAGAGCGCTGGGGACTGTCCACTAGAGGACGACGTAGCAAATAAAGTTGTTTGAAAGCTAGAAGTGCGAATTGCTGTGTGCTTTTCCCTGCCCAGAAGAAGAAGCGTCATGGCTTCGAAACGCGTCGGCAAGTTGTTTTCACGAGGATCGGGGGGCAAGTTGTGAGGAGAAATGTCGGAGGACTGGTGAGCTGTTGTGTGCCCTCGGAATCTGCTTTAGGGCTTTGTTTGGACATCAATTTGCGTGGTCCCTAACCACGATGAGGAGCACCATCACACTATGTCAAGGTGAGACTGCGGTGAGGCTGCGGGTAGAAACCAACTTTTGCCCATTATGCAGCACAGCGAGCCCACGAAATAAACCTGCCCCCCCATACCTTGTTCCTACTTAAGGAGTATTATTGGATTCACCGACATGCAGCAACTCACCCACTCAGGGACAACCTCTCTTCGACACAATCATGCAATCCAGATTTACTGGACTACGTTTCCCAGACTGCCTCGAACCTAAAGAGCGCTGGGGACTGTCCACTAGAGGACGACGTAGCAAATAAAGTTGTTTGAAAGCTAGAAGTGCGAATTGCTGTGTGCTTTTCCCTGCCCAGAAGAAGAAGCGTCATGGCTTCGAAACGCGTCGGCAAGTTGTTTTCACGAGGATCGGGGGGCAAGTTGTGAGGAGAAATGTCGGAGGACTGGTGAGCTGTTGTGTGCCCTCGGAATCTGCTTTAGGGCTTTGTTTGGACATCAATTTGTGTGGTCCCTAACCACGATGAGGAGCACCATCACACTATGTCAAGGTGAGACTGCGGTGAGGCTGCGGGTAGAAACCAACTTTTGCCCATTATGCAGCACAGCGACCCCACGAAATAAACCTGCCCCCCATACCTTGTTCCTACTTAAGGAGTATTATTGGATTCACCGACATGCAGCAACTCACCCACTCAGGGACAACCTCTCTTCGACACAATCATGCAATCCAGACTTACTGGACTACGTTTCCCAGACTGCCTCGAACCTAAAGAGCGCTGGGGACTGTTCACTAGAGGGCGACGTAGCAAATAAAGTTGTTTGAAAGCTAGAAGTGCGAATTGCTGTGTGCTTTTCCCTGCCCAGAAGAAGAAGCGTCATGGCTTCGAAACGCGTCGGCAAGTTGTTTTCACGAGGATCGGGGGGCAAGTTGTGAGGAGAAATGTCGGAGGACTGGTGAGCTGTTGTGTTCCCTCGGAATCTGCTTTAGGGCTTTGTTTGGACATCAATTTGCGTGGTCCCTAACCACGATGAGGAGCACCATCACACTATGTCAAGGTGAGACTGCGGTGAGGCTGCGGGTAGAAACCAACTTTTGCCCATTATGCAGCACAGCGAGCCCACGAAATAAACCTGCCCCCCCATACCTTGTTCCTACTTAAGGAGTATTATTGGATTCACCGACATGCAGCAACTCACCCACTCAGGGACAACCTCTCTTCGACACAATCATGCAATCCAGACTTACTGGACTACGTTTCCCAGACTGCCTCGAACCTAAAGAGCGCTGGGGACTGTCCACTAGAGGACGACGTAGCAAATAAAGTTGTTTGGAAGCTAGAAGTGCGAATTGCTGTGTGCTTTTCCCTGCCCAGAAGAAGAAGCGTCATGGCTTCGAAACGCGTCGGCAAGTTGTTTTCACGAGGATCGGGGGGCAAGTTGTGAGGAGAAATGTCGGAGGACTGGTGAGCTGTTGTGTGCCCTCGGAATCTGCTTTAGGGCTTTGTTTGGACATCAATTTGCGTGGTCCCTAACCACGATGAGGAGCACCATCACACTATGTCAAGGTGAGACTGCGGTGAGGCTGCGGGTAGAAACCAACTTTTGCCCATTATGCAGCACAGCGAGCCCACGAAATAAACCTGCCCCCCCATACCTTGTTCCTACTTAAGGAGTATTATTGGATTCACCGACATGCAGCAACTCACCCACTCAGGGACAACCTCTCTTCGACACAATCATGCAATCCAGACTTACTGGACTACGTTTCCCAGACTGCCTCGAACCTAAAGAGCGCTGGGGACTGTCCACTAGAGGACGACGTAGCAAATAAAGTTGTTTGAAAGCTAGAAGTGCGAATTGCTGTGTGCTTTTCCCTGCCCAGAAGAAGAAGCGTCATGGCTTCGAAACGCGTCGGCAAGTTGTTTTCACGAGGATCGGGGGGCAAGTTGTGAGGAGAAATGTCGGAGGACTGGTGAGCTGTTGTGTGCCCTCGGAATCTGCTTTAGGGCTTTGTTTGGACATCAATTTGTGTGGTCCCTAACCACGATGAGGAGCACCATCACACTATGTCAAGGTGAGACTGCGGTGAGGCTGCGGGTAGAAACCAACTTTTGCCCATTATGCAGCACAGCGAGCCCACGAAATAAACCTGCCCCCCCATACCTTGTTCCTACTTAAGGAGTATTATTGGATTCACCGACATGCAGCAACTCACCCACTCAGGGACAACCTCTCTTCGACACAATCATGCAATCCAGACTTACTGGACTACGTTTCCCAGACTGCCTCGAACCTAAAGAGCGCTGGGGACTGTCCACTAGAGGACGACGTAGCAAATAAAGTTGTTTGAAAGCTAGAAGTGCGAATTGCTGTGTGCTTTTCCCTGCCCAGAAGAAGAAGCGTCATGGCTTCGAAACGCGTCGGCAAGTTGTTTTCACGAGGATCGGGGGGCAAGTTGTGAGGAGAAATGTCGGAGGACTGGTGAGCTGTTGTGTTCCCTCGGAATCTGCTTTAGGGCTTTGTTTGGACATCAATTTGCGTGGTCCCTAACCACGATGAGGAGCACCATCACACTATGTCAAGGTGAGACTGCGGTGAGGCTGCGGGTAGAAACCAACTTTTGCCCATTATGCAGCACAGCGAGCCCACGAAATAAACCTGCCCCCCCATACCTTGTTCCTACTTAAGGAGTATTACTGGATTCACCGACATGCAGCAACTCACCCACTCAGGGACAACCTCTCTTCGACACAATCATGCAATCCAGACTTACTGGACTACGTTTCCCAGACTGCCTCGAACCTAAAGAGCGCTGGGGACTGTCCACTAGAGGACGACGTAGCAAATAAAGTTGTTTGGAAGCTAGAAGTGCGAATTGCTGTGTGCTTTTCCCTGCCCAGAAGAAGAAGCGTCATGGCTTCGAAACGCGTCGGCAAGTTGTTTTCACGAGGATCGGGGGGCAAGTTGTGAGGAGAAATGTCGGAGGACTGGTGAGCTGTTGTGTGCCCTCGGAATCTGCTTTAGGGCTTTGTTTGGACATCAATTTGCGTGGTCCCTAACCACGATGAGGAGCACCATCACACTATGTCAAGGTGAGACTGCGGTGAGGCTGCGGGTAGAAACCAACTTTTGCCCATTATGCAGCACAGCGAGCCCACGAAATAAACCTGCCCCCCCATACCTTGTTCCTACTTAAGGAGTATTATTGGATTCACCGACATGCAGCAACTCACCCACTCAGGGACAACCTCTCTTCGACACAATCATGCAATCCAGACTTACTGGACTACGTTTCCCAGACTGCCTCGAACCTAAAGAGCGCTGGGGACTGTCCACTAGAGGACGACGTAGCAAATAAAGTTGTTTGAAAGCTAGAAGTGCGAATTGCTGTGTGCTTTTCCCTGCCCAGAAGAAGAAGCGTCATGGCTTCGAAACGCGTCGGCAAGTTGTTTTCACGAGGATCGGGGGGCAAGTTGTGAGGAGAAATGTCGGAGGACTGGTGAGCTGTTGTGTGCCCTCGGAATCTGCTTTAGGGCTTTGTTTGGACATATATATATATATATATATATATATGTTATCTACTGGCGGTCACCAGTAGATAGTTATAGTTTCCGTGTTTCCATAGGAGATCCGCAACATTCTATTTGGAATAACTTTGGTGCCGATTGATGAATCCTCGCAACATTTTCAAAATAGGTGGGGCGCTCCGCTCTGCTCCTACCCAGAAAGTCTCGGGGGGATTCGTCAAGCGGGGGCTGAGAAAAAAGGGGGGTCCCAAAACGCGTTTTTCCCATGCAATTTTCCGTAGGGACCTTTAGTCCAAGGTACAGCCCAAACGGCTGAACAGAATTACTTTAAATTTGGCAAAGAGGTAGTCCTCAGTTCAGGGATGTGCCTTTTGCATATCTGGAGTCAATCTGTTCATTAGTTCCTGAGAAAATTGCAGTTAAAAGTACATACATATCTATAGCCTCGCACCGTGCGCGCACGGTGACGTGCGCGAGCGCAATTCTGATTGGTTGTTAGATGTCAGTAAACATTCGAATCGGTCGAAATCAGGAAGTGTCGGCCGCCATTTTGTCTCTCGCAGTCTGAGGCAGTGAAAACCAAAGGTGGAAAATTTTTTTTTTTTTTTTTTTCGAAAAATCGCGGGCACGCACAACGCATCGTGGGTGCTTGGTGCGCGAAGCACACCGTGCGTCCACAGCACGCGCACGGTGCGTGAAGCGCACTGCGCGTGCACGGTGCGCGCACGGTGAAAAACCTGAAAAATAAAAAATATTAATAACACCATAACTTAGCATTTTAAAAAAATTACAAATTCACTTAAAAAACCATAGGTTTCACCCACGTTATAGTTAGGAATTAGCATTTAAAAAACCTTGCAAATTCACTTAAAAAACCATAGGTTTCACACATGTTATAGTTAGCTGGACATTTCCCTCGTGAAAAACCAATGAAATTCCCCCGTTATAGTTAGTGCAGGCAACTATAACTCACGCAACCGCAATCCTCTGCTGATGACGTCAGATATGGGGAAGGAGCTGGAAAATTACTAGCTTGGAAAATCAAGGCAGACCAGCTCCAGAACCATATTAAGGAGATCTCAGTGGGTAATGGAGAACCCCCCATCTATTCAGATGCAGGTATAGGAGAGGCCTTCCTGGAATATTTCCAGGAGATATATAAAGAGACCTCCACAGACGATAAATCCAAGTCAAAATCTTGGCTGGAGAATATCGCTCTAATACCTATCAGCTCCAAGCAACAATTGGATTTCGGGCAGCCCATTACACAAGATTTACCTATCGGAAGTCATGGAGAAATTCAACCTGGGCGCAACATTCTGCCGGGCTATACAGTTGATCTATAAATCCCCATCGGCTAAGCTCCTGGTGAATGGCTGTCTCACAAAGTCATTCGGTATAACTAGAGGAACTCAACAGGGTTGCCCTCTCTCCCCCCTGCTGTTCGAACCATTTGCACAGAAATTAAGGGACAACCATAATATTGAATCCTTCAGATACGGGGATTGGGAGAGAAGGGTGGCCCTGTATGCAGATGATATTTTGATTCTGTCAGCAGACCTAGACAGAACTGGCGGAGGAATTCGGTAGGGCTTCTGGCTACGAGATAAATGCTGGCAAGACAGAAATCATGACTTGGAATATCCTGAATCCTGCATATCAGACAAGCTGCAGCATGCGTTACCTTGGGGTCACAATTACCCAGGACATTAAAAAACTGACAGGTACCAATCTATCACGAATCCTTCGGGATTGTCACAAACAAATGATGTCATGGGTACATCTCCCCTTGTCCATTCTGGGGAGAGTCAACTTAGTCAAAGTGTCTATACTGCCCAAGGCCACTTTCCTTTTCAACACAATCCCTCTCCATTTCGATAAAGACACTATAGGAAAATTCCAACAAGAAATCAATTCCTTTATCTGGGCATATAGGTCTACCAGAATCGCATGGAAGAAACTAAGACGAAGGAGGGAAAAAGGGGGGTTGGTGTTACCTGATTTACAATTCTATGCTTGGGCATACCAACTTACTCACTCTCATATGTTATTGAAAACGCCAAGTGACAAAGGGAGTGGAGCTATGTTTCTGGCCATGCTGAAAGGGGTGGGGCTGCCAGCGGAAGGGTTTATGTACAAATTTGGCGATCAAAACTTCTTTAAGAAAATCAAACTTAAGGTCCTGCAGGGGGTTTGCCAGGATATGGGTATCATTAAGGAAGGCAACAGGTCTTAGTTACTTCTCCAAACTGGCACCACTCTGGGATTCTCCAGGCTCCCCAGAATGCCTTCGTGATAGGCTGACTATTCCAATTAGAGATGCTGGAATTAAAGTATGGGGAGATTTAGTCAGCAATGAAACACTTATCCTATGGGAAGATCTAGAAAAGATAGTGGGTAGTGACCTTTCAAGATTCAAATACATCCAGTTACATAGTTGGGTGCAATCCCAGCTCAAAAAAGAAAAATACGTAGGCGGAGGAACTAGTTTGGAGCAACAGCTTGTGGAATAGCCAGCAGGTAAAAAGGAAGTTTCCTACTGGTATTGGGCCATAGAACAGGAGGTCGATGGAGAATTTAAGTTGGCTGATGAGCTGTGGGGTGGATCGTTGCCTAATGAACAGTGTGATCATTTATGGCAGGAATCTTTTAAAATTCTCTTCAACATAGTTAAACCAGCATGGTTGAGGAGGATCCACTTATTTATGGCTCATTGTGCATACCTATCCCCTCTTAGATTATCAAGAATTAGTAAAAGTACACAAGTCAGTTGTAAAAAATGCGGATTGGTTGAGGTCTCGGACCTTCATATGTTTAGAGACTGCCCCTCCATCCAAACATTCTGGGAAGAAGTACAAAAAACATTGAAGAGTATATTGGGAGTGGCAATTACAATCGACCTAAAATTAATCATTTTTGGTTTACATACCCAGATACTAGGTCCAGCCAGACTCCTTCTATTCTCTTCAATTCTACTGGCAAGAAGACACATTTGTAAACATTGGGTAGATTCTGCCCCCCCCCCCCCCCCAACTTACTCGGACTGGTTGACTTCCTTATATGAAACATCTAAAATGGACATGGCCAGAGTATGTAGCAGGAAAAAGATCGCATACTGGGACTTGCTGTTGCGGTGGAGATGATTTTTTTTACATTTTGTTTATTTTTTTTATTTATGGTCCTATGATTATGCCAACTGGACACTCCCAGGACCAAAGTGGAAATGCCCATGGTTTATGAGCATTGAGAGGGTCCACAAGGTCTTTTGAACAATCTGGAGTGATACCTAACCTCCCCAAATCAATCGATGGGAAGTGCTTTTTGGTCTGAAAACACACCCCTCTGGGTTTCGGGCTGATGGCATCGAGAGAATCCGAGGGAAGAGCCCACGTCATCCTAGCCTATTGATAAAAAATAAAAAAAATAAAAATAGTGAATATGTTGCATCCTTCATGGACATGAACTGTTGTTTATCAGTCAGATTAAACGGCAGGAATAAAGATGATGTATTCATGTAGTCTCAGGGAACTTTCCCAGCCTTCAATGTTTGTAAAGTCCATGCAAACTGCATTATAGAACGCAATTGATTCTGACCATGGAATAAAACAGACATGTCATCTTGTACATGTCTACAACAGATGAAACAATATTATCTAATGTGTAAATTCTGGAAGAAAGAGTGTTAATGCTATTATCAATGACTGCAAGCACTTTTTCCAAATTTGCTTGATCAATAGCTCTCAATCTAGAAGCAGCTTCAATTTGAGATAATTTCCAAACTTCGTTGTAAATAGCATATACCCATCTTCTGGACCTGCCTCCCACAGGGCCTTTAACAAAGTCATTCAAATCAACATCATCAGTCAGTTGGGACAAATGAAGTTTAACTGACGCCAAGGTGGACTTTTTAAGCCAGTTTTGACAAAATTTTCCTACTGAATAGGTAGTAACGGAACGAGAGGATTCAAACCGGGGGTATATCCTAACTTGTGTATAGCCTGAATGCAGACCCAGAAAACGATGTTGACAGGAATCTGAAGTTTTTTGCCATAATAACCATCCTTGGGGATCAATGTTGGAAATATTGAAGGATGTATTAGTAATTTGTGACTGTAATTCATCAAGGGATAGATCTGTGTGACTGGCCCAGGTCGAATAAGCGCCTAATTTAGGTAGGGGCCTTCAGTTTTTTAGCAGTTGCCAATCCAAAGCAAGTGGTTTGAAAGACATTAGAATTCAAAAACAAAATGTAGTTCGGGATAAGGCAGGCACGATGCAAAGCTTCCGTGCACTGAACTTGCCAGGCTTTAGAACCCCAAACAGATTTAAGATCAATGGTATTTTTCCACAACTCAGAGACACCTATAGCTAATTCATCCATAAAGGACTTCGAATACAGTAATTTAGTGTGTGTAAGTCTAACTTTGGAAGTGGATTTAGCAGATATTTTAAAATAAAAGGCTTCAGGATTAGATATACTGAAATCTGTAAAATATGTGAATCTTTTCAATAGAGTTTTGGAACTGCCTTCAGTGGGAGCTGGACAATGTTCCCATGGTGTATAATTGACACCATTTCTAAATGTATTTGCGGAAATGATTGCCATAGTGTTGGTAGCAAAATAACTCTCCATAATTCGCTGAGTCTAAATACAAATCTTCAGCATCAAAAGCAGCATAATATTTCAAATCAGAAAAAAGAGCCTCTACGGCTTGGACATCCCAATCATCGAGCATACATTTTGTTTCACAACATCCCCCATAGAACCACGAAGTACATTGGTAACATTATTCACCTCTGTAGGTCCATGAATTTGAAATTTTACAGCATCCTATACAATCCCATTAAACACAGGCCAGGCAGTAATATTAACAAAAGACTGGTCCCTCTTCATGATGTGTGATGAGGAGTGGGGTGCCAAAGTTCCATCAATTAATCTAATTGCAGATCTTTCGGTAAGATAATGTCCGTTCACTAGATGAAAAAATACAACCACAAATCCAATCGACATAAACAAAAAGATAGATATGAGCACCAGCCAAATGTAAGTCCAAGGGGGAATTAAAAAATGTCTTTTAAACCAAACAGAAATTTTCGATGTGGCATTCGATGTTGTAGAGTTAGTGTCAAATGAAAAACGTGACTGGTCAACTGCACTTGATTGTACACCAGGCAACGACACATCTGTGCAATAGGTATACTCAGTATCTTTATGGGGCCCACCAGCCGGTAGAGTCTATAAAGGATTAGTAACTGTATGCATCTCAATAGCAATGTCAGGCATGTTCGTATTTGCCGGTGCCAAAACAGAATTTCTCAGCATTGCTTGACAAGAGACCGCTGGAGTCATACTAAGAAGAATCGGCCACTCGTTGTAGTTTGACATTGTCAATGGAGATGTACCTGTTATCCTTGCGACCAGGAAGTGGAGGTAAAATTACTGTTCTTGTACCCTGCATGCCAAGCACTGGAACAGGTGCACTATAAGAGGGGCCGAACTCCTTCTTGTTCTCCACCTTCTCACGGACCAGGTCACCAACCCGAGGTAGCCAGCCAACTACCAGAATCTGAAGCGCATCATCAGTTGTGGAGGGCAAGTGTTCCTTTGCAAGACTGCCTCAAGCCTCTTGTAGATTCTGTAACACAGCAGAATGATCATTTATGACAAGATGGCGTTTAACTTCTAAAACGCTTATGCTAACATAGCAATGTGTGTAGGCAAAACCCTGTCCTCACTAGAGTATATGTACTCCCATTTGCGTTGTGTAAGTGTCCTACCCAGTCCCCCCTCCCACCTCCTCTGGCCTGGGGATTTGGCGTCTGCCGGGGGGAATCTTAGAACGGTATTTGTTTCAGATATGAGGCGAGCATCCGAAGATTTGGCTAGTAGCCACTTTTCGAATGCGGTTAAATTACGCTGGGCCTGCGGTTGAACCCCTGGGTGCATCACCCAGTGCCGTATTTGTTGATACCGATATAGCTCTGTTTCAGGGAGCTCTTGCTCAGACCTGAGGTCTTCAAAAGACAGGGAGCCATGCTCAACAAAGAAATGCCCAATAGATCTACGACCCTCATGGGTCCAGTGGGCAAAGGCTTCTGTACACAAACCGGGTGTGAAGTTGGGGTTTCCTACTATGGGTGTTAGTGAGGAAAAGGTTGTTAATGCTCTATCTCTGCCACCTTGTCCCATGCTACCAGGGGGGTCCAGGTGACAGATGAGAGGTAGAGTCTATGAGGCGGTGCTGGTCTGGGAAGGAAAGGGATTTTCCACAACGACTGCCCTGAGACTGCCCTATACATAAAAAGCCAGTGCTTCTCTGATTCCGAGCTGGACCATTCCACAAATGTTTTGATTTGAGCTGCCCAGTAGTAATTCCTTAAATTTGGGACTCCCCCCCCCCCCGGGGGGTCTGTCGCATAGTTCCTGACGTAGTCTGGGTCTCTTACCATCCCATATGAATCGTTCTACCTCACTACGCAGGAAGTGAAGGATATTAGATGAAGGTTCTAATAGGAGTGTCTGGAAGATAAACAGTATTTTAGGCAGAACAGTCATCTTTATTGGTGCTTTCCAGCCCAGCCAGGACAGTGTGTGTAGCCACCAGTGGTGGAGATCTGCCTGTATTTGGTTGAGTAATTTAGCATAGTTTAATGATATAGTGCCCTGCATGGACGCGGTGAGTTGTATCCCAAGATATGGTATTGCAGCAGGCGCCCACTGAATGAGATAGGCTTGTTGCAATTCTGTTAATAGGGGGTCTTTAAGGGTCAAGGTAAGAGCTAAAGATTTGTGGACATTTATCTTAAATCCCGTGCTAAATAAAACTGCTCTAGTTCTGCCAGGAAGGCTGGAAGGGAAACTCGGGGTTCTCTAGCGTTGCTATCATGTCATCCGCATAAAGGCTAAGCGTGTGTCGCTCCCCCTCAAAGTGTATTCCTGTGATAGAAGGGTTATTGCAGATCCTTTGGGCCATTGGGTCCATATAAAGGGCGAAAAGTAAGGGGGATAGAGAGGGCAGCCCTGCCCAGTAGCCCTTTGGATGGAAAAGGGAGTAGATGAATAACCGTTGATCCGCACCATAGCTGTCGGCTTGGTGTAACCGCTAATGACCCAGTTTATGGATCTGTGCGGGAGTCCAAAGTGCTACAGGGTTTCTTGTAGGTAAGGCCAATGTACTCTATCAAACACTTTCTCTGCATTGATGGACAGGAGCATACGTTCAGTGTCAAAAAGGTCTGCCTTATCAATGATATGGAACAGATCTCTTAGTGTTGTCGGTATATTGACAGATGGGGATAAATCCCACCTGATCAGAGTCTATTAATCTGGGGGGTCCATGTTGAGGAGGGAAATTGCAAATCAACAACAGAAGAGGAAGGGTAATAACACGACTAGTCCCCTCAAGGGAAAGGTTACAAGCCAACAAAGTCAGTGTAGTGTCAACAAGGCACTTACCATCCAAAAGGCACGGGTCTCCAGAATCAGAACCTGCCCAATATTTTATAGGGAGGAACACAGACCTAAGGAGGTAATACAAGTTATGTATGAAAGCCCTCACTCACCAACCTGGTTGGTGACATGCTTCATCATCGGGCTCCACTGGGTATGGCCGAATGCCATCCCAGTGTGCTGCAACGCCAGGTTACTGCGGAGCGGGATTTTGTGAGGTGACAGTGAATTTAAAATTCCCAATTGAGTCAAAAAAATAATTTAATAGTTTTGCTAATTGGAAAAAATTAAAAATTAAAAAGGAGTGAGGGTCAAAAAATAACAGACCGGGTTCACTCCATGGCGGTCAACATGTTTCTGCCTTTATGTGTGTTCGACAGGCTTTCATCAGGAACAGAGTGGAAGTGTGGGAGCCCCGGTGGTATGAACGCACTAAGGTTCACCCTACCGTGGGCTGCTGTGTGAAAAAATATATAAACACAGTTCAAAATCCGCCAAGTGATATAGTGGTGGAGAGAAACGAGTTTACTCTATAATGAAAAAAGACATACAAACACAAGACAAAACATAAAAGAATTGTAAATGTGCGTGGTCATTTCATTATAAAGCGCCACAGCTACAGGCTCAAACATAGTGCATGGATGGGGCTGTGCCAATAATAAGTACCTCAGGTGCAAATAGTTGTGCTGTCCGTGCACCTAGAATTAGCCAGATACTAGTGTCAGGGAAGTAAAACAGGACTTCGCCTGAATAGCGTGACTAGTACTGTATATCGAAATGAACGTGGAGTCTAGATGCTACGTGAGAATCTAAAACAAATGAGGGGCGGGAAGTTAATGAACGTGGCCCGTGTATCATTCCTGGGAAGTAGAAATGCAAGAGGGTGGAGAAAGATTCTTACTGTGAGGCAAGACCGTTCGTCGCCTCAGGGATCCCGGGGTGAGGGTGCGAGCAATATGGCACACCCTGGAGAGGAAAAGAAAGGAGAAACGGCCACGAGCGGCTGGGTAACACGCACACTGACCGTAAAGAACTGAAAACAATACAATAAGGAGACGGGGGGCGGGAGGTTCACTTACGCCCTCGCTGCTCGGCACCCGTTAGGAACCTGCAATGCCTCAAGCCACCGGGTCCAGGAAGTGAGGAGACCTGAAGCGAGGCACATATAAGCAAAAAAAGGAAACCTCAATGGGTCGGAGAAGAAAAGTAAGCCCATCAGTGATAGGGCAAAACATCCAAGGCTGTGCGGTGATTACCTGGGCCCCAGCCAATAGGATGTGTGGAAAGAAAAAGTTAGCCAGGGAGGCTCGGCCGCTGTTTCCTTTGACAAAATCATCAATGAAAACTTTATGCGGTGCTTAGAGAACAAACGTTTTACACGCAGGCATCACTGGGAACGTGTGCCTGAGTGGATGGGAGCTAGATGCAGAGTAAACAGACGGGGAAGCAGTGGAACATGAGCTAAGTGCTCTAATGAGAGAGAAATGCCAATGCCAATGCGGGAGACAAAGTGTGCAGGAAACGCTGCATGTAATGTAGGGAACCCCAAATTGTTACGCTTAGCTGGTCGGGTGAAGGGGTCCAACACAGATAGGCACATAAAAGGACTATGTACTTGGTAGATATGTTGTGGAACCACAAAACAGTGACCATATAAGGTCCAGCCGAATTGGTAAAAAGGCCTAAGTGGGCTATAGATACCATGTAGGCAATGCAATCATGAGAACATGCTTAAAGTATGTTGACCCAGGGTATATTATCATTGAGACCCATGAGGTTGGTGTCCAGACGGTACACCCATCTTTGTTCCTTCGCGAAAAGGATTTTTTGAGTGTTTCTGCGAGTTGTGATCTCTTCAATTATCGTCCAGTGTAGGTCATTAGTGGTATGGTTGGCAGACAGGAAATGTTCACTTAGTTTAGTAGTGACTCGTTTACACCTAATGTTGCTCCGATGTTTGCAAATACGGAGGGAAATTGGCCTGTACGAAGCGCATTGGCCTCCGTCCTTACCAGGCTTAGTTATCACCACCACTGACACCGCCAACACCGTAGATGGGAGCATTGTAGAGTCCACTATAGTGTTGTGCAATCTCACAAGAACGGGGGCCAGTAGATTACAAAAGGTTTTGTTAAAAAGGACTGTTAACCCATCAGGGCCTGGGGATTTCAGTAATTTCAGTTTTGAAATAGTGGTGATTACTTCCTCTTTTTGGATGGGGGACTCCAGAGTTTCTGCCTGGTGTGGTGTAATTCTGGTTGTGGTCACTCTTTGGAGGTTTTGGGTGGGCCATCTGACTAGAGGTCTTGAGCTCCATAGAGTCCCTCATAATATTGGTGAACGTTTCCATGATCTGCTGATCTGTGTTTGCCTCACCTCCAGATTTGGTGAGGATCTAGGTGATCCCTGTTGCCTGTCTCTGTATCTGCAGTCTATTAGCCAACAACCTCCCACACCTATCTGTCTCCCCCGGTGTAAAAGGTGTGGCAAAGTCTGAGTGCTGCATACTCAGCTCTGTCTATATCCAGTCCTTTAAGCTGTGCTCGCACGGCCACCAGCTGATGCAAGGCCCATGGGGTGCAGGTCCTCTGGTGTATGCATTCTAATTCCTATACCTGCTTTGTCAGTAAGTCACGTTTTTCTCTACGAGTCTTATTGTCAGAGGTGGCTATAGCTATGAGGTCCGCTCTGACAACCGCTTTCTGAGCATCCCAGAGGGTAGCCACTGAAATATCTGGTGAGTCATTACCTCTATGTAATCTTTAATCATCATCATCATCATCTTTATTTCGGTCACTTGGACCATAAAAGGATGCAACATATATACAAATAAATATAATACAGTGTAAAATTCGCAGACATACTTCGGTTACGATCAATCATAAAACATTTGAACTAAGATCATCAAAGATGTTCGTTCGACTGTATTGGCTTAAGCCATCGATTACGGCTAATCCACATTGTTGTTAAAAATGTTGCAACAGCAAATACAATTGGGGCAGATAGGTCTGTTTTTAGTATTCTGAATGCTGGCAGGTGCTGTCTGAAGCCAAGATTTTTTAGGAGTGGACAAAGCCAATAATTCCTTGCTCTATGGTAAGCTGGGCAAAAGAATACTATATGCAAATCAGTCTCTCGAGGGTGCGCACAAGCGGGGCATTGGGCTGTGGGTGGGGAATGTGTCCAGTGGACAGCATACGCCCTAAGGGGGAGAGTACTGTAGCGCCATTGCATGTATAACTTCCTTGTTAAAGAGGGGCCTATATCATCAAGTACAAGCTCTAGATGGTAGGAGTCTTTGAAGCCCAGGAAGTATTTGGTTTGAGACGCATCCCGCACGCTCTCAGTTGCAGCGCAAAGTTTTTGCTCATAGTATGCGTTGGAAATGGATTTGCGGGAGATCCTGCCACATGCGTTTCCTGGATCGGACCAGAGTTCCGGTCTTCCTAGTAACTCGCATGTTTCCTTGATATATCTTAGCCAAGGAATTTGTGCTATTTTGGAGAGGCGTAAGATCTCTATGAGCTCAGCTCTATAATTGGATAATTCCGGCGAGCTCCATATTTTGCACCAAAAAATTATAGGATTGAGACCCAACTCCTCTGAAATCGGTCTTAGCCCTAGGTCTAATCTCAGTGGGAGAAGAGGGGTACTAATCGGTAGTGCTGCCAATTGCCTTAGGAAATTGTTTTCCGTGACCTGCAACTTCTGGTCGGCAGTATGGCCCCAAATTTCGCCTCCGTAGGTCACTGCCCCTCTTGCCTGGATTTTATAGATTTGGAGTCGGGGGCCAAATGGCTTATAAGTCGATCCTTTTGTCATCCTAGCAATACCGCCCGTCAGCTGAGTCAATTTCAGATTGGCCTTGGTTCTGTGTGAATCCCACGTCATGGACTGGTTAATTATTAGCCCCAGATATTCAAACGTATAGACCCTCTCCAATCTGGAGGACTCTATAGTGGGATTCACGCGTGTTGAGGATGGTGGATTGAAGATCATGTACTTGGTTTTCGCCGCATTAATCTCCAATCCGCGCCTCGTGCAGAAGTTCGCAAATCCATCGAGCACCCGTTGTAAGCCCATAGGGGATTTGGAAAGCAGCAGGGTGTCATCTGCAAACATAATTGCCGGAACCCTGCTGCCATCCAACCTGGGTGCATCGATGCAGCTGAGCTCATTAAGGTGGTTAATAACCCCGTTGACAAAGAGGCAGAAAAGGGTCGGGGCAAGCACACACCCCTGCCTCACCCCCCTGTCAACGGGGAAGGCTTCCGATAGGGTGCCTCCTTTTCCACATCTCACCCTAGCAAAATTTCCCTGGTGTAGTCTTTTCAAAATTGATAGAATATCAGCAGGAACCTCAAGGTCGGCTAGGACTGCCCATAGTTTGTCCCTGGGCACTAGATCGAAGGCGGCTCGCAAGTCCACGAAAACCGTGTACAGGCTGCCGCCCTCAATCAAGACAGTCTTCCAATACAGCATATTCAGGCGGAAGATTTGGTCAATAGTAGAAGTGCCTCTTCTGAACCCTGCTTGGTAGGGGCTCATGATCGCGCATTCTTCGATCCAGTCTTGGAGGCGGTTCAGCATAAGTCTGCCAAAGATCTATTTGCTGGGTGTGTGATAATATTGTCTGCGTGTCCAAAAAGTAGTCTATGCTTGCAAACGTTTTATGCGAGTGTGATTAAAAGGTGTATTCCCTGTCTGTGGGTGAGTGGCTTGCCAGATATCCAATAGACCGCTCCATGCAATGTCTGGAGCCCCTCAGCTGAAAGAGCTCCTGTTTGGCACTGCCTCTGGTCCGATCTGTCCAGGGTGTTATCAAAGGCCAGGTTTAAGTCTCCGCCCAACAGCAGCAACTTATCGGTGGATCCAGAGACCTCCTTCACTGCTTTATTGATGAACTCCCCCTGTCCTTCGTTTGGGGCATAGAGTGAGCCTATTGTAAGGGTGTGTGATCCCATCGTGAAGGAGTATGCTAAGAGTCGTCCTTTAATTTTCGCTTGTTTCGGGCCCAGCTTCCCGGAGACGGTGGAGGAGATGAGGATGGCAACCCCTGCGGTTTTGGTTGTGAGTGAGGAGAACAGCTGTTGAGGGAACGCTTTGGATCAAAGCCAATGTGTCTCTCCTGAAAGGAGATGGGTTTACCAGAGTAGGCAGATGGGTGCTCCGGAGTGCTTGAAATAAGAGAGGATGGCACAATTCTTGATAGGGTTGTTAAACCCTGTAACGTTTAGCATAAGTACTTTAAGTGCCTGTGACATGATAGCAAACGCATGTTGAGGCTGGGTGTTGCATTATCAAAAGGGGGTAGAATCTATGTGAGCTCATTGCAAGGGGGGCCACAAGGTCGTGCCCCAGCCATATCAGCAAATAATCCTCCAGGGGCTACTGGGAGGCGTTTGGGGAGGAGAGGAGACCCAACAAACCCAACCCTACCCAACAAATAATTAACAAACCTTATATTTTTTATGAAATTTAAACACACACAGACAGGCTTACGTGATTTTCAAGAAACTATGGAGCACAGGGCACGTCATCAAGCACACCCACACAGATGCGAGTACTCAAAAAGAAATATCAAGCAGCACAGTGATCACACTACAATGCTCATGTCAAGTAGGCTGCCTGGAGTAGCAACAAGCTCTTCAGTTGTTGAAATGAGCAGATTAAAGGTGGGATGGGGCAGGTGTTTTCACGTTTCTTAATTGTAGGTAAAGGAAAATGTGGTTTCATTTATCTGGAGAGAACATTTACATAGAATATAAACCCCATTTTTGCTCTTCCTTATAAACCACACTATGGGCCAGATGTAGGAAGCCAAATAGCGAGAGCAAACGCTGAAATTCTGCGAATTTCAGCGTTTGCGATCGTTATTTGGCTGCTTGCAATGTAGGTAAGTTTAAACCTACTCGCGAAATAAGGAATCGCAAAATTGCGATTCCTTATTTTGCGCAAGCATTTAGAGAATCGCAATTTGCGATTCCCTAAATGCTATGCTGGTAGGCATCACAAATTACGATTTTGCCTTAAGGAATCGCAAAATACCACCAACTTCAAGTTGGTGGTATTTTGCAATTTCATTTCAAAAAGCACTTTTTGGCTTTTTACAAAGTGCCATGTGGCACAAATACATGCCTTTAGGGCATGTATGTGCGCCACATGTGCACACATGCACATTTCAGGGGTGCAACAGGGTGTCCTTTTGGAACCCTTGCACCCTTGAAATTGCGCCCGCAATCTGCGAGTGCCTCTTGGTGACTCTCAAATTGTGGGCGCAAATCCTATTTATTCCTATGGGCCTCTTGGCCCATAGGAATGAATAGGATGGGATTCCTTGATTGCGAATCTCAATTTGCGATTCGCAATTAAGGAATAATATGGAATCGCAAATATTTTTGCGATTCCTACCTACATTCAATTATGCGAGTCCTTAATAGCGATTCAGTAAAAATCGCTATTAAGGACTCGCAAAATTGAATTAAGCTACATCTGGCCCTATAGTCTTTAACTGTGACTGTGGCGATTCCTTTATTTTCTTTATAAAGTAAGCAGTGGGAGTCATAACCACCACATCAGTAATTTGAATCTGTCCATAAAACATTTTTCTGTACCCTCAGCCTGGCGTTTTCTGGGCTCAATGAAAAGAATATTTAATAAATTACAGCAGTGCAATTGAGGGTGAGGGTGAGGTTTGTCACCTGAGAGGAACAACACAGCTATTATCACACAGCTCTATCCAAGAATGTCTAAGGAGTTGCAGCAAAAAAATAGTGGTCTCAGTGACACTTAAGGTTTTGCCTATTTCATCAACAGTTAGGATGAACATTTTTCTTCTTCAGTGTGCATTGGTGTTACAGGTTACAATTATTTTTCAAATGTAAACAGAACTGATGAGTCAGTTGACGATTATATTTCTGATTTGAAGAATCTTTCAGAGAATTTCAAATTTGGTACGCTACATGATGATTTAATTTGTGATTAAGTGATCATGCACACAAAAACTGTGTACACAAGAGAAACTGAGTGTAAAGGGTCGGAACTCTACTTTAAAGGCAAATATGACTTTGGTGCTAAAGGCTGAGTTATCAGAAAGGGTGTGGCAAAGCTTCCATACATAAAAGCAGTAGATGTATTGATGACACTGTGGATAAAATGTCCGCAGGAAGATGTGGCAAAGAAATGGAAAAGAACAAGAAACCACAGTTACAGACAAAGAAGCCTGGTTTGACTTGTTGCAGGTGTGGTAGCATGCAGAATTCTGAAAATGTTCCTAGGTGTCATGCCCCAAGTGCTACATGTCTGGAGTATGGAGTATTATGGCACACTGCTACAGTGTGAGGGAATACGACTAGAAAACAGATTTAGAGCCGAAAATGAGGATAGTTCTCCAGCCAGCGATGAAGGAGTCAAGGACAAGTATACATTACACAAGAGAGAAGTTGATTTGAACATTAAGGGAAATAATCGTAATAAACCTTTGTGCTAGTTAACCTTTGGTGGTGTACTACTACAAGAGACAACAGACTCTAGGTTACCATTTAATGGTATTGCCAAGAAAAGTTTGGAGAATGAGTTTGCTCATAAAACTGGGCGTCATTTAAAACCTTCTAATATCAGTCCTGAAAGTCATACAGGAAACAGCAATGACGGTTTAGGTTTTAAAAGAAGAAACGTATTGTGGAAATTGCATACAACTATGGATGCTTCATTTCTCTTTGGATGGAAACATCTAGTGGGATTTACTCATTATACTTACTCCTAACAGTGCCGAGCAGGTCCTGGTTGGTTGCAATAGTGATGATACAAAGTGTTGGGCCATGCAGAATTCTACCAGAGTCTCTGAAAGTAAGATTGGAAAGTCCAGGGGTTTTACACATAAAATCGTCCTACAATTGGGTGAAAAGTCCAAGATCCACAAGGTTAGAAATATACCCTTTAGTGTTACAGCTGACCAGAGGAATGAACTAAGATTGTTGAACTTGCTGAGTCAGTTAAGTAGATTTATCAGTTGGTAGTGGCACACCACACCGATAAAAAGGTCTCATTGTGAGTCTATCGTAGATGTCACAACAGTGACATAGTAATAAACATTTCCCTTTATCATGAGATGCTATCCCTTATTAGAAATGATAATTGGTTTTCCATGTTTCATTCGGCCTTGGGATATCACAAATCTCTTTGCACCTGGGGAGTCAATATCTGACCGCATCCCTTACGCCATTTGCATGTTATGAGTTCCGCCATTTGGTCTGCAGCTACAACTGTTCTTCAGAGGTTGATGATGGAATTATTTGGTGATGTGCCCTGGGTAGGGGACTACAAAGATGACATCTTAGTGATTGGTAAAGACAAACGAGAGCATGATGCACATTTGACTGAAGTGATGGGAATTTTGGAGAAGAGTTTATCTGCAAATATCAACAAGTGTAAGTTCTCAGGACGAACAGTCATTTTCCTAGGTCAAGAGATTAGCACCGACAGCATTAAACCTAAAGAAAAATTAGTATAGGCAGTTAGGAATGCACCTGTGTCCCAATCGAAAGGTGTTCTCAGGTCTTTCCTTAGAATGGCTTAGGTTTACCTTTACTGAAAAATCCATAAAAATTCATAAAAATCTCTTGAGAAGACTTTCCACATGTGGACCTTACTTAAAAATAAATCCAAATTTGATTGTTCTGCTGATTGTCAAGTTTTAAAAAAAAAGATTAAGGAGGCCATTGGTAAAGCTCGGAATTCGGCAGGCTATGACCCTGGTTCAGGCCTCTTTGACACCAGTGACACAAGTGGTAAAGATTTGGGATAAGTACTATCTCACCCTTATGTAAATGTTAAAGAGGTTGTGATTGCCCAGGTGTCACATTATTTTTCTCCATCAAAGGAGAGCAACTCTCTGATAGAGTGTTAGACTGTGGAGTGTGTATGGGCACTAGAATATTTCCATAAATACATGTGGGGAAGAAAGTTCATTCTTAGGCCAAAGCATTGGTGTACGCAATAACACCACAAATTCCAGCTTTAGTTAAACACAGTGCGTGTTTATTTAAAGTGAAAGCTCACAACAGAAACAAGGAGGTAACCATGTATTTTATATATCAGAGATCAGTTTGTATTCCACTGCTACTCAAAGAAGGTCCAAGAGAGATTGCTACCATGTAGAAATCCCACACTGGGAGAAGTTATTGACATTGCTCAGGGAATAGAACCTTCTTTATTATCAGCTAAAGTTAAGGTTGCAATTTTAAAGTTTAAGGACCCTTATCAGTGGATTACGATGAAACCCTTTGGAACATAGAAGGTTGGGGAGCCACCCCACCCACGGATACCAAAGTACCAGAGTTACCTATTCCAGGGAAGTCAGGTGCATGGGGCTGAAGTGGTGTCGGAAACCGCCGTTGTTCTCAATGGAATTCTTCAAATAAGTGCCACTGCTAAAAAGAATAAAAGTGCCCGGTGCAATCCGCAGTTGGATTCTTGATGGAAGGAACCTAGAAGCAGAGGGGACAGAGTCTGGGTCACGCAGGAGTGACCAGGGGCTCGGTAGACGAATGCCCACCGATGTTGGGTGCCTCAGGTGTGAAGAAGGAGACCTTGACTCTACAGCTGCAGGGACCAGGAGACTTGAGGATTACCAGGAGCCAGATACGAGCTGTCCCACAAAGGATGTCGAGTGCTGAGGGGTTGGAGTCTGGCGGGAGCACCAAAAAGCCTTGGGAATGGCAACCCACGAAGAAGGTCAAAGAAGGTTACGGTCTGGCCCAGCAAAGGCCAGGGAACTCACCACAGCAAGGGGAGTCAGGGCAGGCCTGGAGCAAGCAGGGTAGCTCAAGGAAATCAGGATTTTCCTTCAAATGGACCCACAGGTTGAAGGCACAGGATTTGCGAGGGTACCTCTAGCAGTTTTACAAAACAACAGCTTGCAGGCCACAGAGCGTGAGGAGGCCAAAGTCCTTTGTACAAAATGTGTGCAGAAGTTGGGGCTATCAACAGCCCAATGGACGAAGTTTGGGAACACCAACAAGCATATGCACTTGCAAATGTATGCGGTGCACAGGGGCTCAGGTTATGTGGTCCCCACGAGGGATACTGGCCTCAAACTTGGCTGACCGGGCAGCCTGACATCAAGGAACATAGGAACCTACCTCCTGTGTTGCTGGACCCTTCAGAGTCCGTATGAGCTCAGGATCAGCAGACCAGTCAGTTGCATTATGGTGCCTGAAATTGCAGGTGAGTGACTCCTTCACTCCAAGGGAGATACTTCAGTTGTCCTTGATGCTCCACAGGTACTGCATAGAGCCTGTATGGTGCACAGGCACCGACAATGCTTTGGACAGGGAGGGAGACGAAGTCGGGCCTCAGTCGAAGTCCAGAGTGTCCAGACGATCGAAGGACAGTGGTTTCTTGTTCAGAACCTTGTCCACGTTGAATCTCGGGTCCTACAGCCAGGTAAGTCCTTTTGTAGCTACGGGAGAGGGTTGGACAGGTTCGGGGGACCCTCCCAGGGGAAGGTCAGGACAGTGGGGAGGTTACTCCCAAGTCTTTTGTCCAGTTTCATGCCAGAGCAGGAGCCAATGGCTCCCAGAACTGTTTTGAGCTGGACTGTGCACAAGGACACCAAATGTGCCCCTCGTGCAGACTTTCAGGCACTTTGGAAGTGCACCCACCCAGCCCTAATACACTAAATCCTGTCTGGGAGGTGGTCACACCTCCCTGTGACAGGATGCCTATTGTGCTGCCTTCCTCTGCTTGAGCTTGGCTTGGCAGCAGGAGGGCAGAAATGTGTCTCTGGTCGGCAGCAACCATTTTATGCTGTCCAGGTTGAGAAGGCTGGTAAGGGGAAGACCAGGGACCCCACAAAGCTTATTTCTGAAGGGTGGAATCATACCTCCCACACCGGTTATTGGTGTGGAGGTATGATTCCAAGCTGTTTGATACCAAACACGACATTGTTTGTTGCAGCCGTTTTCGAGATAGCATTTTACGCGAGTATAAAATGCACCTCTACCTATATGTCTGGCTGCGTCACCGACAACCCGGGAGAATGGTCTCCAAAGGCTGCAGGGGTGCTCTGCTCATGCCGGGGCACCCTCTCACATAAAACCCAGCACCCTGCCTTCAGGATTATTAAAGGCCTGCTATAGGGGTGACATATAGGTCTTAAGTATTGTGACCTATTGATATAGTAGACCTATATCTAAAGTGGTGTATGTACCATCTTACACAGGTTGCAATTGCAGACCTGTAGTTCCATTTTGCATGGCCTCTCATGGGTGGCATAATATGTGCTTCAGCCCATGGGAGGCCTCTGGGGTACCTATGCCCTGGGTACATGTGTACCATATACTAGGGACTTACAAGGGCACCCGAGTATCCAATCTGGAGTGTACCTAAGTACATGTCATTATATTTTGGGGAGACATCAGATAGACTGGGGTCCTGATTAGCAGGATCCCAGTCAGACTAGTCAAAAACAGTGTAACATCAAGCAAAAAGTGGGGGTAACCATAAGAAGCAAATCCTACTTTCCTACACCCAATGTCAAAGGTATTGTGCTATTGGCATGAAATCAACATATAAAGCCAGTGCTGTGAATTACAGGTGGTCTGCAGACTATCACTCTCACTGCCACTCACACGCACTCACTCTGCACCACTAGACACAGCAGCAGGTATCAGCGAAGTTAGTACACAACACTCTTACACACATACGCATTCAACACCCTAATGGGGTGCTACTGGTCAATGGACAACACCCTGCGGACAAAGTGTCCCAGCCTCCACCCACCCTCAGGTTCACCCTGATTGTCCTTTAGTCCTGGATGTAAGATAATCAGCCCCACCTCCTGGATACTAGACCGCACGCGGCCAAAGTCACAATTAGTAGGTCCTTGAGAAGCAGGTGAGGATATGTAGCAAGTTTTAATTAGGCTATAGACGTAAACAAGAAGAGTTTAGCAGCCACTCAGGAAGTTCACCCACAGGTCTCAAAACACAATGGTGTCACACAGTCTCTTGACCCACTTTCAAACTGTCTCCGAAGCATTCTTTCAACCCAGTCAATCTCTCTCGCTACTACCTGGTGCCAAGATGTCTTCGGGAGGGGCCAGGTGTGGAGAGGTTAGTTGGCCCACCGTGATAAGGGTCAAAATGGAGCAACCAAAATGGAGAGTAACACAGGGGAGCCTCTCGGTAGGAGGAGGCACCCTGAGCGATACACAATAATCAGGGTCGTGCCCAGGCAATCCAGGTACTGTGTTTGGTGCGTATTGGTATAAGTTGCACCAGACACTTCAGGTCTCCTACCCGAAAAGTTGCAAATTTTGTATCTCCCTGGTAATTAGGTACAATGACCAGTGCACGTTGAAATGAATACACAAGGCAATTCCGGTCACACACAATGAAGAGTTGCAAATTCTGTACCTCCCTGGAAATGAGGCACAACATCCAGTGCACAGGTTACACCAGATCAGCCCGGTCACACACACAGGTCGAAGTTCAGCAGAGCCACATAAGGTTGAATGAGGCACTACCACTGGTACACCCCCACCTATGAGAGTCGCACCCTGCGAATCGGACACCACACACAATGGCATGCAGTCAGCTTGTCACACGAGAGAGATGCAGCACGATCGATGAAACAGGCCACGTGGGTTCTGTAACCAGTGAATCAGCTGACCACTAACTAGGCGCTTATGAGTGTCAGGGTCCCTGCGGTACAGGCACCACGCACCTTAGATGTGGACAAGATTTCTGGGGCTCCACACTGGACAATCCAGTCTCCAGACACAAGTCTTAATCCCTCGCTCAATGGAATTCTGTAGCCGATGTAGGCACTTGAGAGGGCACGGCTCTCCAGATGTCACAGGTAGATGGTACAAGTCTCTTGCGGGAGATCTTTTTGATGTCCCTGAGATCTCCAGGAGAACAGAATGCCCGACAGTGGGCCCTTGGAGAGCACACTTCAGGGTGCCACACTTCAGCAAGTCTTTGGTCCAGGCAAGCCAATATTCAGAAAAGGCACGCACTCTCCTTCACCGGCAGTAATCCTCAATGTGTACCAATCAGTCCGGCTTCTCTGGTCTCCCATCCCAACAAGCGTATCTCACTCCTTGCTGAAGTATGGCACCAGTAGTTGTACTGTTGAGTGTCTTTGAAGTTAGGGGCAGTATAAGGAGTTCCCTTTGAACCACCGATGCCTCCCCTAAAATGGAGGACTGTCTGCCATGGGGCCATGGAATGCAGATGGGCCATGATCTGGCCCGAGAGGATAAGTGTCAAAACGTCTCTCTCCATTCTATCCCATCCAGCCCTCAAATGGCAATGGTCTTGTTGTTCTAGTGTTATGCCTATGGTTAATGGTGAAATGAATGTGCAGCTGTGCATCCTTAACCTCTGGTGTCTACCGGAGCCAGGCACTGTGACACCCAAGTCTCTTAGAGCACAGAAATGCCCATATTCTAAATGTGGCATTTCTAAGCGAGTTATGCTAAAAAACCCTTGCCACCGGAAAAGGGTCCATTGTTAGGAAACATCACAAGGCTGCTCCACTGCAATACACTATTGCAGCCCAAAGCAATTTTAGCTACTTCTCAATATTAACCTCTGGGAAGATCAAGCCTCATAGATAGTGAAAACATACACAGTCGTTCCTCATAGCCTGGGCATATGTGAGCTAGTGCGCACACAGACCTGAGTTGGCAGGGTGGACACATAGTCCCCAGTATCAGGGGTACAAGTGCACCCGCCCGGGTCTTCATGGCAGACGGGACATGGGTTTATCTAGACGGATGTCAGTGCACATGCACCGGCCTGCGATGGCAGGTGGCATATGCAAGGATGGGCAACCTCAGTGTGGGTGCCCACCTACAGTGGCCTGCTATGGCAGGCTGCTCATGAGTTTACTCATGATAGATGCCAGTGTGCACACACCGGTAGGCAAAGACTGACCGGTTTATGTTTCAGAACATTGAGTCAAAGCCACATCCCAACGTGGGTAGGAAGGGTGCTCGCACTCTTACACTGGATTTCAAGTTGGATAGTGCCCAGGGCCTGGAGGACATGCAAGAGAACCATCAAAACCCAGGTGGAAAAAGCAAAAGGTTTAGGGAAACTCTACCTGATGACTATCAGGTCCAACACTGACCAAGATTGCAATAACCACAACACCAAATTCACATCCCACAAGACATCATATATTGCTTTTGGGGGTCTCTGAAGTCTCATACTCTTCATGACCCAACAAACCAAAACATTACTTCCTACTGACTTACCACTAACAGGAACATGACTTGCTGATACCGCTGATCTATAACTTCTCCTTCTGCATTTTTCAGCAAACCTTCTTCTGCCTGAATCAATAATGGTATCTTGCATGACAATGCCATAACTGCTGAAAACCATGCTTGAGGTACCCAAAAAGGAGTTAGCAACACCAATAGATCTCTCCTCACTTTCAGAAGTACCCTCTGAATCATTACAAATGGTAGAAATGCATACACTCTTATTTCTGACCACTCCTGTTAAAAGCATCTACCATAGCTGCACCTGGATCTGGCAACCAACTGCAATACTTGTTTATTTGAAATATCAACCTGCATGCAAATAGACCAACCTCCAAAGGACCCCAAATCAGAACTATTCTGTCGAAACATTCTTGGTCCACTTTCCAATCGCTGTAATCTGTCAGATATCTGGAATTCCAATCTGCAATTGAATTCATATCCCCAGGTAAATAGTCTGCTTTCAAATTTATGCTGTGCTCAAAACAAAAAAAATCAGAAATCCTTCGCAATATCTGACAGATTCCAGGATCTGCTCCACCCAAAGTGAATTATGCATGACACCACCGACACTTTGTCCATTCTCATCAAGACTGCCTGCCCTTGTAACACTGATCTGGAATTCCAAACACTTTATATGTTGACTCCTCTCCAAACCTGACCATGTTCTGCCTGTCTCCTGCTAATCCAGCTGAGCTCCCCCACCTGTCATACGGGCATCTATTTCTAGTACAAAATCTAGTAAACAACCAAAAACTGCCTGGCCACTCCATGCCTCGAGATTGCTCCACACAGCATAACTCCTCCTTTACCTCCTGGTTCAGTTCAACCTTGTCGCCATACCATACACCTTACCTCAATGCCTCTGCTTTCACCCTCTGCAAAGCTCCATAGTGCAAGGGTCCTGGAAATATTGCCTGGATTAATGATGAAAACAATCCTACCATCCTTGCCAAATCTCTCAGTGTTAAGCTCTGCTTCCTCAACACAAGCATAACCTCCTTGTTAATCATCTTTGTTTTCTTCTCCGACAATAACAACAATCATATCTATTTGGAATCCTAAGAACTCCAACCTCTGAGGTGGAGTTATAATGGACTTCTGCTGGTTTATCAGAAATCCCAAGTTCTCCAAGAGATTCTTCTCTACCTTCAATTGAACTACCAAGCCCTCCATATCCTGCAACATTATCAGTATGTCGTCTGAATAAACCATCAAACAAATCCCTCTCTCTCTCAAATGAGCTACCACAGCCATTATCACCTCTGTAAAGCACCATGGCACCAAAGACAGACCAAACAGAACCCTGAAAACGAAGTATAACTGACTACTCCACCTGAATTGTAAGAATCTTTGGATTTTTCCTCCATCAGAACTGTAAAATTAGTATACCTCAGATTTACCTTCACTAAGCAATCTCTTTCCAATATCGTATCTCTGAAAAGATGTATTCCCTTGATCTCGAAATGCCAATAGACCAAAAATTGATTCAGAAACCCTACGTATATTACTGGTGTCCATCCCGTGTATTTTTTCTCTACTAACGATAATGTGCTCACAATACCTTTCACATGTTCCTCTACTGGTCGTATTGCACCCTTCTGTAACATTGCCTCTATTTCTCCATCAACCACTAGCTTTTGTTCTTGTGTCAAGCTCAATCCTCTCGGCTCTTTTACCTTTTCCGGAATTTCCACAAACTCTATCTTGAGCTCTTGGATAGTTTTTTAAACCAAGGAATCTCCTGCTTCCATATGTCTACAAACAACCTAAAATGTCCCCCTACTTTTAACCAATAGACATTTCTGTACTCACCACAGAGCCCCGAAGATGCTTGACCTCTTCCATGGTTTCTGGTTCTCTATGACCTTTCTTTTTGCTTTTTGTGGGAAGAAACCTGTCGAGCCATTCAACACCTCTGTAGTTGCAATTATATTGGGACCTTTGAAGTCTACAACCAGCATAAGGTCCTCGTCTGCTGGCCCTCCCAAAATCAGGACCACTTTTCTCATGTTTGTTTGTGCCGAATTCAACACTGTAAAAGTAGCTATGTACTCTCCTAACCTGATTTCTACACCCTCACCAAAGAGCAACCCTTTAGCCTCCTCACTTGCTTCCTTATTTTCCATATCACTAATTTAGGAATATTTTCATTAGTATGGGCTTTCTGCACTTCGCCATTAGCCCAGCATTTGCATTACCGAACTATTGTTCTGTGGCTCAATCCTCTCAATATTTCAACATCAACAGGCTCACCTGCCTCCTCTGCTACATCCATTATCTTTGCTAAAGGGCCTAGAACACCTACTAGCCTATCTTGACATTGTTTCAAAGATCACTTTATGAAGATCTCTTCCCAACTTAATTAAAAAAATGTAAACATATCTGGATCTAAATTAGGAGTAATACACACCTTACACTTAATCACTGCCCTAGATCATTCCTTCTCCACAGGTTTAATTACCCATTCTTTAATGAACTTGCCAACATGCTCTAAGGGCTACCAGTCAGCACTTCTAGGATGGCAACTATCACAGGGACAAAACATTTGGGTTTTTAATTACCACCTTTGAAGATGAACCCAAATCACCTTTTAAATCATCATTGAAATTGTCATCCTGTTACAAATCAAAAATGTATTCATCATACATCTTATCCATCCCTTGCATGATGTCTCCATCAACATAAATAAATGTGTCATATGACTTATCTTGCATGCCTCTAGAGACACCTTTGCTTAGAATGCCACAGACAGCAACCTTTGTAATGGAGTTCAATCCATCTTTCTTTGTTTTGCTCATTGGTCTTTTCTTCATATGTTTAATTTCCGACGCCTTTCCCCTGTTTCTGTCTCTTACCTACCTCCTCATCAGTTAATGACCAGTACTACTCTGCAGAACCTAGATTCTTTATTTTCTTTACCATGCCTGTGTCCACTACGTCTTTAACAGAAGCTCTAACCTGTTTCTACATTAACTTCGAAATACTATTCTCACTCATCCTGCTTTCTGATAAATCCTGCCCAATACTACTATGCCGATGCCCTTTTCCACTAAAAGCTTGTTTTCTCCTTCTGATCACCACACTCCACTCAGCTGGTGAGGGTTGCTAGTCAACAAGTCAGGCTGTGCTGTTCTGCTAATGTGATTTCCGTTTACTGCTAATATTTCCCCCCCAATTCAAAATGTCCACTTAAAACACGCAAAACTCGTGTGCCTATGACTTCTTAATCTAATGTAAGGAGCTCCCGTCTACGTTCTGGAGCTCGAGGCCTGTGACACGTGCACTCCAATAATCACGATGAGTGTTGGGCAAATGCTTATGCACAACACCTCAATAACCCAGCCAGTAACCGCGTGCCACCTCACATACAATTCTCTATCCAAGCGTACAGTTACAGAGACAATTACACATGCACGCGGCTTCAACGCGGCCTTTCTCTAACATCAAAGACAAATACGGCTGATTAGCGGCTCCCTACTTCTGCCGTATAAATGCGTCCCGCATTCAAAATATTTTGGGATCTGCAATCGATATAACCAATTTGCTGATCAATGTTTGAGCCTCCCTACAGACGTTAAATTGCTTAAACATTCCTCAAATATAATGTACTATGTCTGGTCCAATTAAATCCTACAGATTCTATCAAAAGATCACACACCCTTAAACACACACCACTCGTGCTGCTTCAATAGATAATTGTCTAAAGTTTCTAAATTAAATCAGGCTACTAACATTCTATTCATTCAATAATAACTCAAGCCAGTAATAAAAGTAGTCATCCGAACAGGAGCAGCCTTTAAAAGAGGAGGAACATTCTATCTGAGTGTTATTTATGGATTGTTAATATTTCAGTTCTGGATTGTATTATTGTTGTGGATACAAGTTATTTAAAGGTGCTGCAATAGTGGCAATTAAAAGGTGTTTGCATAATGATAGCCTCAAGTCTTGTAATTAAATTAGTACTGTGGATGCCATAGATGAAGAAATGTTTCTAAAAATGTTAATTACTGTGGATACCAGAACAGGCACATTAAAGGTCGTTTAGGTACAGTCCATATTGGGGGAATCAAACTGCATCTAATGGCAAATTCAGGGTCACCTGTAACTATTTTATCAGATCATACCTTAAAATCTGTAATAAATGAACATTTGATAAAATCTGATATTAACCCTAAAGCTTTTGGAGACTTTAACATAATTATGCTTTTTTATTTCAATGATGTTCTTGAATTTAGAGGTCGTTCAATAAACACAAAAATATATGTAGCTAGAAAAGGCACAAACACATTCTTTACCTTTTACCACTTGACTGAACTCGGCAGCCAAACCGAAGGCACTAGCATCCACAGCCACAACATTTTTCCATATGAATCATAAGGCCTAAGAGAAGGTGCATGTAGTGAACCTCCTTAACACCGGCAACATTTAATAATTAAATCATTTTTATCTCACACAATCCAGTCATCGGTGCCATTTTTGTATTAATGAATTGATGAATGTGGAAAACAGGCAGGTAAGAGGTGTGGCGCAGCGGCCAGAATGCCTGACTCCGGACCACGGGGTTCACGGTTCAATCCCTGGAGCCGGTGGCAGGTTAGCCCAGCACCATGTGACTCTGGGCAATAGCTCGCTTAATCTTCCCGAGGGCCCCCAGCACCGGGTCACCACTCCGGAGGTAGCTGTGCGCTTTACAAATGCTGGTATTTCATTTTCAGGTAGCGTGTAATCCACTTGTTGTTAATATAAAAATGTAAAAGTACTTGCCCTTTACTGAGAGATCAATGCTTCTCACAATTCGCGCCTTTTTCAGACAAGTGTAATGATGATGTTCCAAGAAAGACTTAGGGACCTATTAGGATGTCGGGTGGACATTAGTCCGCCCGCCACCCTAGCGGTGCTGGGACCGGCCGCCAGTGGTGCGGCAGTCCCGCACCGGCAATTAGGATGCCACCGCCACCGTGGCGGTGGCATCCTATTCCCAGCATTGTGGCTGGCGGTGCTGACAGCAACGCCTGCCACAAGGCTGGGAATGCACATTGTGCATTGTCATGCACAAGGTGACTGCCACCTTGTCTGTGACAATGTAGGGGGGTACCATAGTTACCCCCCATGTGCACTCCCTACCCCCCAATACCCTGGGGGCCCGCAACAGGCCCCCGTAAGCAGAATCCGCATGGCTTTCCATGGCGGGGTCTCCGCCATGGAAAGCCCTGCACCGCTGCCCATGCTAATATGGATGGCGGTGTCTAGCATACACCGCTAACATATCCAGCCCCTTTTCCGTCCGGTCGACTGGTCGACCGGCGGAAATCTGGCAGACCATCCGGGGTCCCCCCAATGCCATACTAATATGGCGGGGGGAAATGGGTGGCGGGCGGGCTATGATGTAGGGCGGATCGCCACCGCCATGCGGGCAGTGGCGATCCGCTCTACATCATAATAGACCCCTTAGTGTGAATCACTCGTTGTTAAAGAAAACTTAGCAGTTCAAATGTTCATTGAGAATATCAAAATGTTCTCCAACTTGTCGTCAATAGTGTAGTATGGAAAGGGACCACGAATTTCAGCTTTAGGTAAACACAGTGCATTTTATTTGAAGTAAAAGCTAACAACATAAACAAGGAAGCAACCATGTATTTCTTTAAGCTCCACCCTACGAAAGACCCCCAAAATTCTCCTCCCTGTAATTTTATCATCTAATTACATTCTAAATTCTATTACATATCAAATGTTAGAGTCTATTGTTTAACATGTTTTTATTTGTAATTGGTACAGAATCATAGCTTAAGGAGAAAATACATACATCACTATGTATCAATGACTACATCCTGTTTTACATATCAAATAAGCGGATGACGGCAGTACATATCCGATTGCATGTTTATTAATACAAAGCACAACTTGATAACTAATAAAATAATATATGACTAAAATAGCGGCAGCAGTCTGTTAACATGGCATATCTTCAGGGGGTGAGGTCGCGCATCCCCCTTTCCTCCAGTAGAGTGGGGTGGGAGAAGGAAGCAAGAACTCCAGAAAAAGGGGACAAATGAAAATACTGGGGCTGGCCAGAGGACGCAAGGAGCAGGACCCAAGTGCTCTCTCCTGTACACAATACCTCCATCTCACCAGACCTCCAACTTTAGAGACACTCAAATATTCTCAGTCACAGTCACTAAAGTACCAGTCCGGTCAATTTCTAGGGAGGTACCTATCCCCCCACCTGGTTGGTGCCAGTGGAGCCTTCCTCTGTCCAGTTCAAATTCGACAAGTCCTCCAGCATGGAGCCCCACAGTTCTAAGTTACTGTCGGCATTCACGTCTGTGCGCACGTACCCTGCTGTCTCTCTTTTGCAGTGTCCCATTGGATGATGTAGACATCCACTTATCTGCCGTCGGGGCACTGTTCTGCAGTCAATGAATAACCACCCGTCATATTGCCAGATCAGCCCCAGGAGCATGAATCAGCGGCACATTTTGGTCCCCCGCCTGGTGTTAAAGAGCAACCCCAGTAAGTAGTGGTTGACCGATATCTCCATGTGCACCTATACTGTCGCTCGTAGTGTCAAAACTATCGTTCCCTAAATCCATGTAGATTATTGCAATTCCATGTCATATGTGGAACTGATGCTGGGGCAGTCCCACAACTAGGACACGCCTCCGACCGTGTTAGGTTAATTCAGTGTAATCGCTGTGGAGTCATATAGGTGTGATGCAAGTAATAAAACTGCCTGAACTTGAACCACACATTGCTAACTACTTCTTGAACCTTTGCATATGCTATTTTCCAGGCCCCTTCTGATAGTGACTCTGGTATGATCTTGGACCAACTGTTTCGAGTCTCAGTCAAATCAACATGGCAATCCCCCATAAAGGCCTTGTAGATGTTGGAGATCAGACCTCAAGTTGACCTGGAGTCCAATAGCGCCAGCAATGTCTGTGACTCCTATGGTTCTGCTGGAAATTTGAATAAAAAATCGTATAATACAACACATTTTGGCATATGGCAAAAATGGGCCCAGCTAAAGGTTTCAAATCTTCTATTCTATTCTTTGTGTTAATGTACAATAACCATTACCATTAGAAATTACTCACAGCTATAGGTTTGACAAGGGTGTCTACCAGGATTACCAGGTTATCCACCAGGACTTTATTTATGATACAAAATATGTTCCTTGGTCTTATAGTGTGACAGCGGATTTTCTCAGCAGGATGTCAACTCCTATGGTGGAACTGGATGAGGATGGTTGGAGTGCACATATCATAATGTGTAATTACCATTCAGGATTACATCAGGCCTATTAATATGCATATCAAAAGGATGACATGTTAAAAATGGTTAAGTGTTGTGTGAATGATAGGTTGATTAAGAATTATAGACTGGATTTCAGTTTTAGAGGATTTTGGGAAACTAGGAAAGAACCAAGTGGAGCTGACCAGTTTTACTAACCTTTTTAAATCTCCTCCACCTTTTCTCTTATTTATGGAAGAGAGGAGGGACAAGGTAGGGGAAAATAATGAAATAGTAACTGTTCTGGTTTCAGTTATGGAATGGTGAAAATCATCACAGCAGTGGTTTCATGTGCACTGTTGTGACTTTAACTATTCAACAAGCTACAGTTTCAAGCGCAATGTGAATATCTTTTATTTTAATGCTATGGGCAAATCAACTAAACATCCACCAGGTTACAAAACATTCCATATAAAACATTGTGCAAGACAAAACAAAATCTAGATTCAGGTGCAAACTGAAGTGTCGTTATCAGTACTTGTCCAGGTTTTACTTTTGTTATTATCTGGCCGACACAGGCCCAGTAGTTTGAGCTGTCAGCTGTTTTTGCTTGTCCTGACTTCTGAAAGTTACATAATTCATGATAGACCTGGCATTCTTGGTGTGGTTTCCACTGGCTTTTTGCTTCTGCCTCCTGCCTTTTTTTGACTCAATGCTGAACTTTGTGTTGCTGGTTTTTATCTCTGGGCACTTTAATGCTGCTGATCAGTGCTGCAGTGCAAGTGCTCTCTGTGTAATTTGTGATTATGATTAGTTATCTATGATTGACATATTTGATTTACTGGTAAGCACCTAGTAAAGTGCACTGTGTGTGCCTAGGGCCTGTAATTCAAATTCTACTCATGGGCCTGTAGCACTGATTGTGCCACCCACATGAGTAGCCCCGCAAAGATGTCTCAGGCTTGCCAGTGCAGTATCTGTGAGTGCAGTTTTAAACTGCCATGTCGACCCTGTAAGTGCATCCACTTGCTAGGCTCAAACCTTCCCTCTTTCTACATATCAGACACCTCTAAGGTAGGCCCAAGGTAGCCCATGGGCAGGGTGCAGTGTATGTGAAAGGTAGGACATGTGCTGTTTGGTTTTACATGTCCTAATAGTGAAATACTGGCAATTTAGTTTTTCACTATTGCAAGGACTGTCTCTCCCGTAGGTTTTCATTTGAGCTGGCTTGTAACACCTTACAAGTGTAACTTTCAGTTGGGAAGAGATAGAGATTTGGAGTTTGGGTTCCCTGAACTCAGAATGTATAAGAATATCTTTCTGTGAAGGTGATTTTTAAACTGTGCATTTGAAAATGCCACTTTTAGAAAGTGGGCATTTTCTTGCTTACCATCCTGTGTCTCTCCCTGCCTGTGGAATCCACATCTGGTTTAGACTGACAGTTGGGCTGTTTGTGCATTCACTCTAGACAATAACACAAATGTAGCTGAGGTTTGCCTTGCATATCCTGTTTGCCCATCATACGGCTGATCGGTCTTCCTGAGTTAGAGTGGTGGAAGGAATTGTCACTGACACCTGAATAGGACTGCGTCTGACCTCACCCAAATCTGTCTCCATCCCCCTGTAGGGTTTCTGGAACCAGGCCAGGGAAAGGCAGGGTCTTGTGCACTACAAAGACTTTCCTTGGATGTATGCCTACTTCAAAGGCAGAAACTGGTATAAGTACTGGAGCTGTGACTCCATAGTTTTAGAACACTTCTGGACTAAGAGGAGATTCTGCCAAGAAGAAGAACTGAGAAGCTGTAGGAGGCGAACTGCTACTCTGCTGGTTGCTGTGCTGTGCTGGCCTACTGCTTGCTGCTTCTGTCTTGGAGAGTGAAAGAACTGGACTTTGTTTTCATCATCCTGCTTCCCAAGATTCTCCAAGGGCTTGTGTGTGCTTGATTCCTGGTAAGAAGTCTCTGAGTTATCAAAAACTTCACCTGCAGCCCCTGAACTCTTCTGCTGGTAAGAAGTGTCAATTCCAGTTCTGGGCCCTTGGAGGTAGCATCTGCTGCAAGAATGGAAGAAAATCCATGCACTGGTCTTCGGCGCCTCAGTTGTTTCTGCCGCAAGCCTGCCGTGGAGTTGAAAAACCAACCCATTGCTGCGGCGCAGCCAAAGAATTGCCCCAGTCCGAATCCCAGGAGCCATGTCTTAAACATCCGAGGCACACACTCCAACTCTGACACAGGCCCTGCTGTGCGGATGAAAATTTGATGCATCACCTGTTCATGGCTGCAAAAATCAGCCTGTTTTGCTGCCCCTGCATCAATCTCAGCATGTGTGGATTTTCCATGCAACCCACCGATGCACCAAGTCTGCATTGACGCTGGGCTTCAGTAAGGAACTGAGGCCATGAATCTGGCAAAACAACTCATCACCTCCCCTCACAGTAAGAAACCAATGCATCACCTCCCTTCACTGTAAGAAACGGACGCATCACCTCCCCTGCCTAGCAGTAAGAAACTGACGCATCACCTCCCCTAAGAGCAGTGCACCGACGCATTACCCTCCCTTCGAGTAAGGTACTGAAGTGTCACCCTCCCTGAGAGTGTGCACTCTTTGCCTTTCTGGTGCCTCACTCCCCTGCACCTGTTTTCGTCTTTGAATTTGATGCATCGCAAGTACTTTGTGCTAAAAGTGATGCATCCATATTTTAAACCTTTAAAAAGTGATATCACTGCTTATGTATGTTGGATTTTTGTTGTTTTGGTCATGCTATATTTATATAAAGATTAGTTATTTTTCTAAACTGCTGTGGTGTCCATTTGAGGTGTCTTCACTGTGTTGCTGTGTGTTTATTTACAAATGCTTCATACATTGTCTCTGATATAAGCCTGACTTCTCTTGCCAAGCTACCATGGGGATGAGCAGGGGTTAGCGTAGCTGTGTAATCTCCTTACCCTGACTAAAAGGAAGGGTCCGTACTTGGACAAGGTGCAAGCCACTGCAAACCAGAGACCCCCATTTCTAAAATGAAAGTTACATAATTCAACACTCTTTAGCATTGTTGGGCTTATTGAATTGGCTGAAAATTAGTAATAAAATGTCATGCCCAATCCCCTAAAGTCCTTAGGATAGCACTGCATATCCTGAAAGGCAAACCCCCCATAGAACCTATAATTTTTGTTTCATCTATGTATGTAATCCAAAACTTGAGGTTGAGGCCCCAAGAAACAAGTAGGATTGGGGGTGAAGTTATCTTAAAGATTCCGCACCCAGCTGTTGCATGGTGATTGCTCCGAGAAATGTTGTGACTATGGGTAGAGGGAAGCAAAGCAAGGTAAAGTACATCTAACTGCAGGTTTTAAAGTCAATAGATTTAAGCATTGGGAAAGCACCCAGATCACTCTTGAGTACCAGAGTTACCACATTAGAGCTAGATTAATATAAGAAACAAAAACTGTCCTAAATTGAAGGTTTACTTACGTTTTTTACAGTCCAGTTTATATTTATACATGTCAGATGTCAAGGAAGCCTTCATTATAGTATTTTTTCCTACAACGCAGATGGGAATGAAGAACTATGATTAAGGGACTCTTACAGACGGACCTTCATCCCAAATAAAAAGTTAAAATAAACAGTAATGAAGTCAAGGGGCCCTTCAGTATAGAGCAGAATAAGAGAAATGGGAAAGAGGGAGGAACAGGAGAAAGGTACGAAACATGTGAGGAAGACTTAAACATAGAAGCAACTCAGAGGGGAAAGGAAGAGGTGGGAAGCAGGATGGATTGAGAGGGAGGTGTGGGCAGGAGAAGCAACACTCAGGGAAGAGAGAGTGATGTTTTGACTTTTCTTTTTGCCATAATGGCTGATCACAAAATACCACCAAAGTCTTGGGAGACCGGGGTGGCCATTTGGGGGTCAGAATTCCTGATAGATATATCAAAAAGAAAAATGGTAGAGTGGCCATGACAGGGTCAGGTTCTGTCTTGAGCACTGACAGTCTGCTGCACTGCAAAATAATAAAAAAAAACTAAATGAATCTGATGGAGAACGAAAGTGAGGAATACAGTGCCTGATTTAGAGTTTTGCAGATGGGTACTCCATCACAAACCTGATGGATATCCCCTCCTCTGTATTTCAAGTGCCATAGAATATTATGGACTTGTAATAAGGCAGACGGGATATCCGTCACATGTGTGATAGAGTAAACTGTCCGTCAAACTCTAAATCAGGTCTAAGGAATTCAGTGTGACAAATAGTGTGATGTACCAACAGTACATCTCACTGTAAAATAGCCCCTCATAGTTTGCTATGGACACACTCACTTTTTTGGCAGAAGGGTACACCTAAACATTCAAAAGCCTTAGGGTGAGAGAGCACTACTCCCCGAGGCTATGCACAAAGCCTTAAGCCAAAAGCTGAAAGGAGCAGGATGAAAAAAGCCAATGTTTGAAGGAGGCACACCCAAAGTCCACTGCAATTTTTTTTAATAAAACAATAGGTCTGTTTAATAGCTGCTCTGTCAGAGCCCAGACCTAAAAAGAAATCTCAGGCAAACCTAATTCTGCTTGTGATTCATTATATCTTGCTGGGAATTGCCCCTGTCTGTGAATATTACAACGGAAAAGAAGGAAGTAAAATAGTAGGTAAGGATTATGCACAGTCTGAAGCTGTGATTTACCAATGTGCGTAGAGTTCTTAAAGCTATGATCTATATTTACATCCAAGACAGTTTTGAAGTTCGAGTTACCTGTGGGCCTACATTTGCTGTGTGCCTGACCAATGTATTACCTGAAGCCTCTTTTGAGGCTCGTGATAATATGGCTGGTTGATTTCTTAGTGTTAAGCCACCTCTAGGGTGGGTGACCTTTTCCATGGTCTGTGTTAAGTACAAGTCCTGAGTTCCTGTGACTTTCATCTGTGTTTTCAATCGACACTTCTTGAGTTTCTCGTTTGGTACATGACTCCTCTTTATGTGATCTGCTATTGGACATTAAACTTTTCTAAGTAACTGCTTTATCTTTGGGTCTTGGTTTCTAAGACTATGACTTGTGTTTCTTTCTCTCTTTAGGAGTGTTCACACCTGGAGAGTGGTGGCGGGGGCCAATCAGCTCTCTGAGCTTGGACCGGAGACTCAAGTTCGCAAGTTTAAAAAGCTCTACATGCACGAGCAGTATGACCCTGAGACGGAGAAGAATGACGTTGCCCTCATTGAGATGGATAAACCCATTACTTTCAATGATTACACACAGCCTGCCTGCTTTCCGGACAGCAACATGGATGTCCCCAGGATGTTACCATGCCATGTCAGTGGCTGGGGAGTCATGGAGGAAGGATGTGAGCACTCTGCTTGTACTACATGCACAGTAGACCACACAATCATAGACATTGGTCTCTCAGCCAGGCCACTGGGCACCAGACACCCAGTGCATTGAGTTGGTGGTTTGTAGTCTTCTTTTAGCTCACAATTCAGAGTGGACAAAGAAGTCAATCATGGCATGTCTAATAGTGCCATAGAGGAGTCAGAGATCTCAGGATTGGCAACTATGTGTCCTGTTTTAATGCAGTGAGCAATGTAAATGTTTCCTAACCATGCAAACCATGCAATTCAAAAGCGTGACTCCTAGCAAATGTACACACATATTCTAACCAATCAAAATTCAGGTAGCAAGTTAGAAACTCTAGTCCCTTTTTGACTTGCAAGCAATATAAACCCAAATGCAAGGCAAAATATTGTTCAGAATTCTGCTTATAGTTATAAAGAATCTGAGCTATGGGATTGTGAGTGCAACATTTTTTAATCTCTTGCAATGGTTCGAGAAAGTTGATATTTAATCGGGAAGATTGTATTGAAAGGCTAGACATGCTTCATGATCACAATGGGTTGCTCAGAGTGACCCTCAACATACGTGGCCCAGATTTGGCCCTGATAAGTCTGCTCCCCCACCCCATCCTAAGTTACCAATACCAGTATTACCTGTAACTCTGAGAGGGTGGAGGTAATGGGATTAAAGGTGGGGCACTGAGGTTTCCTGAGAAATGAAAAACAACCGGAGAATCAGTAAATGTGGGTTCGGTCTTCCTGGTAATTATTAATATTTCACTGGAGTTTCACACAGAGATGTCTCAGGGTGAGGCTAAATACATCCGCAGTATCCTCATGGATTTCATAATCTCAATGGTGCCGATATCAGTTGTTACCAACTCCATCAAAATGAAGAGGCCACTTATAATGAGGGCCATTGGGTTCACGTCAAGAAGAACCTTTTATAATTATGGCCATGAAGTCTGTCACCTCATGATGCTACCATTTCTCATGGACAAGGTAGAGCTTTTACACATTAGGCTCTAGTACCCCAGATGTTCGTAGTACCCAAAATACATATTTTGATTTAACAAAGCTCTGCATTATGAACTGGTCTTTTGCTTTAGAGAGCCATAATCACATGCACCAGAACATATGTAGTTGAACAGTACAGCCTCTGGTGACACTTGATGGCAATTTATAACTTTGAAGCTTTGTCTAATTTGTCTAACTTGAGGGGCTGAGTTAAAATATGTTGCCTGTTTAGTTCATGCAGAATGTGTTGTAGCTGGTCACTAAGTAAAATATTTTTAAAACAGTATTCTTTGAAATGTCCATCAAAGTGCCCAGAGGGTGGCGGCTACCCCCTAAAACTAACTGCTATAAACAACAATTTATTATTATTACAAATGTACAAACTTGGTAACTTTCCCCTCACTCAGAAATGATAAAGTAGTGTGAATGTGAAAATCAAACACATAATAAACAGATCCATATTTTGTCCAGATTAAGCTCTGTGTCAAATGGTCAAAAATCTGTTTACCCCCATATCCCATTCTGGTGCTGATTCCGATCCGGGTCGGAAAGCACTTCGACCGAGCCGGATCCGGTGTGTTTTCCGACCGAGCCGGAGTCCTGCAGTCCGACCGAGCAAGTACGATGCGGCCGTATGCTGCTGGACTCGGTTCGGTCGGACTCCTATAGAAGTCAATGGGAGCCGGTCGTACGACGCGTACATGGGCTCCCATTGACTGAATGGGTACGTCGCGGATAAGTGCGCCCCCTACAGTGGGTACGCGTCGGTGGCATCCGCACCGTACATGCCTGTGTTGGGGAGACCCATGGGTCTCCCCGTGTGTCCGTGTCGTAGGGCTGCGGGTGACATGGGGTCCGACGCGGACCCCCAAAGGCAACCACCCGGATGATTTGCAAGCCGGACACTCCAGCTCGCACAGGCTGTCTGACACGTGCATCGTACTGGCTCGTCGTGAATCGGATCCATTGCACGCCACGGTTAGCTTACAACCGAGAAGTACGGAGCGGTTCGGACCCGGAAACGACTCGGTCGGTTTAATTTCATGTAGCTCGCATCGTACTTGCTCGCTCGTAGAGCTGTACTAGTCGGCCGGAAAACACGTGTACGGCTCGTAGTTTTTCCGGCCGGATTGCGTTCGGTGCCCTTCCGACCCGGATCAGAATCGGCCCCTCTATGTTTTATATCCGGGGAAAATGACCAGTTAGTATTTTACATATAAGTTCTGTCTGCTGTTGTAAGGCCACTTCAAATGTCATAAACCTGGTTCACAAACAAAATATTTAGAAACGTCGAGGGGAATGAGTGTAGATTTCTCATTAAGTTTCCATGCCACCCTAAAATTACCCAGTGATAAACCAGTGAGTTAGTTTGGACTACCTCTCTAAAGGATGTAGTGAATGTAATCATAAGAGAGTAAATGGTATTTGTCTAACTCTCAACTTTTTATCCACAGCTTACCACAAAGCAGTTTACTAAACAGACTAAAGGGGTCATATATTATTTGGCAGATGGCCAGATGAGACCCTAACTTCTGCATACCTGGCAGACCACTGCCCGGCATATTTAGAGATCCCCACCTACTTGTCAAGGATCTTTGTACCTTTAGTGCATTTTCCGGTGTGAAGGATGCACTGAAAGGACAAATTAATGCCTAGTGGGCACCATGCTTGTTTGGTCTGCTCTGCATTTTTTTTTTCATGCCAAGATCACTAAAAGTCTTCCTGCTCTAAATTGGGAAGAGTGACTACCACTGGGAAAAGGCAGTCTACTGGTGCCTGGTCCACTAGGGAAACAGTATTTGACAGCGCAGCCAGCTGAGTCCTGCTGTTGGAAATACAACAGTTTCTCTTTCTCTAAATAATGCAAGACAAATGCAGATTTGTCCAGCGGTGGCTCTGCCATTTTACAGTTGATGTCTCTACCAAACTTTAATTGAGGCCCTAAGGGATGATCTAGGGTTTGGTAATAGTGGGAAATGCTACAATTTGTGGAGGTAGTGGTAAAACCTCCACTGGAGGATTCAACACCAGTTGAGAATACTCTGTAAGTATTACTTCTGCCATATTAGCTCTATGGCAAATGCAATTCTGCCAGTGGATTTTATGGCAAGACCAGATACTAACATTATTGCAGTCTCCTTTAATGCCACTACAAACAGCAGCCCTTTAAGAACGCAAGAACATGGAACACAACACAGTTCCAACACGATAAAACAGTAGAACCCCCAATCCTCATTCTTCTTTTTTGCTGCTGCATTCAGATAAGTACTTGTTTGGCAGCTATGAGTCCCAAATGTGTGTTGTGTGTGTTATATTTATTTCATACATGTAGGCGATGAGCGTGGATTTGAGATCGTAATTCCAAAGTCGTATTTTTTTGGTTGGTTAAGTTTGGCATTTCTAGAAGAATGTACGTTGTATGCGTTTATCATTTATAGGCTGTTTTCTGTTTATAATTCAGGCATGGTACAACGTTCAGCATGAGGTACAGTCATAAGAAAGATTTTATTTATTTAAATATATCTTAACCCGTACGGGTTTTGAATCAGCTTGTCGGTTGGCACTTCATTCTGCTTTGTGCGATGCTTGGATGGTCACGTTGCAGCTCACAAGGGCGGCCATCATTAAGTGAGCTTGGTGCACATGGTGAGCCGCGTTCATCTCTTGAACAGGGTTGCTTGAGTTTCACTGGCAATTGGTTTGTGGCAGACAATGTTGTCTTGATCCGCAAGAGGATCTCTGGTCACATGCGTAGGGGCTTCGCTCTGCCTACGACATCAGTCCAGTTTGAGTGTGGTTGGATTTAACATATCCAGAACAATCGAGGAAGGACTACTCTTTTTTTGTTACACAACGTAGCAGGCATTTTAAAGGATTGGGAAGTATTGCGCATTTCCGATGTGATTGATTAGTTGACAGGTTGGGCTTTGGAGGATCGTTTCAATGGTTTACATTTGTGAACAGCTAACAGGATTGAGTTATCAGAGCAGTTGGGTCAGGTTGAGAACTAGAGAGCTTGCATTTGTTTGGACATTTCAAAGTATTTACTGGTTTAAAGATGAGTGAGCCAAGTACTTTGGGTAGCATGGAGAGTACTTTGGAGGAGAGAATGATGGGAGTGTTGACTAAGTTTCTTATGGATTTAGATAATAAAATGGAGAAAACGTTCAATGATGTAATACAGAGCAAAGGGCTTGTCGTTCAGGATGAGAGATTTTATGCAGCTGGGGAAGGGCCGGCAGATAACAAAAGTGGCAAAGTTAGCAGTAAGAGCATGCATCTGGTTGAGGTGTGGACTCAGGTGAAGAAAAATAGAGCGGCAATCGCAGACAAAAGGATTTGTGGATGCACAAATCATGACGGTGTCGAGGGCACACAAGGGGACCATGTGAGGGGTCCAGAGACCTCAGTAATAAGGCCTACTGAGGTTCGTAAACATTCCACAGTGTGATGAGTTCTCTGGCAGTGCAGAGGTGGAATAAGTTGCTCCTCTGATTTCGACTTTGAGGAAGTACAGAGGAAGTGTTTTGAAATCTGCGGCTGAGATGGCAGAGAAAGGAATGGATCTTCAGGTGTTTACACATCCTCTGGGTGAATGCATGTTTGACTCAATGCTATTAAATCATCCTTTATCTTCAGAATGGTCACCGGCGGCTCACATGGCAGAGTTTGTGGAGACTCGGTTAAAGAGACAGATACCCAAGGATGTTAGGCTTAATTTGAGGTCTGAGTGCCCGAAACCTACTCTGGCCACTAAGAATATGGCGACTCCTGGGCTTGCTGCGAAGATTATAGCCTTCATACGCAAATAGGGTCCGGACCCCAGAAGGGGACTTGATAAGGGTCTCAAAATGTGCCAGGATTGTTTGTTGGACCTGACTGGCCTGATCATGAAGATATTTGATATGGCTGAGGAGGCTTAATTTGCAAACAAAGCTCTGAATTTGGAAGAGCTAAGACAATAATGTTAGGGAATGCAAACACTGTGTTATATGATGAGTGCAGAAAGAATAGTTTACTTAAAATTGACCCCAAATTGGTGGAACTAGCAAATAACAAGGCAGGTCAGACAGCAAATGGGTTGCTATTCGGGGAAGATTTCATTAAAGAGATGTCCAAATATGTGGGGACATTCAGTTGATTGCAGAGATCCCCAGGGGAGATTAAAAAAGTTTTTGACAAACTTGTTTTTGGAGTGGCCGGGAGAACAAGAGGTCGGGTCCCCGGCAGAGGACTGGGTATTAAAAGGGCTTCTATTAGACCCAGCTCTTACTAGACCTCATTTCAGTCAGGTGGTTTCTATCCCCAATGACAATGAGGTAGGGGCAGAGGAGGATGTGGAGATTGACGTTCCAGAGGTTCAGGTAAGGCAATATCCTGCTGTTACCCCTCTAAAGATGGGCAGCAGACTTGCTCAATTTTATGGAAATTGAATTTGGGTAATAAGGCATCCATGGGTTTTGCAAACTGGTCTAGGTTATCACATAGATTTTTTTTAAAAAACCTGCTCAGAGTCACTTTACAGGGATGATAAGGTTCAATGTAGATCTTTTGGCCTTGGTAAGCATGGAAGTTGAGGAATTGTAAGAGAAAGAAGCTAGGATTTGTGGTGAACAGACAGTAGTCAGACTAAGGAAAGAGATCCCAAAGGTATTGGTTTTCGAGAGGATTTCTTTAGGGATGTGAGCAAGGCTTATAGATATGCTATCCTAAACAATGCAAGCTATTTTCTCTGGACGTTTGAACTATTGAGCCCACCAGAAATTAAAAGCCAAGCGTTTAAGAAGTGGTCTGAACTATTCAGAGGAGATTGTACACACAGAGGGAAAAGAGGAACTGGATTGGTGGTTAAGGAATATGGAGGCATAGAATGGAAGAGCTATTTTTGGGGAGTGCCTCGCGATAGTTATAGAATAAGATGCAAGTCTAAAAGATTGGGGATACGCTGTGGTTCGGTCACAACAGGTGGAGTTTGGTCAGAAGAGGAGAGCAGGCTTCATATAAATTGTCTTGATTTGTTGGCAGGGTCCTTCTCGATAAAGAGTTTCACAAAGAACTATGCAATATGCTCGGTCTTGTTGAAAATGGACAATGACTCTGCGATAAGGTATGTGAATCAGTTGGGGGACCCGTGGTCAAAGGATCTTGCAGACCTGGCAAACGGTTTCTGGGATTATTGCCTTCATCAGAAGATTGTAGTACAAGTGGAGGATATTCCAGGGTTGAGCAATGTGGAGGTAGACTGGTGTTCAAGACATTACAGGGATTCCAGTAATTGGATTCTGGTCAGGCAGCTGTTTCCGAGGTTAATGTTACTCAGAGGGCCATGCCAGGAAGTTTTATTTGCGAACAGGTTGAATGCTCAGCTACCGAAATGTATCAGTTAGCGTCCTGATCCCGCGTCAGCGTTGTTGGATGCATTTCATCCGATTTGGCGGGGTCTTAGTCTTTATGCTTTTCCTCCTTTTTCAATGATTATTTGGGTGACAGGTTTGTTAGGCAAACAGAAAGAGACTTTAGTGTTAGGGACACCTCTATGGAGGTCACAGTTGTCTGTAGAGCTACCGATTTTGCTTCCAGTGTTTTCAGGACATTCTTTTGAGTCCATTGGGAGAGAGACACCAGTTCGTGACTACAGGTCAGTTGAGTCTAGTGGCATAGAAAATTTCACATGTGAATGGGAGGTGCCTGGACTTTCAACGGAAGCTTTGAATCTTATTAAGGACTCAGGGCTCTGGGAACTAGAAAAATGAATATATTGACATGGCAGCAATGGGTTTGCTGGTGCATGGAGAGGGAATCTGATCCCATTTCAGTACACGTAGTAGAGATAGTGAAATATTTGACAGAATTCTTTGAAAAGGATTTGTCATACAGAATTAATGTGTATAGGTCGGCTATTGCAGCAGGGTATGTCTTGCATAATGGGTATACGATTGGTCAGGATGTGTTAGTAAGGAGATTGTTGAGAAGTATAAGGATTTCCAAACCCCCCGTGGCTAGGTACAATTTAGTTTGGGATGTGTCTAGGGTTTTACAATATTAAGAAGGTTCACTGGATTATGGCACTCTACGTTTGAAAGTGTTGTCGCAGAAGTTGACTGTTTTGTTGTGTTTGGTTTCTTTTAGAAGAGTTTCAGACGTAAGGGCTTTGGATATGACAAGTAGAATTTTTTAGCGAGAGGGAGTTTTTTTTATTTAAGCAAGAGGACTAAGACTAATTCTTATTCTATATTTTATCCATTTTTTAACAAGCCTGTGAATTTGTGTGTGGTGCGTGGGGTAAAGGAGTATGAGAAGAGGGCGGCTCTTTTAAGAGGTGGTTCTGAGAAGCAGCTGTTTATTTCATTTAAAAATCCATTTAAAGCAGTGTCTTCACCTACTCTTGCTCGTTGGGTGAAAAAGGGTGTGGAGGACTTCTGATGTGGATGTAAGCATGTTTAGGGCACATTATGTGAGAGGTGCATCTGTATCGAAAGCCTTTGTGCCTGGAGCGGCATTACAAGATATTTTATAGTGTGCGGATTGGTCGAATGATGCAGTTTTTCTGAAATTTCTTTTTACACCTGTGGAAACTGTGGCTACTTGTTTGTTTAGCTAGCTTTAAAATTGCAATAATGTTACCCTCAGGTCTTGCCATAAAATGTAGATTTTCACCAGCCCTGGTGGTCAGAAAATCTGGATTTTATTAAAAACACAGAGGCTAATATTATCCCTCCTGGGATCCCAGCCCAAATGTAATAGTGTTGTTTATGTTAGAGCTCAAGCATAGCAGTACAGAAGAGGAGGAGCTACAGAGGTTGCTGCTATTGTTGAAGAAGCACAATATTTGCCCTGGAGAATTTCATGAGTTTTCTGGAGTTGGAGTTTTTACTGTGGACTCACTGTTTTGTTTTTTGATGGAAAATGGACTGGTATTTTAGATAGTTAATGCAGAATGCAAAAAGAAGGATGAGTATTGGGGGTTCTGCTGTTTCATAGTGTTGGAACTGTGTTGTGTTCCATGTTCTTGTTTTCTTAAAGGGCTGCTGATTGTAGTGGCATTAAAGGAGACTGCAATAATATTAGCCTCCGTGCCTTTAATAAAATCCAGATTTTCTGACCACCAAGGCTATTGAAAATCTACATTTTCCACTGACTTAGAATTATCCAACAGGGGATTTATCACTTCTGTCATAAATCAATAGCGTTTTCCGTTACCACTCATCTGTAAATAAGGGTTCACTGATAGAATATCGATGTCCAAAATATCCCCATACACAAATATCGATGCAAAGATAACGATGTCAAAAATATCGACATCCTATATTTAAAATTGTAAGTACAAAAATACCGAAACAAAAATATCGACATCCTATATTTAAAATTGTAAGTACAAAAGTATCAAAACATAAAAATCGATGTAAAAAATATAGATGTACAAACTATTGATGTTTTTATTTAAATGAAAAATAATGCTAAATATATTAAATAATGGAATTAACTTAAAACAAAATATTTAGATTTAACAAATATAATAAAATAAATGTAATTTAAAAAATGTTTAAACATACATATGTAAAATGTAACATATATATATATATATATATATATATATATATTGATATATATATATATCCAAGTGCAGAAGCGCTCCTTCCGGGAAGCAAGGACCCATGGGAGGTGGCATGCAATGCTGGTGGAGAAACCAGCATATCGATCCCAGTATGAAAACAGTTATACACGCGCTCAGAAAACCAGCCAGGCAGGTTGCGATACCACAGTAGATTTATTGCTTCATAAATCCATATTGTGACGCATTTCGGCAGTCCTGCTGCCTTGATCACACCAAAGTAATTCCACCACACAGTGTAATTTTAAAGCAGATACATAAAAATTGAGATAGGACTATCGCCATGGGAATTCACAAGCACAAAGTATAGCGGCCATATTGGAGTGGTAAATTACGTATCGAACTGAAGACTGCATTTTGAAAGAGAGAGCAATCTTATCTGGGAATGAAAAACCGATTGCAACCGAAGGATAAGGGTAGGAATCCCACAGCGGACAGCAAGGTTATTCGGGTCCCTTCCTTTCCTCCTAAAGAGAAAAGAAAGAGAAAGATAGTTATCAGATAAAGGTGTAAATAGCTCAGGAAAAGTAACAATACAGGTAAGGTCCGGATAACACAGGAACAGCAAATAGTAGTATACATCATGGCACAAGTGATCAATTACTATGTAGATGTACTGTCATCTCCTCATCAAGTACTGGGTTCCTAAATCAATGATGTGCTTGGACTCTCGTTTGTGTAACTGGAGTAACCTGTTAACACCCCGGATGTTGGCATGTATTTGTTCAATAGCAAAATATTTGAGTTTAGAATTGCCAAAATAGTGATGTGTTTCAAAATGTCGGGCAATCGGATAGTGCTGATCTTTATTAGTAATTGCCCACATATGTTCCATAATCCTCTTTTTGGCCATGTGCTTCGTGCTACCTACATAATGTAAGTTACAAGGGCAGACCAGCACATACACCACAAAAGAGTAACTGCAGGTAATAAATTGATTTATAGGTACCGTGAATCCTCCATAGGAATTGTCATATTCTTTTACCATAGTGCTGTTTTTGCACTCTTTGAAGTGGCTGCATGGGTAAAAACCTTTGAGATTCATTTTATTGTATTGCGGTTGGTTGGTGACATCACTGCGCATTAGTGCACCCCTAAGATTACGACCTCTACGGTAGGTTATTCTTGGCCTAGTAGGGATAGATTTGCCTACCATGGGATCTTTGGACAGAATTTCCCAGTTTTTTGTAAGGATCTTTTGAACTTCCTTAGAGTCATTGTCGAATGTCAAAATGACTCTGGCCGTCCCAGTTTCTTCATCAACTGTTTGGGGAGTGTCATGTAGTAGTGTCTCTCTCTCCTTCAGTTTAACCTTATCAACAGCCTTTTGTAGTACCCACCCCGGATATCCTCTTTCTGAGAACCTCCTAAGCATGATGGATTGTTCAGCCAAAAACGACTCCTCAGAGCTGCAGTTACGCTTCGCTCTGAGGAGTTCCCCGTAGGGGATACTCCATTTTAAATTTTCTGGATGACTACTCATGGCGTACAGCAAACTGTTGCCAGCAGTGGATTTCCTGTAGAGTTCAGTGTGTATTTTGTTCTCTCTGATGATCACCTTAGTGTCTAGAAATTCTACAGAATTGTTGCTAATACTGCTGGTAAGGGTGAGATTTCTGTTGTTGCAGTTCAGTTTGTTAATAAAATCCATGACCTCTGCCTCTCCAAATCATGAACAGGTCATCGATGAAACGTAGCCATACGATGACCTGTTCTAAATCTTCGGTCAAATTGGGATCAGTAGTGATATCTTCCTCCTATGCCCCCAGAAAAAGATTGGCAAAACTGGGGGCAAAACAAGTCCCCATGGCAGTACCAAGGGTCTGTCTATAGATGTCGCCATTAAATAGAAAATAATTATTGGTGATATCACTGAGCATTTTGGTATGTTCTAAAACTGTATCGGTCGTTGGTTTAGGTATTTCTCACAGACTTTTATCCCTTACTCATGGTCAATTATAGTATATAGCAAATTGACGTCCATGGTTACCAGTAGAAATTCTGGTTGCCATTGGATAGTTTTGATTTTCGTGAGGAAGTCTTTTGTGTCTCTAATGTGTGAGGGTAAGGTTGAAACCTTGTCTATGAGAAAATGATCAACATATCTGGAGACATTCTCCAGTACACTGTCCCTAGAAGAAACTATAGGTCTCCCTGGGGGATTGAGGGCATTTTTGTGAAGATAAAGGACTGGTAATTTGGGGAAATCCCGTTTAAAAAAGCAGTATTCCTCCCAGATTAATAATCCCTGGTCCCTCCAATCTGTAAGTAATCTCCATATGTTTGTGATGCTGTTAGTCTATTCATCTCTGTTGCTTTTTGTATAAAATCAAGGGTCACTTAGTTGGCGCATTGCTTCTGTATCATACATGGTTTTACTCCAAATCACAACGTGTCCGCCCTTGTCGGCAGGTCTGATCACAATTGTGTCATCAGTAGCCAGGTCTTTTATAATATTTTTCTGTGCTATACTGAGATTATATGTTTTGGGTTCCCCCCTTCTGAACCACTTGCGTTGTCGGAATCTTAGTAATTGGCTTGTTACCATATCTTGAAACGTATCAATATTATCATGTGGCATGGCCGGGAGGAAAGTAGAGTGTGGTTTAAATTTGGAGTTTGCAGCTTTATCGCAAGTGATCTCAAGATCATCCAGAATTTCGCATACATTACTATAATTGCTCACACTACCACCCCCTAGATCATGCATGGTTGTTAAAATGTCAATATCATTAATATTGAGTTCTTCACCAGTGGCCACTCCTTGGATATTGCTGGCCATCGCTCTGTTGTCGGACTAGAGTAGATGCCACTACTGTAATTTAAGTTTACGACAGAATTTAAAAATGTCAATGCGTGTATTTACATAGTCAAGTGAAGTTGTTGGACAAAAGGACAATCCTAGATATAGAGTCCTCTTCTCCAGATCATTCAAGCGTCTATTGGTGAGGTTGATAATAGTCTGATTTACCTGTGTATCATCCATTACAGGGCTTCTTTTGAGCGACTTGATGAGGTTCCCATGTGCTCTTTGTTTCCACCTCTTCCATTTCCTTTGTTAGTCATGTTTTCTCCTCTTGCGTTGGCGCCCCTTCCTCTTCCTCTGCCTCTTCCCAGTTGGCCTGTGTTCTTGGCTTTGGGTTCCGGTGTTGTTCGTGTTGTTTGTCGTCCCCAGCTATTCACACCTGTATCTGATAACTATCTATCTCTTTCTTCTCTCTTTAGGAGGAAAGGAAGGGACCCGGATAAACTTGCTGCCGCTGTGGGATCCCTACCCTTATCCTTCGTTGCAATTGGTTTTTCATTCCCAGAAAAGATTGCTCTCTCTTACTTTCATCCGAGCAGAATGCATGCTTGCATTGTGAAAAGCAGGGGTGCAGTTCATCCCTGCACCCTGTGGCTGGCACCCCAAGGTGCCTGCCACCGGGTGCAGGGATCCACAGATGGGCACCATAGATGCCCCCAGGCTGCCATTCGGCAGCCTCGCACCCATGGGGCCCTACTGGGGGCCCCCACAGACAGTTTCTGACTGCCTTTTTTCTGGCACGAAAAGGCAGTGAAAAACTGCCATCGTACTCCCTCGGTCGTAAAGAGTACTGAGGGGTTTGGCTCGGTCGGAAAGGAATCCGGCCGACACGTTCCGATTCGGTCGGAAGGGCTCTGACCATCGTTCGGAGCCCTTCCGGCCGAAATCGGAATCGGCCCCTATATTTCTGCAAACGATATTAACAACTTTGATATTTACAAAAAAGATATTTCTTACCTGCAAGTCGATATTCTTACCACAATGGTCTTCCTGTCCATATTTCTGTATCACGATATTTAAAACTTGATATTTGTGTTTGGCGATATTTTAAACTCGATATTCTGTCTGTGCACCGTAAATAAGGTCCTATGTATGGGCCTGCAGTTACAGTAAGTTGTAAATCAACACTGGAATTATAACCCCTGAATTTGTCCTGATAAACGTCTTGAGGTTCCAGAAAACAATGTATCGGGGTTGTCAGTAATGCTCTATTTGCTGTGATGGATTCTACTGTAATGCCTGCTGGTAGTTAGCCCCAGCAAATGTACAATGGAATAACCTACTGGTCACTGGTGCCGGCATCAGCCTACTTCATGCTAGAAACATTCCCCAGACCAGCAAGGGAGTCAAGGGACTGTGTTACAATGTTTAGGTAGCAACTTCAGAAAAGATTTGTATTGGCAGTAGACTTCTAAATAGAATTGTCCTACATGAAGAGAACACTGTGTGAGAGATAAGCCATGCACACATAAGCCCTTATCAAGATTGAGTTTAGAATCAATCTTTTGGAGAAATATGAGTCTTCACACCACTTTATTTCATTGAAAAACGGAATTTGATTGAAGCCCGAAGGCCACATAGCCTCAAGACTCACACCTCATGCAATAATATCTCAGAGTGAGGATGAGGAACTTGAAGTAACAAGCTTGTTTGGAATCAAAAGAAATTGTGAGAAGCTAGGACAAACAAAGATAATGAAGCAAATTGAGGTGTGAGTCGGGAATATCGAAGACAGAATATCCAAGCGTCACAATATTTTAACCAGACTATCAAGGGACAAAATTCCTAAAAGTATGTTTTTTTAGAGTACCAATAATTAACTCCACATCGATGTACCTTGATAATATATATACATATATATATATATATATATATATATATATATATATATATATATATATATATATATATATATATATATATATATATATATTACCTACTGGCGATAGCCAGTAGGTAGTTATAGTTAGGACCACGTTTCCATAGGAAAACCTCAACATTCTATTTTGAATAACTTTGGCGCCGGTCGACGAATCCTCGCAAATTTTTCAAAATAGGTGGGGCGCTACGCTCCGCTCCTACCCTGAAAGTCTCGGGGGGATCCGTCAAGCAGGGGCTGAGATAAAAGGGGGGTCCCAAAACGCGTTTTTCCCATGCATTTTTCCATAGGACCTTTAGAACGAGCTACAGCCCGAACGGCTGAACAGAATTACTCAAAATTTGGCAGAGAGGTAGTCCCTAGGTCAAGGAAGTGCCTTTTGTAGGTTTGGTGTAAATCTGTTCAGTAGATTCTGAGAAAATAGCCTTTAAATCAATATATATATCTGAGCCAGCTTACGGTACGCTTACCGTACGCTTACGGTAAGCGTACGGTGGCGTGCGCGAGCGCGATTCTGATTGGCTCTTAGATCTTAGTAAACATTCGAATCGGCCGAAACCAGGAAGCGGCGGCCGCCATTTTGTCTCTCGCACTGAGAGTGATTTTTAAAATATCAAGCCCAAAAACATGTAAAGGGGCTGTTTTGACAACTCCCTCCCACATAGTCATGTTGAGGGAGTCCCCAAACATCCCCCAAGTGCAAAAACGGTTTTATTTTTTTTTCGGCAATTTCGCGGGGTACGCTTACCGTACGCTTACCGTAAGCGTACGGTAAAAAAATAAAAATAAAAAAAACACTATCCACACATACCCCACCCCCTGTGCTTTTGGTGGCCGAAGGCCACCAAATGTACAGGGCTTATGTTAAGGGCAAAAAACACTATCCACACTTACCCCACCCCCTGTGCTTTTGGTGGCCGAAGGCCACCAAATGTACAGGGCTTATTATAAGGGAAAAAAACTTAGCATTTAAAAAACCGTACTAATTCACTGAAAAAACCATAGGTTTCACACACGTTATAGTTAGGAATTAGCATTTAAAAAACCTTGCAAATTCACTGAAAAAACCATAGGTTTCACACATGTTATAGTTAGCGGAAATTTTACTGATAAAAAACCAGTGAAATTCCCCCGTTATAGTTAGCGCAGGCAACTATAACTCACGCAACTGCAATCTTCTGCTGATGACATATGTGTCTTTATGAAAAAAAAATATTTGTAATATATGTATAGCTAAAAATGTATGGAAGAAGACATGGGCAAATAAGTGTCTAAATACAGTATTAGCATCAGCAGAGGATTGCAGTCGCGTGAGTTATAGTTGCCTGCGCTAACTATAACGGGGGAATTTCACTGGTTTTTTATCAGTAAAATTTCCGCTAACTATAACATGTGTGAAACCTATGGTTTTTTCAGTGAATATATATATATATATATATATATATATATATATATATATATATATATATATATATATCTCAACAAACTTCGCCACTAAGGTCCCAAAATTCCTCAAGGATAGAACGAGGACCGGAACAGACGATTACAGACCACGAAATAGGTGCAGGTGAATATTTTAATAAACGATCAGCATGTCTGTCATGACGCGTTTCAGCCTACTAGAGGCCTTGTTCACATGACGCAATGAGAGTAGTATGCTCATATTTAAAGTGCACGGTGCTTAGTAACAACAGACCTGATTGGTCATTCTCAAGGACATAGAAAAAATACAAGTGTACTTTTTTTTCCTCACAATACGAGAAAAGAACATGGGTGACAAAGAGGCACATTATTTAAAATACCCCCCCAAAAAAAAAAAAATCTTTTTTTTTGTTGTTGTTAAAATTGTATTGAAAATCAATAGTAATAAGCAGATAATCTGTATTTTTGAGGTAGAGAACAGTTTTTCGCAAAGGGAGATAACTTGGATAAAAATGTAGAAAATCCAAACACCGAGAAAGAAAGGTCGGTCGTGCAATATCTGGAAACATAATAAACCCTAATGGGTCAGAATTGCACCAGTGTCTATGGTTGAGTTCTATTACCAAATATTGATAGTCCCTCACAAACAAGACCATACTGAATTGACTTACATGCATAATGCATATACAAGGGAATTTTTTTTTTCTCAATTCAACAGAGGCCATCAAATCCACCAATGTGGCTGTGCCTGGTGATAAATCTCCTAATATGTTGATATTTAAAAAAACTGTTAAAATATATACATGTGCCAAAGATGAAATAGAGCTCATACATGACATAATAGACAATGATTGAGCATGTCACCCCAACCCAAGTCAGTTTCTGATAAAGTGCAGAAAGTGCTTGAACACATAGAACAATTTCAACGAACATAAAAAATTACGAACTTTAGAGAGGATTGGACCAATCAATTAAATGACATGTAATAGCAGTGCATTTGTTTAAAACATCAAAACCGATTAAAGACATGTGAAAAAATCCTCACTAGAATTTAGACCCTGTGGCGTCTTTGTGTCAAGTTCTAGGATGTATTTCGTTTCAAGGGCTCGTAAACGGGCCTCTCTATTGCCTCCACGTCTGAAAGGCAAGACTGAGTCTATAACAAAATATTGAAGCAATTCACTTTTGTTATTGTGGCATTCCTTGAAATGTCGAGCAACTGGATAGGCTGCATCGTTGCCATTTATTGCCCTAATGTGCTGGAGTATCCGTTTGTGAACCTGCAACTTGGTGCTCCCAACATATTGCAGGCCACATGGACACTCCAGCACATAGATAGCAAACTCAGTTTTGCATGTATACAACCGAGAGATTGGTTTGGGGATTTCACAGAAGGGGGTCTTGTATTCAATTCTGTTCACACCATGCCTGCAAGCTGGTGCATCTTCTGAAACCCTTTCTGGAGTTGAGCCAAGATTTATTGTTCAATAGCTCTGGGCTGGTTTTTACCAAAGCATTACTCATGGAGTATGCTTTCCTGAATGTGATATCAGGACTAACTTTCATTGAATCCCCAATAACGGGATCGTTCCGTATCAGACTCCAATTTTTCTTGAAGATTTTACGGAGGGCCTGATGCTGACGGTTATAAGTCAGGATTATTCTGGTGGGCTTCCTGCTTTGTGCTGGCTTGGCAATAGATGTTTTATTTTAGAGTATCCGGGACTGCCTTGGGGCTGTGTTTCAATGGTTCCAACTGAACAGCCTCAAGTGCAATTCCGATAAGTCCGAGGTACTTTTCTTTGGGTGCGACACGGAGCCAGACTGGCAGGCTTGGTGGCCTGCCAATATGTTCCCCCCTATATGTTCATCCCAATTGGCTAAGAACTTGGGGGTTAAGATGGACAATGGGTTGACTATGAAGTCTCAGATCTTGGGGGTGTCGGGCATGTGCTTCGGCCTCCTGAGGATGTTACGGAGGTTTCTCCCCCTTTTATCGGAGGAACACAGGAAGCTGACTGTGCAGGCCCTGATAGGTTCCAGGTTAGATTATTCCAACGTTCTGTACCTGGGCCTGCCAGACTACCTGCTACAGCGGCTTCAAATTGTGCAGAACGCTGCGGCGAGAGCGATTTTTGGCCTGAACAGACGTGTCAGTGCTGCGGGATTGCTCCAGACCCTGCACTGGCTTCCAATCCGCAAGCGGATTGCCTTTAAGGCTCTGACTCTGACCTTCAAGGCTCTCCATGCGACGGGAGCTAAGTATCTCCAAAAGAGAATTGCCTTCTATCGACCGGCGCGTTCTCTAAGATCAGAACATCTGTTTTTGGCTTCCGTCCCGCGAGTTAGGAGAGTGCGCTTGGGAGGTCGTTCCTTTGGTCTACTGGCGCCACAGTTGTGGAACTCTTTGCCTCTCAAATTGCGGGGAGCCACTAGCTTACTTGCTTTCAGAAAGGATCTTAAATCCTGGCTGTTTATTCAGTAGGCTCAGCCTTGATGGTTGCTTTTCCTTTTGATTCTGTTACTTTTTTCTGTTCTTCTAATATGCTGTGTTTCCATTTAGTAGTTTCCTAAATTAAAGCGCCGGGACACTCTTTTTGAGTAGCCGTGCGCTCTACAAATACCATTTTAACATTTTTAACATTAACATTTTGCAGAGCCAATGCCCTAGGGACACTGTTTGCTTTGGCGATGGCTTTGTCAATCATTATGTGTGTGTAACCTCTGGCCAAGAATCTAATTTTGCTAGCCTCCTGTGCCAGGTTACACTCAAAGTCAGTGCTGCAAATGCGTCTAATACGCAACATCTCACCATATGGGATGCTGCGTATGAGATGTGCCGGATGGTGGCTGGCAGCATGTAGGACTGTGTTTCCCGCTGTAGGTTTTCTAAACAGACGGGTCTCAATTCTGTTATTTGAGACAAAAGTCTCTACATCTAAAAAGAAAACAGATTTCTGGCTTAAGTTAGCTGCAAACTGAAGATTGAGATTCTTTACATTGATTGTAGAAATGAAGTCCAAGGCCTGTTGTTCGGTGCCCTGCCAGATTAAAAAGATGTCATCACTATATCGATACCATCGAAAAACATGTCTAGTAAAGATTGAAAGATGTGTGCCATAGAGGACTTGCTCCTCCCACATGCCCATATGGAGGCAGGCATAACTCGGGGAGAAGCAAGCCCCCATGGCGACTCCTCTGACCTGTTGATAAAATTGGTTCGAGAACATGAAAAAATTGTTGTTAAGACATGTGGCAATCATGGCAGATAACATTCTGTTGTGGTTAAATAGATGGATGGATCTCTTTCCTAGGTAATAATTGATGGCTTTTAGGCCATCTTGATGGTAAATACTAGTATAGAGGGATGTCACATCCAATGTGATCAACCAATGAGAGGAATCCCAACAAACCCCTTCCAATTTCCTCAGGAAATCACCTGTATCTTGTATATATGAGGGCAAAGCCCTCACATGTTCCTGAAGGAAAGCATCAATGTAGATGGAGGTGTTTTCTAACAATCCCCCGCGTGCCGATATTATGGGCCTGCCAGGTGGTTTGTCAGAATTTTTATGACTTTTGGGTATGAAGTAAAGTGCCGGAATGACTGGATGTTCGTTTTTGAGGAATTTCAACTCATCCAAACTAAGCAATCCGGCACTCCTCCAGGCTAACACTTGTGTATAATAATCAAATTGTGCCTGTTTCACAGTGACAATGTCACACCTCTTATAGCATTGGTTGTCATTCAGCTGAGAATAAGCTTCCTCTAAATACAGATCCCTAGGACACAAAACCACATTTCCACCTTTGTCTGATTGGCGTATAATTATACTCTCATTGGCCTGTAGCTTTTTCACTAATTGAATATAACAGTTGTTAGCCAATGAATGCTTATGTTTGACATTTGTTGTAGAAATACATAGTTTTTTCAATTCAGCAACCGATAGTTCATGAAATATATCAATATTGTCATAAAGCATTAAAGGTGTAAATGTAGATTTTATTTTGAAGTTGGTGTTGCCAGACATATTCAAATTAATCTGTTCATTAATGTTGTCCGGACCAGAGGTTTCATCATTGAGTTGATGTAGGTCTTGCAGCAACTCTAAGTCATCAGCATTTAATGTGCGTGTGGCATCCGTACTAAGGACTGGAGCGGTCTTCTGTGCCCCTTTATTAGATTTGAAGAATTTTTGAAGTTTCAGTTTGCGCGTAAATTTGTAGAGATCTATCCGTGTGTTTGCGTAGTTGAAATTGCTGGCAGGACTGAATGAAAGCCCCAGGGATAGAACTCGCAATTCAGCTGGACTAAGAGGGATGTTGGTAAGATTAAGTACAGTCAATGGTAACCCATCTTGGCTGATTTCAGCATTTGAAGAGCTCATTTCCTGTTCCATCTTCTGTTGGCATTGGTTTTTCTTGATTTGCCATCTGTATTTTGCTTTGCGTCGTTGCCTGCGCCTTTTGTTGTTTCTTTGGCGTTGTTTGCATTTACTCTCCTGGGTCGCAAGGTTTCTCGGCGGTCCTGACGCAAGCAATCCACCTCTTGCGCTAGGGAAAATTTTGTAAACCCCAACCCAGCCATCTGTCTGCCTGCTTCAATATCCGACTCGACTATATATATATATCTCTGTGACCTGGCCTCTATTCTGATCACAATATTGTGACTCTGTGTTTTTTTACTTTTATATTCCCTACCACATTCCCCAACTGAGACAGCATTCTTTGATGCAGAAGGCAAATTTGATGGAACCATAGAAGGCCTATTTATTTCAATTAAATAACTTGCTAGGAATTCGTTATATAGGCCTTTCTGGAGTAGTGATAAAGGAACAAAGGCCAGATATGCTAAGTGTACAATAAATACATACATTAGCATTAGATCCAGAAGAGGACACTATTAATGCTAATTTCTCCCTTTTCATTTGTCTGTCTGTGGACATGCCAAAATGTTCAAAACCCACTCAATGAAAGGGATTGAGAATCTACCACTGTAAATTTAATTTATGAAATGCTCCTCGAATTACTTAAAAAAACATGAACTGGCATTTTTATTTCCACAATGTCTCCTCTTATTTTTCCTTGGATGTTTAGCCGTTTTTAGATAGAAAGTAGGACGACCCATGTTAAGTGTCCCATTGAGGATCTTTGCAGCTTTGCAAATGATTCATAGTGGCACCTAAGCATATGTTACAGGGTCTGCAGATGTTTTTTGTCATAGAGTGCCTGTGGGTGGTATGAGATCCAATCTCGTGTTGCGCCGCGGCCAGGGCGACTGACTCTGGAATCTGGGGATCATGGTTCGATCCCCGGCGCCGGCGGCAGATTAGCCCAGCATCATGTGACTCTGGGCAATAGCTTGCTTAATCTTCCCGACGGCCCCCAGCGCCTAGAGACCCTTAAGGGTGATTGTTCGCGCTTTAAAAATGTGGATTATTATTGCAGCAGACTCCAATAAGCATTGGAAATCCCCCTTAATATAAAGATGGTTAGATAGTCACTGCTTTTGCAGATGCAGTTGTTAAATATGTGGGTGGAAAGTGGTGCTGTTAGCGCAGCTTAATTCGAGCTCTAAGGCATTCTGCATGTAGTCTTACAGAGTAATGTATCAAGCTACCTTTCTTGTAGGGTTTCTCTATATCCACTAGCTTTGATCTTCTGCTCCACACCAGGCCATCTTCTCCCTGTTCCCTGATACACAGAAAAACAATGGGAGTAAAACCATGTTTTGTCATCTAGTCAAGAACTACACCCCTGGACAATTAGGAAGCAGGAATTGTTTTAAGTCTTGCTCTATGTCTAAGATATCCGGACATTGGTTTTGTACATATGGAGGTGACTAAAAGGTGATTTACTCAGTGGAGTGCACAAAGCAATTGTTTTCATTTGCTTGTTCACTCACAAACATAGCTGCATTATTAACTAGAGAGTTAAGGGACAGCTGTTTTCATCTTCATTCTTTCTCTGCTCCAGCAGAAAAGTTAATCTCCTGGCCACAAAACTACAGCTACAACACAGTGGGCCTGGTTTAGAGTTTGGCAGATGAGTACTCCATTGCAAACATGAGGGATAACCTGTCCAACTTCCTACAAGTGCATTATATCCAAAGGCCTTTTAATACGGCGGGCATGATAATGATCACTTTTGTGACAGAGTACCCGTCCACCGAATCTAAATCAAGCCTAGATAAATTAGAGCCAAGTTAAAGTTGCATTTGTTAAAGGCTGTGTTTATTTCATTTTTCTCTGCAGCAAATGAGGCAGCTGATATCCTGCAGGAGGCAAAAGTAGAAATGATCCCAGTAAGCCGCTGCAACAGCTCTCAGTGGTATAGTGGAGCAGTTGGCAAATACAACCTGTGTGCTGGCTATGAGAAGGGTGGAGTGGACAGTTGCCAGGTATGTGTTTCTCACAGACAAGATTAGTGGAAGTAAGGCCGCCATGCCTGAGAGCCATATCACAGACGATGCCTGCAAGCACTAATTTTAGACAGAGGCGCATGGCAAAGCATTTTTATCTCTGGTGCTATTTCACCTTCTTAGGGCCCGATTCCGATGCGGTTAGGAAAGCAGTCCCACCTAGGGCCCGATTACGATGCGGTTAGGAAGGCCTCCTAATGGCATTTGCTCCTTCCAAATCGGATCGGGAACGTGTCTTCCCGACGAAGGGCCAGATTACGATGTGGTTAGGAACATAGGCTCCCATAGAAGTCAATGGGAGTCCAACCAAATGGTATCTGGAAGCTTCCGGATGCATCATACTAAGCTGGTCGGACTCTCCCGATCTGAGTTGGTCGGAAACCATTTACAAACCGATTAGATCGGGAAGATTTCCTAACCGCATCAGAATCAGTCCCTTAGTGGTAAGTCGGGGATTGCTTTGTTAAACATCGTTTCCCCATATTATGAAAACAGAATTCTGGAGGTGGTAACATGTGACAAGAACAGTTGTGCATATTTATTGTGTGTTATCTCGTTGCTGTGATGATATCTTCTGTTGTATTTTTCTATGCTGCTGTGTTTTTGTGCTGTATTGCAATGTGACGTTATATTGCACTGCTGTTATTCGGAAGCTTTCAGTTTTGACTATTTTGTTGTGATGTGCTTTGTCATGTTTTAAATGTGTAGTTATGTTGCTTTATTTATGTTATTGTACTTTGTTCTGTTGTTTACTCTACATGGTTCAAAAAATGCTGCTACATTTCCTGCCAAAAGCAGCACATTACTTCAAAGTTCCCATTGCAAGCAACCACTTAGTACTTCTAAGGTGATAGAATAGTGCTTATCCTGCTCTTCAACTTCTTAACAGAGTCAGACAAAAATTGCTGCAGAGACTCTTTACATAGCTCACCCAGTGCTTACTATATGTATGTTACACGGCCCATGGTCTCTGCTAATTAATCCAATGTAGGGCTGAATCCTGGATTCTTGTGACGCTTAGTCAGTGGAAAAGTTGGTAGTCAACAGAGTTGAAGGCTGATAAGAGGTCAATAGGGAGGAGGGTGTTCACTATGTTACAGTGAACAGTGTTTTAGATGTCATACTAGATTGCAATTAAAATAGATTGAGTGCAGTTTGAAATCCAGTCTGCCTGGAGGCTGGTTTTTTCAAGAAAGTCAGAGATGTGCAAACAAACTGATTTTCCAATGAGGTTACCCAGAAACAACCAATTACGTATAGATCTGCAGTATACTAAGTCTGAACAATTAGACCTCACTTTTTGATAATGAGGGACGTTTAAGGTCATTGAGAAACTCTCAATTTTTAGGGGCATAGGTCAGCGGTGAGCTGGCGATACTGATAGTTTTGGTTAGTTCAATAGTTTACTTAATGGAAGCCAACTCATAAACAAAGTTTGGTTGTCTGGTAAAGGAAGCAGGTTTAGTGTGGCTGGCAAAGGAAGGTGGTCAAGACAGAGTTTCAATGTTGGTCCAGAGAGGAGTTGGTGCAGGTTAAGGTGCAATCCAAATTACAGAATTCAGAGATGATTTTGAAAAAATTGTATATTAAGACATTTTACATCTAGGCTACTTTGGATTTCCCGGTGGCTGTTTATGGGTTCTGTACTCTCACTGGAGTCAGTTAGAAAATCTTGTTGTGTGTTTGTGAGGAAACATTTTTTATTAACTTTTAGATACCAAAACAAATACAATTGACCACAGGGTTACAGAGATATAGATTTTTATGTAAATCAAAAATTACTACTTTGTATGCAGAATTCCAACAGTCAATGGAAAGTGGAACGTTTGGAAACTGTAACATTATAAAGTTGTGTTTAGCTATTCGGACCTGCTTTGGGGAACCAACTCCAGCAGGGAGGAGGTCAAGGGGGCCAGTAAGCTGTAAGACAGTTAGCTAGTCACCACGATAGTCTCAAGTCCAATTCCAGGCTCTATGGGCAAATCAATAAAGACTTCAGTGGAGTGGCCTTGATGCAAGGAATACAGTATGCTGAAAATACTGTAGGATGCTGTGCAGTTGATGGGGGGGCTTCTTGGGGCTAGTCCTTGGTCCTCGGGCCGGTTGGGGTGACTTTGACCACAGGGGCCGATGTTCCTTGAAGTCCTCTTTTTGCTAGCCCAAACATTAGCGGGTGCAGTCCAGCTGTTGGTACAGCCTCTCTTGCCAAGTCCAGGGAACAGCAGGGCAGTCTTTCTACAGTCCTCTCTCCAGTCCAAATGTTATATGAGGCCCGGGTGCCAGGAGTGCCATGTTTATATTCAGAAAGTGCCATTTGGGGATGCAGAGCTTACTAGCCAATGGACTTCTAGGACATTTCCCACCTGATGATGACTTCTTGCAATGTGTGGCATTTAAATATCCCACTATTCTGCCCACTCCCAAGATAGCAGAACCCTTCTCTTTATGCGCAGAGCTTCCTAGCCCACTCTAAAGGTGTGTGTACCTGAGGGCGACTGGTCTCTCTTCTCTGTCCCCAAACGTAAACCCATCTACCTAAGCAAAAAAGAGCAGCCCCTCTCGTTTGAGTGTCTACCATTTTCCACCCTTCAAAGGTGGCTTCCCCATTGAAGCTTGCTTTTTGGGCTCACGCCGTGTGTGGCATCCTACAAGGATGAAATGACACCTCTTCCAATGGCAGGCCTCTATTGTTTTGATTCCTGGGAGTCATTCACACGTATCCCCAGTAGAGGGCAGAAAGCTGACTTATGGCCACTGGAAAACTTCAGCAATAGAGTTGGAGCCTCGGAAAACAGTGACCACTGATGTAGGAAAACTAGGGCACTGAAAAGGGAACAGCCTGTACCTAATAATCTGTTTACAGAACAGGGAGTTTGTGTGAGTCGGTAAGGAATCCGTGGCTAGATAGCATCTCTGCCTCTACCAGATAAGGCGTTATCAAAGGTAAGTAACTTATTAATCTGATAGAGACTTTTAGCCACAGATTCCTTACCTTAGAATAGATACCCAAGTAATACCTCCCGAGAGGAGGGTCTGCAAACAGGATTTAGAACAGAAAGTCCTACAAGACTGAACAGGCAAAAAGCCTGTCTTGACTGACCTGACTGTTCTGGCAGTAGTGCTTGATAAACATGTGCAGTGAGGTCCACATCGCTGCCTAGCAGATGTCCAGGACTGGGATTCTTTGTGCAGTGGTCGCAGCCTTTGCTCTGGTGGAATGAGCATACAAGTCCTCCGCAGGTTGCTTTTTGGCCAATGCATAACAGATCTTAATACAGAGCGCAATTCATTGGGGGATGGTTTGCTTCTGCACTGCCTTACTTTTCTTTGATTGAGTTGATCGTCCACCCAGAACAGTTTTATGCAGTCAAGGTAAAACAACAGCAACCTTTTTAGGTTCAGCTGGTGTAGTTTCTCCTCTTCTTAGAGCGATGAGGCTGAGCATAAAAGCTAGATAAAGGGATGGACTGGCCTTAATGGAAAGGGGTGACTACCTTTGGCAACAAGGATGCTCAAGTCCAAAGGACCAGTTTGTCTGGGAAAAAAGAGATGTAGAGAGGCTGCGAAGACAGTGCCTGTACCTCACTTTTACTCCGGGCAGATGCATTTGCCAAAAGAAAGGCCATCTTGATGGTGAGATGCCTAACAGGGCAAGAATGAAGCAGCTCCAAGAGAGTGCACATTATAAAGGTAAGAATAAAGTTAAGGTCCCACTGAGACATACCAATGAGAGCTGGGAGAAACAAGTGCTGCATCCTCCGAAAGACCTTAAATTCTTCAAACACCCTGAATCAAGAAAGACCGTCACCCACGCACTCGTAACCAGCAGACTCGACTACGGAAATGCCCTCTACGCCGGGATCAACATGTCTCTGCTCTGCAAGCTCCAGACCATACAGAACACCGCAGCCAGGTTCGTACTCAGCATCCCTCGACACGAACACATCACCCAACACCTGCAGAACCTCCACTTGAGAAGAGAGTTACTTTCAAGATACTCACCCACTCCTACAAATGCCTCCAAAACACAGGACCCCAATACCTCAAGGAAAGAATCTTCTTCCACCGACCCATGACAAATCTATGATCCACCGACCTTGCCCTCACCGAAACCCAGAGCAGGAACAGGTGGAAGAACCTTCTCCTACATCGTGGCCAAGACCTGGAACGAGCTCGAGATCGACATCAGACACTCCCCCTCCCTGAAAATCTTCAGTCAGACACTCAAGACCTGGCTCTTCAATTGAACTGAGCTGCTTACCACCCCCACCCCCCAGCGCCTTGAGACCCTCACGGGTGAGTAGTGCGCTTACAATTTCCCTTATTGATTGATTGAGACCTTTACGGAACCTACTAGCAATGGGTTAATTTGAAGAGAGAAGGCTGATCTGGCAGCAGCAGAAAACAGTTAAATAACCCTTCAAAGTGGCCAATGCAGAGCCCTGCTGGGCCAGTGTAAGAATAAACAAAATAACCCGAGAAAGGGGTGCAGATAAAGGGGTCAACCTGTTTTTCTGTACAACATGCCACAAATTGTTTCCAACGACAAGTGTATGCCATTTTTGGTATAGGATTGCCGAGCTGCCAAGATAACATTACAGACTTTGGGAGGAAGGTTAAAAGCTGTCAACTGTCGCCTCTCAATCTCGATGCATGAAGGCGGAGCTTCGACGGGTTCAGGTGTAGAACACCCCTCCATTGCTGTTGCAACAGAAGACCCTTAAGAAGTGCCAGCCTGATTGGAGGACCGATGGACATGTTCAATAGCTTGGGATACCAGACTCTGAGCCCAGTAAGGTGACACAAAGATGATTTGGGACCATTTATTGCTGATCGTCTTGAGACTCTGGGCAGGAGTGGTATTGGCAAAAAGGCGTACATGCGGCCGGAGCTCCACTGAAGACAAAAAGCATCTCCGATCGAGAGTCACCTTGGAAACTCCAACATGCAGAGCTACATACATTGTGCATTTCAGCAGTGGCAAACAGGTCTAACCAGGACTCTCCCCACTGATGAAAAGAGACCTTGCACCACCTCTGTAAGGAGATGCCATTTGTGATCTTTGGCTGAGTTTGTCCGCTTTGGTGTTCAAAGAACCTGCCAGGTGTTGAACCACCAGGGAAATGCAATGACATTCCAGCTATGTACAGAAATGTATGGCCTCTTGACAGAGAGCCCTCAATCCCACCTCACCCTATATGAGACAGTACCACATGGCGGTGCTGTTGTCCATGAACACCTGCATACGCTTTCCTTTGATGGAGGGTAGCATAGTTTTCAATGCCAAGAGGTTTCTGATGAGTCCGGATTCCACCAGAGACCAGAGTCCAATGATTTCTACCTCTCCCAGATGGCTGTCCCATCCCAGGAGTGACGCAACTGTCACTACTGTCAGATCTGATGGGGGAAGGGAGAGGAGTCTGTTGCTGACCCAATCATTGTTCATAAGCTACCACTGCAGATCTTGAACAGTGCCCCCCGAGATGTGGACCATGTTGGAGAGATTCCCCTGATGCTGTGCCCACTGGAACTTCAGGTCCTACTGCAGATCTTGCATATGCTAATGGCATGAGGGGAGAGGAGTTGGGGAGAGGAGTTGGCCTAACGGTTAGGGCGCTCGACCTCGGACCTAGGGGAACTGGGTTCGAGTTCGGTAACGACGCTAAACCTCCTGTGATTCTGGGCAAATCACTTAATCTCCCCGTGCCTAACAAAAAAATGAATGTGTGTCCTCATGTAACGTAACTGGTGCTATGTAAAGCGCTCTGATACCTGATTGGATTCGGGTCAAGTTTGCGCTATATAAAACTCTGCTATATATATATATATATATATATATATATATATATATATATATATTACCTACTGGCGGTCGCCAGTAGGTAGTTATAGTTAGGACCCCTTTTCCATAGGAAATCCGCAACATTCTATTTTGAATAACTTTGGCGCCGGTCGATGAATCCTCGCGAATTTCTCAAAATAGGTGGGGCGCTACGCTCCGCTCCTACCCTGAAAGTCTCGGGGGGATACGTCAAGCGGGGGCTGAGATAAAAGGGGGGTCCCAAAACGCGTTTTTCCCATGCATTTTTCCATAGGACCTTTAGAACGAGCTACAGCCCGAACGGCTGAACAGAATTACTCGAAATTTGGCAGAGAGGTAGTCCCTAGGTCAAGGAAGTGCCTTTTGTAGGTTTGGTGTAAATCTGTTCAGTAGATTCTGAGAAAATAGCCTTTAAATCAATATATATATCTGAGCCCGCTTACGGTACGCTTACCGTACGCTTACCGTAAGCGTACGGTGGCGTGCGCGAGCGCGATTCTGATTGGCTGTTAGATCTTAGTAAACATTCGAATCGGCCGAAACCAGGAAGCGGCGGCCGCCATTTTGTGTGTTTCACTCAGAAAAAAAAGAGTGAAAACAAGAAAAGGGGGCAATGAGGAGAGTTACAGACCCCCTTACATTTGTGAGGGGGTCAAAGAAGGACTGTAAAGTACAAAGAAAACATTTATTGATTTTAAAAAAAATCACGGGGTACGCGTACGGTAAGCTTACGGTAAGCGTACGGTAGAAAAAAAAATAAAAAAATAAATGAAATTCAGATTTAAGTGTTTAGATATTAGGGGGCTCTAAAAAGAGCCGTTGTGTTTATGAAATGATTTTTTAGTGGTACCTACAAGTAAGTACCGATGCAGAGTCTAAGGTTCAAGAGGAAGACTCTGTTCCCTTCATCATTGAAGTGCACACCATCTCCTCTATAAATGTCTTGCATGTCATAACGCAAGTTGTTGTGGTAAATGGCACCCATACCATAGTCACGGAGGAAAGCAGAAACAGATTTGTTGACGTGCTTTCTTGCTTTGTCATCGCACCGCGTGCCCACCGTGCGTGCACGGCACTAACTGCGTAAAGTGGGCGCGCGGTGCGCGAAGCGCACCGCGTGCTCACTGTGCGCGCACGGTGCGCGAAGCGCACCGTGCGCGCACGGAACGAACTGCGTTAAGTGGGCGCGCACGCCACGAATGGCGTAAAGTAACTTAGCATTTAAAAAAACGTACAAATTCACTGAAAAAACCATAGGTTTCACACACGTTATAGTTAGGAATTAGCATTTAAAAAACCTTGCAAATTCACTGAAAAAAACATAGGTTTCACACATGTTATAGTTAGCGGAAATTTTACAGATAAAAAACCAATGAAATTCCCCCGTTATAGTTAGTGCAGGCAACTATAACTCACGCGACCGCAATCTTCTGCTGATGACATATGTGTCTTTATGAAAAAAAAATATTTGTAATATATGTATAGCTAAAAATGTATGGAAGAAGACATGGGCAAATAAGTGTCTAAATACAGTCTTAGCATCAGCAGAGGATTGCGGTCGCGTGAGTTATAGTTGCCTGCACTAACTATAACGGGGGAATTTCATTGGTTTTTTATCTGTAAAATTTCCGCTAACTATAACATGTGTGAAACCTATGGTTTTTTCAGTGAATATATATATATATGAGTCACAAGTAGAATGCAGGAGGCCATGAGGTCCAGCAGCCTCAGAGTCAGTCTCATCGAAACCTAGGATAGAGGCTGGAATAACAGTATCATAACTCTAATATCCTGGATTGGCTGTTCGGGAGGATAAGCTGGAAACTGTGCTGTGTCCTGAACAGCTCTGATGAAAGTGAGAGTCTAAGAAGGGACCAGCTTTGACTTCGCCTTGTTGATAGAGAACCCTGGTGAGTGCAGGAGGTATGTCATAGTCTGGAGGTGGGAAACAACTGCCCACCTTCAACAGCCAGTCGTCGGTCTCCGCAGATGAGCTGCAACCACCGCCATCACCTTGGTGAATACCTGAGGGGTACTGGGAAGGCCAAAAGGGAGCACCACAAACTGAAAGTGCTTCTAGCCTACTGTGAACTTCAGGTAATGTCTGTGGGCAGGCAGGACAGGAATGTGGAAGTATGCGTCCTGCAAGTCCAACGCTATCATCCAGTCTCCCAAGTCCGGAGCAGACAGGACTTGAGCACGCCTGTGCTTCTGGAATTTCTCCCGTCTCTTGAAAAAACTGAGAGGACTCAGGTCTAGGATAGGTCAAAGGCCTCTGTCCTTCTTGGGCACCAGAAAGTTGTGGGAATAATAATACCACAACCTACTTCTGATACCGGCACCCTTTCTATGGCTCCCTTGGCCAAGAGAGCCGCCACTTGGCAGAGCAAAGAGATGTGGTCCTCACTGTCGCAAGTGAGTGGCGTGAGTAGAGGTGTAGTCATGAAGGGGAGGAAGTAGCCCCTTCGGACGATATGGAGAATCCAGCGGTCAGATGTTATCGACCTCCAGTGGTGCAGGTGAAAGTATATCCTGCCTCCCACTGGATGACCCTAATTGTCGAAGGGCAAACATAAGAGGCTTGGAGGCTATGACTGCCGAATGGGCGTGGTGAACTGGCCCCAGCCTCTTGCTACCCGACCCACGAGGCCTGTGGCTACTGTGTCCTTTGCTACACAGGGCTGGAAAGCTTGTGAGTCATTTTTAGAAAGAGCTGGGAGCCCCTTTCATAGCCACAAAAGGATCGAAAGGCAGACTGGGGTTGGTGAGGGACCATAGAAAGGCCCACGGACCTGGCCGTAGCTCTGCTGTCCTTGAAGCACTCCAGTGCTGAGTCCACCTTGTTTCCAAAGAGACAGGAGCCATCAAAGGGCATGTTCATGAGCAATGCCTGGGAATCGCCCGAGAAGCCTGGGGCACCCACTATGTAATCACTCTCTGCCTAATGAGTCGGTCTTATCCAGCTCACACCCTATGGTGAACTAAGCTACATCCCACCATCAGCAAAAGCTTGGGAGAGCTTGGGAGATTATGGACTGGGCTTCCTCCAGGACCATGAGCAGCACCTGGGCAACCGAGTGCCAGAGTAAGTGGGAGAATCTGCCCAAAAGGCACATTGTGTTCACCTACAACAGTGCCAGGCTAACGGAAAAAAACATCTTCATCCCCAAGGTGTCCAGCCTCTTGGCTCACTGTCTGGTGTAGTGGCAGGGAATGCGCCAGTATTTACTTTGGAAGTGGAGATTTGGACCACTAAGCTCTGCGGATTGGGGTTCTGGGTTAGGAAATTGGGGTCCCTTGGATTTTGGCGATGGCAGCGGGCAACAGTCATATTCACAGGTGCCCCTAGGGTGGGCTTGGAGCAGACCCCCAGTAGAACGTCTGTGAGGTAATCATTGACCACCATAGCATATGAAGCTCCCTCCTCCTTAGCCACGGTAGGATGAGAGAGCAAGTCAGCATCTGGGGAGATGTTCAGTCCAGCGGCCTCTGCCATATCCTCACACCGCCAAGGACTGCGGTGAGTAGGCGGCTGCCTGATCTCACGCGCGGCCACACGGCGTTGTCATCCTGATAGAAGCGCTGACAAAAAAAGCGCGACCTGCACTGTTTTAAAACTCTTATGTTTAGCGACTGAAGCTTTTTAAATTTGTGTGATTTCACCTGTTGCTTTCACTCTACTGCTAACCACCTCGGTCCCCGCAGCTCAGCTTTTAGAGAGGAGGGCGTGTTAGCTGTAGACTGACCCCGGGCCGCACCTCCTGCTAATAGGGGGCGGAGCCGTGTCTCCACTTCACGTACTTAGGCTGCTGGCTCAGTGGACGCGCAGCGGGCACGCACGGCGGGCACACCGATGGCGCACCGAGGGTGCGCCAAAGGTAAGCCCGTCTGCGCCCGTCCGCGCACGACAGGGCCCCCCTTATACCACTAATGCCCCCCTTACCTACTCGCGTTCCTCTCTTCTTCAATTAAGAAGTGATATTCCTTCGCCCTGCAGGCACTCATTAGATTTCGTGCACAGTCAATTTGTTTGTCAGCACTGCCTGTTCCAAACGATTAGGCCAGAAGAAACTAGACGGAAACAGGAGCTCAAACTTAATATGGCACTACTAAACTGCCGATCTTTACCCAAGCACGCAGTTGAAATCTCCCTCTTACTGCACAGTATGGCGCTCGACGCACTGTTCCTCACCAGAACATGGATTGGACCCAATTCGGGCACTGACATGGTACAGGCCTTACCACCTGGGTACTTAATTCAACATATTGATAGAGTAGTTAAGGTTGGAGGTGGGATTGCCATCCTTTACAAAGACCACTTAGTGTGTCGTTTATTGGGCAGTCCTCTCCCAAACTGCGAAAACGTCCACTTCTCTATCACCCTGTCCCCAGTAGCCTCCTTCTCAGGGCTTCTGATATACCGACCACCTGGACCCTTAGGACAATTTCATGAGGGTCTAGTAGAAGCGGTAGTGGACCTGGCTAGCTCAGCCCCCAATTTCACTGTTTTAGGGGACATGAACATTCATTTTAACGACCCGCAAGATACCACAGCCACCGATCTGATTAAAGACCTGGGCTCCTGTGAACTTACCTTAAAGTCTCAGTTGCCCACCCACTCCAAGGGCAACCTTCTAGACCCAATTTTTTCAAACATCCCAGAGTTAACTATTAAGGACCCGAGTCCGGTCCCGTGGTCGGATCACATGGTAATACCTTTTGCCTGGAACGCACCTCTCCCCGGCCCGATCAAACCCTTCCACAGAGCTCAAGCCAGATATTGGCCCTAGCTCAAGCTCAATGAATGGTCTGAAATTCTGAGGGCAACTGAACCCCGTGCTAACTCGGATATAAACTCAGCCAACTCTGAGTTTAACCAGTGGATCGAGCAGTCGCTCGATACTGTACTCCCAAGAAAGTCTATAATCCAAAAAAAGGGCTCTATTAATTTTCCGTGGTTTAGCCCAGAGCTCAGGACTCTCAAACAAAAGTGCAAACCTGAGGAGAGACAGTGGCGGAAAGATTTCACCCCTGAGAAGAAAAGCAAATACAGAGCCTCCATCAAGGCTTACAAATCAGCGATAAAAACTGCAAAATCTACCTTCTGTACAGAAAAGATTGAGGCCTCCGCTAACGCCCTAAAAGAGATTTTCAGAATTGCTAAAACTTTGCTAAAAGTCCCCGAACCTCCCGCTATTCCAGATGAAACAGGAGCTCGCTGTGAAAAATTGTCAAATTTCTTCTACACCAAAATACAAAAGATCCTTCTTACCCTTCCCCCTACATCCTTCATAGATTCATGCCTTCCCATTAACACACCTGTTCAAGAGGCGCTCCCCCAGCTCTCCTCCTTTTCTCTGCTTACAGAGGAATTGTTACCCCCCTCCTCAATGCCATTAAAAGCGGCTCCCCGCTCGATCAAACTGAAAAATTTGTAAACAAACAACTCGCCTCATTTCTAGAAACATTCAACCTGCTTCAACCTTCTCAAACTGGATTTCACCCCGGGCAAGGGACTTAAACGGCCCTGCTGAAGGTGGTCGAGGAGTCCAGGAGGATTTTGGACGCAGGTGGCAGGGTGGCCATTATCCTCCTGGACCTCAGTGCTGCCTTTGACACGGTGAATCACTGGATCCTCCTAGCCCGCCTTAACAAACTCGGAGTCACGGGGAAGGCCATTATGTGGCTCGAATCTTTCCTCCAGGATAGGTTCGTCAAGGTATTTGAAGGCGATCGGTGTTCCTCCCCGGTACCGTTACAGTGTGGGGTGCCGCAGGGCTCCTCCATCAGCCCCACACTGTTTAATGTGTATATGTCGCCCTTAGCGGAGATAGTGGCCCCTTTTGGGATTGAATTAGTCAGCTACGCTGATGACACCCAGTTGGTGGTCTCTCTGAACCAAGCAGAATCACCTCCCTCGAACCTGTGTAGCTGCTTAGAGTCAGTAGCCAATTGGATGGATCAGTCTCACCTTAAATTGAACTGTGGAAAGACGGAGCTTATGCTTCTAGGCAGGCAGGCCTCATTTGACACCTCCACGCTATGGCCCACTTGTATGGGCCCTGGACCCATCCCCAAAAGTGAGATCAAGAGCCTGGGCATTTGGCTAGATGTGGACCTCTCGTTTAAAATTCAAGCGAGGAAAACTGCGGCCATCTGCTTCGTCCTATTAAAATCCATCCGTAAAATTCTCCCTCAGCTGCCGGAAAAAGCCAAAAAAATACTAGTCCAGGCCCTAATCTTATCCAGGCTTGATTATGGAAACTCCATCTACCTTGGTGCCCCGACCTCGGTAATCCGCCGACTTCAGGTTATGCAGAACTCTGCAGCCAGACTGTTGACGAGCACTAGCCATCGCTCCTCAGCTAAACCCGCGCTTGAACTTCTGCACTGGCTTCCGATAAAGGAACGGATACATTTTAAGGCCCTCTGCATGGTTCACAAAAGCCTCCATGGCAGAGGCCCCCCTATCCTTGCCAAACTGATTAGACCATATAAAGCACCCAGAAACCTGCGTTCCAACGACCTCAATCTGGCAGAATTTCCCAGAATCAACAGGTCCCGTTCGGGCGGACACCTCTTCTCCTATAACGCCTCCAGACTCTGGAACTCTTTGCCCCCGCCCTTTCGCCAGGAACCCAATCTCCTCGCATTTCGTAAAAGACTAAAGACCTGGTTGTTCCCTCGGACTTAACTATCTGCCACGCAGAGGCCTCATGCTCTCCGCTTCAACTCACCGTTGGTCCTAAGCGCTGGGATGCTCACGGGTAGCCATGCGCTATAAAAGAGCCTTTTTCATTTCATTTCATTTCACCATGTGTTCTCAGTGACATCAAGGGGTTGGTGTTCATGAGGATCCAGTGACCCCACCCTGTCCTCTACAAGTCCTGTCCTATAGGAATTGGACACAGGCTCCATCCATGAAGGAAAGTTTCCAGTCGGCTCAGGAGCCGGCATCCAGGGATGGGGCCGCCGGTGGGCGTCATGGTGCTGAAGGGTACCGGCAGTGGGGCTGGAGCTAGGGAAGAACGAGGTTGCTCAACCAGGGCAGGTCCAGATCTGTCCAAAGATCCAAGGTACCCAACTTGGATCCAGGGGCCCTAATGGTTCCGAGGGAAACTCACCGGCAGAAGACCAGTAGGGGCCACTCCGAGCCCATGGGCCATGATGGCACTCCAGCGATGATGTGAATATGAGGTGCATGGCCTCATAAAATTCATGGAGTTGGGAGGGGGGCGCTCCGGCTCCTGGAAACTTGGGCAGGAATGGGGACGGTCCAGGTGCAGGCTCAACCATAAAGCCAGGCCTTGAATGTCGATGCTCCTTCATCTCATCGGATGAATTCAACGGACAGGACAAAGTTAACTTCTTAGTCTTCTGATACTTGTGGGACTTACTCAAACACCCGGATGACTTTGAGTGCTAAGGACCCAGATCCAGTCTGCCATCTGGGGATAATTTTAAGGTAAGGAATCTGTAGCTAGAAGTCTCTATCAGATATAAGGTAAGCAGAAGAAACTTGGTATTGGGGAAGGTGGGTAGAGATAGGTATGGTGGGAAAAAGAAGTGTAGGGAAGATATTCAGTAGGGATGAGACTTCTGAAAGAAAGAATTTTGCCGATGCAAGAATGTTGATATGAAATAAGCTGGTTGTTTTTTGTATTAGGACATTTTGGCAAGGTATATGGATGCAACCTGGAGATGTGGTGCCTATGCTGTTGAAGGAGAAACTAAGAGGAAGAGAAACTCTGGTATAATCTCTATTGAGCAAATGGGGGAAATTTACTGACAACTCTATGGGTCCACCAAGGAGTGAATAGTTCACTTAGGTGAAAGGCGAGAATCCACAGAGGCGACCTTCCACTGAGGGCTCTATACAGTTCACACAGAATCCAAAGGTCGGAAACCCATTCGGGACTCTCTGGAATACTCTCAGTTGTGAGGAGTGGACCTCCCATGCAGGACTCTATGAAGTCCACCCAGTAGCAAAAGAAAGAGAGTTCACTTAAAGAGTGAAAGGGGAGGTTCCTATTGCGATTCTGGGGAGTTCACCTAGGAGCAGGAGAAGGGTGACCCACTTAGAAGCCTGAATGGTATGGAGATAGGCCTTCATTATAAAGATGTCTTAGTTTTATGTATATGAAGTATATATGTAAGATGATGCATTGTAATCTTTTTAAGGGACGTATGAAAGAGATCTAAGGCTTAGTATTTGAACATAGGACAGCACAGTGTAGAAAATGATTACAATGACTCCTTATAGGACAGTTTCATTAGAATGAGGTAGCTTGTGCTTCGAAATAGAGGCCTTTCTGGAAAGTGATAGGGTGTCTAACATCGTCCTAGCCTCCAAAGTGAAAGTTCTAGGCTACTGGTGCTCAACTGGGGGATCCATTAGGTTGCTGGTGCCCCCCCCCCCCTCCCGGAGGTATTTCAGGGCAGGGTTGAGATACAATGTGAAAATGGTGCACGGGTATAAATTCAGCAATTGGAGAGGGTATTGTAGGCCAGGAATCAGCTGCATTGCTCACCCTGATGCTGAGGTAGCAGATGTCCTCTGATAAAGGGTTGGAGTGCCTTAGCAGATCTGTGTGGTAAGTCTGTGCAGTGGTATGACAGAAGTTACTGCAGGTCAGGAGGGTAAGGATGGAAATGCAAAGATACAAGTGCATGTAAAGGTCTCTGTAGCAGTTAAGGTTGAGGTGTGGTGGCAGAGCAATATGTGAGTTGCAATGCAGGAATACGAAAACACACAACAGGGTATGATTTAGGCACATTTGCTGACTTACATAGCTTGTTCTAGCAACTGTTTCTTTTACTTTTGTAGGGAGACAGTGGAGGCCCTCTCATGTGTAAAGACACAGACTCTTCAATTTACTATGTGGTGGGTGTCACAAGCTGGGGGAGGGGCTGTGCCCAGGCCCAGAGCCCTGGGGTGTACAGCTCCACCCAGTTTTTCCGGAGTTGGATCATAAAGACTGCTCAAGGATCTACCATCTACTTCCCACCATCAGTTCCAGCCGCTCCAGTGAGCAATGACACAGAATCTTCAGAATCCTATGAAAACAATATAAATGATTCCTCTGATGAGAAGTGGAACAAGGAAGAAACAACCGCTTACACAACATCCAGCACAGAGAGTGCAGCCTTAGTTGATGATTATTATGATTGGTTTTATGAATATGGAAAGACAAAAAAACATGGCCTTCCGAAAATCCGAAAGACTCTACCTCGTTTGCAAAGACCTCAGAGAGGGTGATTTAGCATGCTTGAATTCTTACGAGCAAAGCTGCTTGCAATCTTGCTGAGATGATGAAACAGGGACATAAAGTACTGCCACCTATTGCAAGTTAGGTCATTTCCAATTAAATGTGTTTTATTTGTTTAGTCTTGTGTTTTACCGGGTGTTTATTTTGGTAAGCAGCTATTACAAAGAGGCTGTTACCACGCAACAACGCATGCGATGTAACAACAACTACCATTACAACGCAAACCATTATATCGCATGTGCTTTTGAAACGCATGCGATGTAATGGTTATCCACATCGTTGTGAGAAAACTGGGCTGTTCCGTTTCCTCACAACGACGTGCACCGCCCCTCTGTCGATGCTGGAACCAGGAGAGAGGAACCACGAGGAGAGAGAGGTAAGGGGGATTGTGCTTGGGGTGGGGGTTTCTTTTTAAAGGTTTAGGGTTGTGTCGAAGTAGGATAGTAATGTTTGTGTAGTGTAGGGTTGTGTGTAGGGGAGGGCCGTTCTGGGGTAGTGTTTTAGGGTAGTGTTGTGTTTGTGTAGTGTAGGGAAGTGTTTTTGGGTTTAGGGTAGTGTCGAGGGGGACATGCAGGGTAGCGTTAGAGTGTAGGGGCCGGACTGGGGGTCGTGCAGGGGTAGTGTTTTAGTGTTTAGGGTAGTGTTGTGGTGTTTGTGTAGTGTAGGGTAGTGTTTTAGGGTAGTGTTGTGGTGTTTGCATAGTGTAGGGTAGTGGTTTAGGGTTTAGGGTAGTGTAGGGTGGTCGTGCAGGATAGTGTTAGGGTGTAGGGACAGGACTGGGGGAAGGAGGAGGGGCGTGTTGGGTACTATTTTAGGGTAGAATTGTATTTGTGTAGTGTAGGATAGTGTTTTAGGGTTTAGGGTAGTGTAGGGGGGTCGTGCAGGGTAGTGTTAGAGTGTAGGGACAGGACTGAGGGAAGGGTTGTGCTGAGGGTAGCGTGTTAGGGTTTAGGGTAGTGTTGTGGTGTTTTTGTAGTGTAAGGTAGTGTTTTAGGGTTAAGGGTAGAGTCGGGGGTCGTGCAAGGTAGTGTTAGAGTGTAGGGACCGGACAAGGGGTACGGGGAGGGCCATGCAGGGTAGTGTTAGAGTGTAGGGACAAGACTGGGGGAAGGGGGAGGGGCGTGCGGGGTAGTATTTTAGGGTTTCGGGTAGTAATGTATTTGTGTAGTGTAGGGTAGTGTTTAGGGTTTAGGGTAGTGTAGGGTGGTCGTGCAGGGTAGTGTTAGAGTGTAGGGACAGGACTAGGGGAAGGGGGAGGGTCGTGCTGAGGGTAGCGTGTTAGGGTTTAGGGTAGTGTTGTGGTTTTTGTGTACTGTAGGGTAGTGTTTTAGGAATTAGTGCAGTGTCGGGGGTTGTGCAGGCTAGCGTAGTGTTATTGTAGGGAGAGGACTGGGGGTCGGGGAAGGTCAGGGAATTAGTGTAGTGTCAGGGGGTTGTGCAGGGTGGTGTAGTGTTATTTTAGGGAGAGGACTGGGGGTCGGGAGGCTCGTGCAGTGGAACTACATTAGGGATTAGGGTAGGGTAGGTTGGAGTAATTTAGCTAGCAAACGTTTACCATGAGTATACTTTTACCACGCATGCCTTGGCGTTGAAATGGCATGTGTGGTAAAGGTATAGTCGTGGTAAAATTTGCATGGCATGCGTGGTATTTCTATGCGATGTAACAAGTGCTATTCGTTTATTTTGTATGTTGATTCCATTTTTATTTTTTATCTGGAGAAATCACAGACATTACATTAATTACAGTATTACATCAATTATACACATAAGCTAAAAGACTCCAATAACCCCATTTCACAGAGCATCGACCAAATAATACAAATGCGTAAAGATTTCTCTCCAAGCATCAGATTTACCACAATTTCACAAACCCGTAATAATATCATACATCATAAAGTTGAGGGGATGGGGTGGGTGGGGAAAGGCAGGAGCCCATAAAGCTACCAAAATCTCCCTCCTATAATTCAATAATTTCTACATTCTTACACAAAAAGTTCCCAAAGAGCCACAAACGTCATTAATGATCCAGTTCTTAATGCATAATGCTTTTCACATTATTTAATTTGTTTAATCAATTTAACGTGGGTACTGAAATTGTTCTCCAATTTTGCAATATTGAAATACCGTGCTGAAAACACTGCTTTGTATAACTTTTTGCAATGACTTAAAATTAGTTAGGCCTGCACATGAGGGGTAACTTAATAAAATTAATTTGGGATTTTCTTCCAGGTTTATAGTCTGACAATTGTGTAATATATTTGTCTAGTGGCTATCCAATTTTGGGCACAAATTGTCCTCGATCTGCAGTGGACTTCTAAATCAATTTGTTGAAATGGGAAGGTTTATTTTATTTAAAAATACCGGTGTTCTTTACAATAACCACTTAGTATAGAATTACATTCTACAACAATTCGCTCCTTTAAGAACAGAAAAATTGTTGTGGTTTATTATTGTCGTATGATTCCTAATTTCTCAGTAAGACTGTGTGTTTCGGCAACATGTGCTTCAAAACTATGTGGGACTGAGTCCACTCATACCATCAGAATATGGTGACTTAATTCCTGGCTAACTCATAGTGCGCCATCTGGGCCCCTAAACTGACTGGGCACCGGATGGTGTCTACAACCTCAGAACATGACAACCCTAGTTACCCCAAGCAAATCATGAAAACAGATCTTACCCTTTCGTTAATAGCTCACGCATGCCCAAAGGGAGACACAAAAAGTACGTAAATTGGCATTTCAAACACATATTGAAGCAATTGTACTTTTGTGTAAAATACGTGCACTGCAATGATTAATAGAATGGAGCAAAACATCCCAGCATTACAAGGATGGTGAACAGAATGAATAATTTAACTATTGTGCATTTGCATTGGTTTATATGAATATATGTAATTGCACTCCCATCTGGCGCTGCCTATCCTATAAAGCATAGAGTGTGCTGGTCTGCCAGAATACCATAGAGTGGTCTAACTCCACATTTACTTGCGGGCATGTGTCATCTGACAGACAGCCTTGGCGTAGAACAGGCCGCCGTCCTCTTCAGGATGGTGTTGGAATTCAGTGGGGCTAGAGTTCAGTCATGAGCAACCTTCGATAATCCATCGAGATGCCCCTCTGTCTAAACAGAGATATAGTACTGTTTATATAATAAACTGGACCCATTTGTTCCCTGCTTGAGTCATACTCCTGTTATCATTGTTGATTCTATCCACCCAGAGCTGTCCCTGAATGGACAACAAAATAACAACGATATTTTGCGCAGTGTACTAAGTCCATGTCAAGAATGTTATAAGGCCAGATAATATGCCTACAAAGAGATGTAACTGTAAGCAAACCATTTCTGAGTACATTATCTCCTGAGGCCATGCAAACAAACTGTGTTAAAAGTAATCGTTTAAAAAGATGTACATTTTAAACGTGAGCCAGCAAAATGGAAGTGTTTGTGCCTGGGGCCTATGTTACCTCACTACATTATGTTCCATGTATAAGTCAAATTGATCAGACTCTGAGCTGCCTGACATATCTGAGCTATTGTTAGAAATACAGCTATCTGTTTTAAGTCATTTTCCAGAATCTTACTGATCTAAGTATAGTTGTCTCTGTAAGACGTTGTACCAAATCCAATCTCGCCCTTACTAATTTCTGGTCTATGGGCCTGATTACAACGGTGATGGTCAGACCGCCAACAGGCTGTCGTGGAGCTCCTGACCGCCGACAGCCCTTTGGTCTGACCACTATATTCTGATACTGGTGGGTCAGACCCTAAGCTGTAAGGCTCAAGATCGCTGGATCCACCAGGATCTTAGATCCCGATGGGACAGCAGTTACAGCGGTGTTCCTGAACGGCAGCGGTGCGGAGGCAGGTATCGCCGTCAGGATTACAATATCCCTTTCTGACAGACTTTTCATGGTGGGAATCCTGCCATGAACAGGTTGCCTGAAAAGGATATAATGGGTGCCAAACAGAGCCCCCTGCCATCGTAGGCCACTGAAAAGTGGCTCTGGGGGTACATGTAGTGCAAACACTTTCCTCCATGCACCATGTGCCATGCATGACATGGTGCATGACACACAGTGCAGAGAGGGACTGTACGGCATTGGCATGTGCTGAGGCCCTTTTCAATTTCTGCAGCATGCACTGATGAGTTTCCAACTGCCAGCCTAGCATTCTCATTGGGATTTGGCAGTCGGGTTACTCGCATGGTTACTGCTGCAATAGCAGCCGGCAGTCCGAACGACCGACATCATAATGATGCCCTATGTTCTTTAAATAGTGTGAAATTTGATCATAAGACCATAACATAGAACCTTTAAAAATCCTAATTTGTGGCCCAGAAATAGCCCATTTTTTCCAAGTATCCTTATTTAGAAAGTCTATCAAATTAGAGTATCCATTCACTTTCCATATTTGCAATATATTCCCTTTATAAGAGTGGCTATTGCTCTAGTGAAATATCTTCTAGCCAGGTGGACACATTGAAACAAGGAATAGAACAATATCTAAACATTTGCTCTTTTTTTTATCACCCATAACAGGTTTTTATGGTGAGCTTTTTCAGCAAGTTACTTAAAAAGAGAAGTCTACAATTTTATATTCCGTGAGCATCTGGCTCTTAAAATTGTGGTCTAATATATTGTGTATTGGATGTATGTTAAAAACACAAAGTTCACAAAATAACATTGTTTCGTATCTAGCAAGGCCAACCCCCCTCCATTTGTTGGTTTTTGCAGTAAATTTATCTCAAACATATCTTCTACATTTGCGGTTGTATATTTATTCCTAAATTCTCTTTTGCCTTGAGTTAATCAATGACCGCAGCTTTGGAACTGAAGTTTCTATAGTGCAGTAACATATCATCATCTCTGTTTTCAAGATATGTATTCTATATCCTCCACTCTCCTGAAATTAAGAAAATATGTTAAAAACTCTGTGCTGAATATCCTGCTTGGGTCTTAACCTCTTCAGTGCCCATGACGAGATAGTCTCGTCATGGAGCACGGTTGCGCTGTGCCCATGACGAGACTATCTCGTCATGAACCCCACCCACTAATACAACGCCCGGCACAGGAGGGGGAAAGGGCGTGGCACTGAAGGGGTTAAAAAACTTGAAACAAACAGGAGACACTCTGTATACCCAGTTGAGACCTGGGTGATCAGTGTATGTAACAGGTAACAATGTCTCAACAGGAAATTAGGAAGACTGTTAATAAAACATGCACATTTGTTGCAAAAAAGAAGAGACAGGGAGACTGAAGGGGTAGTATGAATAATGTAACGAGTTGTCTATAATTAGAGCCAATTTTGGAAAAAAGAACAGTATCAGCCCTATTTACATTAAGTATGAGCTTAAACCGAAAACACCTGTGCACATATGTGCTCATGGAAAAGGTGAACGGCGCAAGTGACAACTGACACAGCAGAAAGCGGAGCAGGACAAACAGTAGTGTCAATATGTACAAAAGATTTTGTGGTTCACAATCATTAAGCATTAAACATTAAAGAAAGTTTGACAATTTAGGTGAACCATGGAGTTGCGCCAAAAGTTGTGCTGGGCTGTCAACTAGGTTTCAACCTGTTATTAGTTCAGGTTATCTTCAGCACCAGGTTACAGTTTTATCCCTGCTGTACATGAGGGAGTAAGAGAGGAAAGGGTAAGGAAAGTTTTGGACCAGCAACGAGGTCATGTGGAAGAAGGAGAGGATAAGTACCTGACCGGAATGGGGGTCCAGGGTAGGAGGCAATCACGTGTCCCAGAAAAGGATGGGCAGTGTCAAAAGTGAGGAGAACAAGGGAGACACAATCAACCGCGGTGCACTGGAACAATGCTGTGGGGAAAGGGTATTAGGGAACAGGCCAACATTGATTGAGAGAAGGAGGTTGCAAGGGCAGAGCCGGCATGGTCCGTGACGAGTCAGACATTATGGAGAGCGACTTACCAAGAGATCAGAGGAGCGTGGTGCACAGAGGAGATGGAAGGCCTCCGGCAGAAGCACCCGGCATCTGGTTAGGGTGGACCTGTAAGGTGGAGGGCCGGCGTGTTGTGAAGAACGTCCAGGAGCAGTGAAGATGCCAATGAGAAAACTCGTAATCAGGAAGTGAGCGCAATCCGAATGGTTGGGGAGAAAAAAACGGAGATCAGGCACTCACCTAGATAATGAATATGTCAGGGATATTAGTCTGGGGGGATCCTAGGTAGGAGGGTGTACCTCATCGGCGTGAGTCCGGAGAGGTGAGGGAGTCCCCAGGCGTAACCAGGAAATAGTGGGCCATCGGTATTGCGTCATGACGGTGCCCCTGTGCGTGGATGACAGGCCAGGATCAGGACATAAGGTTGAAGGGGCCAGTCCAAGCGGAAAGGAAACAGTGACGGAAAGGGAGAGCAAGGTTTGAAATAAAGTTGGTTGAGACAACATGGTTGAAGGAAATAAGTCGGACAGTAAACGACAAAGTGGAGAAGAGTAAAAGGACATTTTGGCACGTTAATATTTATACATTTTAGAGAATGGTGAGGAGGGGAGGAAAAACGTATAATACATAGAAAGATCCCATAACCATACCCAATATGTAGTCATTTTGAACTCCTGTCAACTACCTATTTGCTTTCTCAATTAGTTTTCCCTTACACTAGCATATTACTTTTTTTGTTTATCTGAATCCGTTTCATGTTCCACTCTATCCATTGAGGTGTTCAATCCCTGCCTAACTGCACAACTAAGTTATGCCTGTATTATTACACTCTCCACTTCGATACCTTTGATACATGTTTCTTGACTCATATGAACATGTTTTTTCATGTATTATAATATATTGCTTTTTCGATTTTTTTTTTTTACCCTCTCCTTCTCTTTGATCTCTATTGATTAACTGTCCCGCAACCTGATTTATTCTATTGGCAAACAGTTTGGTTATTATTTTGTAATCTGTATTCAAGAGAATGATTGGCCTATAAGAATTTATAGTTCCAGGATTTTTATATTTTGTAAGCAAGCTTACCACCAAGGCAATATCAAAAGATGGTTGAGATCTCCCTCACAGCATCATGTGGTTTCCCAATTTCAAAATATGTTGGCTTAACATTTTTGATTTTTTTTAAACTCAGCAGGAAACCCATCTTCTCTACTCGATTTCCGGTTCGCTATAAATTTAAACAGTACATCAACTTCTTCCAGTGTGAATGGTTTTGCCACAGCTTGCCAGGAGCTCCGAACCAGTGTTGGGATTGAAAGACTTTCTAGAAAGGATTGAAAGGCTTTCTAGAAAGGGCTGCAATGTAAGGGAGTCCAATTCTTGTCGGAAGTCATAGATTTTTTAATAATGCTGAAAACCCAATCCTGAATGATTTCACAATCTGTTATGCGGCTATTTGTTTCAGCATTGAAAAGTGACCTAATCAAATTTTTAGGTGATTTATCCAGTGTCGGCCATGTTAAAAAGCAACCCAAACATTCAGTCACCTGCTATACCTTTTGCATATAGGCTTTCCTGGTCCAATAGAACTACTTGTAATAGCATCTTGTGCTTCGCTCGGTCGAAAATGTTATGATTTGTACTACTCTCACGCCATAGATAACTATCTTGGGGTTGTTTCAACTGATATATTCCAAGTTGTTCTTATCTGTTTAGATTTACTTCTTTCTGCTATATCTTTGGTCATTATAAAGGCCCTAATAATGGCCGTAAATGCACCCCACACCATCTTACCATCTCAATATTTGCTGAATGCTCTTTGGGCAGAAAAAATTGAGGAAATTCTATTTCAATTTCTGAAACTCAATGTTCTTCTTCCAGATTCAACTTTTTAAACAGCCATCCATAGGTAGACTGGTGCTTCAGGTGTCCCGTTATATGCATTTCTACCATTTAGGGGTAGATTCCGATGCGGGTCGGACAGCTCTCTGAGAGCTGTTCGTAGCCTTACCTTGCGACCGACTCGTACCCGGAGCGGGTCCGTCCTGGCGAAGAAGTACGATGCGCATAACTGACACAAATCCGACCGACACGTAGGCTGTGATTCAAGCTTCATTTTCCGTACGAGCCGTACCTCCGAACGCCGAACCGAGTCGCCCGGAAGCAGTATCCACAGCAGTTTCCGGCCGGACAAGTACGATACGCAAATCATACGCGCCGGACGGATCGCCACATACAGCACGTCTCAGCATCCGGAAAAGAAGCATATCAGGTACGATTCGTGCCAGAACACAATCCACAGCTACGAGACGGACCAGCTAGCAATGGGTACGAGACGGAGCAACAAGCAGCGTGTACAAGACAAACACATCATGAATCCTATCGCGCAGGTCATACTAGTACTGTACATCTATGACCGGATCAGGAACAGACACGGACGGCGCAGACGGTAAATCAGACACCCACCACACAAACAAACGACACCTACCCGCAAAATGTCACACACATCCATATCCTGGCCACTAGCAACAGGCCACCATAGGCGTTGCATGGCCATCACCACTGCCACCCCCACCCATAGGGGACCTGTTGCCCATCACTCCTGCCACCCCCACTCATAGGGCTTATGTTGCCCATCACTCCTGCCACCCCACCCATAGGGGTTCATGCTGCCCATCACTACTGCCACCCCCACCCATAGGGGACCTGTTGCCCATCACTCCTGCCACCCCCACTCATAGGGCTTATGTTGCTCATCAATCCTGCCACCCCCACCCATAGGGGTTCATGCTGCCCATCACTACTGCCACCCCCACCCATAGGGGACTTGTTGCCCATCAATACTGCCACCCCCACCCATAGGGCTTATGTCGCCCATCACTCCTGTCACCCCCACTCATAGGGCTTATGTTGTCCATCACTCCTGCCACCCCCACCCATAGGGCTTATGTTGCACATCACTCCTGCCACCCTCAGCCATAGGGGTCTATGTTGCCCATCACTCCTGCCACCCCCACCCATAGGGGTTCATGCGGCCCATCACTACTGCCACCCCCACCCATAGGGGACCTGTTGCCCATCACTACTGCCACCCCCACCCATAGGGCTAACGTTGCCCATCACTACTGCGGACCCCCCCTCATAGGGCTTATGTTGCCCATGACCCCTGCCACCCCCACCCATAGGGCTTATGTTGCCCATCACTCCTGCCACCCCCACCCATAGGGGTTCATGCTGCCCATCACTACTGCCACCCCCACCGATAGGGGACCTGTTGTCCATCACTACTGCCACCCCCACCCATGGACCTTATGTTGCCCATCACTCCTGCCACCCCCACCCATAGGGGTTCATGTTGCCCATCACTACTGTCACCCCCACCCATAGGGGACCTGTTACCCATCACTCCTGCCACCCCCCACCCATAGGTGTTCATGCTGCCCATCACTACTGCCACCCCCACCCATAGGGGACCTGTTGTCCATCACTCCTGCCACCCCCAACCATAGGGGTTCATGCTGCCCATCACTACTGCCACCCCCACCCATAGGGGACCCTTTGCCCATCACTCCTGCCACCCCCACCCATAGGGCTTATGTTGCCCATCACTCCTGCCACCCCCACCCATAGGGGTTCATGTTGCCCATCACTACTGCCACCCCCACTCTTAGGGCTTATGTTGCCCATCACTACTGCCACCGCCACTCATAGGGCTTATGTTGCCCATCACTCCTGCCACCCCCACCCATAGGGCTTATGTTGCCCATTACTCATGCCACCCCCACCCATAGGGGTTCATGCTGCCCATCACTACTGCCACCCCCACCCATAGGGGACCTGTTGCCCATCACTACTGCCACCCCCACCCATGGACCTTATGTTGCCCATCACTCCTGCCACCCCCACCCATAGGGGTTCATGTTGGCCATCACTACTGTCACCCCCACCCATAGTGGACCTGTTGCCCATCACTCCTGACACTCCCCACCCATAGGGCTTATGTTGCCCATCACTCCTGCCACCCCACCCATAGGGGTTCATATTGCCCATCACTCCTGCCACCCCACCCATAGGGCCTATGTTGCCCATCCCCTCTGCCACCCCCACTCATAGGGCTTATGTTACCCATCACTCCTGCCACCCCATCCAGGGGTTCATGTTGCCCATCACTACTGCCACCCCCACCCATAGGGGACCTGTTGCCCATCACTCCTGCCACCCCACCCATAGGGCCTATGTTGCCCATCCCCTCTGCCACCCCCACTCATAGGGCTTATGTTACCCATCACTCCTGTCACCCCCACCCATAGGGCTTATGTTGCCCATCACTCCTGCCACCCCCACCCATAGGGGTTCATGCTGCCCATCACTACTGCCACCCCCACCCATAGGGGAACTGTTGCCCATCACTCCTGCCACCCCCACACATAGGGACTATGTTGCCCAGCACTCCTGCCACCCCCACCCATAGGATGGGTGATGCGCCACACATCCATCATACACCAACATTAGGTATGTTAGCAAAATACATCCCCCCTAACATCATGACAACAGTGTGTAGTCTGTGACAAATTCCCACAACAGTGAATATGACTTCGAATATACAATGTAACTACCATCATATGTGTGACCAAAAACTGAGTGTGGCCTACACAAGGCAAGCATCACAATAGCACTGTGTCAATGTGCAATAACACCCCCTCACTGTGTAGAACAAAAGTTAAGTGTGGGGTTCCAAACTGCAGCAAATGTTGAGCACTGTGGTGATGGGGTCTAAAACCCCCCTCATCACAGTGACCAAAAGGTAAGTGTCATCATGGTCAAAGCTGCAAATGCTAAACAGCATGTATGATTCCTGGTCCCAACACATGAAACGCTTTTGTGGCAAAGTGGTGGTTATGTCCCATACCCACATAGATGTGGTGAGGCTAACAGTGCTATGAAAAACCTAACATACTCTCGGCTATGTGCAGACAAGCACCACCCATGGGGGCTGACATTGCATACAGTGTACAATGACACAAAAGCAGAAGTGACCATCACAAAGCATACACACATCTCGAAAATAGACACACAAATCAAAACATCCTGTGTAGACTGTAGGTGTCAGATCACAAACTCCCATTCCATGGCAGCAATGGTACCTAACAACCAGGATGAATGTGCAGAATGATGTGATATGACTCACAGGGACAGCAGGGAAAATCACAAAAACAACATCCAGACAATGACCCACAACAGCAATACCAATGCACTGGTGCAGATGCACAAACACAAACAGGCAACCTCACACTGCACATCTGACACAACATGTGTGTGTGTGTCAGTATCCCCAGGCAACTACCCAACACATGAGGGGGGCTGAACCACAGTGACACAGATGTGGACACAGTGCCATACAAAAGTAACCCTTCCTTGGGTCCCCCTTAGTGGGTAATCAGGCATTGTGAGATGAGAGGGAGCACAACAGACACATGTGACACAAGATGGAATGAACAGCAAATAACACAGCAAGAGACTGACACACAACAGCACTACCCCAAGGGACCATACATTGGGGTAACACAAGTATGCATGATACATCCACTGTGATGACAAAGGTAGATGTCGTAAAAACTGTGAAACCCAGACATGTGTCCTGTGCCACAAACGTACATCACACCTACACAAACACAAATCACTCAGCATGGCTCGGCATCCATGGACAAACGGAAGCTAGGGGCCCATCCATGCAAACATTCACATCTGTCCACCCTCAACACCACACACCCTGAACTGTACAAATGTGCATCTGTGAAGCCCACATGGACAGGTGACATTGCACATGCACCCATGACAAACACAGTAATGTTGGGAGGAACTAAGGTGCACAGACTCATCACACAAGGACAGTCTACAACCCTGGTGAATGACAGACATACTGCACAGTATGCGGTACATGGTCATGACGTCAAAGCTCCCGTAACCTCCGGAATCCCTGCCACAGTCCCAGGACAATGCAGAAGCTGAGAAGAACCACAAGGCACACATGCTGACACCTGCCAACATTGCAGCCCTGAACCGGACGAGTGGGAGCAGTCACACACACATACACATGTCTCAATCACTGAAAGCTACCACCTAGGGACAACTACATGATATTGCAAACAAAGAAGTGCCTTGGGGACCCCTGACTGTGTCCCATCTGCGTCTGACCACATCATCACCACTCAGAACTGACAAATCCCAATGATGAAACACTAATTAACAGTAGTGTGTCATGCACCCACACATCTGGTAGCCCAGGACAAAGATGTGGGATGAACACAGTACGACTCAGCAAGCATCAACAACAGGAACATATCAAGGGAACACTGCCTGTGTAGGAAAAGGGATGTGGACACAAACACACATGCTCACACAACACACACCATAGGCCCAGGCAATGTCACGGAACAACACACTTACTTGAGGGGACTCAACTCCTGTGGAAGCTCAGCTGTGCCAAACATAGTCCCAGCAGGTCTCAATCATGTCAGAAGAACACTTGGTCAGTCAGCCATCAGTTACCACCCAATGAAGGCTCTGGTCACAACAGCGTGGGTACGGGATTGTCCTTTAAGTAATCTGCACATACTCAATACATATGTCCAGCAAGTTGCACAGAGGACCCGGTTGCTCCTACACCAATGATGCCCACTCCTGCAGGTCCAGTGGAGATGCGCCCACAGTTAGGGAAATAGATAAATTGGACAATGGGAAGCACATCATATGTGCATGTGTGCAAGCCACAGATGTGACCATGCAAATGAAATGCTTACAGAGATGTTCACAAATTGTTAATCATGATACACCCAGTTAGCTGCAAAGGATGACATGGAGACCGACCAGAATAGGATACATATCTCATGAACCACATAGAGTACCTCACATCAACACCTCAGTATTCAACATTGAAAATCCAGCATTATAACTGCAAGGTCATGGTAAACATCATCAACATAATGTACAGCTAAATCAAATTCACAAGGATAAATAAAAATGCTTCATTCAGCCAAATTTCAATGCAAAAGCAAATGTCATTTCAAAACAAAGGCCAATGGCCAGTCCATATCCAAATGTCAACAATGTGATTTGAGTGACAAATGTCACACGTTGCTTGCCTGCACTGTTGAGGACAGGGGACATCCACTCGGAGGGGCATACATGGGGGCAGGCCAGGCACCGCAGGGACAGGATCAGGGATCAGCAGAAGGAGGCAGTGAAGGAGTGGTGGATGCAGGAGAGTCACTGGCAACTGCAGTGGAGGTGTCTGACATAGTGGGTGCAGTCAGATGGGGTGGGTGCCGGCACAACTGCAGTGGGCAGGTCAGATGGAGTGGACTGGGTCCCCACTGCAGTGCCCAAGTCAGACGGGGTGGTCGTGGACTCCACTGCAGTGCCCAACTCCATGGGAGCGGAATGGGGTTCAGGTGAGGTCAGCAGAACAGAGGGGAGGCCACGGTCCCCATATCAGTGGCACAAACAGTCTGACCGGGGGGTGGAAGAGCAAGTGGTGGGGGGGAGGGCCGGAGCATTTTGGGGATGGTGTATCTATGGGTGGGGGAACCTGGGGCAGGGTGTGGTGGGGGAACCTCTGGAGTGGTGGCCTGGGGGATGGAGGACGGAGACTGTGTCGTGGAGCTGCGGGCGGGGGTGGGGTCTTGCTCTTCCGGCTCCGGGGGGACTTGCGGGTGGGGGCCTCAGTCTGAATGCGCCTGGGGGAGGGTGTCCGGGTGTGAGGGGCACTCCCCTCTGTGTGTGGGGACTACCTCTTTCCATTGTAAGCTGGATCTGCTGGATCGGTGGGAAAGAGGCCAAGGTCACAGAGGAAGCTTCTGTGGATATGGGGTTGCAGGTGAGGCAAGGGAAGGGGTCTTGGAGGGAGAGGTATCGGAGGACTGCGGAGTGGTTGTGGATGCCTGTGTGTGTGTTTGCAAACCATCCCCTGTGAGTGTGGTATCAGTCATCTGAGTTTGCTTGTGTGCACTTCTAGACCTTGGTGTGGGTGTTTGCGTGCTGCCCGTGTCTGTGGGTTTGGGTGAATGTGTCATGGTGTTTTTGTGTGCTTGGGACAGGTAGGGTGCTAGGAATCGTGGATGGGGCAGGGGTAGGAGGGGTGAGGGACTGTTGGAGGAGGGACACTGCTGCCGTCAGGGAGGAGGTAAAGGACTGATTGGTCCTCTGTAGGGCAGACATGCCCAATGAAATGCCCTCCATGAATGACCCCAGTTGTGTCAACAGACTGGTGTGTGCATGGCAGACACTCAGCATTGATGTCTGCCCTACATGGATCTGTCGAAGCAAGTCTACAGACTCCACACTCGGGGCACCAGGGGACACTGGGGCAGTGGGTGCGGTGCCTGGCACAAAGGAGACATGCTCCCAAACACAGGAGCCTCCACGGACCTCTGGGATGGGATCCGATGGGAGGGTGGTGATGGCGGTGGTGGTGGCGGGGACAGCCTCACTAGCTGGGGTTTGGTGGCTGCTGACAGCCCCCTCCACAAGGGAGTCATCCTCTGAGCTGCCGTGGCCCTCAGCTGGGGTGGATGGTGCTGAGGACTCCTCGGTGTGGCTCCACTCGCCCTCCGTGCCACTGGGTCCCTCCGACTCCTCGCCTTCTGTCCCAGTCAGGCTCTGTGGCTCCTCCTGGCCCGTGGAGCTGTCCCCTCCTGTGGCCGTGGATGTATCTGGATAGAATTAGGAAACAAAGAACATCATCAGTCACCTGCACTGACCGCACACACCACACTTCCTGCAAGGAGGCGACAGCTTCAGCTGGACCCTTGCGATCCTCCGGGTCCAGCCCTGAAGGTCCTGCCACCTCTTCTGGCAGTTGCGGATCCAGCGCTTGTAGACCCCCACTGATCGAACTGCCCGGGCGATGGTCAGCCATATCTCCTGCTTCTGGTGGGCATCAACCTGTGAGGATGACAAAGTTAAAAGTCCATTAACACACATGCCCCATATTTGTGCTGCACACAGTTGGATATACATGTCGTCATCACAAAGGAAAATGAGGTACACAGGTAGTGCACTCATGGAAAAGGACAAATGCCCTGCATGTCTAAAATGTTAACATTGCCTGGGAAGTTTAAGCTTGCACAAATGCACTTTAGCTGCAGAACACCTGTTCATTACATGTACCTACACACTTTGGGGAATGAAAGTACTCAGTGAGTACGCTTGCCACTGGTGTACACACTGCTAGTACTGCTAGTCAGACAACATGCACAATTAGGAAGGCAGTGGACTGTACACTCACCTGCTCCCCTGGTTTCCCATACAGCTTGCTGTACCGTGGAAGGAGCCCATCCAGCAGGGCCTGGTTCTCCTCCTCAGTGAAGGCTGGGGCCCTCTCCAGAGTACGTGCCATAGCAGCAGCCAGAGGATGCAGAGACAGCAGCAGTGGTAGCAGACATGTGGTCCAGTAGCATGTAGTGCAGGCAAGTGAGCTCCCTGGGGGCCAGCCAGCCTTATATCTGTGCTGCAGAGGCAGAATCTGTGCCATGTGTCCCAAGCGATAGGTCAAACACGGTTGCATTCTATGACTCGTACAGGTCTTCCGCATCGTTCAAATATTCACCTTCATGAAACCCTAGTAATTGCAACATTGTTGTAGGCATCCAACTGAATTTCCAGCGCACAACTCGTACAAGTTTTGAATCCGCATCCGTCTCCATGACAGTCCAGAGCCAATGGGTGCGCACGGCTCGGTCAACTGACTGTACAACGCGTAGTTTGAAAATACACAGGCACCCGTCGCCATACGATTCAATGGCCAAGGCATGCGCAGGTCTCGGTCCATGCCTGCACGACTCGTATGCATGATAGTCACCCGCATTGGTTCTCATTGCAGTCAATGGCTAAGCGTACGCACGGCTCGGTCCTGAACTGTGCAATGCGTACGTATGATAGTTTCCAGCATCGGTTCTCATTGCAGTCAATGGCTAAGCGTACGCACGGCTCGGTCCATGCCTGCACAACACGTATGCATGAGAGTCACCCGCATCGGCTCTCATTGCAGTCAATGGCTAAGCGTACGCATGGCTCGGTTCTGAACTGTGCAATGCGTACGCATGATCGTCACCCGCTTTGGTTCGCATTGCAGTCAATGGCTAAGGGTACGAACGGCTCAGTCCTGAACTGTGCAATGCGTCCCTGTAGAAGTCACCCGCGTCGGTTGACATTGATGTGACTTTTTGACGGCTTCCAAACACAATTACTTGCCAGGGACTCAGGTGCACCCCTACCACACTACAGCATGTGCCACACTGTGTCCGATGGCATGTAAGGCTGCATTACCTGTGTTTTGGGGGGGGCAACATTCGTTTTGTTGTGTGGCACTTTTGTGTAGCCACACCCAGGCTGTGCACGTGTTCATGGGGACAGGATCCTTTGTGTGTTGTGCACATTACCACTGTGATGTGCAACTGTACAATTATGATTTTGAGTCAGGGACACAGTTGCAGGTTGGATATGTTTAGGACATGTTACATACACCCTGAGACCTGGGTGTGATGGTATGTACATCACAGTGAGACCTATAGCCCCAATTCTGATGTACACCCACAGTCTATGTGCATGTTGTGTCTCAGATGTGGCTGATCAAATGTGCCCAATGGGAGACAGTCTCCACATCCATGTGGTTTGTGCATCTACATTAATGCTGTGTGTGTGTCTACGAGACATCCATGTAGGGCCTGCAGAGACAACAGTGGCCACTACCTGTGGGACTCACGGTTGTTTTGTGGCATGTACATGATACGCCATGTCATGCCAGTGTCCATGTGGCAATACAGGGACCCTGGGTATCTGCATGTCAAAGAGCTGTGATGCCTGAGAGACATCAGGCCTCACTTGTCACTGTGGTGTGTGTTTGCAACATGACAGCAGTACATAGGTACTGTGACACACAGCCCAATGATTGGCCATTGCACTACATGGAACTTATGTAGACATGTGGAATCGAGATGTGAGGTGATGTGCATGTAGGTGACATATGTGTCCATACCCAACAGCGCACACCTCAGTACATTGTGTATTGTCATGATGTATCATGTGATATTTTGCTTGGTCATAGCCACAGGGGTGGATGAATCGACAATCTTCCTTTGTTCATCTCTGTACTGCAGGGCACCAGCTGTCCATAGACCGTTCCCAGACATTGAAACCATGCAGGAACGCGACTGTATCTGACGGTACCGCTTCACCAGGCCACTGATTGAGGATTTGGCGGAGCAGTTGGCGCCACATCTGCTACCTGGGCAGACATACCCTACAGCACTGACCCCAGAGGTGAAGGTGATGTCAGCCCTGCACTTCTTTGCTACTGGTACCTTCCAGTACACTGTGGCTACTGCTGGTGGTATGTCGCAAACTATGTTCAGTCGTGTGCTACGCGATGTCTTGGAGGGGATATTGCATTTCCTTGACCTGTATATCAAGTTTCCTAGCCCAGGTCAACTCACTGAAATAAAGGATGCTTTTTTTTAATACACTGGGGAGGATGCCGAACGTCATCGGATCTATTGATGGTACACTTGTGGCCCTGGTACCACCATGGGCACATGAGCAGGCATACCGGAACAAGAAACATTTCCACTCCATCAATGCTCTGGTGGTATGTCTTGCAGACATGTGTATCACACATGTGTGTGCACGTTTCCCCGTTTCTGCGCACGATGCCTACATCATGAGGAGTAGTCGCATTGCAACGCTGATGTCACAGATGCCAGAACAGCGTGCCTGGCTTGTCAGTGTGTACTGACTGTTTACCATTGTGTGTGTTTGGCAATGTTGTATTCCACCCTCTTTCAAAACGCAGCTAATTGTTCAATTGTTTGTGTGTAGGTGACTTCGGATACCCCAACATGCCGTGGTTGCTGACACCCCTCAGGAACCCTGTGACACCAGCCGAGATGCGCTACAATGAGGCACATGGTCGGACCAAGAGGGTGATTAAGCAGACATTTGGTCTCATGAAAAGCCGCTTCCGCTGCCTGGACAAGACCGGAGAGGCCCTCCCATATGACCCTGCAAAGGTGTGCAAAATTATCCTTGTATGCTGCATGCTACACAACATGGCAGTGCGGAAGAAGTTACCTCTCATGCAGGATGACGATGACCTACCTCTGCCACCTGTGGAGGATCCAGGCTTGGGTCACGATGCCAGTGATGATGATGATGAGGGTGACGTCCGCACACAGCTCATTAACAACTTCTTCACCTGAATGTGAGTTTACAGGGTTATGTCAATGTATTGAGTTAGCCTGAAATGTGTTGGGGCTGCTCTGTTGCTGTTTGAGTGTGTCACTTGACTGGATGCGTGCAGTGATGTGTCCTTTCAGGTGGTCTTGACTCCACAATAGTGTCGAACTGCTAACTTGTTTCTGTGTAGGTTTATTTTGACATGTTTTGTGCATGTGTATTGCATTTCTCTCCTGTTCTGCTGTGCTTTTGACTGTATCTTGTGTCTGTCCTTCCCAGGGTACTTTGCCTGTTGTTTGGTCAACACTGACCCCCAACACCCAGAATCCAACACCAGTGTGGAAGTTGTCAATTCCCATCAAATGATGTACCACACACCCCTGGACTTCAATTCTCCGACACATTGTGACCGTGTGTCCACTGTAACGTAGAATTACCTTGCAGCTATTGTGAAATAAACATGTTGCTGATGTGTAATGAACCTGTGCTATGCTTTGTTATGTGCGTTGTCTGTCTTCCCACATCTGACTGACATTTGCTTACCTTACCTGTGGGCTTGTTACCACTGACTGTGGATAGGTGTGGTGTCTGTGCATTCCAATGTATTTCAGGTCAACATCATGGTGTGGGATGAGTTACATGGCCATGGTGAGTATGTGTTGTGGTGCCATAGTGGTCTGTTTCCCTCACATGTGTCACATCACCACGACTCACATAACGGTGATCATATTGTTGTAGTATTTGGCATGCACTGTGTTGTTTAGCAGATCAACATCTCCATGACACATGACAAGTTGGAATCACAACAGAGGCAAGTATAGTGTACTGGTGAGTTTATTTACAAACATGTGTGAGGATAGTGCACAGGATGGTGGGTGCTGTACATTGGGTTTTGAATCCAAAGTTCACAGTAGAACAGTCATCTGCTACATTGGACCAACATGAACCCTCCATGTCGTGTAGGCGAGTTGTGCTAGATCCGACAAGGTGATCGGGTTGTGCACAAAGAACATTGTCCAGAACAGGTTTAGAGGCCCTGGGGGATGTGCATGGACATCTGCATCTCACTTGTATTTCTTCGGACGACCCCTCTTTTTCTTCGGGGGGGGGGGATACTCAGATGCAGGCATCTGCGTTGCAGAGGACTCTCTGCCAGAGTCATCCTCCCTCCCTGTATCACTGGCAGACCGTGCGCAGTAAGTGCATCCCACTTTGCCTCCATGCGGGCATGATGGGCAGCCTGCTCCTGTTGAATGTCCTTGAGGATCCCCACTACCTAGTCGAATCCTCCGGTGCTATCCTGGAATGAATCTATGATGCGTGCCAGTTGGGGGTCATCATGCAGTCCAGACCCCTCTGCAAGGCGCGTCCTCTGCCTACCACCCCTCCCAGCACCCCTATCCACACGGGCAGGACTTGCGGCGGCACGCACAGGTGACACTAGGCCCCCTTGGGTGTTGTTGCTGGTGGTGTTGTCCGTAACTTCCTGGGGGTCCTGTGTCCCTGTTCTGTCGGTATTCTGTGGCCTTGGTCTGTCCGTGTTGGCGGGGGTGCCCTGTCTGTTGCCAGATGCTGGAGATGTGGGTACAGGGGGTGCAGATGTTAGTACTGCTGGTGCTGCATGATGACTCACACCGGAGGTGCCAGGTTGTTCGTCGTCATCCGAAGAGGACAGAGACGGATCCTCACCAGAGAGCTCAGGGTCCACCAGAGTCTGAGACATGGACTCCTCTTCATTTGCTGCTGTGGTTCACATAAATGACATTTTCTACTGTATGTCAGGATGCGTGCCTGTACACAGCTTTGTCCAAAGTTGTCACGGACAGAGATTGATATTGTTGTGGCACATTGCCCAGCCAAAATGAAACATTTCAATGTGCATGTCGAAGTGTGTGCATGCCCAGCTCATGTATAGATTTGGCTGTACATGGCCATTACTACTCAAGGGCCATCACGTTGCTGACACAGGTGTGTCATCCCTGTACACATTTGACCTCTAACAAGGACATACGTGCAATTCCACTGAGGATATGTTGTAAGATTGGGGCATGTGTGGTAGCAAATTTTGCGAGTCTTTGTGTGTCACATTGGTGTATTGGTACGACATGGTCACAGTCCGGTATGCCTGTGATCTCTTGGGAGAAAGTGTTTTTTTACAGTGTTCCTAGTTCCCATCTCATTTCATACAAGTGATGATGTCACCGTCATTAATGAGTCTGGTGCTGAGTTTTGTACGTGCATATGTGATTTGACTTTTCAATGTTCTCCATGGTGACATGGATTGGGCAAGGATGCACTCTGGCTTTTCAATGCTCTTGACAGTGAGAGCCGGTGGTGGTGGTGTTGTGGTTTGGCTGCTGTGAGATGCATGTCTCCTCCAATGCAGTTCAGGTTAGACCTTGGGTCTACAGTGTCCATGTCAGTGAGTGGTGTGTTGTGTGAAGGATGCATATGTTGCAGCACGATGTAGGAGTGGAATGCAGCTCACAACAGCACCGAGTGTGAATGAGATTATGCTACGGTGTCGGCTATATTGGTGTGTCCATTCCATTCACTGTCAGATGTCCCCTGTCAATGATGTATATGTGAGTTCCTGTGTGTTTTGTGCAATGTACTATATATGGCTCTCAACACTTGTCATCTGCAAGACACACCTCCACAGCCAGGCCAGGGGGCACCCCTGGACACTGCATCCCCAGACAGTGACTTTGAACATATGGTTGCAATGGCTGTGTGTGCGACCGTGTTTGGGTTGGCCACTGCATATGTGTGATTTTCAGCCACATCATTTATCAGGCCCATGTGTCAGACATCTTGCCCAGGCATTATCTTTGTGAGTAACTGGTACCACATGTGCAATGTGTTTTAGCATAGAAGGTGTGTATATGGCCGGCATCTGTGTTATTTGTTTTCAAGTCAGGACCTCCTTCTCCCCCAGGCCAGTTATCCCATCATGAAGCGTGCCACCATTGCAGTGGGTGCAGGTTAACTTTCAGGATGTCAGTCAGTGCAATCCTGGTGTTTTTTGTTGCCTAGTTCCCAGCATGGCCTTGTGCTCCCCACAACAGAGCCCAGTGTCAGACATCTTGTCAGTCCATTCCCACTCCCTGTGGGGCGAACATGGTTCAGTGTGAGCTTGCTGGGCCATGTGGGTGGGTGGGGAATATCTGTGACTGCAACTCCCATCATGCTTTTGGCTACACCCCCTTCCTAGCATGCCCATACTTCCTTCCTTTTGACTCTGCTTCCCTGTGAGGGAGTGTGACAGCAATGGCAAGATGACTGACTGTGAAGTCCTGGTGTTTGTTTGGCTACAGGTCCAAAGAGAGCCCCTGTGCTTCACACAGCAGCACCAGGTGCGGTGTATCTTTGGGGGATATTTCACTACAGAGTCAATGCATTCTACCCGGTGAGTTGTGTGGAGTTTGTGTTGAGGGGTGTGTGTGTCTCCACATGCTCGTAGGTATGGTCAGAGCTGTCAGACCTTCTTCCCACCCGGCCAGACATCCCACCATGAAACGTGCTTCCATTGGAGGGCGTGCAAGTTGTCTTTCAGGATGTCAGGCAGTGGTGTCCTGCTTCTGATTTGCACACAACCCCTGCCAGGGCCTTGTGCTCCCCACAGCAGGACCCAGTGTCAGCCATCTTGTCAGTCATTTTCCACTCCCTGCGATGTGGGCACGGTTCAGAGAGGTCTGGATGGGACAATTGAGAGGGGGAGCATTATCTATTACTACAAACCCCATCATGATTTTGGATACACTCACTTCACCTGCATACCCACTATTCCTTCCTGTCAGTCAGCTGCACTGTAAGGTAGTGTGTTTGTGGTGGCAAACTATCTGACAGTGTTTATTTAGCTTTGTGCCACTGCCTTGCTCTATTTGTTGGTAGGTTTGAACATGTCATGACACAGTTACATGTCACTATGAGATGGCAGGTATTGTGTTTGTTTGACTAGCATACACGTCTTGGGATGATTAGCTATTGGTTACTGTGGCTTTGCTAACGGTGCATGGTTTCACTGTCCCCTTGCCACACAATATTGAGTATGTTGGTTGTGTACTCACCAGGCTCTGGTATGTCTGCTAGACCATGGATGCTCTCTGGTGGTAGGATGTCCCGCACTTTCTCCTCCCAGGACCTGAAGTATACTGGTTTGGCAGGAGGGCCACCACCAGTGTGCTGATTCAAGGCGTGATCTTTCTCAATGAGTTTCTTGACCCTCCTGCGCACGTCATACCACCTGTTCTGGATATCACCCTTTGTGCGCAACGTTGGTGCTGGTGCATTCTCCTTCTCCACAATCCTCGCCCACATCTTTGTTTTCTGTGACATGGGGGTCCTTTGGAACAATGTGCCAAACAAATGTGGCTCTACTCTGATGATCTCATCTACCAGCACTTCTAACTCACTATCTGTGAACTTTGGTTTCTTCTTTGAGGGCATGGTGATGGGTGGTGGTGGTGAGTGATATGTGTGTGAGGGTGCAAGTAAGGGTGGGTGGGTGTCGGTTTTGCTAGGTGTATGTGTGAGTGCTTTTGGAGAGGTGCTAATGGTGTGAAAGTTGTGTGATGGGTGAGTTGTGAGTGTGTCTGTGGTTGCTGTGTGATGGTGTTCTCTGCTGGCTGTTGTATTCAATTTGCAAAGGATCATGGTAGTGATTGGTGTCCTTTATATAGGTGCAGTTGTGGGTGTGTCTTTGTTCAAAGTTTTTGGGGGGATATTTATTGACTTTGTCATTGCTTGTTTAGTCCTTTTTTTGTATTTTTTCCTTTGGGTTTTCTAGGCATGAAGGAGACGTTCTTCTGACCGAGACGGACGCTGATGTTGGCTCGTGCGGGCTTCTCCGGGTCTTTCACGCTGATTTTCTTCTGTGTTTCATACGCATCGGTCGCGGAGATCTCTATTGCTTCAGGTCCCTGTTTCCTGTGAGTGTCGGTCATGCGGCTTGGGCTCTGTGCGAGTCGGTATGGTTTTGCCCACATTGCATCGTACTGCACGGATCGGACATTGCAGGTACTTGTCGGTCGGGTTCATTCCGTTTTCCGGGCAAATCACTGTTTTCCATACGGCTCGGTCGTACGGCTTGTATTCCGTACATGTCGGTTGTAATTCACACGCGTTGCATCGTACTGCACGAGTCGTACAGCGCCGGTCCGTGTCGGTGGGTCTCCGTTCCGGGTCCGTGTTGGTCGGTACGTTTAGCGGCCGGAATCGGAGTCGGCCCCTTAGTGGTCTGAGAAACCATTGGAATGGTGATTAGTGAAGGGATATATGAAAGAAATCCAGCCTCATTGCTGACTTATATCTTGCGGACACACAAGTAAACACTTGGTGGTTTGGGAATTTATTTCTTCAAGGATCCACTAAATTTAAGCCAGGTTTAAGCTCTTCTGGTAGTCCAATAGCGCCTTAGCCATTCTACTTTTTTTCTGTCTGCAATTAATCGATGATGAATCTAGGATCAGACACTGAAGGAGATTAAAGTCACCTTACCTGGCATAACCTTAATTGACTAGAATAGATTAATAGGCAGTTGTGGGTGATCCTCGATGGGGGCATATATCGTAGCCACCATGAAGCGTAAGCCTTTAATCCAGGCCCATCTACCCTCTTTAACTGTTTGGAAAGCAAAGATATTCATCTGCATTTCCTAATTAATATATAGAGCTACCTCTCCATGAGCTCCTCCTGATGAAGGGACACATTGAAAACCTGCCCATTAGTGTAACATTGAAAAATCTCCAAATGTAGTGTCATTTATATACATAAAATTAGATATTTATATATTCTTATGTATTATTATATAAATGAAAATTATATCTGGATAGTGGGCTACAATCCATTTTTTGATAGCTTTCGTTATATGCCTATTTTTCAAACCTTTTACATTAAACTGTACTAACTTCAAATTGTTGGTATCCATCTTCATCTTCTAGCAGCTTATCTTCTCAAATCTACAATCAACCATATACAGTTTATTATACTCCATGAAAACCACATACATGTAAAGAGTAGCCCTGTCATACTTTGTGTCTAGGAGACTCCACCATGTATATAACAAAAGTAAAACTAATCTAGAGCAGCAATTAAAAAATAAAAGATATATAAAGTGCCAATGTGCGAAAGTGTAATGTGTTCATAAACAATGTGGAAACTGCAAGTATGTGCAAATATGTGCAATTCTGCACTAACCAGGAGAGATACATTAAACCTCGTGCAAAACATGCATAAAATGCATAGAAATATTGCAATGCTGGCCTACTTTATATTCCAACCTTATTACAGATATGACAACTATACCTTTGGCCTTTACCTACCCAAACTAAGTATATGTAAACAATATACCTAAAGTGCATAAAGGGTGTAAAGTGCACAATGCATATACCATTTGGTAATTGAGGGAATGACAGTGCTCTGACAAATTGATCATTTGGTTGCCTGCTACTGCGCCTGTGTATTCTCCCATATTTTAATTTGCACCTACCTGTTCCAATAAACTCCCCCCCCCCCCCCCCTCCCCCAACTGCCTGCTCTACTGGGTCTCTCCTGCTCTAACCCCTGAGCAGTCCTGCTGAGCTTTCATATTGTCAACATATTGTTGTCCCGAAAATTCCCTGTTCCCTTACTCTTAAAATGCAAATCTCGCCACAGCCTGGCAAACATATTCTTAAAATTACTTGAATCCTTCTTTGATTTTTTCAACAAATATTGTGCTTCTTTCAAGAGCTGAATATATGAAATCGGCCTTTGTATAGCATTTCAGGTTGGCAGGCTGACCCTGGTAGCCTTTGCCTATGCTGCGTGAAGGGTTGTTAGCAGAATTTAATGTCCCTTTGTCTGCGAGCTGAGTCAATAGTCATGGCAGAGTAGATCCTGAAAGAATAGTTGTTATTAACTTCAAAGGCCTTATCACAACCCACTTCACTCAGTATCTTTTCCTTAACCTTGAAGTCAGTGAAATTGATTAGCATTGTTTGGGAATATTTGACATTATGCCTAATGCTAGAAGGCACCTCTGCATAATTGTTAAATCTTGTGAAAAATCTGGGACTATATGGCTTCCAATCAGCGCCTCCACATAAGATATATGCCCCATTGCATTGTCCATGTTTTCAGGGATCCCTGTTAATCTCAGGTCTGATCACCTTGAATGATTTTCAAGCTCCTCCTGTTTATACTGGAGTGACATAATTTCTCACGCATTGAGATCCACCAACCCAGATGTTTTGGACAGGTTATCTTCGCAATTTGAAATTTGTTACTTTCAATTCTTCCACTCTGTTCAAGATCTGTGAGATCTTTTTGTCTATCCTCACCATATGTTCAGAGAGCTGCTTACTGGTGTCTATTTGGCATTGCTTGACCAGATTGATGTCTATCAATATTCCTCTCAGCATAGTGGGCAATTTTCTGTCCTTAGGCTTGTATTGCTGTGTTACAATATCCATTGCACCTTCCAGTCTGCCTATCGCAGCTAAACCTTCTGTTGCTGAGATGGGCTCTGTAGACACTGCATCAGAGACTGCATAGTGTAAAGTTAATCCAGCATTTTGGGACACCCTCCCAGAACCTACAAGGGCTTAATCTGCACTATCCTTTTCATGAAATCCAATACTTTCCGCAGTTCCTGCGGAGTTACTAGTGGTTCAATTATTTAGAAATAAGGGGAATAGCTCAGCGGTCTTCTTATTTTGGCAGGGTTTTGAAATAATGTTTAGACCACAAGTCGTTTCTTTAAGTGGATGTATTGCTGCATTAGGGCTTTCAGGGGAGCTAATGTTCTGCAGATTTAAATCTAAAAGGTAGAAATTTGAATATTCTATCTCTTTGGCGGATGCCCCTGACTTTTTCGATGACTCTACTTTTGAAGAAGAGATACAGCAAACTTATTATGGTTATCCAGAGCCTTCATCTTAGAACCTTGTGCAGGCATGACAATGGATTAATTGGTATTATCTCACCTAACAAACGCAGTACATCTTCTTTCAAACTTTCCATATTACCTTCTACAAAGTATACACCCCACCTAAGGCCATCTCCTACCTGCAGTGGCTCTATAGAGTGCCTTTGATAGAAATTGCTGCTTTAGTGTTCTTTACACTCCTTAGGGGTTTAGAAGGCATACTTTGGAGTGAAGCTCTTGAGGCTTTGACACCCCGAGACTTCATTTGTTCATTCACTTGATCGTTACTTCGACAGAACACAGGCCTTTCAAAGCTATTTCTTGGAGCTGCACTGCAGCTATGCAAGTTCTGTGTTTCAGTACTCTTGTATTGATTTCGTTTTAATATAGTTCTCTTTAATAGATTTTCAACCTCTTGAAGGGGCACAGATGGAAACTATGTGGTGACCAATACAGCGAGCAGCAGTCAGTGGAGGTTACAGGGTGACAGAGGACTCTAGCAACGTGGAGGACCTTTTAAAACTGATGAAAGTGTCAGAGGTTGAGTCTTATGGACCAATTGGGCATAACACTACTTTGATCTGGATGGGTCCAATCAGCTTCTGCAGGGATGATTGGTTCTGACATTGCCTTCAACATTCAGTTAAAAAATAGAGAGGTATGATACACATGCATCTCGCAGCTTCCCATCCTCATGAATAAGTTCCATTGCAGTGAGTCTCAAATACACTGAAAGCAGAGGTGTGGCTTCGGGGTGCCAGGGGTTGTTGGAGTGTGAACTCCCCCAAATAAATGCACTCTTGGCTTGAGAGTCGGATCTGGGGTCTTCTATGCCTTGTTGGTTTTTCTCACCGCCCTCGTTTGACTAAAAGTTTTTAACTTGTTATTTTTTCTTATAAAGGAGCTTACACAAAGGCCCACCTAATGTAAATAAGTATTGAACATGTTCTTCAATGGAACAGTGTATCCCAAAACTTGGTCATCCCTATTCTCTTCGACATACTGTTGTTTAGTTGGGAAATATGCGAGTCACCTCCCCCAGAATCTCACTGACTAAGCTACGCCCGACTGAAAGACCTGAATTATCCTTAACACCATTAAATATTGCCCACATATTTTTCCAATGTGTCCCTCGAGTCGCTTGAAGAATTTGACAGGTAGATAGGGATAGATTAGGGCAAGTGCATTTTCCCTCATCCACCTGACTTATTGCAAGAGAGACTTGCACCTATGGAATGCTGACCTCTGGGAGGTCCTGTACCTAACAGCTTACAGTAGGAACAGATTGTTTTGAGAAAAATTCCTTTATATTTGTTGTGAGAACTTTTTTAGGAGTTCCATAGCAATCATGTGCTACTCGGCTTAGATTGTAACAATAAGAATAATTTACCTCTTATGTGCTGAAGCTTACTATTTGTAGGAAGGTAGGATCTGACTGCATAGTTGCCCCCACATTTTGCCTGGCGTTTTGCTGGTTTTTGACTAGTCTGACTAGAATCCTGCCAATCAGGACCCTAGTCTATCTGCTTTCTCCCTAAAAATGTTATGTCATGTACTTAGGTACATTTCAGATTAGATACTTGGGTACCCTTATAAGTCCCTAGTATATGGTACACATGTACCCAGGGAATGGGTATCCCAGACGCCTCACATGGGCTGAAGTATGTATTATGCCACCCATGAGAGGCCATGCAAAATGGAACTACAAGCCTGTCGTTGCAGTCTGTGTAAGATGGTGCATGCACCACTTACTTTAGATATAGGTTTACTATATCTATAGGTCACTACACTTAAAACCTATAAGTCACCCCTGTAGCAGGCCTTGACAATCCTGAAGGCAGGGTGCTGGGTTTTACGTGAGAGGGTGCGCCTGCATGAGCAGACCACCCATGCAGCCTTCGGAGACTATTCTCCGGGGTTGTCGGTGATGCAGCCTGACATATAGGTAGAAGTGCATTATATTCTCACATAAAATGCTATCTCGAAAACGGCTGAAACAAACCATGTCGTGTTTGGTATCAAACACCTTGGAATCATACCTCCACACCGGAGGTATGATTCCACCCCTTTGAAGCAAGCTTCGTGGGTCCCTGGTCTTCCCGGTACAAGCCTTCTCGACTCGAACAGCTCCAAATGGATACTGCCGACCAGAGACACATTTCTGCCCTCCTGGTGCTGATCCAAGCTCGAGCAGAGGAAGGCAGCACAATAGGCATCCTGTCACAGGGAGGTGTGACCACCTCCCAGACAAGATTTAGGGCCATATTCACAAGGCGCTATCGCCGAATTGACAGCACTTTATCGCAGCCAGTTGTGATAAATTTTCCTCCCCATTCACAAACTGGTGCTAACAGCCCACTGCACCAGTTTACCCCCGATAGCAGCCGCAAAAAATATCGCCACAGAGGACCCCCGCAACTATCGCTAATGAGATGCAGAGTGGGCGTTCCCGTGCCAAAAGCCGCGAGCACACCACTCCTCACCATTCTCAACGATCAGACAGATCGCAATAAAAACACAAAACAGGCGATAAGGCGCGTTAGCAGCAGGAAATCTACACCTGCTCTGACCTGGTGTTAAGTCGGACGGCAGCCAGCACCACAAAAGGGTGCACAGCCCAGGACCACATCGGAAGTGCAATAGATGTCAAGGAGCCACTCATCATGCGGCACGGACACCCAAGAGGGCCACAACACCCACAACACCACCCCAGGACCCCACCCCACACCCGGAACCCCCACCCCCGGACAACCACAGAGGCAGCGCAGACAAAGACAGCGGACCCCCAGGAAACACACCAGTCTCACACCCCCAACATCTGATAATGTCACCGTCCACTACAGGCTGAAAGGGACAACCATCCTACGCATCCTGATCATCATAGCCTAACAGGCCTATGGCACCAACGTAGCAGACAACCAACATCCCACCTCACACCAAGCTGCTGGATTGGCTGCACCTGTTGGCCCCTGAAACCCCCCAAACAACACCCGCCAGAGTCGGAGGAGTCTCAAAGCCAACCACATCCAAGTCCCACACACCTGTCCTGGACCTCACCATCAGACTGATATCCCAGTCCCCATACGTCCAACACAATGCGCAGGATCCCCTGGAGTCCAAGCAAGGACCATACGCCATAGCAGGATGCACGCACGTGTTGGGGGCAATCCACAGCACACATGTCCCACCTGTGCCCCCTGGTGACACAGCACACAATCAATGCAACAGGAAGCACACGTCTCACATCAATGTGCAGGCAACAACAGAACACCGTGGAACCTCCAACAATGTCGCCTCCAAATACCCAGCCACTGTGCACGATTCCTTCACCCTCCAACAGTCCATTAGCAACCAGCCTACCCAGGATGGCAACAGTGGAAATGCACAGCCCCATGGCAAGTTTCAAATGGACACCCAACTCACCTCAACTCCACAACCATGCAACTCACAACTCTGGCAATGCACATGTCACAAAATCACTACCAACATGCACAACAACATGACCACCCACCAGACACGACAGAACAACTCACAATGGTTACCTGGCCAAGCCGTGAACATGAGCCATCAACGGCATGGCACCTCGGCCACACAACATCCGCATGTGGGGAGAGGTGGCAACCAGGCATGTGTGAAGGGTGCAGTAGAACCATGATTGGGAAAGTACACAATGCCAAGAGTGGCAGAGATGTGCTGGACAGACCACAGTATGAAGAACACACCCACATCCATGGCGACACACACCTCTGGTGTATAGAGTCTAGTAGACAGTGGACACATACATTTCACCCCAGCCAGTGGGGGACCTTGTGGAAATGTTGCTGTTATGCCCCCCCAAGGGGGACCGGAGTGGGATGGCCCAGCGTACGCCAGCGTAGGGGTATGAATAAAAAGCACGTATCCCTGGGCGTGGTCCTCTTCTGGTAAGCACAACGTCTCTGCCAGGGCGGCACCACTCACCCCGCCACGAGGCCGAGGCTGTCCTCGTGAGCGGAGTTGCCTGTGATGCCGTGCGCCTGACGGACCCCGGCACGCTGGACCACAAACCCGTCAGGCCCGCCCCTGCACAGCCAGGCCACACTGATCACCTGCCAACACTGGTGTGTGTCAAGGTGGGCCAACCACGTGCTGGCGCAAGCTCCAAGACCGAGGGCCGCGACCTTGGCAGCCTCGTCAGACTATCACGGCCTCCATGACACAGGCCTGCTTTACTCCTTTCTCGTTGACGTACTCTACTGCCGCCTTCGGACTATTCTTCGGCCCAGTTGGTCACATGTGCGAAAATGTGTCCAGATTCATTAATGGCAGTGACCTCAATTCCAGGTCTGCGGCCACAGCACCAGACCACCGCGATCAGTGAGGCATAGTTCCATATGGGTTATTTGCGACACGTGGTGCCACTAACCCTGTTCAACGCCAGCCTGCAACACGTGGTGCCAATAACCCTGTTCAACGCCAGCCTGCGACACGTGGTGCCACTAACCCTGTTCAACGCCAGCCTGCGACATGTGGATGAGGGACCAGGACTACCCTGCGGACCAGTAGGACCCACATCCAGCATCTTGGTGCAAATCATGAATGGCAGAGTCCACACCAATGGTCGCACGGAGAGGAGTAAGAGGAAGATACGGCTCAGTCCGGACGAAAGCCGGGTCAAAGTCACGGAGGTGAGCGAACACGTGGTGCCACTGAAACTGAACTACGCAGGATGGTGGGGCCATCCAACCTATGCCAGCAACACTCGTGAAAGGCCCATGCTGACCGCTGCCTCCGGCCTACATTGCGGTCCAGTAGGTCACAGACTCTTCATTTTGTATTGGCTGAGTTCATATCAGCGTACCAGCATCATCGCAGACTACATCCCCTCTCAGCCCCGGTGCCACTAAGACTGTTCCCTGACAATAATGGACACTCTCTGGTCTACCTTTGGTGGCGTCTGAGTCTATGGACCAGGGGCAGTTTTCATCCTCATGTAGCTGATACCGAATTGGTGGTGGCAACGAGGCTGTCGCATTCCACTCCTCCATTTGCTGCTTCCAGATAAAATCAAACCTTTCAGTGTCATACCCTGGAGGACACCTTCCACTGTCCCCTGAAACCCTCCGCAACATACAACTCGGACATTGATGGTGACCCGGTCAGTTCGCATGGTCCTTCTGACTGCACCGCAAGTCACCGTCCCGTGACTGGGTGACTGTGCCGGCCGCTGTGCATCTGGGGCCACTAACTTTGTACTAGTCAGGTCCGGGACCCCTTCTTCTGAGAAATTGGATGGCCCCTGAAACGTTGGCCTTGGGGTCACCAATGCCATTTCTCTGTGGCCCTGCGCTGTACGCAGCCTCCGGGCCCAAAAGCGTCCCAGCAGGGCTCACATAGCAAATCGAGTCCTGACTGGCCCGGATGTGGCATCACCTCAGGAGGCACACGCCACCACCGCCAGGACCACCTCCAACAGCATTCTGCCACAGTCGACACGGTGGTCCTGACAGACTTACGGAGTTGCTCAAACCTGTCGTGGATGCTATCATCGGCCTGATACCCTGCTCAGCACTCCAGGTGCCAGTGACTCAGTGCACCGCAAGCCATTGTCCGTTACTGATTGACATTAGTGCTGTGGAGATGTTGCGCAGCAATGTCACCTCATGCAGTGGGGAAGAGCTGGGAATATGATGAGGAAGATGTGTCAAGTGTGCAGACGGGAGATGGCACAGACAATGGGGGGGCAGGAGGCCACATCCCCAAAGCAGGAATGCAGACTGGAGGAGGTAGTCGAGCCACAAACCCGGAACCATTACTGGGTCTTGCGCTGTGGACTGCGCATGCAACTGTCACCTCAGACAGTGTGGGAGACCTGGGACGTTGATGAGGAAGTTCATGCAGGTGTAATACACCCCACTGCATCTGCATCAGGACTAACACGAAGGGACACAATCCTAGAATTTCCTTCACATGAGCGCGCTCATGTCTAGTGCCCCTACCTCAGTGCACTGCAAATCACAGAACCTCCTGACTGAATTTCGGGTGACCTCTGTCCTTACTCCGGCTTCCTCCATGTTGTTGTGCAGTTGACTCTGTTATGCATGTGTTTGCTGTTTCCGTTGCACGGGTGTTCAATGTTCAAGTTGTTGCCAGTACCAAGCATTCCGTGTGGGCTGGCTTACACTCACCCCACACACATCCAGCACAGGCGTCACTGTATATGTGGCCCTGCCAATAAAGGGTAAAGGCACACGTGCATGTAGCCAGTTCGACATGATATTGGCGTGTGTCCCTGTGGTCTTGTTGTATGCATGAGGGCCCTGGGCCCCACGACACTACATTGTACTGTGTACATCGGATACAGACGTGTCACTGCAGGCAGCGGGTTGTAGCTTGGACATGTAGCTTTGTCGTCACCCACTCAATTCGTAAGGGGAGTGTCCAGGGCCATCGTATGCAGAGCCAACATGGGTGTGTGACTGCTATTTGAGTTCCTCTGCCTGTAGTTCTGTACTGTGAATGTGCATCTGCATGTGTCTCTATGGCAGTGTGGGTCTCCTTAGTGGAGTGTTGGTGGCCCCTGAAGGGTGATAGACACCTACGTATGAGTCCTGGTTCGCAGTCCATGGTTTCGGCCCCCACCGACGCCTGTTGGGCTATCTCCTTTTGGCGTGCAGACACATGGCATTGGGCTTTGATGTGTGGGTGGGTGAAGTGTTGTGAGCCAGCTGTGCTTGCGTGTGCTTCCTGCTGTGTGGTCTGTTGCAGGCTGGGTGTTCTCCTCTGAGTAGCTTTGCTGCCCGGGTCCTGGTGGGGGGTTGCAGGGGGATATCCATGTGTTGTTGTAGGGCGTCGGTGTCAACGGTGTGGTGGTCCTCTCAGGCATCACTGATGTGTTGTATTATGTGCTTTGCTGAATGTGTTGTGTGCCCCTCTGCGATGTGAAGGGGAGGTGCGTATTGACTTTGTGTTGACATATATATTGGCGCATTGTGCAGGTAGGCAATGTACATTGTGACTGTTTGGGGGGGTGCAGAATTCTTCTGTGGGACAGTGTACATTTGGTCTACATGACAGATATGAGGTCGTACGCGTACATTTCCATTTCACAGTTTCCGGCTCAGTCAGATGTAGTAGGCATGTTTCTGTGCATGTGTGGAGCCAGTTGTGTCCTCCGTTCTGCAGTGCCAGCTATGGACTTTGTTCTTTGTTGTCATCAATGTGGGTGTGCTGTTCATGCTATGTGTGTGTGCTGCACTGTGCCAAGGGGATCTGGGCCATGGACCTGGGTGATTGTGGGTGTGCAGTGTGGTACACCTTGTTGTGCATGTATGCCTTTGTGCCCATTCCCCCGTCCCCCAGTCCCTGTTTGTTGCACTCCCTGTTGATGTTGTGTCAGGTTCTCTTGAGCTGTGTCCGTACTCCCTACTCCTTGCACCGTCTCCACACTGATGACTTTGGCCTGGGTTTCCTTCAGCTCCTCCGCTGGCACTGAACTGCCACATCCTATGCCGTTGCTGCCTTCCTGTTGGCAGCGGGTTTGTGCCTGGTTTAGGTTGTCACGTAATGCCGGCACCTATTGGCCTCCTGGATGGGCATCCTCAGCACTTCGCCTGCAATCCAGGTGGTCTGCTTGTGGGTCAGTTGCTGGTAGTGTTCTGTCACCTCCGTGACACTGGTCATGTTTTCCTGTGGTCTGCACCCCATCTTCAACTCCCTCTTCTCCTTGGCCTTATCCGGCCCGTTGTTCCTTGCTGGTAGTCTGTGGGGGTTGTGCTGTTCGGGTTGGCCCCTGCGCTGTGTCAGAGTGCATTCATGTTGCTACGCACTTTGGATTGCTTTTGGTGTATTTTTTCTGTGGTTTTTATAGTGCATAGTTTCGCCAGACGCGTGGGATTTGCAGGCCTGTGGCTGGTTTTCGCTACTTTTTGTACCGCGGTTGGCCTCATCGCATGTGTTTTTGCGTTCGCATATTGCATTTATGCGGCGTGGCGTTGATTTTGACGCAAACATTTGGCGCGTTATCTGGTGACTATCGCATGCTACCGCCTTGTTGTGACTCCCACGTTGTCACGGGGTTATTTTCCCGAAATGGGTTGCGATATTGAAAGTTGCGTTACGCTACTCTTGCTGTCACACATTCTTGTAAATATATACCCATGAGTGTGTTGGAGCTGGGTGGGTGCACTTCCAAAATGCCTGAAAGTCTGCACGAGGGGCACATTTGGTGTCCCTGTGCATAGTCCAGTCCAAACCAGTTCTGGGAGCCGTTGGCTCCTGCTCTGGCGCAAAACTAGACAAAGCACATGGGTGTTACCAACCCCCGTCCTGACCCTCCCCTGGGAGGGTCCCCTGAATCTGTCTAACCCTCTCCCCTGGGTACAAAAGGGCTTACCTGGCTGTAGGACCCTAGATTTGACACAGACAAGATTCTGAACAAGAAACCACTGACCTTCGACCGTCTTGGCACCCTGGACTTTGCTGGACTTCAACTGGGTCCAACTTCGTCTCCCTCTCCGTCCAAAGCATCGTCTGTGTCCGTGCACCATACAGGCTCCATGCAAGACCTGTGGAGCATCAAGGACAACTGAAGTATCTCCTTTGGAGTGAAGGAGTCACAACACTGCATTTGCAGGCACTGTAATGCAACTGACTGGTCTGCTGATCCTGAGATCCTGCAGACTGTGATGGCACCAGCAGAACAGGAGGTGGGTTCCTATGTTCCTTGAGGTTGAGCTGCTCTCTCAATGAGTTTGAGACCAGTATCCCTGCTAAGGACTGCCTAACTGGAACCCCTGTGCACCACATACTTTTGCAATTGCATATGCTTGTTGGGGTTCCCCAACTTTGTGCATTGGGCTGTTGATATCCCTCATCTCTGCGCACATTTCCTAAAAATGACGTTGGTCTCCTCCCACTCTGTGCCCTGCAAGCTGTTGCTTTGTAAAACTGCTAGATGTCCCCTTGTGACTCCTGTGCCTCCTGCCTTTGGGTCCATTTGAGGGACAACGCTGCTTTTCTTGGGCCCCCCTGGTTGCTCCAGGCCTGCCCTGACTCCCCTTGCTGTGGTGAATCCTCTGGTCCTTGCTGGTCCAGACTGTAACCTTCTTTGACCTTTTTCGTGGGTTGCCGCTGCCAAGGCTTGTTGGTGCTCCCGTCGGACTCCTACCCTTCAACACTCGACATCCTTTGAAGGACAGCTCATTTCTGACTCCTGGTTGTCCTCGACGTCTCCTAGTCGCTGCAGCTGAAGAGTCAAGGTCTCCTTCTTCGCACCTAAAGCACCCGCCATTGGTGGGCATTCATCTACCAAGCCCCTGGTCACTCCTGAGTGACCCAGACCCTGTCCCCTCTGCTTTCAGGTTCCTTCGATCAAAAATCCACCTGCGATTGAGGCGGAGATAGCGGCTCTAGAGTTGGTCTTGGAGGAGGAGGTTACGGCAGCAACGCTGCATAAATTGAGCCTTAAGCAGTCGGAGTATAAGGCCCTGGTGACGAACGCGGCCAAAGCCCTGAGTAGGGAGCAGCAGGGGCGACTGTACGATGTTGGGGACTAGGCCGGGAAATTAATAGCGTGGCTGGATAAAAAAGAGCGGGTTAATCGTGTGGTGCCAGAACTTGTTACAGAGGGTGGCGTTAGTGTCACTGAGCCGGATGGCATAGTCCAGTGCTTTGCAGATTACTTCCGCGCGGTCTACACCTCGGTGTCGGACAGGCCGGTGGAGGACTCGTGTGAACTTCTGCGTGATCTGGCTCTGCCTTGCCTCTCTGACATAGACAGGGAAGATCTAGATGGTGACATCACAGTGGACGAAGTCGCGGGTGCTATTCGTTCACTGCGCCCGGGCAAGGCCTCGGGCCCGAATGGTCTGCCAATTGAGTTTTATAAACTCCGGCCGGACAAGATTGCTCCACATCTGCGAGCTATGTTTGTAGAGGCGCGGGAGATGGGATGCCTTCCATTCGACCAACGCCTGGCGACAATTGTGGTCATACACAAAGATGGCAAGCCCAGGAATAAATGCAGCTCCTATAGGCCGATTTCGCTACTTAATGCCGAGCCGAAAATCCTCGCTAAAATACTGGCCAACCGCTTGATTAGGGTGATCGGGGATCTGATCCACCCGGACCAATCCGGTTTCATCCCGCACCGTAACACTGCGTTGAACCTTAGGCGCATCCACGGCGTGCTCGCAAGGACGGGGACGCTGCAGGAGTCGACCATTGTGGCTGCACTTGACGCCACAATGGCTTTTGACACGGTAGAGTGGGCATATCTGTGGGCTGCACTTGCAAAATTCGGCTTTGGGCCTGGCTTTGTTGGCTGGGTTAGACTACTATATGAAGGACCCTTGGCTAAAGTCGCGGTCAACGGTAGGGCGTCCTGCCCGTTCGAGCTGGGGAGGGGTACCAGGCAGGGTTGTCCCCTGTCGCCGTTGTTGTTTGCTCTTGCTCTTGAACCGCTGGCGGCATGGATACGATGGCACCCGGACATAAGGGGGATCCGATGGTCACCAGATCATGAGGACCGCATTTCTCTTTATGCCGACGACATTTTGCTATACCTCACTTCACCCAGGAAGTCTCTCATAGTTGTCTGTGACATTTTGACTTCTTTTGGTAGGAACTCGGGTCTCACCATTAACTGGGGTAAGTCGTATCTGTATGCCCTGAGTGGAGACGTCCCTGTTCTGCCGCGGAATTGCTCGATCCAGATCGCCCGGGATGGCTTTTTGTATCTAGGGATCTATATCTCCACCGATCCAATTGTTCGGTATGAGAGAAACCTGCTCCCTCCATTGACGCACCTGCGGCGGGATGTGGCGGGTTGGCGGCGGTTGCCGCTTTCCCTCCTAGGCCGGGCCGCGCTGTTCAAAATGATGTCTCTTCCCCGCTTTCTCTATGCCCTGCAGAATACCCTGGAGCTGGTCCCGGCCAGCTATTTTCGGGAGGTCGAGAACCTCCAGCGCTCGCTGCTGTGGGATGGCCGACCGCGTATAGCTATTGCAAAGCTGACCCTTCCGTGGTACGATGAGGGTATCGCGCTTCCTGACATTAGAAGATACTATTGGGCCACCCAGTTGAGTGCGATCAACCACGGCGTCTACGGACCGGCGCTGAGCCCCGGCTTCGCTATGGATCGGTGGTTGCTGCGCGGGGGTAATTACTTTAGAGCACTCTACTCCAGGTCAATGGATGGGTCCCTCACGGGGCCGACCAAGACGGCGGTGCACGTGTGGAAGGCTGTTACGAGCTCATTGGGTTGGAAGGATAGGCTTACCCGCGCTACTCCGCTGTTTGACTCAGATGTGTTGGGGAAGCTTTGGCACATGAAGGGGTTCGAGAAATGGGACCTGATTGGGATATCCAGAGTGGGGGACCTGCTGGTTAAGGGACGAGTGAAATCGTTTGATGAGTTACTGTTAGAAAAGGTAGACGGACCGGGAGGGCCGGCCGGGGTCAGGGGGAGAGGTCTCCGGGGAGAGCCGTCTCCAGCGATCGTACAGACAAGTAACTTCCCCCCCACAGACAGATATCACACACGGATAAGGTTCAGTGTTCTTTATAAGCACTTATTTAAGATACGGTTGGATGGTACAAGGAGGTCTGGACTCAGGGGTCCCCTCGATTAGAGTCTCGCAAGGTAGGGAAGGGTGTAGCGGGACAGTCTATTTACTAATCAGGTAGTTCGGATGAGATGATGATGAGCTCACAATCCTCGAGCTTGGTGGTTAGGTGGTACGGGCCGCGGCAGCGCCAGCAGGTCCCGGTGCGGGTGGTCGATACAACGGGCCGCGGCAGCGCCAGCAGGTCCCCGGAAGATGTACGGTCCGCGGCAGCGCCAGCAGGTCCCGGTGCGGATGGTCGTTACAACGGGCCGCGGCAGCGCCAGCAGGTCCCCGGAAGATGTACGGTCCGCGGCAGCGCCAGCAGGTCCCGGTGAGGATGGTCGTTACAACGGGCCGCGGCAGCGCCAGCAGGTTCCAGGAAGATGAAGGTTGCAGAAGGCCGCGGCAGCGCCAGCAGGTCCCGGTGAGGATGGTCGTTACAACGGGCCGCGGCAGCGCCAGCAGGTCCCAGGAAGATGAAGGTTGCAGAAGGCCGCGGCAGCGCCAGCAGGCAGGACGATGGTTCACAAGAGCGGCTACGGCAGCGCCAGTAGACCGTCAAGGTTGAGTTCACTCGGTGTCTCTCGACTCCAGGATACAACTGCCTTCCTGCTCCGGAGCTGCCTCAGTTATAGGGCTGGTGCCCTTTGATGTCCGGACCCTCGCACTTGGAGGTCGGAGGGTCCGGGATGAAGGTGTCCAGACACCCAGCAGGGGGTGGAGCCAGTGCCTGGGGGAGCTGGGGGCGATCGGCACCTGGCGGGGGAGAGCCCTTGACACTTCGTTCTCCCATTGACCTGCCAAGTGGGCCGCTCACCTCCTGGGTGGATGGTGGTGCCGGGATGTCGGGGCCGGCCAGGCCCGGGGTTAGGGTCGAGGTGAGGCCATGCGGCCGCGTGGTGCAGGGCCCAAGAGGGCGGCTTGACCCGGCCGGGGAAGCCGGTTGGGCTGGACCCCGTGATGAGTAGGGGTCCGAGGGCAGAGGGTCCGTCGGGAGACGGAGTACGGGTGCTGGTCGCGGGGATATGCCAGGTGGGCCGGAGTTCGGGCCCTGTCGTGCGGGGAGGGAGCAAGCCGTCTGTGAGGCCTGTCCAACATGCGTCCCTCCCAGCTGAAGGCGGGGAGAGTCACCCATCTCCTTGGGGACTCTCTTCGTCGAGGCGGAAAAAGCGGGACAGGCCATCCGCGTTGGCGTGGTCTTGGCCTGGTCGGTGCTCCACGGTGAAGTCCATTCCCTGCAGGGAAATGGACCAGCGCAAGAGTTTTGGGTTCTCCCCCCGCATCTGCATCAGCCATTGCAGGGGTCGATGGTCGGTTTGTACCCGGAAGTGGGTACCGAAGAGATAGGGTCGGAGCTTTTTGAGGGCCCACACTACTGCAAATGCCTCCCTCTCGATGGTGCTCCAACGCTGTTCTCGGGCCAGGAGACGTCGACTGATGAAGGCCACCGGCTGGTCATGACCTTCGGGGTTCAACTGAGAGAGGACGGCTCCGATGCCGTGGTCGGAGGCGTCGGTCTGCACCACAAATTCCCGACTGTAATCGGGGGCCTGGAGCACAGGGGCGGTGCACAGGGCGGCCTTCAGCTTCTCGAAGGCCGCTTGACAATCAGGAGTCCAGTTGACCCGCTTCGGTTGGTTCTTGGATGTGAGACCCGTGAGGGGCCCCACGATGCTGCCGTAGTCCTTCACGAACCGCCGGTAGTAGCCGGTGAGCCCCAGGAAGGCTCGGACCTCGGTCTGGGTGACGGGGGGCTGCCAGGACTGGATGGCCGCAATCTTAAGTTGTAGTGGGGCCACCAGCCCGCTTCCCACTTGGTGCCCAAGGTAGGTCACAGACCCTTGGCCAATTTGGCACTTGCCGGCCTTAATGGTGAGGCCGGCCCGCTGGAGGGCTTGTAGGACCTCTTGGAGGTGACGGAGGTGGTCGGACCAGTGGCGGCTGTATACAGCGATATCGTCCAGGTAGGCAGCGCTGAATTCTTCGAGCCCCGCCAAGACCTGGTTCACAAGGCGTTGGAACGTGGCGGGGGCATTCTTCATGCCAAAGGGCATGACCTTAAATTGATAGTGGCCATCGGGGGTGGAGAAGGCTGACCGTTCCTGAGCCCTGGGTGTGAGGCCGATCTGCCAGTAGCCCGCCGTTAGGTCGAAGATACTAAGGTAGCGGGCGGCCCCCAGCCGGTCGATCAGCTCGTCTGCTCGGGGGATGGGATGAGCGTCGGTCCGGGTGACAGCGTTCAAGCCCCGGTAGTCGACGCAGAATCTCAGTTCAGGTGCGGTGCCGGGGGCAGCGGCCTTGGGAACTAACACAACTGGACTGGCCCAGGGACTGTCCGAGGGCTCGATGACCCCGATCGTGAGCATCTTGGCCACTTCCTCCTGTATGCAGGCCCGTACCCGATCTGGTACGCGGTAGGCCCGGTGCCGGACAGGGGGACTGTCCCCGGTGTCTACGTCGTGCAAACACCAAGGGGTGACCCCGGGGGTGAGGGAGAACAGGGCAGCGAACTGCAGCAGGAGGTCCCGGCAGTCCTGGCGTTGCTCCGAAGTGAGGGCGTCAGAGAGCCGGACCCCGTCCACGGAGCCGTCCTTCTCCTGAGTCTTCAGGAGATCCGGGAGGGGCTCGGAGTCTTCTTCTGTACCACTGTCTGTAGCCATCAAGAGGCTTAGTTCGGAGCGCACAAAGTGTGGTTTGAGCCGGTTGGTGTGGAGGACCCGAAGGGGGTTCCGGGCGGACCCCATGTCGATGAGGTAAGTGACGGGGCTTTTACGCTCGACCACTTTGAAGGGCCCCGTCCACTTATCTTGCAGGGCACATGGTTCGGTGGGGGACATCACCCATACTTGCTGCCCCGGCTCGAATTCAACGGAGGAGGCATTGTGATCATACCACCTCTTCATGTCCTCCTGGCTGGCCTCGAGGTTCGCCTTGGCCATCTCCCTGAAGCGCCGGGTCTGGTTTCGTAAGGCCAGGATGTATTTGAAGACGTCTGGAGGGGTCGTTAAGGGGGCCATCTCCCAACCTTCCTTGACTAGGCTGAGGGGCCCTCGCACAGGGTGCCCGTACAGGAGTTCGAAGGGGCTAAAACCGAGGGACTTCTGGGGAACTTCCCGGTAGGCGAAGAGGAGGCACGGGAGCAGTACATCCCACTGGCGACGGAGAGGCTCTTCCAATCCCCCAATCATCCCCTTGAGAGTGCGGTTAAAACGCTCCACTAGTCCGTTCCCTTGGGGGTGATAGGGGGTCGTGAATCTGTAGGTGACCCCGCATTGTTGCCAGAGGGACTTCATGTATTTAGATATGAAATTCGTACCTCGGTCGCTGACGACTTCTCGGGGGAAGCCTACCCGGGAGAAGATCCCCATCAGGGCCCGGCCAACCACCGGAGCTGTCACTGTCCGTAGGGGCACCGCCTCGGGGTAGCGGGTGGCATGGTCCACTAGTACCAAGATGAACCTGTGTCCTTGTGCCGTGCGGGGGTCCAGAGGCCCCACAATGTCTATCCCCACCCTCTCGAACGGGGTGGTGACCACAGGGAAGGGTTGCAGAGGGGCCTTCAGCTTCCGACCACTCTTCCCGCTGGCTTGGCATGTGGGGCAAGATCGGCAGTGGTTCAGGACGTCATTCCTCATTTTCGGCCAGAAAAAGTGGGTCACCAGGCGGCTGTACGTTTTGTCCTGGCCCAGGTGTCCAGCCAGGGGGACATCGTGGGCCAGGTCGAGCAGAAAGTCTCGGAAGCGGAGCGGTACCACCAGAACTCGACCGGCCCCCAGCTCGGCGATTCTTTGCTCGCTGTAGAGCAGGTCGTTATCCCAGTAGACCCAGTGGGTTCCGGTGGTGTCCCCGGCGTTTTGGGTACTGGCTTGTTGGCGGAGTCCCTCGAGGGAGGGACAGGTCTTTTGTTCCTGGCGGAACTGTTCTTGGGTGGGCCCCCCTTCTTGACGCCACTGAGCCAGATCCGGAAGGTCCTGGTGTTGCGCGTCTTCTTCGGTAGTCGGGTCCGGGAGGTCGGACTCGCCGTTGTCCTCTACGGGGGCAACCGGGGGCGGAGGTGCTGGCCATTCGGTTTCTTCTGATCGGGGGGCGGCACGGGCGGCCATGGATCGGGTGGTTATGCAGGCCCAGTCCGGGAGGCCCAGCATCCCCAGGTGCTCTCTTTTCTCGACGGTGGCCCACGGGGAACTCTCGAGGTCATTCCCCAGGAGGCAGTCCACGGGGGCATCGTCCCGGACCGTCACCTTCAGTAGGCCGGAGACCCCTCCCCATTCAAACGGGACGCAGGCCATCTTACACATACTCTCAGAGTTATCTGCCGAGCGGACGGGGCAGAGAATGTTCGGCAGGATCTGCTCGGGCTTCACCAGATGACAGCGGACGGCCGTCACGCTGGCGCCGGTGTCACGCAAGGCCTCGGCTCTCTGTCCATTAATGGTCACCCACTGACCGTATTTTCTGGTGTTGGCGGGTAGGGGAGCCCGCGGAACCATGTCTCTTCCCCCTAAGCACGCCAGGACCATGGCGGCCGGTTCCCACCCTTGCTGGGCCGGCTCGTACTCTTCGGGTCCCTCCGATGATTGCTCTTCCCCTAGGGCAGCGGCAGCTACCTGGCGGGGCTTGGGTGTTTGGTTTAGCGGGCAGTTCGGGTCATTGGCGTAGTGGCCTAGTCGCTGGCACCGGTGGCACGTGACGTTGGCTCGGTACCCAGGCCGCAACGGGGGGTTGCCCCGGCCGGCCGGAGGCGGGGTGCTGGCCACGGGTGTTGCTGGTAAGGCGTCTCTCCCTCGCCCCTGGCCCCCTCCTCCTCCCCGAGGACGGTGCTGGCCTTGGTTGCTTCTATTCTGGTCGTGTGGCCCTCTCCGGCCCACTCGGGTGCTTTCCCACCGGTCAGCTTCGGCGGCGAGCTGCCGGGGGTCAGTCAGCTTACTGTCGAGTAGGTGCTGCCTGAGCTCGACGAAACAGTTGTTTGACAGGTGCTCCCATACCATAAGGTTGAAGAGTTGTTCGTAGGTGGTGACCTGACTTCCCTTGATCCAACCCTCGAAGGCCCGGCTGAAATAGTTCACGTATTCTACCCAAGTTGTACCTGGGATCCGGGTGCAATCTCTGAACCTCTGGCGGTACATCTCGGGCGTGAGGCCGTAGCGGGTGAGGAGGGCAGCCTTCATGTGGTCGTAGGACGACATTTGGTGATCGGGGAGCTGCAGCAGGGCATCGCGACCCTCGTTGATAAATCTCCCCCAAAGTCCGGCTCCCCAATCACTCCGGTCGATCCGGTGGGAGGTCATTGCGATCTCATAGGCTTTAAACCACTGTTGTATGTCGTCTTCTCGGACATATTCGCGGACAACATCCTTGGGGATGTGAACTTTTTTCTCACTTGGCCCCGGGGTGTGTGGTCGCTCAGGCACCCCCAGTTCCTTATTCTGTTTGCGCAGTTCTATTTCCGCTAGTCGGCGCTCGTGCTCGAGCGTTATTTTTTTCTCTTCCAGCTCTCTCTGTCTCTGCTTTTCTTCTCGTTCCTCTCGAAGCCGCATATGCTCGAGGTTGAGTTTCTGTTCAGCTAACTTGAGTTCCCCATCCATCTTGAGTCGTGCCATCTCCAACTCGTGTAATCTGACTCTGTCTCTTTCTCGGATCTCCTCTTGCGAGAGGCCCGTTCCCCGCTCCTCGGGAGCCGTGGCGTTCCCCTCTGGTGTGATGCTGTTTTGGTCTGGTGTGACGCTGCTTTGGTCGGAGGGTCCTGTGACCCCAGTTTCTGTCCATGACTCAAGAGCGCGCTTTAGATCATCCTTGGTACTCAGGCCGGTGGTAGCAATGCCAAGTTCTATGCAAAATTGTCTCAGTTCGCGGTGGTTGTATTCTTCTAATTTCTCCATTTGGAATTTCTCGGTGGAGCTGCTGTCTTTGGTCGACATCGTGCTTATGTCGTGGGGTGAGCTACTCTCTGTACGATTATGCGTTGATTCGGATCGCGCCGCTGGCCACCAATGTTAGAAAAGGTAGACGGACCGGGAGGGCCGGCCGGGGTCAGGGGGAGAGGTCTCCGGGGAGAGCCGTCTCCAGCGATCGTACAGACAAGTAACTTCCCCCCCACAGACAGATATCACACACGGATAAGGTTCAGTGTTCTTTATAAGCACTTATTTAAGATACGGTTGGATGGTACAAGGAGGTCTGGACTCAGGGGTCCCCTCGATTAGAGTCTCGCAAGGTAGGGAAGGGGGTAGCGGGACAGTCTATTTACTAATCAGGTAGTTCGGATGAGATGATGATGAGCTCACAATCCTCGAGCTTGGTGGTTAGGTGGTACGGGCCGCGGCAGCGCCAGCAGGTCCCGGTGCGGGTGGTCGATACAACGGGCCGCGGCAGCGCCAGCAGGTCCCCGGAAGATGTACGGTCCGCGGCAGCGCCAGCAGGTCCCGGTGCGGATGGTCGTTACAATGGGCCGCGGCAGCGCCAGCAGGTCCCCGGAAGATGTACGGTCCGCGGCAGCGCCAGCAGGTCCCGGTGAGGATGGTCGTTACAACGGGCCGCGGCAGCGCCAGCAGGTCCCAGGAAGATGAAGGTTGCAGAAGGCCGCGGCAGCGCCAGCAGGTCCCGGTGAGGATGGTCGTTACAACGGGCCGCGGCAGCGCCAGCAGGTCCCAGGAAGATGAAGGTTGCAGAAGGCCGCGGCAGCGCCAGCAGGCAGGACGATGGTTCACAAGAGCGGCTACGGCAGCGCCAGTAGACCGTCAAGGTTGAGTTCACTCGGTGTCTCTCGACTCCAGGATACAACTGCCTTCCTGCTCCGGAGCTGCCTCAGTTATAGGGCTGGTGCCCTTTGATGTCCGGACCCTCGCACTTGGAGGTCGGAGGGTCCGGGATGAAGGTGTCCAGACACCCAGCAGGGGGTGGAGCCAGTGCCTGGGGGAGCTGGGGGCGATCGGCACCTGGCGGGGGAGAGCCCTTGACACTTCGTTCTCCCATTGACCTGCCAAGTGGGCCGCTCACCTCCTGGGTGGATGGTGGTGCCGGGATGTCGGGGCCGGCCAGGCCCGGGGTTAGGGTCGAGGTGAGGCCATGCGGCCGCGTGGTGCAGGGCCCAAGAGGGCGGCTTGACCCGGCCGGGGAAGCCGGTGGGGCTGGACCCCGTGATGAGTAGGGGTCCGAGGGCAGAGGGTCCGTCGGGAGACGGAGTACGGGTGCTGGTCGCGGGGATATGCCAGGTGGGCCGGAGTTCGGGCCCTGTCGTGCGGGGAGGGAGCAAGCCGTCTGTGAGGCCTGTCCAACAGTTACGGACGGAGTACGCTCTGGAGGGTACGGAATATTTACGGTATGCACAGGTGCGCCACGCTCTGCGGTCCGTCCTCGTTGAGGGGGAGACTGTGCCTGAGTCCTCTCCCTTGGAGGATCGGATCCTAGATGGCCATATGCCGGAGAGTACGATCTCCTTAATCTACAAGAAGCTTGTTAATGTCCGGACTGACCTCCTCCTCGGGGTGCGTGATCAGTGGACTAGGGACGGCCTTGAACTGGATGATGAGGACTGGCAGTATGCCATCTCCTCTCCTAAGGAGGTTGCGATCCCGGCACGGCTAAGGCTGGTACAACTTAAGATACTTCATACGGTCTATGTCACGGGGCCCCGATTGATTCATATGGGTTTCTCCGAGGATGGCTTATGTAAGAGGGGCTGTGGGATGGTGGGCACCTTCCTACATATCATATGGGAATGTGGTGTGATCACGGAGTTCTGGAAGCGAATTCATGTTGTGATGCAGGAGGTCACAGGCATTGCACTGCTGCCAGAGGCACGGCGCTGTCTTTTGAATGTCTGGGGTCCTACTGACTATGATGCAGCGCAGACTCAATGGGTGACCCTAGGAAATATGGTGGCGAAGCTTGATATTGCGCGACTGTGGGGTTCTCAGAGGCCTCCCGCCATGGAAGCATGGATGGAAAATATGGACTGGAGCATGTTTAGGGAGAAGACGGTGTATAGTGCCCGGGGACGGCCTAAGAAATGGCATAAGATATGGGGGCGATGGAACCAGTATAGGGGTGATATATGTCTGCCCCCCGCCACTGAACCGTTAGAGGAGCAACTTTCCCCCTAGCTTCACTTCCAACTTGGGATTTTTATGAGGATAATATGCTAGATTGTTAACGCCTCTGCTTCTCCCTCATCCACCCGACCGGTGGCTTTGTTCTGTCTTTGGGAATGGGGCCGCGCCCCCATCGGGAACTGGCACGAGTTTATTGTGTATAATGCCTTGCTTGTGTTATTTATTTTAGGTTGTTCTAAAAAAGGAAATTTGTTTTTTCCTGTACCAGAGCTGTGGACACTTCCATGTGTTGTACTTAATTGGCTGCCGAACCTCCGGGATGTCGGCTAAATAGCTGTGTTCCAGACTTACATAAATAAAGGATTTAAAAAAAAAAAAAAAAAAATCCACCTGCGGATTCCAGCAGACACTTTTTTCTTTCCAGCAGTTGTATTTCTTTGAAGACTCCCATTGAGAACGACCGGTGTTTCAGACGCCACTTCAGACCTATGCACCCGGCTTCCTAGGCATACGTAACTCTGGTACTTTGGTATCCATGGGTGGGGTGGCTCTCCAACCTTCTATGTTCCAAAGGGTTTCCTCATAATCTACTGGGAAGGGTCCTTAAACTTAAAAACTGCAACCGCGACTCTCCCATTGAATTGCACAAAGCACGCGGTCATGTTCTCACACTGCACCCGGCCTCCGTGGGGTCCCTACTTACTCACCTTGGGTGGTTCCTTGGGGTCCCAGCGATTCTGCACTCTCTAGACACCTGGTTCTAATACCACTATTTTAGTATATAGTTTGGTCTACCCCTGGAGCCCACTGTGTATTAGTGCTATTTACGATTGTTTCTGTGCTAAAGTATTCTGTGCTTTGTGTTTATGTGCCTGTAGCAGATACTGTGTATTTAAGGTGTTATAATAATAAATATATATTCTTATAACTACTGTGTGGTTCTCCTTTCATTTAACCAATACAATAAGGTTGCATTCTGGTCAAACAAGCTGCTTAACATTCCTTCAAGACTAAGCCTGATGGCTGATCTCCCCAGCTACCACTTGGATAGCTTTCTAAAATCCCCAGAAAGATTGTTTGGACTGGTGCAAAGTGCCAACTTGAATTAGTGGACATCATATACCAGGCCAACTTCTCACACTATTGTATTGAAACCAAAACAGAACATTATGTATTTTCCTTTAGCATATGACTCCCAGGGTAGCTAAGCAGTAACGTCCAAGGCTTACTCTGGGATTTGATGCGGGTAGAATCAGAAATCAGCTGAGCTTAACACAGCTATTGTCCTGCCAGTGGTTTCACACTTAAATACTGCATATAGAAATTCAGAGGCTGACCTGATGCAGCACAGAATCCCAATGTGGGGAGAGGCAGCCCACACTGTCTTTTTGCAACAGTCAACGATATTTCGATCAGCTAATCCGAGCGGGTTACAATAATTTGTCATTCCAGGAATCCCATTATGCACACACTCATGTATCATCTCTAGACCTTTTGCTAACAAGAATATGGTAGTAACATAGCTGCCCAGTGTCTAATATGGGATGTAGTCCTACCAGGAATTCGGTCCCACCCTGCATCTTTAAGAAGGCGAGCGCAAGTCAATTTCCTGTGTCTGCCGATAAGAGAGCGAGGTTGCACAGCTCTCACTGGTGTGCGTCTGCCCATGGATAATGGAGACGAGCCACGCTGACACTGCCGGGCACACTCTACCAATGACTTGGTCCCAGCTGTTGCATGCAGGGACTTACCCACAGGTCATGAGAAGAGGAAACTGAGTAGGCACACTTGCTCATGACTGCGAGGGTATGAGATTATACCTTCCTGGATTATCTTCAGGCCCAAAGCTCAAACCCGCAGCTTAAACATGTGAAGAGCGTACCCTGGGTCAAAGTGGTGGCTGTTTGGTCACTAGAGTGTAGGAATTTGGGGCTGCTGTGTGCTATGTGCTATGTTGATCAGGTGTCCACACTAGGTTTTGGGTAAATATGGTAATTCTGCAGGAGTGTGGAATAACCAAATGGTCTAATGCGGGGTGGATCTTAAAAAAAAAAAGACATTGGGTCCGTCTGAGCAGGGCAAGTATATTTGACTTTTGTTTAAATACGGGAAATAGGATAAACAGTAAACGCAAGAAAGAGAGAAGATCTGTGCCTTCAAAGGGTTGAGCACATACTTGTAATTAAAAGGTTGGCATGTCACAACAGAATGAAAACCTGCAGTTTCCCTTAGAGGGTCCTTTAGAGTTATCAGAGATACGGGAAACAACCTTTACAACGCAGTCATTACATCGCACTACCTTTACATAGCAGTCATTACATCGCAACATCCTTTACATCGCATGTCACTACAACGCAGGTATTACATCGCAAGTCATTACAATGCATACCATTTCAACGCATAGTACCCTTACACTATCCAACACTTACCCTACTGATGCACTCACTGGAGTTATAATAGTAATTTTTATCCCTACACTATCCAACACTTACCCCACTGTTGAACTCACAGGAGTTAGAATAGTAATTATTACCCCTATGCTATCTACACTTACCTTAAATGCGATGTAATGGTATGCATTGTAATGGTATACTGTTGGACTTGGCCCTTCTGGCAGGTTCACCCCCGAGACTTTTTGCTTTTTATTGGTGACTTGGTGTAATGATTTTTGGTTTAGGCGCACTTTACCGCTGTGTCCCAGGGTAAAGTGCGTGCGTATGTTGAGGTTGGCCTGCCCTCCCATAGGAATGCATGGGAGAATGTATGTGTCCTGGTAGTTCCTGATGCGTGGGGTGTGCAGGCCCGAGTTTGGTATGTGCGGACTCGTGTGAGTGAATGCTGCGCGATGATGTGTGCGGCGTGCATGTACCTAGTGTGGAAGTGCCACTTCTAGAAGTGGGCACTTCAGTGTGCAGTATGAAATGTGTGGCTTGTCTGGCGATTGGCTGGTGGAGGTCATGTGACGGACTAGGGAAATCCCCAGAGTCAGGAGGAGTCACCCAGTGGTGAATAGGGAGTTAGCATGCTGATGGCTGGGGAGGAGTATACCTGGGTCCTGAATAGGACAGGGCTTTCCCCACACAATGCTGGCGCCGGCCCCTGTGGTGCGTCTAATGACCCTAGCCCTGCCAGTGAATAGGGAGAGGGGCTGAGCAAAACAAAGTGCTCAAGAACCTGTTGGAACTGGTTCGCCCCTTCCCTGCACCTTCAGACAAAGACTTTTTACTGTATAAAAAGGGGCTGTGTCCCCTTACAATTGGTTCTCTTGCAGGATCCACTTGAGGGGGGCCTGCTGCTGCTGGGCGCCAGGAGATACCGCCACTAGGGACTGCCTCCCTGCTGGAGGGCCCTGTGTGCTGGCTCTGGGCCCAGCCTTTGCCCCCCCTGTTCTTGGAGGACTTTCTACTGGACCTTTTTGTTGATTTACAGCGCCTGGGAGCGCTCCTTGAACTTTGTAGCGCTGTGCGCGCTGTTTTCCTGGTCTTACTATCTCTAAGCGCCTGGGAGCGCTTTTATGAGCTTTGTAGCGCTGTGAGCGCTGTCTGACTTTATAGCGCTGTGTGCGCTTGGATTTCGTTGGCGGGTGCCCACCCCGCTTATTCGTTTCGTTGGCGAGGGAGCCTACCCCTCTCATTGCCGAGGAATTCACCGCCGCGGCCGGGCTTCAGCCGGAAGTCAGGCAGGCCTGGGGGCGTGCCGCAGGACGGAAGCCTCGTTCTAAAATCAGGAAGCGGACGGGAGCCTACCCCGCGCTCCTGTGCAGTGCTGAAGAAGTGCCCGGAAGAAGCCGCGTCGTGAACACGGGAAGCGGACGGGAGCCTACCCCGCGCTTCCCGGAGCCAGGAGAGTGAAGAGGACGGCAGGAGCTGGAGCGGAGGGGGGCGCGAGGCACATTGTCGGTGCCTGCCCCCTCCGCGTAGAGAAGCAGCCCGGAGTCCGCCGAGACCGAGAAAGAGCAGACGACGCGGGAGTCCCCTGAAGACAGCCTGGTGAGTGGGCTGGGGGACTCCGCGCACGTGCTGGGGGGTGCAGTGGCAGTATCAGAGCCCCGTGAAGGCTCCAACGTTGCCTGACAAAATAAGTGGCAATCAGAGCGGCCCCGGAAGGCAGCGGGCCGCTCCAACATTTGGGGGCATTGTTTCTAGAGCCCCGTGGCTCCAACCTCGAGGGCAGTATTGGCTCAGAGTCCAGAGGGACTCCTACGACGGGGCACTGTTCGTTTAGGGCCACGAAGGCTCTAGGGGGCATTTTGTATGGACAGAGCCCAGAGAGGGCTCCAGAGACACGCAGAGTGCCTGAGTTTCGTTCTACAGCTGCCCAGCACTTAGTGGGAAGCTGCAATGTTTAGGTGGTGGCCTCTGTGTTTTAGCTTGCGCAGCTTGCGCAGCCGTGCCCTGACTTTCCTGGACACAGAGCGTCCTAGCCTGGACAAGGCCAGTTGGCCTAGGGACTGCCACAGGTGGTGGCATATGAGTTCTTGCGCAATTGTTCCTTCCCTTGCACCTCTGAATGTGTTTTTATGCGTCATGTGCCATTGCTTTACACCTCTGAATGTGTTTTTATGCATCATGTGTTTTCCTTCCCTACACCTCTGAATGTGATGCGTCATGTGTACCGTTCTATTACCCCTACAGGTATTGTGATACTTAGGTGGTTGTTTGCTTTCTCCTAGTACAGGTGGTGCTAGTGAGGTTCTAGTTCCCTGCGTGACAGTTCCTAAGGTAGTTAGGGTCGCGTAGGTGGTACTTACCTGATACCAGTAAGTACTGGTTGTGTGCTATACATATTATTTTTGTGCTACAGTAATTTTATATATTTTATGTGCTAAGTTCTAAAAGTGCTAATTCCTGACAGTGGTCCAGGTGGCCCTGTCTTGTACATAATCCCTTGTAAATTCTGCCCGTGCCTGTTGGCACATTGTAAAGTGTGTATTTTTATCTAATGTGTTGTGTATAATACAAAGGCTATTTTTATAGAATACCTTGTGTGGAGTTTCCTTTGTGGTGGGCCTTGGGTGTTGTTGCTGGGTGCGCGCGCAAACGCTTTACACATCGCCTCAGGGATAAGCCTGTCTGCTCGTGCCAAGCTACCAAGGGGGTGAGCAGGGGTTATCTTTGGCGTGTAACTTCCTTGCCCTGACTAGAGTGGTGGTTTCTGCCTGACTTTGGCGCAAGCCTCAGCCAACCAGAAAATCGCCATTTCTAACATTGGTGGCAGCGGTGGGATTTGGACTTGCGTTTGCGCTGTACCGCAGCAGCGACTGGCTACACCACAAAACTCTGCATTAGATAACCACATTTTAGGGATTATTGTTTTTGAGTTCCAGTATTTCCTCTCCTAAAGGTGTCCTTTGTGAATTATGTACCCCTGTGCTAGCTCAGACACTCAGGTTCCTTGTGTTAAACTCTTCTCAGGAACGTCTGCAAAAATGGAGCCTGCTTTTAACTTCTGTGGTCTGTTTAGATACAGTAGGTTGGAGTTGGTAAGGTTCTGTGAAGAGAGAGACATAGAGGTGGGTGAGTCAGATACCCAGTCCAAACTGAGGGACAACCTGATCCTATGGCAAAAGGATGAGTGGGAGCGAGAGCGCAGCGAGGAAGATAGGGCCCGGGCCGCACGCCGAGAGGGTGGTGGGTCTGAGGGGAGCCCTGAGGAATCTGAAGAGGAGGAAGGTTACCTGACAGGGACGCCAGTAGAAAGTGAAGACCCCATAGATAGGGAGTCCCTTGCTGGGTCCAGTGTCAGGAGCAGCACCCCATCCCTTTCCCTGTCCCCAGAGGAGTGGGTAGATAGGAGGGAAGAGAGGGAGCATCAGCTGGCCATGGAGAAGCTCAGGTTAGAGCATGCCCGGGGGATGGCGCAGCTGACTATAGAGGAGAAAAAGCTGGAGACCGAGAGGGTCTTAGCGCAGGAGAGGATAGAGGAGGCTGAGAGGGCCTTCACCCGGGAGAAATCAGCGCTGGAGAGTAGACTAACCCCTGCGCGCAGTCTTAGTTTTCTGGGCTCCCCAGGGAGGGTTGAGTCCAGTGGTGGCAGCGAGATAGATTTCAGTGTAGGAAGTCCCAGTTCCCCCAGTCTGGTACCTGTTCCCCAGGAGGAGGAGTTAAGGTTGAGATTCAGGAGCCGTAGGAAGCTGTCTCACCAGGCTTGGGACGAGTTTTTGGGTGAATGTGAAGAGGCACTAGACGATTGGGCAGGATTTTGCCCGGAACGCAGTTATTGCGCCATGTATAATCTGGTTGTCAAAGAGCAGATGCTCCGTAGTTGTTCACCAGGGTTGCGCCAACACCTGTTGGGGCGTGGATGGTCTGAGCCAATTAAGCTTGCAGAGGAAGCAGAGCGCTGGGAAAGCATTAAAAGGTCTCTAGAGTCATTAGGGAGAAACTCCAAGAGTAGTGGGTCAGGTATCTTCCAGCCCAGCGTGGTGGAAGAGGCTCAGAGTAGCCCAGCTAGGTCCCAAAGTAGTGAGAGGGGTGTAGGGGCTTACAGCCTGGCTCAGTGGAGCGGGAGTAAGTGGGTGACTTCGAGTCCCCAGAGGCCCGAAACCCTGTCTCAAAACATGGATAGTTTCTTCAGGGAACACCAGGTTGGGGGCCTAGGCTGTCCTGTGAGTCCACTTGAGGAGGGTCACCTAGTGTATGGAGGACCTGGAGTCTCCGTAAATAGAGCTCCAGTGGTTCTGATGTCTGGCCGTACCGCTCCAGTAGGGAGGGTACAGAAGTCCAGCGAGAGGAGTGGCATGGGGCTGTGTTCCCCGGTGGAGGAGCCAGTGGATCAGAGACCAGCCGGGAGGGCTGAGTCTCCTAGAAGTGACCATGGCGACTACACGTCTGGCCTGGGGGATCTTCGCGCACTGTCAGGTGGACAAGGGACGGGAGATATGCGCCAGGCAGACGGTCATGCAACATATGAGGCATATGTTACTCTCGGGGGGATGGTGTGTAAATCCCCAGAAGTCCTGGAGTGCCAGGCAATTATTCCACCGAAGGTTCTAGACCAGAGGTTGGGAGGCCAGGTTCAGGAGCAGCCTGACCTGAAGGGCCGGACTACTGTAACCAGTATCATGACCAGTTCTTCTTCCAGAGGTACCGCCCCAGTTGGTAGGGAGCAGGACTCTGGAAGGGGGTGCAGAGGGTGGGAGAGCCCACCTCTGACCCCGGTGCTACCTGAGGGGTTAAACCCTAGGTTGGGAGACCAGTTCTCAGGGAGGGGTCCTGAGCTGGTTGGTGAGTTATGTTACGGGGTCGCCTCTCAGAGGAAGAGAGGGCGGAACCCTAGGAGAAGAGGTAGGGGGAGGATAGCCTCACCCGTGACTTTTGGTCAGCCTGAGGGTACGGACCCTAGGCTGGAGGATCAGTGGCAGTTTAGAACTGCCCTGATGAGGGGTAGAGTGGAAAATGGTCACTATGTGCCAGGGGTTACTACCCCCCACTCTGTGGTTAGGCAAGGACCAGTGGCGCCTAGATGGGCTAGGGCCTGGTCCTGGCCACGGACAGCTGAGGAGTACCAGGGGGGTAGCCCAGCTGGTCCGCCGAGTTTTTTTCAGAGGAAACCCTGCGAGTTCAGAGAGGCGTAAAACCGGAGAGTGTCCCTGCCGTTGCGGGCCTGCGTCCGTGTTTTATCGCCCCAAGCAGGGAAGACCAACACGGTGGTTATTGGTCTACCCTGCGTTTTGGCTGGAAGGGGGTTGTGTTGGACTTGGCCCTTCTGGCAGGTTCACCCCCGAGACTTTTTGCTTTTTATTGGTGACTTGGTGTAATGATTTTTGGTTTAGGCGCACTTTACCGCTGTGTCCCAGGTTAAAGTGCGTGCGTATGTTGAGGTTGGCCTGCCCTCCCATAGGAATGCATGGGAGAATGTATGTGTCCTGGTAGTTCCTGATGCGTGGGGTGTGCAGGCCCGAGTTTGGTATGTGCGGACTCGTGTGAGTGAATGCTGCGCGATGATGTATGCGGCGTGCATGTACCTAATGTGGAAGTGCCACTTCTAGAAGTGGGCACTTCAGTGTGCAGTATGAAATGTGTGGCTTGTCTGGCGATTGGCTGGTGGAGGTCATGTGACGGACTAGGGAAATCCCCAGAGTCAGGAGGAGTCACCCAGTGGTGAATAGGGAGTTAGCATGCTGATGGCTGGGGAGGAGTATACCTGGGTCCTGAATAGGACAGGGCTTAGCCCACACAATGCTGGCGCCGGCCCCTGTGGTGCGTCTAATGACCCTAGCCCTGCCAGTGAATAGGGAGAGGGGCTGAGCAAAACAAAGTGCTCAAGAACCTGTTGGAACTGGTTCGCCCCTTCCCTGCACCTTCAGACAAAGACTTTTTACTGTATAAAAAGGGGCTGTGTCCCCTTACAATTGGTTCTCTTGCAGGATCCACTTGAGGGGGGCCTGCTGCTGCTGGGCGCCAGGAGAGACCGCCACTAGGGACTGCCTCCCTGCTGGAGGGCCCTGTGTGCTGGCTCTGGGCCCAGCCTTTGCCCCCCCTGTTCTTGGAGGACTTTCTACTGGACCTTTTTGTTGATTTACAGCGCCTGGGAGCGCTCCTTGAACTTTGTAGCGCTGTGCGCGCTGTTTTCCTGGTCTTACTATCTCTAAGCGCCTGGGAGCGCTTTTATGAGCTTTGTAGCGCTGTGAGCGCTGTCTGACTTTATAGCGCTGTGTGCGCTTGGATTTCGTTGGCGGGTGCCCACCCCGCTTATTCGTTTAGTTGGCGAGGGAGCCTACCCCTCTCATTGCCGAGGAATTCACCGCCGCGGCCGGGCTTCAGCCGGAAGTCAGGCAGGCCTGGGGGCGTGCCGCGGGACGGAAGCCTCGTTCTAAAATCAGGAAGCGGACGGGAGCCTACCCCCCGCTCCTGTGCAGTGCTGAAGAAGTGTCCGGAAGAAGCCGCGTCGTGAACACGGGAAGCGGACGGGAGCCTACCCCGCGCTTCCCGGATCCAGGAGAGTGAAGAGGACGGCAGGAGCTGGAGCGGAGGGGGGCGCGAGGCACATTGTCGGTGCCTGCCCCCTCCGCGTAGAGAAGCAGCCCCGGAGTCCGCCAGGACCGAGAAAGAGCAGACGACGCGGGAGTCCCCTGAAGACAGCCTGGTGAGTGATTAAGAGGGCTCGGGGACTCCGCGCACATGCTGGGGGGTGCGGGGGCAGTGTCAGAGCCCCGTGAAGGCTCCAACGTTGCCTGACAGAATAAGTGGCAATCAGAGCGGCCCCGGAAGGCAGCGGGCCGCTCCAACGTTTGGGGGCATTGTTTCTAGAGCCCCGTGGCTCCAACCTCGAGGGCAGTATTGGTCCAGAGGGACTCCTACGACGGGGCACTGTTCGTTTAGGGCCACGAAGGCTCTAGGGGGCATTTTGTACGGACAGAGCCCAGAGAGGGCTCCAGAGGCACGCAGAGTGCCTGAGTTTCGTTCTACAGCTGCCCAGCACTTAGGGGGCAGCTGCAACGTTTAGGTGGTGGCCTCTGTGTTTTAGCTTGCGCAGCTTGCGCAGCCGTGCCCTGACTTTCCTGGACACAGAGCGTCCTAGCCTGGACAAGGCCAGTTGGCCTAGGGACTGCCACAGGTGGTGGCATATGAGTTCTTGCGCAATTGTTCCTTCCCTTGCACCTCTGAATGTGTTTTTATGCGTCATGTGCCATTGCTTTACATCTCTGAATGTGTTTTTATGCATCATGTGTTTTCCTTCCCTACACCTCTGAATGTGATACATCATGTGTACCGTTCTATTACCCCTACAGATATTGTGATACTTAGGTGGTTGTTTACTTTCTCCTAGTACAGGTGGTGCTAGTGAGGTTCTAGTTCCCTGCGTGACAGTTCCTAAGGTAGTTAGGGTCGCGTAGGTGGTACTTACCTGATACCAGTAAGTACTGGTTGTGTGCTATACATATTATTTTTGTGCTACAGTAATTTTATATATTTTATGTGCTAAGTTCTAAAAGTGCTAATTCCTGACAGTGGTCCAGGTGGCCCTGTCTTGTACATAATCCCTTGTAAATTCTGCCCGTGCCTGTTGGCACATTGTAAAGTGTGTGTTTTTATCTAATGTGTTGTGTATAATACAAAGGCTATTTTTATAGAATACCTTGTGTGGAGTTTCCTTTGTGGTGGGCCTTGGGTGTTGTTGCTGGGTGCGCGCGCGAACGCTTTACACATCGCCTCAGGGATAAGCCTGTCTGCTCGTGCCAAGCTACCAAGGGGGTGAGCAGGGGTTATCTTTGGCGTGTAACTTCCTTGCCATGACTAGAGTGGTGGTTTCTGCCTGACTTTGGCGCAAGCCTCAGCCAACCAGAAAATCACCATTTCTAACATATACGTTGTAAAGGTATAATGCGATGTAATGTAATGCGTTGTAAAGGTAGTTTCTGAACGTGCGATGTAATGGCATGCGATGTAAAAGAATGCATTACCAGGTGTTTTCTTGAATGAGTTCTTGTTGCTAAAACATCTGGAAGCAGAATATTCAAATGTGTTTATTTCACCGGGAACAACATTCACAGCTGATATTGCAATGCTGTAGTGTTGTACTTTTCCTATTGATTACCTATGCCAATTGATCTTTGGTGAACGGAACAATAAATGCCACTTGCCCAGCTTGAATGTCATGATATCTCACACTGCAGTAGCTAGAGCACAGGATTGGACTCGCTGGTATTAGCAACAATGGCGTAGAGCAGTAACCACCACAGCAGGCATCTCCACATCTCTCCCAGTCTCGTGTGCACTGGCATCGGATGACGAAGATGAGCCAGCCCTGTGGATCTGAGATGCGGTGCTGTTGAGAGTTCCTTTTTCCACACAATTTGGAGTTGTCCCCGCATACAAGGCTATTGGGGGGTCATCACTGTAGAACTTAATGCCATATTTGCAATATCCCTTCCATAACCGTTTGACACGAAATTCCTTATTTTGGGGGTTCCCAATGATGTTGACTTGCCCCGGGGCCCAGTTACTGTTCTGTAGCTTTAGCTTAGTGTTTGCAAATAGAGACGTGGCACGCCACTGGGGATCGAAGGACTGCCCCACGCTGCAGGAGTAGAGAAGAGGAATGGAAATGTATATGATGGTTGAGAAAGTCACATACTCCAACAGGGGTTGCCCACGAAAGTTCCGGAAAGTGAGGGGTAAAGGGATTTCTTAATACCCCCTCGGAGATGTGCTGAACGTAGACTGAGGGAGGGGCGAAGAGACTGCCACCGAGTTTGGACTTTATTTGCCTGTGATTCGATTGTGCTCTTTCACTGTTGTGCTACTGCTAGGCCTTGTCTGAGTTTGAGGAGGGAGAGAGAGGGGGGAGTGTGGGTTAGGGGGTATACAATGGAGTTGTACTATACAAGCTGCTTAAGAGAATGTATGTTTCCTTATGGGATCCATCCATGCGATGTTATTCTTGAAAACCTTAATACATTTTTTTTTTTTAAAGAGACTGCCCTATTGAGGGAGGATGCTCTCCTCGGATGTCTAAACAACTCACCGTCCAATGTGGCAAAAGACGAGAGTTGTACAGCCTGTGATGCAGGCCAGACAGGCAAAGAATTGCACTGACAGAAGTATAGAAACAAACTGATTATTAGAGAAATGCGCAATGCCACCGTTCAAAACATCTCTCAGAAACACTTTTTGTCTGGTTTACTAGAAGAAGCCATAACGTCTAACACTGCCTATGATGACCTCCAGTGCTTAGTTGAACACTGTCCTTAGAGAGGTGTCACACTCACATCTAACTTTGTCAATGGTCAGCTACTGGTGTGTCTGTTTGTGCCCTCAAACATATTACAAATGTCTGTTCTGATTCGACAATGCTGCTACACAGTATTAAAATAGCAGTGACATCACGAGGTCCCCCACCACCTCCATTGACACCGCCTTATCACAGCAAGGATGGGCACAATGGCAAGAGAGAGAAGTTGGAAAAGTGTTGGGAAGGTCACCAGTAACATACACATAATATGCCCTGGGACAAGGATTACACACTGCAGGCTGAGGTGTGCCTGGCAGAGTACACCGGCACTGTAGCCTTGGAGGGAGAAAGGGCCATGGCGCCCCGTAGGGTGGAAAATGACTGGTTTCCCTGTAACAAGTCAGGCCTCTGGCTTGGAGAGTGTCCCATGCTACAGACAGTACACAGAGGAAGGGGTCCTGCTCCAGTACACAGAGAAACGGGCCCCCCTTCCGTACACAGAGGAAGGGGTCACGATCCACTACACAGAGGAAGGGGTCCCGCTCCAGTACAGAGAGGAAAGGATTCAGCTCCACTACGCAGAGGAAGGGGTCCCGCTCCAGTACACAAAGGAAGGGGCCCTCCTCCAGTACACAGAGGAAGGGGTCCCGCTCCAGTACACAGAGGAAGGGGTCCTGCTCCAGTACACAGAGGAAAGGATTCAGCTCCACTACACAGAGGAAGGGGTCCCGCTCCAGTACACAGAGGAAGGTGTCCCGCTCCAGTACACAGAGGAAGGGGTCCCGCTCCAGTACACAGAGGAAGGGGTCCCGCTCCAGTACACAGAGGAAGGGGTCCCCCTCCAGTACACAGAGGAAGGGGTCCCGCTCCAGTACACAGAGGGAAGGGCCCCCCTCCAGTAGACAGAGGAAGGGGTCCCGCTCCAGTACACAGAGGAAGGGGTCTCGCTCCAGTACACAGAGGAAGGGGTCCCGCTCCAGTACACAGAGGAAGGGGTCACGCTCCAGTACACTGAGGAAGGGGTCCCACTCCAGTACATAGAGGGAAGGGCCCCCCTCCAGTACACAGAGGAAAGGGCCCCCCTCCAGTACACAGAGGAAGGGGTCCCACTCCAGTACACAGAGGAAGGGGTCACACTCCAGTACACGGAGGAAGGGGTCTCACTCCAGTACACAGAGGAAGGGGTCCCGCTCCAGTACACAGAGGAAGAGGTCCTACTACAGTACACAGAGGAAGGGGTCCCCCTCCAGTACACAGAGGAAGGGGTCCCGCTCCAGTACACAGAGGAAGGGGTCCCCCTCCAGTACACAGAGGAAGGGGTCTCACTCCAGTACACAGAGGAAGGGGTCCCACTCCAGTACACAGAGGAAGGGGTCCCGCTCCAGTACACAGAGGAAGGGGTCCCGCTCCAGTACACAGAGGAAAGGGCCCCCCTCCAGTACACAGAGGAAGGGATCCCGCTCCAGTACACAGATGAAAGGGCCCCCCTCCAGTACACAGAGGAAGAGGTCCCGCTCCAGTACACAGAGGAAGGGGTCCCGCTCCAGTACACAGAGGAAAGGGCCCCCCTCCAGTACACAGAGGAAGGGGTCTCACTCCAGTACACAGAGGAAAGGGCCCCCCTCCAGTACACAGAGGAAGGGGTTCCGCTCCAGTACACAGAGGAAAGGGCCCCCCTCCAGTACACAGAGGAAGGGGTCCCGCTCCAGTACACAGAGGAAGGGGTCCCACTCCACTACACCAGGTGGCCGCTCCCTATCTTCCCAATGCCTCTGATGCATTCACACCGGCAGACCTCATCTCCACACTGAGGCCGATTTCCCACTTTTGTCCCCGGCACAGCTTCAGGGTCAATCAATGCCGAATTCAGCCGCTACAGATGATTGATATCCTCCATCTCCTTCACCTTATGAAATTATAAGTTCTTGTAATGCCCGGCTTATTATTTTCTCATGTACAGTGTTCATGCTCCACAGAATGGCAGTGCATTTGCTGTAAGCAAGAGCTTAACCAGATAGTCACTACAAACTCTGGGAACTGAGATGAGAGCTCCGGCTACAGCCACTTCCGTGCCCATCCCTGCTTTAAAGGACATCACAGTCTGACTGCACAGTTGTAGAAAAGGGAAATAGGCCATCGTCTACAAAAAGGCACTTGAACCAAGCCTCCCCATTGGAGGAGAAATTAACAGAGGCAGATGCAGCTCTGTCCCTAACTCTGCTCCAACCTACAATTGTCTCCAAAAGAAAACTATTGAATAAGAAACCTATGACAGAAACAAAAATGTGTCTTTCTGCACTAGTACTGCCTGTAGTATCTACAGCTTATTTGTCATCTGTGTGACCGGATCCCTGGGTATGGAAGGAGGCTGTAAGTAAGTGAGAGAAAAGGGGAACTGTTGAAAGAAGTTGGGAGGGTGGTGGAGCAAGAGATGATCTCACTAGCAAATAAATACAGAAGAACATAAGTGGTGGCAACACATATTGTATTAGAACAGAATGAGTATGTGCGTGATAACAACTGAATAACGAGATCTGTCCAGTTCTTAGCTTTCTGTACACCTTCAAAAGCGATACACAATCAAATATGAGAACTATGGGCAATAAGTGCATAGTGCAAATTTCCTTTCATTTAGTCTCCAGATTTATTATTTCTTTTCTGGCTGCTTCAAGATTTAATGGTGCGCTGTTGGTATATGTATAGATGTGTGCACGTGTTCGGAGCCATGGCGTTGTCTGCAATGAATACATTGAAGACTGAATAGGAGATCGACTGCAATCTTATTTTCCAAATTTTTCCTGGTTTGCTAAAGCTGCAAAACATTAGGTTCTGGGACAAGGACTTCACTTGACAGATTCGCTCACCTGTTATTGATTAAGTATTATTTGCAACTCAATCTAGTAAAAGTAGCTCAGCCTTGCAGATAACAGATGTTGGCCCTTTCTGATTTGACAGAAGAATCTAGAAGCAGTGGCACGTTCTGACCCACATACTACTTACCTACACAGCTATTCCAAAATACTGGAAGAATTGACATTGGATCTGTTTGGTCAAGTCTCAGATTATTGCCAAGTTGTCTTCTGGACTGAAAATTCTGGAAGAAATATTCAAAGTTCTCATATCAAAATAACACTTTCTAGACTCTTCCCTACGCTACCCCTCGCACCATCTCATACCTCTTTTACTATTCTGATCCACCAATACAAACCTTTCTAAACCCTTCCCTCCGCCTCTCTTTTACTCATCCCTTGGTGATGGGCTCCAAAACAAACAAACAAACAAAAATATATATTTCTAAATCCTTCCCTCTTCTATCCCTCCGCTATCCTTTTCAATCCAAATAACAGACTAACATGTCCACCACTCAAATTAATTTCATATTTTATGGGTTATGCTACTTGCGGAAAAAGCGCTTCAACACCCCCATCAAGGGTAGCAAGCGCTATATAAAAGCAAACCTTTTTCCCTCTTATATCCCTCCACTATTCTTCTTAATCCACATAACTGACTAACATATCCACCACTCAAATCACTTTCATATTTCACTATACTAATTTGCCACTAACCCTTCATGCGTTCCAGAGTAGCGTGCTACTCCAAAAAAAAGCGCTTCAACACCCCATCAGAGGTAACAAGCGCTATATAAATGTAATTGCAATTACAATATCTGATTCATGCTTACATGGAAATAAGTACTAGCTCGTGCCTCAACAAAACTCTCTTGTCCTGCCAGGACTCCAAGAGATGTAACACCACAATCACATGCAAAAGTTGTGGATACTGACACTTGGGGTGTCTGGACAAACTAACCCCTCTGAGGAGACATCACTCTAGGGAATGGTCCCCTACTGGAACCCCATTGAGTAGATCATGACCTGAGAAGATTGCTGACCAGACTGTGATGATTATACGGTAAGCCAACCCATCCTGTGACAACTCCGACAGGTACTATACCTGCTACAATGGGACCCAAATATCTTCCCAAACACTAATGGGACCATCTGTGCCAAACTGAGGCATACTGTTTCTTGGTTGAATGCCCTTCTAATGAGGTTTGACGCCTGCTCCAATAGGTCTGAGATGCCCTAGCATCTCCTGTAATGAACCACACCATCAGTTAGAGCATCCCACTCATCAACTATGGGTGTTAAGCTACACTTACCATCTGAATGTTCTGATTCTGGGGAAGTAGGATTGGCGAATCCATAAAAAGTTCCAGAAGAACTGGACACCACACTTGAGATCTCAAACCTAGGGTTATCAGAACCAGAGATGCCTTCTCTCTTCTGACCTGTGCTGTCAGTCTAGCTATCATGGGAAAAAAGGGAGAAGCATAGCCCCTGAACTGATTTTAATCCTGTATGAAAGCACCCATCACCAACACCAAAGGGTCCAACCTTCAACTGAAGAACAGGGGCAGTTGATGATCAACACGAGACGCAAAGAGGTCCTTGTGAGAGGGGAATTGCCTGGTCATGATCGTCTGAAATACGGTTGAATCCAGTTTCCAGGCACTGTAATCCTTCAAGTGTCTTGCGTTCCAGTCCGCTACGGGGTTCAGTTTTCCCGGTAAATATTCAGCTGTGACCAAAATACTGTGGTCCAGGCAGAAGCTCCAAAAGTCGTTAGCGAGGTCCACCCCAAACCTTCTATCTCATTCTGCCGAGACGATTGATATTATGAACTGCACATATATTGTCCAACTTCAGCGGGATGGAGCAGGACACTCTGTCTCTTGTGAGAGACTGCACTGCAAAGGTTTCTGCAAGGAGTTCTAAGCAGTTAATGTGCAACTCGCTTTCCTGCTCGGACCAAGGGCCTTCGATGGGGATGTTTCCACAACAGGCCCCCAAGCCTGACAGGCTGGAATCTGATTTAATCACCACATCTGTGGTGCAGCCGAAGAAGGTACTGACATTCCATGCCACCCTGTGGTCTATCCATCACTGGACCTCTGATCTGACTTCTTCTGATGAGCAGATAATTGTTGTGTAAAAGAGTCCCTTGAACAAATGAGCCGCTTTTAGATGTTGCAGAGCTCTATAAAGTAAGGAAGCAGGAAATATTGCCTGAATAGAAGATGCTCAAAGCTCTACTATCCTGGATACTATCCTGGCCAGATATTGGAGTGACACATACTTTTTTTTGTGAGGAAGCTTGAGCATCTGGTGTACCGAAACGATAAGAAACCCCAGAAAGCATATTGATTGTGAGGGAGTGAACAGAGATTTCTGCTAGTTGATGATGAAACCAAGGTCTGAAGATCACACCTGGGCGTCCCTGCAGCCCAAAGCAGATTAGGACAGTCCTGCAGAGCACACATCGCAAGATGGCCGACAGAGATGAGCTCCCCTAAGAGACTCCGAGCTTGGGATCAGCATCTGTTGTAAATCCCTAGTATAGCCCCACCATCCATTGCCTGCTCGATATACCAAATTCTATTTGCACTCAGCTGTACTCAGCAGTTAGGAATATGGGAATATCAGTGCACACCTACTGGTGCCGTGTGACTAAGTAAACAACTCCAGATGGGAGAGCAGTGCTACTACAGTGCAAGGGGATGTAATGGGGTCGCTCTCTTGGCAAACAGGCTCTGTGATCATGGTTTGGAGAGGAGATCTGACTCGAGAATGCATCAGCGAGTGAGTTAATTCCAGCACCCCCACTTTTAGCATGGCTCACTGCTTGCTGCTGTATCCTAGCGACATGGGAGGTGGCACAGGTGCGAAGTATCAACTCTAATGCTAGGATTTAACAAGAACGCAACTCATTTTCTGAGATCCTCCCATCAAGATGGCTGGTGTGAGGACGACCATTAAGTCAGGTGAGTGACCCTCTATGCTCGTAATCTGCACACATTGGCAGCGCTGGCTACCAGAGCATGGAATGGGCTGATAATTGCTGTCCCTGTGAGAACTGAGGCCCCTGTTGTTGCCTGTGAATCTAGACCTGTACACATTGGCAGTGCTGACCTCTGGAGGGTCGGACCAGTTCTTAACTTTTCCAACCATGAGAACTGAGTCACCTGATACCGTCTGAGCCACCAGAGGCTACCTTATGTATCGGGACCTGCACATGTTGGCAGTGCTTGCTCCTGGAGTGACGAACCATTTGTTAAATTATTAGCTGCCGTGAGAACTGAGGCACCCAATGCCTACCTGTTTTTCATGGCATTCGATTGTCATAGCATGGAGGAAGGTAGGGCAAGAGGAGAAAGGAGACGAGATGCATTGGAGACGACTCTCCCATAGCACATTAGCGAAGGAGAGCCAACTCCTACCCTGCTGGACTCCATTTGCTGCAGATGAGAGGGTATGGCGGCAATGTCCCTCTCCCACACAGGTTATAGAGGGGGAGAGATTACCGAGCCATTTTTCTTTTTGGGCCCCTAAGCAGCACACCCTGGCTAACAAAATGTCTGACGCCTAAATTAATGGGAACAGGAAGAGGACTCCCAACAGCAGAAACACACACACAAGGGGGCAGCCATCTTTGAGTGGTGTTCCTGGGTTAACCCCCTTGCAACCTTGCTACATTTATTTCCCCGGTGATGAGTTTGAGCAGCAAACTTGTTTATCAGCACCCCAAATCTGGTCTTTCATGCGGGACCACTCACCCTCCCCTTAAGCTACCAGATTTGAAACCGTAGAATGTCTTCTCTTTCTCCCATTGAGGCAGGATACCTCAAGATATCATAATTTAAACTGTAGAAGAACTACTCTACCTGCCCTAGAGGCAGGTTACTGAAATTGTGGAAGGCCTCTTTTCCTCCCCATGGCCTTAGGTCATTGAAACTGTGGAAGGTCCACTCACCTCCTCACCATCAGTCTTTTTCCCGCCAATTGCTCTTCTGGTTCAGCTGACATCCTGGAAGACTTTGCCAGAGGTCAGCTGTGTCAACGTGCCACAAGCTTCAAGTGGTAAGCAGCCCTTTGTTATGTCCTCTCATTATACCTCTCTTACCTTGGCTCCCCTGAGTATTGGGCCTTGTGCTTCTCCTTGCTGCCACTACACTGGTGACGCTCTCACCCTCTCGACCACCATACTCACCTCACCCTATCTATTCCACTACAATGTCTACCAAACTAATGAAATTTGGATCCAATTGCTTTTAGATCATTTACCCTCCTAATCTGTCTAAAGCTTCCAAAAAAGGTTCAAACATAACACCTTTGAACAATTTCCTGATTTCCTATTCCTCTATATCACAGCAGCTGTTATGGGAGGCTCAAATCTGACCTCATTTTCTTCACTAACAACATCTCATCTTGGACCCATGTCTTCAACAACTCATTTAACATTACATCCTCCTCCTCAATCCCACATGGATACCAACTAAAAATCTCCCCTTCAACTCTCTTCAATGGATCACTCACTATCTCCTTTTACAACAACAGCAAGGCCATGATTCAACCTAAAGTTACTTGTCTCTCTCTATTTTACCATCTATTTCCATCCCAGCTCTCAATCCCTAGAACTCCGATCCCTCCTTCCTCTCTATGGACTCCTCCCTCACCTCACACTCACCTTTCCCTATCCATCTGGACACTAGAAGACAGCTTCCCCAAGAGGAGCAGGATTTCCCTATGGCCCGCTCGCTCCCTTCCTTCCCCCCTCCCTCCCCATCTCCCAATCTCTCCAGCCGGAATGCTTTCCGCAATACTCCATCCCAACTAAGGTACAGTTCTCTCTGTTGCCCGTGTGGTCCATCCTGGGACTTTAAAGAAACCCTCCCCCCAATTAGGCAATTTAGCCCCTTTTCAAGTCCATCTTTCCAACAGCCAATCTACCCAGCTCACATACCAACCTCTCCACCATACAGTCTCCCTTCTTATCCACCTCACCCTTCTTCCCCTGCTTCCTCTCCCACTAACCTAAATCCTTCCCAACCCCCTTTGGTATCTCCACACCTCACCTCCTTTCCTGTACTGCCACTTGACCCTTTACTCACCTATGGCAACCCATACCTTCCCCCTTTTCTCTAACCAAGAAGAACCATCCACATTCTATATCTGCCTTCCTGGACAAATCTTCCCATCGTCCATATCTCTGGACCCCACACAAGCACACTACCCTTTTCTCGTGCCATCACCCCTCCGTCCTTTCTTCATCTCCCTGACCCAATCCCTTTATTTTACTCCCATCTCTCCCCTCCCCACATACTGTCATCCCACTACAGCCTTCTCCCTTATCCACCTAATTTAATACACCATACATCCATCACTTCCAATGAATGCCCGGACAATTCTCTCCTCACCACAGCAGTTCCCGCACATATCTACAACCAATGCCACTTGACTTTCACCCTTCACTTCATAATTCCATCCCCAATTGCATCTTCACTCTCCCCCTCCTCAATCTACCTGTCAAGTTGATATTCCCCCTGAACCTGTCATCCCTATTGAGCAATTTAACATCCTGTGCTAAGCTCTGCTCTCTTTAGAAAATAAACGAGGCCACCTCACCTCCTCTATCTCCCAACTTGACGCTACCATCTCCCACCTTAGTTCTAAAATGTACACTTTACCTGACTCCCTACTCCCCCTGGCAAGTGCACAATATCCCAAACTACCTATCCCAAGGAGTACTCTCCTCCCACACCCCAAAAGAGCTGCACACATCCTATCCCCTAGAGAAATTTCCAATTTACTGACTATCTAAAATACCTCTATGTCTCCCACCTTCTCTTCTCCAGACAACACACATCATTGCACTATACCGACCATCTCTCTGGTCTGAACCAAACGTCAGCCATCAACAACCCAGAAACCAACCTACAGGAACCTCATCCCTATCATTTTAGTAAGCCCTGACACCCCCTTCACGAAAACAGTAATTTCAGAGCTGCGCTGCTTGCTTCACAATTGCAGTTCTGGAACTAAACACAAGCTTGAATTCTCAGACACCATCAATCAATACAATCTTGACATACTTTTCCTCGCTAAGACCTTATTCAATGACACATCTCACACTACCTTTGGACTTTTACTCCCCTCAGTCTACTCCATTATCAGAAATGATAGGGAGGGTATAGTCGGGGGAGGTGTCACAGCTAACTGCAGAAACTCCCTTCAATTCAAGGAATTCCCCGGAACCTCCTTCTGCACCTTCAAATGCCTTTCTTTGGAACTTCTTGTACAGCACAGCTCCCCTTTCAGGTTTCATGCCATTTATCACAGGTAACCGCTCTGCCTTCACTGAGGAATTTGCTGGCTTTGCTAGTGACCAACTCTCACAAAGTGATAAATTGATCTTTCTAGGTGACTTTAAGCTTCACTTAGACACTTTGGAAGATTCAGCTGCCACCCCGCATGCCACATTTCTCTCAGGTAAAGATCTCATACAACAGAGCGCAAAAACAATTCATTCCAAGGGCTCTATACTTGACCATATCATTTCCAAAGAAGATATGCTAACAGCCATTGATCCCATACCAGCAGACTGGCCAACCACTTGCTCATCCCATTCTCAATGCACCTTTCTCATTCTGTAACCCTAGGCCAACCTAAAAGGGCTACTACCTCGTTCTCTAATACCAAAAACATCGACCTTGACACTTTTTGCAACACAGCATTGAATGCACTTCGAGTCTTCAGTCCCAAATCTGACGTCAATGACTTGACCACCCAGTGTTTTACCAGGCTTTCCATCATGATAGACAATGTTGCTCCGCTACAAAGGAAAAACAAAAGACCCATACCTTCCGCCCCATGGTTTAATAAGTCCCTCTATGAAGAAAGAAAGAACCTGAGGTACCTGGAGAAGCAATGGAGAGAATCCCCTTCCACCATTAATCTCTCTAATCTCCCTTGTGCAAGATCGCGCTATCACAAGCACATCTTTAATGAGTGAACAAATCACTTCAGAACCCTCCTCGATTCTGCCAAAAAGAGACAAAAAATTATTTGACCTAATCAAAGCAACTAATAACTCTTCCTCAACCTTCAAATTTGAAGACCCTCCTCAAGAAGCAGGAGAATTTGCTGAATTCTGCTATGAAAAAGTGAAATCGCTCGTTGACCATGCTATGCATCGCACCTCGCTTGAGGACTGCAAATCCAAAGTCTCCTGGCACAGCTTTGTCGTCATCACCGAAGATGTCCTCCTCAAGAGCATTCTGAAAACAAAACCTTCTAACCATTCTAGTGACCCCAACCCCAGTGAAATTGCCATCGAACTCTACACCTATACGCTCTCCTCCAGGACAAGTCTGGTTAACCTCTTCCTCACCCAAAGCTCGCTTCCTGCTGCCCTCAAAACAGGTCAGGTTACCCCACTGCTAAAGAAACCCTCTGCTGATGTGAAGGACATTAACAACTTCTGCCCTATTACCAACCGCCATTTCCTTGCCAAAATACCTGAAGGCTGTGTAGTGGATCAACTTTCCCAACATATCAACAAGAACAACCTTCTTGCTAAATTTCAATCCGACTTCAATCAAGGCTGCAGCCCTGAAATAGCCCTGCTACAAGTTATGAATTATGCCCTGTGGTTACTCGACTCAGGCAATTTCTGTCTGCAGCTTTTGACACTGTTAAGCGTAGACACATTAAAACAAAGAATGGGCTTTGAAGGCACAGTGCTGAAGTGGTTTGAATCATACCTCTTGGGCAGGTCGTAGATAATTAAAATAACTATCTCTCTACATCAAAGGCTGTGGATCAAGGATTCCCTCAAGGTTCTTTCCTCACACTCACCCTCTTCAATCTTTACATGGAACCACTGGAAATCCTTCTAGAAAACTGTGGGATCCATTATCACCTCAATACTGATGATACTCAACTCTATCTAAAGGTGTCCTCCGCACACGACTGTTCTATCCTCAACCTCAACTCCATCAAAGATTGGATGACATCTCATCATCTAATTCCGAATCACTCTAAAACTAAATTCCTTCTTCTCTCTGCCTCAAGCTCTCCTCCTCCTGTTCATTCGTAGATGGACAATCTGAACATTCTTAACAACAAACCCACAATTGTTGACAGTGCCAAATCCCTAGGTGTCATTCTGGACAAAAGACTCAACTTACATTCCCAAATCATTACCATGGCCAAGAACGCACACTCTACCAACTGCGCCTTCTCTGGGTAATTCGGCGTTTCATTCCTGAGCAAGACCTGGAAACCCTGGTCCACACTTTGGTTCTTTTCAGGCTGGACTATTGCAATTCTCTCCTTGCTGGTCTCCCCAAATCACACCTATCACCCCCTAAAACCCATCCTCCATTCAGCTGCACGTTTCATGTATGGGGCCAAAAAAATGATCGCTCATACTGATGTTTCTTCACTGGCTTCCCATTAAAGGTAGGTCAATGTTCAAGACTGCCTGCATCACCCACAAAGCCATACACACTTCCACCGCTCACTACCTGGCCAACAAACTCAAAATATCAGGTGACTCCAGATCTTCACGCAACGCTGAATATGTATTGCTCAAACCCCCCACTTTCAAAAGGGAAAGACTGATGGTGCAATTCTTCTCAAGTGATGTGACAAAAATTTGGAATTTGCTATCTCCAATCCTTCAGACCACCGCCTCCTTTCAGACTTTCAAAACATATCTTAAAACTCTTTTCTTCCAAAGACTCTTTTATGATTAATCCTTCTCTTTCCAGGTCATGACCCTGACTGCCACATGATACTCACAAGTGTGCAATCTTGTAAATATGTATTTTTACTTGTATTATCATATTCATGTCACCTTTTTATATTTTATCATCTTTAAAGTATCTTTAACTTGCTAATTTGCAAATTACCCTACTTCTAACTTACCCCTCTCGCACTACTTTTTCGTTTTTTTTTTCGAATTTTGAATGTATCTGTACCTTGTTAATTTTTAACTTTCACCACGAGTACCTATAAGTAATTGTACCTACTTCCATGCTACTCTCTTTCCTTATGTATGTCATTTACGTTGCTCTGTTGTAAAGTGCTCTAACATCTCTGGGTAATGTTTGTGCTACATAAAAATGCATAAATAAATAAATAAATAAATAAGGTCTTGAAGAAGTGTACATGCCATGTGCAAGTATTCCAGATGATGGGGAGAGTCCTGCTGTAACAGGAGAATGCCTTCCAGTTAAATTATCAGTCTCACTCCCCAGACAGTAATAATTCCATTACCGGGTTCATTACTTTGGTGGAGCACCAAGGAGCGGGAAAGAGGTCGAAAGGGGTTGCCAAAAATATGTACACTTGCCTTGCCCACTTGAATTGTAGGAACATGTGATGTGGCGGAAAAAATATATCGTAAAGTAGGCATCCTTGAGGTCTAATCTTGCCATCCAATCACCTGGGAGTAGTGTGTTCCACGATAGATGGAGGCCTTCTGTCCTGAAATGGTGGTAAACCACCCACTTGTTGAACTCTCTCAAACTTATCACCGGATGCAGATCCTTGTCCTTCTTTTCAAACAAGAAAAGATTGATTAGAAACCCACGAGTTTGCAAAGTTGAAGCAACAACAAAGTGGAAACAATTGGCCTTAGTCTGTGCCTTTGTATTGGAGTACCGAAACTCTCTGTGGAAACCTGATACTGTTTGTAATACTCAGTATTATCACATAATGTTCCTCCATTTGGGAAGAAATCCCTAACTTGTTTGTGCATCTGAATGGTGAGTTTTTTCTCCAATCTACACACACACTGAATTTACTGATTTTTTTGGGAGGATTTAGTTGAGTTTTCCTTTTGTTTTATCTTTTTTAGAAGTGTGCCTGGATGTTATTGACCCTGGGTTTAGTTTTTGCTACTCAGTGGTATAGGGAATATGTTCCCACTCAATCATAGACACAGTAATTATTTACTGGTTTCATAAAGATGACCAGGTGGGCCCCTTTTACATATACCTTTGGTATTGTATTCTTCTCGCACACAGTTGATGTTGAATTATGCTTTTCTGTTATATAGTATTCCCATTATCTGTCCTGATGAAGTCCCCTTTCTGATGCACAACTGACTCTTGCTTCTGGCTGGTGAAAACATCGACGGAATTCATATCTATGCCTGGATCCTACAAGACGTTCTGTTAGGGACAACAGATTTTGTGAATGCAGTACAAAGTCTCATTTGCAGAGACTTTAATGAACTTTGTTCTTGGCCAGGCCATCTTGCTAAAATATTGTTTGTTTAGTTGTACACAAAAACTGTGTTCTTCTTTTTGTATCATACACTAGCTGATGCACTGCAAAAATAATTAGTACACAGGAACTCAACAATCTAATTAGGAATAGGGTTATTCACAAAATCACATTACCTCAAGAATAATAACAATCACAAGGAAGAGCACTTATCTGGCAGCTGAACAGTTCCTTGGAGATGTTATTATGTGGTGACTGGTAAATTTGATTGGTGGACTGAAAAGTTTATAGTTGGATTCGTGGGATTTGTAATCCTTTCCCTCAATGTAACGTAATGTTGTTTAAAGGGGCTACAGAACTAAAGAAAGATCAGCATAATCTGGGACTTCAGTCCCGACATAGAATTGATTTTACGCGTTTCCTGACAGAATACAATCTGATGGGCATCAGTGCTAAATAAAGATTACATAAACACGTCAGTGATGAAAATATTTCAAACCAGCATGAATCATATATCGCTCACAACATGAACAGTAGCTCATAACATGATATGCAATGACTAATTATTGACTGTAAATCACATCGTTATCTCATGATGTGGCAGGTATCTAAAGTCATGACTAATAATGATCAGAAATCCTTCATTATGATTAGAAATGTATGGCAAGGCATGAAGAATACAGTATATATTACAATACTACCATATGTCATGAATTTTTTAATCAGGGCTGCTCTTGATTCAAAATCTTTCTTCCCAATTCTGGTGTTTGTCCCACCAAGGAGCATTTTAGTCTCAGAAATGCCTGATTAGATGAGTTGTATTCTACCACTGTATATCTCTGGGAAATAAATATTTACTTTTACTCCATGTGAGTGCCTGTGCTTCTTCTCTCTCTGCCTACTACTGACAAATTCAATAGATTGACCTTTTAATACTGAGACCTACTGGCTTTGCCATTGCTTGTTCCCAACTGATTTGCACCCAAAACAAGATTGTTAGTTCAGGTAGCTTGAAAAGTTATTAGTTGAACATCACAAGATATGTGACTATGTTAGGCAAGACGAGTGAGAAACAAAGTGACAAAGGTAGGAACCATAGGCACTGGAAAAGGTATGGCAGGTTTAAGTCAAGGAGAAATATGATGAATAAGGAAGATTATCCTACTAGGAATACCTATTTTTGCTTTAACCTATTTCAACAATGTAGATAATTCAGTGATATCCCAAGGTTTGCTGCATAGACTCCCGCTACACAAAGTGGTGTAGTAGATTCCACATAGTGAGTTGTCGAAGCTGCTTAGAAGCACTTATGCTAATTTAGCATAGGAATTTATGTGTGGACAAGAAGAGGGGCAGATCATACCCAGAGGTTGCTACACTCCCTGTGTAGGGAATAAAAGTGGCAGGCGATTTGAAGCAACAGACCTGATGTGAGCTGCAACTGAGATTGCACAGTGCTCAAACCGAAGGACCTAAAAGGGTAACCAATTTAGGCCTAGCGATATTCTTTGCTCATGTTTGGTAGCGTGCATGAAAAGCAGAGTAACACTTCAGAGATAAGGGTCGAGGTGTAAGGTTTGTAACAGAGTAAGCAACAATTCAGGAGGAGATTTAGGGTACCTAAAGATCCAACCAAGTTTTAGATAAAAAGATAAAGATTTTGTAATTTAAATTCCACACAAACAAAGCAAAATATTCTTTAGGGAACAAATTTAAGCCCGTAGGACCATTAGCAATGTTGTCAAAATAGCAAAGTTTTCAGAGGACGTCTGACTGGATCCCTCTACGTCAAGATGATCTGCGAGTGCATTCCGCTGCTTTGAAAATGATGGTTTGGATGGGTCAGAGTTTTTACCTTCACACTTCACAACTTTTCTGCCACTTGATTCAAACTTGAAGACAACCTAGGACTTGTGATTTATGGAGTTGTGCCTGAAGCTTAATACCTCTGACTCAATACCACATTCAGAGGCTTTTCCAGAGATGAAAGAGGTGCAAGAATGGCCATGGTGTTTTTTGTTTGAAGAATTGCTCTGGGTTACCATGGTCTTCCAAATACTGGAAATATAATTATTTTCCCTCCTACAATGTAACTTTTTTCACACGAAACTTTAAATTCAATTCAAAATGATTAATTAATTATAAAAGTACATTTTCTAGTTGGGTGTTCTTACAGATTCTTTTAAACTGGTTCCAGTAAATCAGTTCACTATAGAAACTCCGTTGGGGTGCATTACAATGTTTTTTGTTCGAGGTCCACAATATCTTCCCAGTACTCCAGTGGTTAGCTGGGATTTGCCTAAACAGTTCCAAGACCATTCCAAGCAGCAAAGAAGGTGTCATGCCAGGTTGTGGATTTCCATAGCCATTCATCAAAACCCCTCTTAGAAGTGGCAAAATGTCCAAAAGGTCCTCTGTGTCAGCTCTCAATGTCTCTATTGTGCAGGAATGTTTTGGAGCGCAAGTGCAGCAGATGGTCACTACAGATCCGTCTCCAAATGTGAATTTGTCTACCTCCCCAACCAGGCCATATCAATAGTAGTAACTCATATGTATATTTTATTTATTTATTTTTTGGAACTTGTAAAACACAAAATGCAAATATAGGACCAATTACAATGTGAGTCGAACAGAAGCAGACCAAGGCGTGAAAGGCTGTGAAAATGCAACACAAAAAAGACTTTGGAAAAAGGCATTTTCATCATTTTCCTAAATTTGAGTATGGGTTGAGATCATAGAGTTAGATGTAAAACATTCCAGTTTAGTAGCCACCTCTGAGAAAGCTCAGCCCTTAAGAGACGAGTACCGTAAGCATGCCACTGCTTCAGTGTGCCTGGGAAAGTAATGTATACATCTCATAGAATGGAGATTCTGTTTTGGGCTGTACAAGACTTTGTGGACCAAACAGGAGGCTCTGAACAAAATCCTTTGTTTAGTTGGAAACAGTGCTTAATTTGGGTTGGAATCAGTGCCAGTGCCCAAAGCTTAGCTCAAAAGCCCTCAGCCGGTATATTCAAATGCTGGCGCATCGATGATGAAGGCTGCGTTGTTTTGAATCGACCTCATGGCTCTTTCATCTACTGACACTCCCTGCCCCTTTATCTCACTGGTGCAGGTCCCTGCTTTCTCCCTTTGTGTAAGTTTCTTTCTCTTCTTGCTTCTTTCCTCTTTGTGTGTTTTCCCCCTTTCGTTTGTGGTTAATATTTGATAAGGAAAAATATGTGTCTGTCCCCCCAAAAAGTGCTGGTTGCCACCCCCAGCGCAAATAATGCACTGCCTGGAAGCCAATGCAGAAATGTACTGATAAGAGATAAGGGATCAGATGTACAATGTGTTTTACTGATCACAAACTGCTCATTGGGCCATTTACAACCAGTAAAATTCATTTTCCCATGTACCAACCCCTATTTTGCGAGTCAATAACCTATAACCGACTCGCAAAATAGGGTTTGCAAGTTGCTATTAGGAAGGGGCTTGTAAAGGGTGCCCTTCTTAATAACGAGTCACACTGGTATGTATAAATGTTTTGCGACATTCGCAGATTACCCCCAATTTCAAATTGGTGGTAAGTCATTCGCAAACGGGAAGACACCCTTCCCCTTTGTGAATTGGGGCGCCAACATTTTTTCAGAGGCGGAGAGGTCCCACAGACCACTGCCCACTGTAAAGAAATGACAAGAAAACCTTTCATTTTTATTTTTGAAATGCCATCTGTGTTCCCTTAAGGAAAACAGCAGCATTTTGAAGAAAAAACAAACTGCTTTATTTAAAAAGGAGTCACAGACCCCAAAAGGCTCCAAAAGGCCACCAGTCCTGTAAGTATTGGCTATTCTCAATGGGTCACAAACTTCAACATGCCTCATGAATATTATTGAGACAGATCCCCTGTGATTGGGAATCGCAAACAGTGTCTGAGACACTGTTTTACATCAGGTTTTGTAACTTGCAAATTGTGAGTCACTATAAGTCTCAATTTGTGAGTTGCAATACCTGACTGTCTTACACGTGGCCCAGGATTCCTTCCTCTTTAGATTGAGGATCAGTCTGACTCCAATATTTTGTGGCAACTGTAATTTATTTACGGTGGTATCTGGAGAGTTGAAGTAGATGGCATTACAGTAGTTCAGTCCCCGAAGATGAACGTATTAACAATTTGCACCCAATGACAAAGACTGAATGCATTTTCCAGTGCATAGTTGGAATAAGCATGAACTGACTTCTGAATTGACCTGCTTTCAGAGTGATAAATTAGAGTCAACTTTATTGCCCAAGATCTAAACACTCTCGACTGGAGTTGTTTTTTATCCAAGACCTAGAGCCCAAAAATGTAACTCAGAAACTGGTCAAGATTTGAATGGAGCAGGGTTTCAGGTTTGCTTCCGTTGATCTTCAGTTTTGTTGAGACCCACCCAAGCTTTAATTCTCTGAACACAAGTACATAGAGGCTTAGCTCTTTAACCGTGGTCCACATTGATATTAAACTTTATCTGAGAGTCGTCTGCATACATGACTATCTCCAGACCAAAGGATTGAATGATAGTGGCAGTGGAACCATGTAAATATTGAAGACTAATGAGTACATTACTGAACCTTGAAAGACACCACATGTCAGATTTATTTTTTTTGCTGAAGAAGGATCCAGAAAAATGTAAATGGTACACTTGGGCAAAAATATATAGAATCATAGCAGACCTGTATAAGATATACCAAAGTTCTCCAAATAGCTCAGCAGGATGCGGTGGTCAATCATATTTGATGCGGCTAATAGATCCAAAAGGATCATGCCACAGGAATGTTGGATCGGAGTTGCAAGACAGACATAATGATCGTCTTAGTACTAGAGCCTCCCAAAACCCAGCTTGAGAGGGTTGTAGCAAATTATGAGGCTCCATATATGAGGATAACTAATGAAATGCTTCACAATCAAGAAACTATTCATGAAATGGAAGGTGGGAAAGTGGGCTGTAATTGTCAGTCACGTTTATACCTACATTTGACTTCTTCAAGAGTGGAAGACTCCAAGCATCTTTCAACTCAGCAGGAATACTGCCTGTAATTTTAGATACATTAGCAATATCTTTTACAGGAGTACAATATTGCAATAGTGAATTTTTATACAGTGTGGTTGGAAGGCGATCCACTCCTGAGTCATAAGGTTTGCTCTTTTTGAGTAATGAGCAGAACTCATCATCCTTGAGAGGTTTACATCGGGGTGAGTCCAAAAAGGAGAATGCTAAGTGGCCGTAAGTTGATAAATTCATTTACAATTCGAACTAAAAAACTACAGAATTTATTGCTGCTCTAATGTTTTACATTTTGTGGTCAACATGATCAGAAAATTGATTACAATTTTTCACAGCCTGCCTGTCATATGTTGAAAAAGGTCGGGGTAAGAAAGTTTGACTATGTTATGAACATAAAGGAGGGCAGAAAATGCCTACTTGCTTTAATTCCTAACACTGTTTGAAAGATAATTCATCTGCTGTGCAGACACCACGGTTTTTACATCCCACTAATTTGCCTAAAGTAGAAAAAAGCCTGTGTCCATCCTGAAACTGACTAAGGAGACAGTTTCTGAGAAAGTGTCCCTTCCTGCACATAAACAATCCAGAATGGCGAATTGTAACTTCTATGTGTGCTGTATTGTGCAGCACATATAGAAGTTGCAAATCATTATTTTTTAAATGATTGTTTATGTGCAGGAAGGGACACCTTCCTGCACATGAGCAATCATTTATGGCGCTTTGCTGTTTCTATGTGTGCTGCATTGTGCAGCACACATAGAAACTGCAAAAACAAGGAGAAATTAAGCTTTTCTCCTTGTTTTGCCATGTTAGGACCAGGTTTTCCCTGTTCTTAATTTTGGCACTGCCTCCTGTTTACACCACCCTTGTAAATAGGGGGCAGCGTTAAAATCAGTGGATGTTGCAGAGGAACAAAGGCCAGCCTGACAGACACTCTTATTGTTCAGGTCAGGCAGGCAGGACCTGGACATGTGCCAAATGCACAGACTGTAGGCTGCCTGACCTGAAGTTTGCCAGGCTGAGAATTTCACACCCTGTGTGCGTCACCTCAGTCTGGCAAAAGTGCCTCGAGGCCCTCTCCCTTGTGAGGAAGAGGAGCAGCACCGATTGCCTCGGACCTGGGCACTTCAGTTTTGAGCCCTGAAGTACTGAGGGCAGAGTGTCATTCAGTAGCACCTAGTCACAGAGTGGGGGGGTGTCAGCAACCTCACTGACCCCATCCAATCAGCCAATGAGGGACAGCAGCAGTCCCAACCCTCCTGGGACCTCTGAGGCTTCCCGCACGGAGAGCTGCAGTTAAGGTAAGTTTTATGCGTTTGTTATGTTTCATGTGTGTATGTATTAGTGTATGTGTATCTAGCTAGCGCTATATAATACTGTCAAATAAATATAATAAATGTATTAGTGTTGTGAATAGGTGTGTGTGTGTGAGTGAATGCATGGGTGTAAGTGAGGTGTATGTGTGACCACCGCCTCTTCCCTGGTAAAATTACTGTCCGCCACTGCTTTTAACACAGAGATCCTTTTGTGATTTGCAGCTAATATGTCGCAATCCTTCTAGTATAGCACAGTGACCTGACATCAAGGAACTACATGCAAACAGAAAGGCATTACTTTAAAACCTTGTTTTTATCCTCAGTTTTTGCAATTCCAAGGTTGTTAAAAAGGGTTACTTTGAATAATAAAGAATTGTTAGCACACTCAACAACTGCATAACGTTTTAATTCAGACTGTGTGTTTCTGCAGACTAAGTGCTCTTAATATATGATGCCTACCAGTGTGCATGATATGACTCCTGCACATTATAGCCCTCATTTTGCACATGCATAGAAGTGCTTTAATTTACAATTGACATTTATATAACCATCGCTGTATGCGCTCTCCTAAGAGACCAAGGATTGGATGTGCATTTAGTCTGAACACCTTAATGACCCAGTGGTAGGCCCTTTGAGAAAGCAGTATCGCCTTCAGTCTTGGGACTCTCAATTGTGCCTATGATAAATGTCTACTCGCAATCTGAACACGCCCAGACATGAAGGTGACTGATTTCACAATTTGTACTATAAAAGTATGGTTTGTGAAAATAAGACTAGAGAATCACATCATCTGGATAAAGGAAATACTCTTGGGGAACACTGCATGAGGTAAAACACATGAAATGTAAATCAACATGGACTGCTTTGCTGGCATGGATTACCTTAGGATGTTTACAGTAATTGCTGAGAATTTAAAGTTAAGAGCATGAATAATCAAAGTCCTGGCTGGGCCTATAGGAGTGACGGAGCCTCATGAGAGGTCCCAGGCTAATGGTGGTATGGGAGTGGAACAGTGCTAACGATGAAGGGGAATGGAGTGGGATGGAACATGAACAGTATGACAGTATCAGTAGAGTTGAGGTAGTGTCGCCAAAAGTTCTGGGAAATTGGGTCATTTTCCTTTCTGCTCAAACAGCCTTGCGTTCTTCTGTACCCCATACAAGCCCATCTGCTGCTTGCCAAGACTAGGAGCTTTAGTCAAGTGCTTTCTGCAACACAATGGAAACAACAATGTTATCTATACTTTTTAGTGCCAGAGTAAGTGGTCATGGTGAAAGACTATGGAACGGAGGGCAGGGAATCAGTCAGAGTTCTGGCCTGTCATTACATTGCATACTGGAAATGTGTGGGACTCTCGCCTTACTGTAGCAACCCTCAGTTTTCACACTGTTGCTTCACATTTACGTACACTTGTTTTGCACAAAAACTGTTTCAGATTTGTCTGCTGCAGTTTATTTTTGCTGTTGTCCCATAATGTCATTGTGAAGGAGTTTTTTGTTGTTGAATATCGGCAGACAAGTACATAGAATGTTGAGCTGTGCCAAACAAGTTGTGTTGCAATTACTTTAATACAAGGAGGTGTTTCTTAATATGTAGATCATTGTGTGGTGTTAAATCTTCATAACCTTTCCAGTATTCTTTTTTGGATCCACATTGTTGAAATAACATTGAAATTCCTATTCATAGACATAAAGTGGTTTATGATCTGGTTTTCTAGAGGTAATTCATCGTGAATGTAAGGTTCGGGTTTGGTTCTGTGGTGACAAAACTACAGGATGAAAAGTAAAAGTGGTGACTGGTCTTGAAAATGAGTAGTTATTTACACAGGTGCCCAGTTAACCTCTCCCCACTATCTGTATATTGAATGGAATTTAGATTTATCCTTAAAATGATTTCTGAAGACTACTTATGCAAGATTTGAGTTTCGATTTTGGGCTGGTTTTTGGGCTGACACTGGTCTGCGTTGGGCTGAATTGAGGCTTATCCTTGAGTGTCTTTGAGCTTGGGACAGGTCTCAAAATCTGGCAACACTGCTGGAGTAACAGAGAATGGTGCAGAGTGTGGGTGAGTGAAGGAGAGACAGGAACTACTCAAGCAACAGCAGTGGGCAGGCAAGCTGCATGAGGGTCTGGAGTAAAGAGAAGCCTATGGAGCATGGCTGTAATGGAAGAAAGAGGAAGGGCAGGAAGGAGCAGTGGAAGGCAATAACATGTGTGAGTAGAAGATAGGCAGCAGGAGTTACGAAGAATGACACAAAAGAGAAAGAGAGAGTGGTGGGAGGTAGCAACGTAATGCAGCCACAGTAGGGGAAAGATAGAAATGGCAGGACTTGTGCTAAAAAGTTAAACGTTATAGAAGCATGAAAATGGAATAATAGTTCCTTTACGTCAGCAGTGCAGCATACAACTCTAGAAGTCAAATCATGGTGAGACATTAATATTCCTTTGGGCAGGGCAAGCACAAGAATAGGAAGGAAATCAATTGATTCACAAGCAGGAGCCAGCAGGAAAGCCATCAAATTTGACCAAGGTTCCAACCCAGTGCCCGCTCTATTTAAAGGCTAACGTACTGGTAACAATGCAACTGTCACTGACAACCAGAGCTATCTTCAGCGAGATTGCAAAAAAAAATCAAAATGAAAGCAATAATATGAAAAAGGATAGTATTGAGTAGCGTACCTGAAGCTATTAATTAATGATTATTAGAAGTACACACTCCACTAGAAATGGGAAATCTATTTAAGAAATAAGAGATGGGATGCTGATTTAGATATATGCAATTAATGCAGTGTCAGATTACAGAGTACCATTAACATACCTGTTAATTCAAATATGAATCTCAACATACTTGTGAAGGGAAGAGGAGGAGCCAAGCAGGAGTTTGACATGCAGCTCCGCCTTCTCAAGCAAGAGTACTTGCTTGTGCTCTATAATGTTTTCACACAAAAGTCACTAAAATATCATGTGCTTAACCCACTGGTAGCCTGGAACAAAAGTAGTCGGGCTTAACTTAGAGGCACTGTGTAATGCCTCTAAGCGAGAAAACAAGAATAATCCCAAACAAATTTAGAAAATTTGAGTAAATGTTATTTCATAAAATGAGACTGAGACAACAAAAATTCAGTAGAAACCGGAGATATGCAATTTAAAAGTTTTAGATAGTTATTGCGCCTAAAAGCACAACACACACTCACAGTCATTTGGTTGTGCACGACCGGATGAAAGTCACAAGTCCAGGCCAACCTTGATGAAGTACAGGCCGGCTACAGTGTCCTGCTGAAAAGTTACCTTCTCAAAGTCTGGCGCAAAAGGCCCAGAACTTCAGGATTTCTCCTTTTCTTGTAGAGGAGGGCACTCTAATGCCAGGATCTGAGGAGACACCTCTTGGGAATCTGGGACTCACTCTAGAAGAGGCCAGTGGGGCTCAGGCAGGTCCATTTACAAGTCCAGGCAGGTCCAGTTGCAGTAGGTCAAGTGAGCAGTTGCAGGAAGGCATCTGGAGCTTGTTGTGTCCCTGTAACTCAGAACAGGAGGTCAGATAGCTGACCCTTGGAGTAACTGAGGTAGCATGGAATGAAGGTAGTAGGTCCAGACTTCTTACACAGACATTAGGGTATGCCTCAAGCAGCAGGGCAGTTCTCTAGGGAAAAATGTAAGCCTCAAGCAGCAGGACAGTGCTCTGAAAAACAAGACAGAGCTCAAGAAGCAGGTCAGCCTTCTGGGGAGCAGGGCAAGCCTCAAGCAGCAGGGCAGCATGTAGGGCAACAAGGCAGGCCTCACACAGCAGAGCAGTCCTCTAGGGAAAAAGGCAAGCCTCAAGCTGCAGGGCAGTCCTCTGGTGAACAAGGCAGTCCTTCGCCATAATGTCCGCAGGTCCAGGAGTGAACTGAAGAGTGGCTCAGGAAGTCCATTAGTTATTCCTGGTGCCAACCTTTGATGAGGGGAAATTTTCAAGGCTACCTCCACATCTGGTTCTGGATCGTCTTCCCTTACCCTTTCAAGGTTCCAAGACGTCTAGGGTGACAAAAAGGCTAGTGTCAGGTTCCTTTGTATGTGCTCATGGAAAGCCCTTTGAACTGTAAGTGGGGCAGAGAACAGCTCTGCCATCCACAATTCAGGCAAGATGACCCTTACCCGCTAGACGCAGGGCTTATAGTTCCCTGTCTAGGCCCAATAAACATTCTTTATGGGGGGGCATTAACAGGCCCAGGCAACTGAAAACTCCCAGAAGACCTCAGAAACATTTTTGGGCAGGAAAATGCCAATTATCTAAAAGTGTAATTTTCAAAATTGTAATAAAAAAACCGAGTTTACCAATAGAGAGGATTATAAATTACAATTTTTTTGTGTCCAAACATGACATTTCTACCTGCTCCCAATCAAATGTTAGCATTCATTAAATGTAATAAGGTAACCCAATGTTATCCAATGAGAGAGCTAGCCCCTGTAGTAGTGAAAAACTAATTTAGGGGTTTATCACTGCCAATACATGTAAAACTTAAAAACACATTTCCTACTTTTTAAATGCAATGTACCCTGCCCTATGGTCTGTTTAGGTCCTACCTTAGGGGTGACTTACAGGTATTAAAAAGCAATGTTTAGAGAAATGTTTTAGAGTGCTACTTAAGTGTGGTGGCACAATGAGTGCTGCAGGCCAAATAGTAGCATTTGATTTACAGTTCCTCGGTACACCAGCTACCACTTTACTAGGGATATACAAGTAAATTAAATGTGCCAGACAGATGTAGGCTAATTTGACCATGTTTTAAGGGGAGAGCACAAGCAGTTTAGCACTGGCAATCAGTAGTAAAGTGCACAAAGTCTTAATTTCAACAAAAATGAATTTCAGAAAACAGGAGGGGTGAAGGCCAATGTTTTGAGGGAAGACCATACCAAGGATGGGAGGTGCAACATGCAGCTTGAAAAAGGATATAATGACCATTGCATCCATACTTCAAAGATTCAAACAACCAATTACTCTGCCTCTGTCCTGTGTACTACCTAAGACCAGCAGCACTAAATAAATTACACACTGCCGCCTACAGAAATGCTATTATGCTAGGTTAATATAACTCAATTCAAGACATCCTTTAGCCAGATATGAGGTGGGCGGCTAAATAATACATATGTTAAGGGCCCTACTTGCCTAGCCTTGTGTCATGACCACTGACAACAGTGACCCAGTAGAGGAAAAGGCACACCACAGCTTGAGGCCTTGGCCCATGAGAGTAGTGGGTCACATGGCATTTGCCCTATCAATGAGAAAAGATAACACAGGGGTGGGTATCTTATTTTTTAGATGATACATTTCAACAAGACATTTGTCTATTTGAATATACTTTATTTTTCTTTCAGAAGCTCATAAGTTATTATGCGAGGATACTCATACACCATGATTCTGAAAATTGGTGTGCACATCAATAATGGTATAACAAATGTTTATTGACATTTGATAGGAATTTTAGATACTGGTTTTGTAACATTAGAAGATTAAATTGGAATGACAGCAAATATTGTTAGAACCCTAACCAAAAATCAGAGCATAGAATATAAAAATACGAACCATTACTTTATTTTTGTCATCTGTTAATATCAGAACCTTTCAATAGTTGGTTTTACCCCCCAAAAAATAAATCCTAATCTAACTAGACTTCACTCAAGTTATTTGTTAGTAATTCTATTGAAGCAAGTACACAATACTAAAACACACTCACATATGCACTCACTTAATTATTACAGAGATGATAGCATGTATGCGCCTCAGAAGTATTGCATTCCAGGGACCCTATTATGTATTAGGGTACACATTCCCTGTTTGCTCCTGCCACACTTAAAACAGGTGTGCCGGGCGCAAACAGGGAAGTGCACCCTATTACATAGAATGCGCTGCCCCCACGGCAGCCGCAAACTCGTGCTGCACTAGTGACAGCACATTCAAGTGAAATACGGAGCGGCTTTAAAGCAGCCGCTCCATGTTTCACAGTGCAGACAGCAACCTGCCTGCACTTTTAAACAGGATTAGGGATCCCTTTGCAGGCAGGTGCAGTCACTGAATGCACTTGCCTGCAAGGGGATGTCTGGGGGGCCATGGGACCACCTTTCTCCCTGCCAGAGGGCTGCTGTCAGGGGGCACACTGACAGTGCGCCTCCTGACTGCTTCTTTGCCTCTGCGCCCATATCTGTAATAGGGCGCAGGCGTAGAGGCACATGCAAATGAGGTAGCGCTCTCTGAAGGTAGCACAGGCGCTTTCAGTGCGCCAGCACTATCGGTATTACAGAAGGAGCCGCACAAGTTTCTGCGGCCCCTTATGTAATACCAAAGTGCTCCTGGGGCATGCAAAGTGGGTGCAAATGTCCATTGCGCCCCTGGAGCACTTTCTGTAATACGGCCCCAGATATTTCATATCTCATAAGAGAGCCAGCATCACTATTCTGAAATGTGCTGCTGTGTTTCTTGTTTTAGATTTGGACACCAGAGAGGCTGAAAAATGCAAGCGAAGGTTGGAGGCTTCGGCTCTGTTCTTTCAACTTCAATCCAGCAACAATTCTTTCAGAGTCAGACCTTCTAAATTTATAAGCCTCTAAAACCAGTGTTTGGATAAAGTATTTGTCAGCTTGCTCTAATTGGTTATAATCTAATTACAATTACTTCACCTGAGATCTGAGCTAATCAGATCAGTGGTAATACAATTTCTGACTTCTGCGCTGGTCTGAAAATGTATCAATGATGAAAGACCTCTAGCTGACATAATCCAGTTCAAACTAAGGACATAAACTGATGCTACCTTTTTCTGTCCTAGTGCTGAACCGACAGTTATAGTCTGCTCATTAATTGGCAGCTAAGATACTTTGACTATCAGCACCGCCAAGTGTCACTCATTAGGCGTCAGAGTAACGCAAATGAATTACCGTCCCCGCATTACCGCACTAAAATTATTTGTCATGCAATTCAGAGCTTCTACAGTTGACCTCTGGAGCTGTGTGCACTGCATCTTCAAAAATAGTTTGTAATCGCAGACAGCGACAGTGCTGTGCCTAACCGATACTGCCCTCTATCATTCCCGGGACTGAAGAGGTCACATGTTTGTCAAGTGATTTTGTTGGTGTAGTCCTCTCAATCGTTCTGCCTCTTTGGAAGTTATGACGAGTGTCATGATGCAGTATGTGTGGGACGTCTGCCCTCCCGAACATCACAATGGGGCCTCTTGGGCCTGCAGTGGTGGAGGGAAAGAGTCAGGGGTTGAAAGTTCTGAGGGACTTGCTGAGCTCCTGGGCATGACTTGGCCCCAGCACCAGTGAATTTTGAAAGATCCACTGTAGAGTAGCGGCAGGTATGGCCTGAGTTTGAGATCAGGCTGGCACTATGTAGATAGGGTTGCCACCTTTCCAAGAGAAACAAACCGGCCATTTTCTGTTGTTTTAAGAGTCTGCAAATGCCCGGACATGATACTAAATAGGACTTTAAACAAAATCAAATGGGTTCGGTTGTAACATTACTTTTCTACCTTTGTTTACTTTAATTAGTCAGGGGTCGTTAAAGCAGATGTTTAAAACTACTTGCTATTTATATTCACTGCTTGAAGTATGTACAGATAAGGGCTAAAAACTCCGGCTTTGGGTGATTTTGGTTATTTTCCTACTGACCAGGACATTAAAATACTGGTGGTGCCGGTAGAAAACCAGCCAAATGGACACCCTATATGTAGTTATTAAAGAAAACATCCAAGTTTTTGTTTACCATTCCATACAGGGGGATCGTTGATTTGGCTAACAGTTTTTAATGAGGATGTGGCAATGCGGCCAGAACTGCTGACTTTGGTCCTGGGGAACCCGATGCAAGTCAGCTCTACATCCTGTGATTCTGGGCAAATCACTTAGGGTCTGATTCACGAAGGAATAACTTACACATTTGTATAAGTTTACGTTTGTTTTGGAATTCGCAAAATTGCATTTATATGACAAGTTTAAGAGTGCGGAGTCTCCGCACTTGGGGTGGAGATCTCCACACATAAAAAATGATGACATGCCTATCTTTCTAAGTGCAGAATTCTCCACCCCTGACTACACTACGAAGACTCCACGCTCATAAACTTAACATATTATATAAAAGCAGTTTTGTGAATTCCAAAACAAATGTAAACTTACACAAAAGTGTAAGTTTACCTTTCTAAATTAGGCCCTTAATGTCCCGTGCCTGAAAAAGATAATGTGACCTTGTGTAATTTAACTGGTGCTCATGTAAAACCCTCCAAAACCTTCCAATCGAGTACAAGCTATATAAAACTGCAAAGAAACAGAGATTGCTTTATCTTCTTTAACAATCTGGGGTTTGCCCAGCAATTAAAAACAAAACAAAAAAAAAAGCTATAATACAATGTTGCCATTGTGTGTTTGTTACATTGTGCCCGTGCTATTTTCCTTTTTTCTATTCTTCTGATGAAAAGTCAAGTAATATCAACATGAAGAGCATTGCAGTCATTAAGTGGCTGAATAGCTCAGCAGGTTAAGCACCTTCTACCAAGACTTGTGTATTAACTGGAAGTCACAGGTTTAAATGGCACTGGGCCCACTTGGCCATTCAATCTCACACAGTGGTTTAATAGATGCTTTTGGGGCTTGAGAGCTGAGATCCTCCTCCCAGACTTATGTGACTGAGAATCCGAACCTTTTGTCCAGTGCAGTCTGTCTGAAGCCAACCGTTCACCTCAAAGACGTCCAATTTGTCACAGTGAGAACTCTGGTGGCCAGGATGAATTATTTGATCCAGTCACCGAAAGCTTGCATTTAAGACCAGCTCTATGAAACACTGTCTCGTAAACTCAGAGGTTACGCAGATAGACACTGCAGGAGGGGTATGAACTGCGGAGCTCTGCACCCACATATTCTATATTGGTGATACAGTATGCCTGCAGGTGAAGTTGCGTTTTCAGCAGAAACAAAGCTAACAAAATCAATCGCAAGATCTAAAATTCCTTTGGACTAAGTGAGCTGCATCAGTCTTTGTTGTTTGCTTGTACTAATGCTGCTTTCAGTGATTTTTGCTCATGTGAAAATGGTGAGTTCCTACACAGTGCCAGGAGACTCAATAAAAATTGCCAACAATACAAATCAATCAATCAATCAATCTGTATTTGTGTAGCGTGACTAATCACCCGTGTGGGTATCCAGGCGTTGAGATTGATTCTGCATGGAGCTCAGTTGAACAACCTTTTCTGAATTCCAGCAGAGAGGTTGAGGTCTGTAAGTGAAGTGGGAGGTCGTTCCAGAATTTTGCAGCTAGATAGTACAAGGAGCGTCCTACACTGCTGCTTCGGCGAATACAGGAGTGTGGGTGAGGCAGAGTGCAGGTGTCTGGATGGACAGTGGAAGTTCAGTCGATCATTGATGTATGCTGGTCACCGGTTGTGGAGGGCTTTGAAGGTGTAGATCAACATCTTGAACAAATACTAACATGCAGCTCCCTAGATCTCAAATCAATTTGCTTGTTTCCCTGCTTGCTTTACAGCAGGCAAGAAAACAGACATGCTCCACTTTCAGCAAGCAAGAGCATTTTCTGCTCCCACCAAGCCATAGCAAACAGCATTGTACAGGGGTGGGGGCCCGGGGCATTGCTGGAGCCGGCCCTGGGGTGTGGTGGTCCCGACTTGCCATCTAGAGCTCCAGGGGGGGGGGGGCCACCCTCCACTTTTAGCTTCAGCCCTGGAAGGTGGTGGTGGTCCCCTTGCCTGCAATGGATCCCCTACATTATAGTGTTTGTGCCCTGGAGAGGTGGTGGTCCCCGGGGTGGCAGGGGTTTAATTAAAAAAAATTGTGTATCCCAGGGAGGTGGCATCCCAGAGGGAGGCAATAGGGCCCCTGCTTTTTGTTTTATAATGCATGTGCCCCGGGGAGGTGGCAGTCTCCAGAGCTGAATGAGGGCCAAGAGGGCCCCTCGTATATTTATTGTTTACAGCCACAGGCAGGTGGCGATCTCCAGGTCTTTGCATAAGCCTAAGAGGGAGGCCCCATGAGCCCCCTCCTACATGCCCACGGGATTTGGCCCAAAGGGGGTTTTAAAACAATAGCTCCAGCATGTCTTTTTTTTAAATGTTGCTGTGGATTTGCGGATCCACCTGTGAGTCCACAGCACAATTTAAAAAAAAGCTTTTTAACCCCAACAGGGTTCCTGAGGGACCCCCCACCATATCTGGGGAGTCGGGGAATGTCTACCCTGCCATTTTTCTTTATTTTTTAATTTGTTTGTGGGACTCAGCTTCAAGCCAAATCCCAAGATGGCTGCCAACACTTTCTGGCTGAAGTGTTGGCAGCCAATCAAATTTTAGTAGGATCCGTGAGTCCACTGCAAGGACTTGCGTCCCCAGATAGCTATTTCTTTTTAAGTTAGATATCTTAAAAACTACTGAACAGATTTACGCCAAATCATAAAAAGCACGCTTTTTAGACCACCATCTAGCTTGATAACAAATTTGGTGTAATTCCATTCAGCATCTCGGGCTGTAGTCGTGTTAAAAAAAATAAAAAATGCTCGTAGACATAACAAGGGAAAAACGTGTTTTGGGAACCCCCTTTTTTCTAGGCCCCGCTTGATGGATCACACAGAAACTTTCAAAACAGCAGCTGAACCAAAATGAGGAAATTTTGGTGGAGATTCCTCACGCGGCGCCAAAGTGATTAGCTAAAAAAAGCGCTTTTCCTATGTAAACTTTGGCCCTAACTATAACTACCTACTGGTGACTGTCAGTAGGTAATATATACCGATATAATAAAAGATAATATTTTATAAAGAAAGACCAGAGTCCTCGTGTTGGTATCCAGGGTGAAAGGAAAACTGGAGTTGGTGTTTATATATATATATATATATGTGAGTGTGTATATATATATATATATATATATATATATATATATATATATATATATTAGTTCCAGTTTACAAAGTAAAGCGCGCTCTCAGTTCAGGATAAATCAACGATCTTTATTCCGACGTTACGCGTTTCGAGAGTAAACTCTCTTGATCACACGTCGATCGCCTGTAACCCAGTGCATTACATACAGAATTTCAACTCAACATAGAAAGCGGACTCACAATAGGATAGTGCCTCTGTGTGCGTGTAGCCGCCATATTGGAACATGTCATATTCATTGCATACAACTGTTCTATGCCCTAAATACCATCCAATATCTAATTTACAGTTTGAAAACAATTAGTGCATACAAAAATAATGCCTAGTGGCCTGTCAGGTCTGTTAATTCTGTACCTGTTCCCAGTATTGCCTCTGTGTGCGCATAGCCGCCATATTGGAACATATCCTTTTCATACAACAGTTCTATGCCATTATCTGTAATGCAGTTTAAATCAATTGCGTACATAAGTAATGCCAAGTGGCCCGTCGGGAATGCTGGTTCAATTCCCAAACTCAGTTGCTATAGTGAAAAAATTGTTAAACATACTCAATTTCTAAAATACAATATTTGACATCGTAAATTTGAAACCGTTATCTGCTTATGCGCGCAGTGAGAGGGAGTGTCTATCTGAGTGACAAGGAATTCTCATTTCCTTGTTGCAGATGTAACCAGTACAGACAGAAATCACAGGTGTTCGTGTATGTCAGCACCAAGTGGCGTGCAGACCTAATAGGTGTATGTAGCTATCTATTGGGGCGTGCAATGAGGACTCCTATCTGTGAACCATGTTGCCAGTCTAAACGTCCTGTTGGACAACTAACTACTATTGGCGCTCTAGTGGCTAGATAATCAAAGAGGCATGATAAGTGAGTAGCAGTTGAGTTATAACCGTGAGAACATGAAGTGACAAAATAATTGTGAAAGTTCTTATCTAATTTCATCGTCGGTGCTCTCCTTACGATATTGAAGAAAAACAAGACTCTGATACAACACTCATTGGGAAACTTAGGAAATACGAAAAACTTAAAAAATCTGAAACTTCAAAATGGTGGGAGGCTATCTCCCTCCAAGACTATATAGACAAAAATATGGTCCCGCGCGGATTGAGGATATATACCATCCCGTCCTACGAATCCCCTAATCCACGCATGTTAGAAGAGTGGTTGGAAAATTCAGCCAACAGTTCCAGAACCATGCTATGCATATTAGTTAAATATGCCTGGGAGGACAGGGAGACCATAATTAGAGAACTTAAAGAAATGGATGAAGAATTGAAAGCGCACAGCGATCAAACTACAATTAAAAAGTTTAAAGAAGACCTCAAGTTAAGACTCACACAACATGAAGAGGACATTAAAATGAGGAAACAGAGAAAGCTACATCGTGATTGCACTGATTACGAGACTGGCCGCATATTGACGTACAGTAGGAAGTATGATCATATGTATGGTACCCAACCATCTGAACCATTAATAAGCCATAACGAAAACGTGCAAACCACTACAACAACACCAATCATTACAGACGACTCGGATACAGATATATCTATAAAATCCACAAGTACATCTTCGGAAATGGAAATTATCACTAAACGTGCTACTTTTTTGGACGAGTTCCGAGTGCTGAGGAGGGGGCGGCAATCGGGACGGGTATCCCCCCCACCAGCACCACCACAGAGAGGAAGAGGGAACAGAGGAAGAGGAAGAGGCCGAGGAAGAGGGAGGGGCGGAGCAAACAGAGGAGACAAAGACGCAAACAAAGAAACAAGAAAAGAACGAGAAACAGAGCCAATGGGAACCAGACGAGGGGGCTATCGGAATCAACCATAATGGAAGACACTGAAATGGTAAATAAAACTATCGTTAATCTTTCTAGCCGACAGCTCTCATTCCTTGAAAAGAGAACACTCTGTCTCGGATTATCATTCTGTCCCACAGGAACCTTTAACTACTCAGAAACACGTATTGATATGTTTAAATATATCAGGAAACTTAAGCTTAAAAAGTGGCATATCCTGAAAAATAGCAATACGATGAATGATACCCAAATGAATATAATCCACCCCCAACCCACTCTCACTGTAGGGGATGCCAGCATACTTAGAACCATGCAGGATCTAGCTATGAACACTGGAATCCCTGAGAACGAAGATTCTACCGAATCTCTTGAAGGTTGGGACATCACCACAGACAAAGCAGCGAATACTAAGTTCAGGCCTAAATCTGTATTTTACCCTTTTCAACCACATGACAATCTGGACACTTTCTAGGATGTGGTGACGAATTCTCTGTTAGAACACAAGCATCAACAGGCCAAAAGTAGATTTAAAAGATCTAACCTAACTGTGAAACAGAAAAATATAATCGCATCCCTCGGGGATGATACTAACATCATAATCCGCCCAGCAGACAAAGGGGGGAACATTGTGATACAGGACAAGGAACTTTACATTCAAGAGGCACTAAGACAGCTTAACAATGAAGCTTTTTACTGTAAAAGCAATACCAAGACATACAATGAAAGTATGACCAAAACTTGGAGTTGTCTGTCAACATGGCAAGAACAAGGAATAATATCCTGGTATGAATATCTCTTTGAGAAAAAAGACTACCCAAGGCTCCCCATAATATATTTCCTCCCTAAGGTGCATAAAAACCCCCTGGCCCCTCCAGGTAGACCCATTGTTTCATCGATTGGAAGTACCTTCGAAAACATATCTAGATATGTGGATTTTTTCTTGCAGGAATATGTGTCAAAACTTCCATCTCATGTACGTGATACCAAAGACTTCTTGTGTAAAATTGAGAGCTTGAACTGGGAGGAGGGTTACCAATTCCTCACTATGGATGTTTGCTCATTGTACACCATTATAGAACATAAACAAGGGGTAAAAGCCTGTAATCACTATCTTGAGAAAAGAGATATCAAATATCTGGAACATACCAAAATGCTCACAGAAATGATGAATATATGTCTCCAAAACAACATATTCATGTTTAATGGAGACCTGTACAAGCAAACAACAGGTACATCGATGGGTACGAGCTTCGCGCCTAGCTTCGCGAATCTCTTCCTGGGGCTCTGGGAGGAGGAAATACATAATGATGTCTTGTATGACGCCCATTTCAAGAAGGTTATCACATGGCTGAGGTACATAGATGACCTCTTTGTAATATGGCAGGGCACCGAACAAGAGGCAGTAGACTTTGTGAACCTACTCAATAAAAACACCTACAACATTATGTTAACCCATAAGATAAGCAAAGAGGAGATAGAATTTCTCGATGTGAAAGTAAAGGCTACAGCCAACACTTTACAAACCAAACTCTTCAGAAAAGAGACTGCGGGCAACAGTCTCCTTCATGCTCTCAGCAGCCATCCAGACACTCTCAAATGGAGTATTCCATATGGCGAGCTGTTGAGAGCAAGAAGGAACTGTAGCGATACCACCTGCTACCAGGAGGAAGAAAGAGTCATGTTACAAAGATTCAGGGAAAGGGGCTACCCAGAGTGGGTCTTAAATAGAGCAGTGAGTAAAATGGAAAATATAACAAGAGAGAGAACCCTGGAAGTAAGACCTAGAGGGAATCAGGATGAAGACTCAGGGAGCAGAGTCATTCTCACGTATAATGAGGATTCCCAGAAAGTATACAAGATCCTCAATGAGAATTGGAACATCTTACAAAGTGACCCCGTCATAGGAAGCCAGATTTGTGACCGACCCAGAATCACGTACCGCAAGAGTAAAAGTCTCAGAGATATACTTATGAAGGGAGACATAACAGAACAGACAAGTAGGAGCCAGTACAACCTCAAGGGGTTCTATCCATGCGGCCACTGCAAGGCCTGCAGGAACAGCGGAATGGTGCAGGAATTCAGTATACCCCACAAGAATACTAAATTTAAAATAATGCAGTTCCTTACATGCACTACAACATACGCCATTTACATACTTGAGTGTCCCTGTAACTAAAGATATGTCGGGAGCACCACGCTGACGGCAAAAAAGAGGGTCCTAGAACACCTTAGAGCCATTACTAACAGAGACCCCCAATACCCTGTGGCACGCCACTTCTCGGAATTCCACCTATCCACTATCCAACAGCGGTCTGCTTAGATACTTTGTCATAGAACAGATACCTGCAAAACAGAGAGGGGGAAACAGGGAGCTGGCCCTTAGACAGAAGGAATCGAAATGGATCCTAGACCTCGAAACGAAACAGCCTAAGGGACACAATCAGGATGAGGAGATGGCGACTCACCTGATAGAAGAATAAATGTAAGGAGGTGGGCCTGGAATGGCTCTGTGACCACATGTGCCAAAACTCATGATGTGTATATGAATGTATCTACTTATGTATATGCAATGTTGTGATTTTATGGTTTTAGAACACTGTGTGCTCTAACTAATTTTAATTTGAACTTTTTCTTTTTTATGCAGGAAGAAAGGAAGGGGCCCATCACAGCAACACGAGCACAGTCACGGGCCACCTACCCTTTTCTTCAATATCGTAAGGAGAGCACCGACGATGAAATTAGATAAGAACTTTCACAATTATTTTGTCACTTCATGTTCTCACGGTTATAACTCAACTGCTACTCACTTATCATGCCTCTTTGATTATCTAGCCACTAGAGCGCCAATAGTAGTTAGTTGTCCAACAGGACGTTTAGACTGGCAACATGGTTCACAGATAGGAGTCCTCATTGCACGCCCCAATAGATAGCTACATACACCTATTAGGTCTGCACGCCACTTGGTGCTGACATACACGAACACCTGTGATTTCTGTCTGTACTGGTTACATCTGCAACAAGGAAATGAGAATTCCTTGTCACTCAGATAGACACTCCCTCTCACTGCGCGCATAAGCAGATAACGGTTTCAAATTTACGATGTCAAATATTGTATTTTAGAAATTGAGTATGTTTAGCAATTTTTTCACTATAGCAACTGAGTTTGGGAATTGAACCAGCATTCCCGACGTGCCACTTGGCATTACTTATGTACGCAATTGATTTAAACTGCATTACAGATAATGGCATAGAACTGTTGTATGAAAAGGATATGTTCCAATATGGCGGCTATGCGCACACAGAGGCAATACTGGGAACAGGTACAGAATTAACAGACCTGACGGGCCACTAGGCATTATTTTTGTATGCACTAATTGTTTTCAAACTGTAAATTAGATATTGGATGGTATTTAGGGCATAGAACAGTTGTATGCAATGAATATGACATGTTCCAATATGGCGGCTACACGCACACAGAGGCACTATCCTATTGTGAGTCCGCTTTCTATGTTGAGTTGAAATTCTGTATGTAATGCACTGGGTTACAGGCGATCGACGTGTGATCAAGAGAGTTTACTCTCGAAACGCGTAACGTCGGAATAAAGATCGTTGATTTACCCTGAACTGAGAGCGCGCTTTACTTTGTAAACTGGAACTAAAATTTACGCCGGCTGTGGCTCTACCGGCCCCGTGCGCCACCAGACTATGGGCGGATATCCCAGGAGGAGCTGAACAAGGTTTGAAAAATATATATATATATATGTATATATATATATATATATATATTTTTTTGCAAACAGTCCCCGAGCACAGGAGCTTCCGACCCTACAGGGCGGCCTCAGAAACAATTGTCACGAGGAAGCACATCAAACACCACCATGAACAAAAGATGAGGCCCACTTCCGGAGACGTGACATTTATTAAAGTCACAGCAACACGTCATGCTTCCTCTTTTCCCTTACGCGTTTCGGCATTCAATCGCCTTGATCACAGGGGGAGGAAATGGTCACATGAGTGGGAAGTAAAAACTTAATTTCCCACAGTGCATTTCAAAGTCTTATATACATTATAATCAGGAAAATTCATCTTATGAATTTGTATTTTGGACTTGGAAATACGTAACAACTACGCAGACCACGGGGATTATGGTAATTTAAGTATCTGAGTGATGGTGTAATCTAGGGCTTTATGCTATTACTTCTGAGACTTTTTGAAGGGCGGGGCACGGGAATCATGTGACAAGGGTTGATTGCAGGTGAGGGAGGGGAATGTTTGATTTAAAACATGGTTACACAGTGAGATCGAGTTTAGAATGGCGTTATGAGCTCTGGGGTGAGAACTCTGTTTATGATACATTTATCACAGGTAAATACCGGGGATTACAATATTTCTAAACAGTAGTTTGGGGTAACACAAGACAACTAGTTACACGGGAGATATAAACAGTGGGGTTGCACCTTCATTGCATTGGAGGTTTACCACTAGAGGTATAGGAGGGTTAACTTGTTTTATTTATAGCGAGGTTTATAGAGATTGTGGATGGTTGTGGGCATGTTCAAATATGTGGTGAGCGGAGAATTTCTGATGGGAATTCTTGATTATATATGTGATTAAATATGTGTTGTAAGGGGAACCTTCACGTTCAAAGTTTAAAGAGGTAAAACAATGAATTTGTGATTAAACTTCTGTTGTAAGCCACTCATGTGGGGATAACGTATATTTTTTAATTGTTGTAGATTCCCCTGAAGAAGGTTGTAGTCCGACCGAAATGCATTGGGTGAATTCAAAATGACGGAGGAATTGAGTTTCTTTACGTGGCAGTGAATATGCCCAGATGGGCAATTCTTGTGCAATTTTAAAGCGTGAAAATGTGAAACTTTGTTTCTTGACGTGACTGACAAGGATGGTTAAACATGGAAATAAACAAGATGAACTTTGGCAAAACTATTGATTACGTGTATATTTGACTCACAAATGTGTATCCGGCTGTGCAACTCTTCTGCGACACGTACATGGTGTGTCACAATTCTGTGGATAAATTTAACGTACCATTCACAAGCTGGAGCAAACAGCCCATATCACCAGTTTACCAGTGATAGCAGCCTCACAAAGCATTATCATGGATGACCCCGGCAAATATTGAGAATGAGATGTAGAGTAGGCGTACCCTTGCAAAAAGCAGCGAACACATCACTTTGCAAGTTTCTCAACCACCAGCAAGATCGTCGAAGAGAGTACAAAACAGGCGATAAGGTGTGTTAGTAGTAGGAAGTTTACACCTGCTCTGAGCTGGTGTAAAGTCGGACTACAACCCGCAACATGAAAGGGAGCCCAGCCCAGAGCCACACCTAAATGATAGCAGATGCAATGGAGCCAACGATCATGCAGCTCGGACACCCAACACTGCTCCAACACCCCCCGCCACCAGCCCCTTGTCCGCCATCCCCCCTCATCCCCACTCCCCACAAACTACTGTGAGAACAACCTTAGGAAATCTGGAACGTAACAAATTGGCTGATTTCCCACAATTAGAATTAAGAACATGCATGTGAGGTTGGACAAATAAGAATCTCAGTCATCTATGGCTTTATTTAAACAAAGCAACAACATAAAAGTAGGTACCGGCATGGCATGTCATCCCTCAACAATTTGTGAACCACAGCATGCAAGACAAAAAGAAAGATAAGATTGTGCATCATGCATCCATCAAAGGAGAGCGAGAGAAAGAGTGAGAGAGAAGAAGAAAGAGAGAAAGAAAGAGTGAGAGAGAGAGGAAGACAGAGAAAGAGAGAAGGAGTAAGAGAGAGAGGAAGAGAGAGAAAGAGACAAAGAGTGAGATACAAGGAAGAGTGAGAGAAAGAGAGAAACAGTGTGAGAGAGAGGAAGAGAGAGAGAGAAAGAGTGAGGCAGAGAGGTAGAGAGAGAGAAAGAAAGAATAAGAGAGAGAGGAAGAGACAAAGAAAGAGAGAAAGGAAGAGATGGAGAGGGAGAGTGACACTGTGGAGAAAATCCTCACAGCTCACCTTTCTGCCACCGGTGTGTCTTCAACCACGTGCCGGGACATAGTGCAGCCCTCAAGTTTAGTAATCTTAAACGTAGTATAGAATCAGTAATGGCAGAGTACATACAACTGCAAACGCATAATTCTCTGTTTCGCCCCTGCGCACCCAGGCTGCTGCACCCCATCGACTCCCGCCACCCAGAGGTGTCTGTCCGCCCTGCGCACTCAGGCTGCTGAACCCCATCGACTCCTGCCGCCCAGAGGTGTCTGCCCGCCTCTGCGCACCCAGGCTGCTGTACCCCATCCACTCCCACTGCCCAGAGGTGTCTGCCCGCTGCTGTGCACCCAAGCTGCTGCACCCCATCTACTCCCAGTGCCCAGAGGTGACTGACCGTTCCTGCGCACCCAAACTGCTGCACCCCATCCACACCCACTGCCAAGAGGTGTCTGCTCGCTCCTGTGCACCCAGGCTGCTGCACCCCATCCACTCCCACTGCTCGGAGGTGTCTGCCCTCTCTTGTGCACCCAGGCTGCTGCACACTATCCACTCCCACCGCCCAGAGGTGACTGCCCGCTGCTGCGGAAACAAGCCTCTCTGCTCACCTTCCGCCACTGGCATTTGTGTAAGAGGGTCCACCACATGCCGAAGCAACCTACTCAGCCGTGGCGTACACGGGGTCAAGCCGAGATCACAATTCAGAGTGGGTGTTGATTGCCAGGATGGCCACACATCATCGCAGGCCTGCTAGACAAAAAGCAAGATACGATTGTGCATCATGTGTCCATCAAAGGAGAGAGCGAGAGAGAGAGAGAAAGAGAGAGAGATAGGAAGAGAGCGAGAGAAAGAAAGAAAGAGTGAGAGGAAGACAGAGAGAAAGAGTAAGAGAGATAGAAACAGTGAGTGAGAGGATGAGAGAGAGAAAGAGAGAAACAGTGTGAGAAAGAGGAAGAAAGAAACAGATGAAGAGTGAGAGAGAGAGAGAGAGAGAGAGAGAAAGAGAGATAAAAAGAGTGAGAGAGAGGAAGAGAGAGAGAGAAAGAGAGAAACAGTGTGAGAGAGAGGAAGAGAGGGAGAAAGAGTATGAGGGAGAGAACGGAAGAGATGGAGAGGGTCAGTGAGTGCCCACACTGTGGACAAAACCCTCACAGCTCACCTTTCCACCACCAGTGTGTCTCCAAACACGTGCCGGGACATAGTCGAGCCCTCAAGCTCACTCATCTGAAACATAGTACAGAATCAGTAATGGCAGAGAACATATGACTGCGCACGCCTAAATCACTGTCCCGCCTTTGTGCACCCAGGCTGCTGCACCCCATTCACTCCCGCCACCCAGAGGTGTCTGCCCACCCCTGCGCACCCAGGCCTCACTGCTCACCTTTCCGCGGACAGTGCACCCTCCACATCATGCAGCCCCGCTCCGCAGGCCACCAGGCCTCACATTTGGTGCTGCATTTTGATTTTACCATGGCAGAGGACATACCAGTGCACCCGCCATCATCGCAGGTTGTACACCCGCTCAGACCTTGCGGTGCCACTAACTCTGTGACCAGTGAGGCCAATCCACGTGGCAGTAGGCCACCACTGGTCGATGGCTCAGGCCTACACTGCGGTCCAGCAGGGCACACAAAACCTGATCTGTCTGGACCACCGGGACGGGACATCATCTCAGACTGCACACCTGTTTAGCACTTACAGCGCCCCTACCTCAGTGCACCGAAAGTCACCGTCCCGTAGCACCAATTCTGAAATGGAAATGGCGTGGAGCACGTGCTCCTGGTCCTTTTTATTGGCAGGGTCACGTGTCCTGTGATGCCTGTGCTTGATGGGTGTGGTGTGGGTGTAAACCAGCCATCAGGGAGTGGCTGCGGCATACTGACAACTAGACCTGAGAGCAGCAGATCACTACAATGAAAACCTGGGCCATGTAGCGTTGTTGTCCCTCCCTGTATGCATAAGCGGATTGGGCTGGCCTAGCATATGCCAGTCCTGCGTGAGGCTGTGAACAATGACTCCGGAGCTCTGGGCGTGGTTTCGTCCTGGGCTGTATGAGGAATCAACTGATGCGGGTGTCCCTGTTGTAGTGCTGCAGCCACCCGGGCTGCAAGCGCCAATATGTCACCCTGTGACCCAAGTCCTAAAACATGGCCAACATAGAAGGTAGGGGGAATCACCGATCCTACATTTATCCATATTTCCACACATGAAAGATCGTGCACATGGCATATCTGTGTGGATATGAATGTTTATTGCACATTCAGTGGAGTGTTGCAGCTGTAGCAATACAGGGCCATGTAAAGCCCAAATTTCCGTTTTTGGCACATAGAGGGCAGCCAATCAGAGCCAAGCTCGTGCTCGGGGGTTAGGCTCCGCCATCATATGCAATCACTCTGCCAATTCCGAAGCACTTATAAATTCACTATACACTCTCCTTGCAGTACTCTAATGATCCAGTCTTTACCCATGTCCTTATACAATGACCGAGACAAAGTTACATAACCAAAGTTTCCCCACTGCCAGAGGTAACATGGTTGCAAACACTGTCCACAGCAGAATGTAATGTGGTAGGGCCGAGGGGCAGCATCATGCATACATAATGAACACACGGAAACAGTTAGATAGATAGTGGAACTGGGTACGCGCACGTGTGCTCGGCCCCTTTTTATTACCAGGGTCACATGCCCAGTGACGTCTGTGCTGGATGCATGTGGGGTGAGTGTAAGCCAGCCCTCATGGAATGGTTGGTACTGGCAACAAGTACAACAGTAATCATAGGATCAGGCACAGAGCATCAATCATAAAGGGTCCATGACTTGTGCTGAACTAAGTTAGGGGCACCAGATGTGAAATAATACACAAAAGATTCTATCGTAAAGGGTTTATGACTTGTGGTACACTGAGGTAGGGGCAGCAGATCTGAAATCATACCCAAAAGATTCTATCATAAAGGGTCCATGAGTTGTGGTGCACTGAGGTAGGGGCATCAGAAGCATTCCGTGCGTGCACAGCTAGCGATGATGCTTGGTTCGGGAGGGCCGCACTGGTAGCAGTGTCTGTTGCCTACTGGACTGCGTCATCTGCAATCGCAACTCGATCTGAATTGTGAGCCCTGCAGTTTGCAATGTAAATGGAAGGCAGTAGTCAGCACAGACATCGAGGAATACTCTTTTTCACTTCCTCTTGACAAAATCCGAGGACATAGAGTACAGTTCTGTCTGCAATTAATAAATCACGTCTCAATGTAAATTATGAGCTCTGCTGACCGCAGTGTAGGTAACAAAATATGAAATATGTATGGAATACATTGTCGAAATGTGTAGGTTTCGGGGACGTTATAGTTAGTTGCTTACTGGACTCTGAAATGAATGAATCAAGACTGAATTCGAACTGTGAGCTCTGCTGGCCGCAGCGTAGACTGCCATTCAGTGTTCCTTTGGACTTGCAACATGAATTTGGTCATTGTACTAAAGCTATAATTGATATCAAAAGAGTTCTTGAAGCAAGGATACTAAAAGGACATTGTGTAAGTTTCAGGGACTTTGTAGTTAGTTGCCTACTGGACTCTGTAAATAATGAATCAAGACTTAATTTTAATTGTGAGCCATGCTGACGGCAGTGTAGGCCAGAGGGAGCAGTCAGCAAGGGCCCACAGCCACATGGCGTTGAGTTGAGCTGCACAGTTAGTGGCATCAGAAGCATTCAGCGTGTGCGGAGCATGCGAGGATGCGTGGTCCGGGCGGGCCGCATTGGTAGCAATGTCTTTTGTCTAACGAACTCTGCCTTAATAAGGCTACGTGGCAAAGACTTGTGGTGCAGTGAGTTAGTGGCACCTGAAGCAACCAGCGTGTGCGCACCCTGCGATGATGCGTGGTCTGGGCGGGCCGCACTAGTAGCAATGTCTTTTGTCTAATGAATTCTGCCTCAGTAAGGCCATGTGGCGGTGACTTGTGGTGCACTGAGTTAGTGGCACCTGAAGCACTCAGTGTGTGCGTTACCTTCGATGATGCGTGGTCTGGGCGGGCCGCACTGGTAGCAATGTCTTTTGTCTAATGAATTCTGCCTTAATAAGGCCACTTGGCCTTGACCTGTGGTGCACTGAGTTAGTAGTACCTCTGGAGCTCAGCGTGTACGCAGCCTGCGATGATGCGTGGTCTGGGCGGGCCGCACTGGGAGCAATGTGTCTTGCCTACTGGACTGCGTCATCTGCAATCATGACTCCATCTGAATTGTGAGCCCTGCTGTCAGCAGTGTAGATCGAAGGCTGTAGTGTGTACAGACATAACTCTGCGGTGCTGTGCCGCTGTGTTCGCAGGGGGCCTGTGTCGAGGAGGCCCACGGTCATGGCGGCAGCCACGTGGCAGGGTGAGGGCCGCCGCTCTGGCAGACGCGTTGGCCTTCACACAAGTGAACCACGCCCAGAGCCCCGGCCTATTTATTCACACTTCTACCCTGGAGTGGCGTACGTTGGACCAGCCGACTGCGCTTCCACTTACAGGGGCCGACGACACAGGTACATGACCGAGATCTTCCCCACTGCCTGAGGTAACATGGTTGCATCCACTGTCCACAACTCTACAAGCACCAGCAGTATATGTACACATAGAGAGGTTTGTGCTCTGCATAGTGAGGTTTGTCTAGCACATCACCGCTACACTTGGTATTGTGTGCATTATTATTGGTGGGTAACTTGCGTCCTTCACACATGTTTGGTTGCCACATCTCCCAACATTCAGCTATTGTGTGGCTGAGGGCCCATTCCATTTTTGGAAGGTCCGCTGTCCTGTTGTGCACTGCCTCGGTGGTAGTAGGGGGATGGTCCGGTGGGGAGGTCCTGATTGAAGTGGTAGTGGGTTTCGTGGCCTTCTTGGGTGTCGGAGGTGCATGATTAGTAGCTCTATGACACATGTTGGTCTTCAGATGTGATTCTGGGCTGGGCTCCCTTTTACACTGTAGGTAGTCGTCCTACTTTACACCAGTAAAAGGCAGGTGTTACATTCCTACTGCTAACGCAGCTTATCGCCTGTTTTTGGATCGCACCGCAGATTTGGCTGCTCATTGAAAATATCGGGAAGTGGTGTTTTCGTGTTATTTTTGCACAGGAACGCCTACTCTGCACATTTTTAGAGTTAGTTGTTGCTCTCATTTGTGGTGATTTTTATGTGCGGAAGCTATTGCTGGAAAACTGGCGTTATCGGTTGTTTTCACCAGATTGAGAATTGAATGATAATTTAAAATCACTGAAAAAACTATAGGTTTAATGAACATTATAATTAGAAATTAGCATTTAAAAAACCTTTGAAATTCACTGAAAAAAACGTAGGTTTCAGGGACGTTATAGTTAGAAACACTTATAAACCATCACTCATCCATAGAGTTATTGACACACTGAGCTAGTCATGTAAAGAATCAATAACACTGCCATTTACTCACCTATACAGTTATACATTCACTATCTAACCTATTCATACAGATACTAACGTATACTTACTCTCTTATACAATCACTGACACAAGCACACACTCATTTATACAGCCACTCTCACAATTACTCACTCTCCAATATAGTCATTTATATACTCCAACACTCACATATACTGTCTTTCACATATGTAGTTACTCACACATATACCAGTGAGACATACATTCACTCACCAACACGCTGATACACACACTCACTCACCTATACAGCTATTTCCACATGCACTATTGAACCCACACACCCAGTAAATTATCCACTCACACATGTAGGCAGAAAGTAACACACCGCCCACCCACACACACAAACACTGAAGCACCCATACAGATACTCATGCAACCAATAAGTAACCCATACAGACAGTCATGTGCCTAATCATCAACCCATGCAGCAGCTTACATAACAACTGAGAGACTGATACAGACATTCACAGAGTTTAGTCACTAACCCATGCATTTCGTAAGACTCATTTCATCACTAGCTTATACAGTCAGTCACACACCTATTAAATCCTCCACCCACACACTTGTACACCAACTCATTCTTCAATACACCTTGGCATTAACATATATAAGATATATTTAAACTTTACAGAAACACACATTTACTGGATAATGTCATCAGTGATGTCATCAGTGATGTCATTTGAGATGTCATCAGTGATGTCATCAATGACGTCACTGACCATGTCATGAATGAAGTAATATGTGACGTCATCAGCAGTGCATTGCGGGTGCGTGAGTTATAGTTAGCTGAACTAACTATAACAGTGGAATTTCTCTGGTTTTGTATGAGTGAAATGTCCACCTAACTATAACGTCCCTGAAAACTTTTTTTTTGTGAATTTCAAAGGTTTTTTAAATGCTAATTTCTAACTATAACGTCTGTAAAACCTATGGTTTTTTCAGTGAATATATATATATATATATTTATATTAATATTCACTGAAAAAACCATAGGTTTCACACATGTTATAGTTAGCGGAAATTTTACTGATAAAAAACCAGTGAAATTCCCCCGTTATAGTTAGTGCAGGCAACTATAACTCACGCGACCGCAATCCTCTGCTGATGCTAATACTGTATTTAGACACTTATATGCCCATGTCTTCTTCCATACATTTTTAGCTATACATATATTACAAATATTTTTTTTTCATAAAGACACATATGTCATCAGCAGAAGATTGCGGTCGCGTGAGTTATAGTTGCCTGCACTAACTATAACGGGGGAATTTCACTGGTTTTTTATCAGTAAAATTTCCGCTAACTATAACATGTGTGAAACCTATGGTTTTTTCAGTGAATTTGCAAGGTTTTTTAAATGCTAATTCCTAACTATAACGTGTGTGAAACCTATGGTTTTTTCAGTGAATTTGTACGGTTTTTTAAATGCTAAGTTACTTTACGCCATTCGAGGCGTGCGCGCCCACTTAACGCAGTTCGTTCCGTGCACGGTTTTTATCAACTTTAATAAGCCCTGTACATTTGGTGGCCTTCGGCCACCAAAAGCACAGGGGGTGGGGTCAATGTGGATAGTGTTTTTTTTATTTCAATTTTATAATTTCATGTTGCCAAAATTTAGTTTTTTTTACCTATTAATAAGCCCTGTACATTTGGTGGCCTTCGGCCACCAAAAGCACAGGGGGTGGGGTAAGTGTGGATAGTGTTTTTTTTATTTTTATTTTTTTACCGTACGCTTACGGTAAGCGTACGGTAAGCGTACCCCGCGAAATTGCCGAAAAAAAAATAAAACCGTTTTTGCTCTTGGGGGATGTTTGTGGACTCCCTCAACATGACTATGTGGGAGGGAGTTGTCAAAACAGCCCCGTAACATGTTTTTGGCCATCATGTTTGATAAACAACACTCAGTGCGAGAGACAAAATGGCGGCCGCCGCTTCCTGGTTTCGGCCGATTCGAATGTTTACTAAGATCTAAGAGCCAATCAGAATCGCGCTCGCGCACGCCACCGTACGCTTACCGTAAGCGTACGGTAAGCGTACCGTAAGCGGGCTCAGATATATATATTGATTTAAAGGCTATTTTCTCAGAATCTACTGAACAGATTTACACCAAACCTACAAAAGGCACTTCCTTGACCTAGGGACTACCTCTCTGCCAAATTTTGAGTAATTCTGTTCAGCCGTTCGGGCTGTAGCTCGTTCTAAAGGTCCTATGGAAAAATGCATGGGAAAAACGCGTTTTGGGACCCCCCTTTTATCTCAGCCCCCGCTTGACGGATCCCCCCGAGACTTTCAGGGTAGGAGCGGAGCGTAGCGCCCCACCTATTTTGAGAAATTCGCGAGGATTCGTCGACCGGCGCCAAAGTTATTCAAAATAGAATGTTGAGGTTTTCCTATGGAAACGTGGTCCTAACTATAACTACCTACTGGCGACCGCCAGTAGGTAATTATATATATATATATTCACTGAAAAAACCAAAGGTTTCAGGGGTGTTATAGTTAGGAATTGGCATTTAAAAAACCTTAGAAATTCTCTGAAAAAACCATAGGTTTCAGGGGTGTTATAGTTAGCTGGACATTTCCCTCGTACAAAACCCTAGAAATTCCCCTGTTATAGTTAGTTCAGCTAACTATAACTCGCGCCCCCGCAATGCACTGCTGATGACGTCACATATTACATCACTCATGACATGGTCAGTGACATCACTGATGACATCACTGATGACATCTCAAATGACGTCACTGATGACGTCATCCAGTGACTGTGTGTTTCTGTAAAGTTTAAATATGTTTTATATATTTATAGTGAAAGGCCTGTGGAAGAATGAGTGGGTGTACAAGTGTGTGAATGGATGATTTTCTAGGTGCGTAACTGACTCTATAAGTGAGTAATTAAATGTATCTTACTGCAGCCTAGTGAGTAAACTGTGTGAATGTCTGTATGTGTCTGTGTGTAGGTGTATAAGTGGCTGCATGGTTTTGTGAATAGCTATATGAGTGTCTATATGGGTTATTGATTGGTTGTCTGAGTATCTGTATGGGTGCCTGAGTGTTTGTGTGGGTAGGGTGTGTGTGACTCTATGCATCGATGTGTGAGTGGGTGATTCTATGGGTGCATGGTTTTAAGAGTGCATCTGTGATTAACTGTATGGTTGGGTGAGTGTATGTATGGGTGTGTTAGGGATTGAATATATATCTCAGTGGTACATGTGTGACTAACTACATATTTGAAAGGCAGTATATATGCGTGTAAGAGTATATAAGTGGGTATATGTGAGAGTGTGTGATTGTGAGAGTGGCTGTATGGATGAGTGTGTGCTTGTATCAATGATTGTATAAGAGCGTAAGAATGTGGTACTATTTTTATGAGTAAGTGAACTTGAGTGTGTTTAACTGTATAGGTGAGTAAATTGGACTGTGTTCAATTACTTGCACGACTGACTAGGTGTGTCAGTACCTCAATGGATGATTGGCGGTCTGTGAGTGTCTATATAGGTGTATAAATGCATATGATAGTCTTGTACGGAGTGACTGTAAGTATAAGTGACTGTACAGGTGAGTGAGTGGAGGTGTATGTAGACCTAAGAGTTAATGAGTGGGTATGTAGTTATTGGTATTGGAGTATCTATGGTTTTGAGAATGGACGTCTGAAATTTTGAGTTGGTGTATCAAAGGTTAAAATAGGGTGTGAGAAGATGCAGTAATTTATCACATGGATGATGTCATCAGTGATGTCATCAGTGATGTCATTTGAGATGTCATCAGTGATTTCATCAGTGATGTCACTGACCATGTCATGAGTGATGTAATATGTGACGTCATCAGCAGTGCATTGCGGGGGCGCGAGTTAAAGTTAGCTGAACTAACTATAACAGGGGAATTTCTAGGGTTTTGTACGAGGGAAATGTCCAGCTAACTATAACACCCCTGAAACCTATGGTTTTTTCAGAGAATTTCTAAGGTTTTTTAAATGCCAGTTCCTAACTATAACGCCCCTGAAACCTTTAGTTTTTTCAGTAAATTTCAAAGGTTTTTTAAATGCCAATTCCTAACTATAACGTGCATGAAACCTATGGTTTTTTCAGTGAATTTCAAAGGTTTTTGAAATGCCAATTCCTAACTATAACGTGCATGAAACCTATGGTTTTTTCAGTGAATTTCAAAGATTTTTTAAATGCTAATTCCTATCTTTAACTTATCTCTGAAGATATCATGTTTAATGATTTTGATTGCATTTCTATATTTTTCAAATTCAGTGTGTCAATTTCATTAATTATGTTTTTTTTAAATACTTTTTTATCACCATTTTTTAAACTTATTTTTTCAATTAATTCTTTAAAAATTAAAAAAATATTATTTGAATTTAATTGGTTTTTCAAACATATTTTTTATATTTTTCAAAATATTTTTTTAACTATATGTTCAAAACTTTCTTTTATATATATTTTTCCATGTTTTTGGATCCGCGCACCCTAAGCGCACCGTTCTCGATCCCTACGCGTTAGCATCCGCGCATGGTATGCGTTGGGTACGTGTTTAATGTGCGATTGCAATGCGACCGGTACGCGACTCCCACCCTATACGCGACACATTCGATGTACATAACGCGACGTTTACGCGCTTCCGCGATGCGTCATCTGCGTCTATGACGCGGTAGGTGCGCGGACCCCGCGAAATATTTAACAATTGAGAAAGCTAGGAAACGTGAATAAATTTGCTTCTGCTTTTCTCTGAGACTATAGAATGGGGTCCATTTACAATAACAATCTGCGCTTTCATATGCAAGAGATGGATGGGAGAGATGGAGTATACTTTACTGATGAAGGAAACAGAGTCTTCCTCAACAACTTTAGACTCTGTATAGGTACTTACTTATAAGTAACAAAAACTCTCAATGAACACAACGGCTCTTTTTAGAGCCACTCAAGAACAAAACACTTAAGCTTGATCTTTATCTCCCAACAATTTAAATTTTTTTTTCCTTGGATCCGCGCACCCAACGCGAGAGAATCCGTGCACCCAACGCAATAGGATGCGCGCACCGTACGCGCATTTCGCTGTTTTTTTTTTTTTTTAAAAGGGGGCCCCAGGGGGTCCTTCTGGGACCCCCTAAGCACCTCTAGAGGGTCAGAGAATTTCCACTCTGCCCCCTTTATATGTTTTACACACTTATTCCCCTTGCTTCTTCAGCCTTGCTTCTACCGAGGCAGAAAATGGCCGCCAATAGTTCCTGGTTTCGAATGTAGATAGACACTCGACAGCCAATTAGCATTCAGCACGCGATCGGGAGGGTGCGCGCTCGGTTCGGGGAGGGTGCGTTTACGGTGCGGGTAGGGTCCGCGGATCCTCCCCGACCATAGATATTTATGTAATTTTAACTCTAATTTTCTCAGGAGCTACTGAACAGATTCACACCATTTATGCAAAAGGCATGAGTCTGAACTGAGGACTACCTCTTTGCCAAATTTGATGTCATTCCGTTCAGCGGTTCGGGCTGTAGCTGCGACAACAGATCCTATGGCAAATTGCATGGGGAAAACGTGTTTTGGGCCCCCCCTTTTTTCTCGGCCCCCGTTTGCTGGATCACCGCGAAACTTTCAGGGTAGGAGCGGAGCAGAGCTGGGCAAAAAATTGAAAAATTTCGCGAGGATTCATCAACCGGCGCCAGACAAGTTTCGACAACTTAATGGCTTGATCACAGCGTGTGATCAAGACATTAAGTTGTCGAAACGCTTAGCGAGCAATAAAGAGTTCCTTTATAGCACTATACTTTGAGAGTGCGTGTACATTGAGGATAAGCGCAAATTGTAACAGCCGGGTATGTATATATATATATATATATATATATATATATATTCTCCAACAAACGTCACTTGCCGCCGAACATCTTGCGGGCAGGTGCCGTTGGCGTGTTAGTGGCTTGTACACGCAAATGCATTTTTCACCAACTTCCCCACAAGGATTTTACAACGCACTCCACGGATTCTTTCTTCAATTCTTTTTAATTCTTGATTTGTAGGCAGACCGGTTTCGGCATGTTTGCCTTTTTCAATGCCTTTAGTGCAGATTACTTTCTTTCTTTTCAATGCCCCCATTTAAATGTCCATTCGGACTTCCCTATTGGTTCAGGACAGTCCAGTGAGTGATGACGGACTTCAGAACTAATAGTCCATTCACCTTTGTGAGTCCGCCATGTCAGCGTGAGTTTTTATTGTTATCTAAGTGATTATGGCTGCATGCCCGTGTAAATACATTTGAGTAACGATTATCACTAAGTGTGCACGAGCATGCAAACCTTTCTTGTGCATCACGCTGGCTTTCACTCACGATGTGGGCTGAATTGTAGAATGTTCCTCGCCCTGCCGTATCCCACAAAACACAGGTGTAAAGCCACAGGATACCGTTTCATAACTGTATTCCAACATTTACAGTAAATGCCAACTGAGTGTTGATAGGCATTACCTCACTGGTAAGTAGCGGCGGTTCTGGCGGCGATTTCCATAATCTCCAACAAACGCCACTTGCCGCCGAACATCTTGCGGGCGGGTGCCGTTGGCGTGTTAGTGGCTTGTACATGCAAATGCATTTTTCACCAACTTCCCCACAAGGGTTTTACAACGCACTCCACGGATTCTTTCTTCAATTCTTTTTAATTCTTGATTTGTAGGCAGACCGGTTTCGGCATGTTTGCCTTTTTCAATGCCTTTAGTGCAGATTACTTTCTTTCTTTTCAATGCCCCCATTTAAATGTCCATTCGGACTTCCCTATTGGTTCAGGACAGTCCAGTGAGTGACGACGGACTTCAAAACTAATAGTCCATTCACCTTCGTGAGTCCGCCATGTCAGCGTGAGTTTTTATTGTTATCTAAGTGATTATGGCTGCATGCCCGTGTAAATACATTTACATTAATATAACCTATTGGTGATAGCCAGTATGTAGTTATAGTTAGGACCAACTTTTTCCATAGATGAAGCGTTTGTTGTTTTACTAATACATTTTCCAAAAAAGTGCCATACTTTGCCTAGTTATGCATAGCAAGTTTTGGGGTGCTCCATTAAGTGGGAGGAGAGAAAAAGGCGGGGTCCCAAAATGCTTTTTCTCCATAAAATGTCTATGGGGATTTTACCGTTTTAAGACACAGGTATAGCGTGAACCGCTGAACGGAATAACACCAAGTTTGGAGGAAAACTAGATCTTGGTCCAGAAAGAGCCATTTCTGTGATTTGGTGATTAGTTTGGGAGTTATTAAAGAAAGAAAGGTTTAGATATCTATTGACGTGGATCCTTTACAGTTCTAACTGTGGGGGATTTACGGATATAGGCCCTGATTGGCTGGCCACAACCTGAAATGAAAGTTGCGGCCACCATTTTGAGGGTCACTTGGCCTGGGGGAGGGAAAAATAAAGTGTCAAAGCACATAAGATGTCAGGATACAAGTATCATGACCCCATAGGACACATGGAGGGGTCCCTGACGACCCTTCATGGGCAAGAATTGGAAAAGCTAAATTTTGGGCCTCAATCAAGGATCCACGGATACCTGCAGAACCTGCGGGTTCCTGTGTAAGACCCACGGGTTCCAGCAGGGGATCTGCAAATCTGAAACCCAATGGAAACAAAAAAAATGGAGGATGAGATGGTATCCCAGAAGGCTGATGTCTCCGCCCTTCAATCGATCCGTGATGACATAAATTGGAAGTTAATTGACATTGAAAACAGGTCAAGAAGAAACAAACTGCGTATACTTGGCGTCCCTGAAGGATTGGAAGGGAAAGACATTCGTCAGTTTGTGATTGAATTATGTACTGAAGCTTTTCCTGAGTTAACCAATTGGAAATGGGAGCTTGAGCTCCAAAGGGTGCATAGATTTCCCTTCGAGGTGCGGGGGGGGGGGGCTCTCGAGGGGCAGAGGCAAAACCAAGGGCAATTCTGATTTGCTTGAGCAATTTTTTACTCCGTGAGCACCTATATGATCTAGCACGGCCTAACCGTAAGCGGAGAGCTAAAGGATGTAAGTTTTTTGTGTGTCCTGACTACTGTTAGGCCACTGTACAAATAAGATGGCATCTATGCCAATTGATCTCGCCGTTGCACGCGAAAGTAGCGCAAGCTTTTTTATTAAATCCCTCCAAGCTCAAGGTTATATTTAAAGAAAAAACCTTATTCTTCACTTCTGAGATAGCAGCAAAAGAAGTTTTGGGGACACTGTAAGGGATAATGTGCTTTCGTGATAGTAGTGAAAGCTTCCTCTGCGAAACCTTAGTCTGGTGCCTATTCAGGGAGACAGGGGGGCGGGGAGAGCGCTCATTACTTTCTCTCCATCACCAATAGGGACTATTCAGTCCCTTTGCCTCATTTGGATGGGTTAAAGGGAAGGTGGGGGGGTATGGGTAGTAGTAGGGAGGGGGGCGTGGGGGGGTTGTGGGGCAAGGAATGTAAGGAACACAGTGGTAGGGTGGAGGCACTTGAAAGTGGGCAAGTAAAGGTCCAATAAATATACCTCAGCTACATCTTGCTTTTTGGAGTCTTCAGCGGAAGTAAGCTTCATATATACTAATATGTGGGGACAGAATTTGTGGGGTTTTCTCAGCTATGATGAAACAAGGTTTGACTAAAAATGGGTAAATTCGCCATTTGCTCTTGGAATGTATGCGGACTGAATAACAGAAAAAAAGAGGAATTATGGCTCAGATTCTCAAAACAATGAGGGTAGAACTGCTATGTATTCAAAAAACACATATTGCTTGGAACAACAGGGCCTGGCTCAAAGATTTGGGTCTGGAACTTTTGTGCTGTACACAGCAAGGATCGAATACAAGAGGTGTTGCTATCCTTAAAAAATACGGGTGGGGTGAGTGTAAACGTGTCAAGTCTGATCAACTTGGCTGGTGGGTTATTATCGAGCTGAGGACAGACGGCCTTTTTTTTACTTTATGTTCATTTTATGGGCCCAATTCTGATGACCCCGATATGCTGAACGATATCAGTATTGAACAGGCCTCCTGGCCGTCTCCTGTAATCCTATGTGGGGACTTTAATTTACACATGTGAGGAGATGAAAACATATGTAGTAATATTCAGTATAAAGGGAAAAAGAATAAGGTTTTTAAGGCTACCAAGGGTCTTCTTAACGATTTTGGTTTATTAGATGTTTGGTGGCTGAAAAGATCTGGCAACCCTGGCCATACTTTTTACTCTGCCCCTCACCAGAAACATGTTCGACTGGATTATTTTTTTACATCGATAGAACTATTGACTAACGCTAGGATCGATACTAAACCGAAAATTATATCTGATCACAATCCAATTACTTTGGAATTAGAAACAGAAACACTGTATAGACCATCTAAAAAACCTTGGACTTTTGAGCGTCAGTTATTGGTTGACCTTGCCTATCAGGAACAAATGTCTAAATAGATAGTGGAGTTTTTTTAATTCAACTGCGGATCTGCCCCAGTTGGTATGGTATGAAACGCATTTAAGGCTGGGGTGAGGGGAGAGTCCCTCATTTATTCTATCAATAAACAACGTAGGTTGACGGCAGAACAGGAGGACGAGATGAACAAACTGCGGGTCCTAGAAGTTAAGTTTATGTCGGCAGTCAGCACTACTCAGGATTATGATCAAATAGTGACAGACTTGGCCGTTCAAAAAATGAGGGTTTATCAAAGCTTCGCCACTAAGTTAGCAGCCCAAATTGCAGTACATCGCTCTGACCTGTATGAGGTGGGAGAGAATTCAGGTTGTTTGCTTGTTAAAAGGCAGAAAGAGGTTGCTAGGAGGGTTGACTCAATTCAGGATGAACATGGGCAAATCCATACAGAACCCGCGAAAGTCCTGGAGATTTTTAATAACTTTTATAGTCAGCTGTACTTAAATGAAGATACCATTGAAATAGAAGGCAAAATCGCAGGGTTTTGGGGAGATAAGGAGTTCCTTAAATTAACTCCAGAACAAAAAGAAGACATAGAGGACGACATCTCTCATGAGGACCTGGAGACAGCAATTTTATCGCTCGCGGTAGGTAACGCGGTGGGACCAAATGGGATCCCGCTTGAATTCTTCAGAACTTCCTTGTCGGTCTTAAAAGACCAATTGTTGGTGATGTTTCTAAGTGCACAAAGGGGATCAGCCCCTCCATCCTGGCGGAAATCAATAATAACAGTGTTCTTAAAAAAAGATAAACCCCCCCGTTACCATCCTCTTACAGACCTATATCATTAATCAATGCCGACAGTAAAATCTATTTCAAAATTTTAGGTGTCCGTCTGTCGAGTAATATTTCCACCCTGGTTTCACCATTCCAGCATGGGTTTATCCCTGGCCGCGACACGACTGACCATGTCCGCCGTGTGACTTCTTCCTTCCTATATAGCTTTGATGGACTGGGCAGAAGCTACGAAGACCCCTATTGGAATCACCCTGTTGGATGCCGAGAAGGCATTCGACAGGGTGTCTTGGCCATATCTTTGGGAGGTTCTGCGCTTGAAGGGATTTGGACCTGGCATGCTCCAAGCAATCAAGTCTTTATATCATCTACCTACTGCGTGTATACGCCTATCTGGTAGAGAGTCAGAGTTTTTCACAATCAGCCGCGGAACGCGGCAAGGCTGCCCCAGTTCACCTTTATTATTTGCCTTATGTATTGATTTCTTCTTATCTAAATTAAACCAGTCTAATGATATCAAACCTGTGAAAGTATGCAACATCGAGTACAGAGCTCTGGCATACGCAGACGATATTGTTATTGTCACTACTGAACTTCCCTCTGCCGTGTCAACAACTGAAGACCTCGCTTTACAGCTTGGGCTCTTGTCTGGCTATAAATTAAACCTAACCAAAACTCAGATTCTATGTGTTGGGGGTAACCCTCCCGACGGTATTCCTACCATCTCGGAAGCTACCTTCTTGGGAATTAAGCTTTGTTCACCTATTAATAAGATCCCTGAAATTAACATGAACCCAGTAATAGATAGAGTGAACTCTACTTTAGAGAGAAAAATCCATCTTCATTTGTCGCTGCATGGAAGGTCGAATGTGTTAAAGATGCTCGTGTTGTCCAAATTTCTGTATTTGTTCAGAATCATTCCACTTGAATTCCCAGTAGCATGTTTTATAAGACTTGAGAATATTAGCTCTAGATTTTTATGGGACCATAAAAGGCACAGAAGGGCATACAAAAAGATGGTGCTCCCTAGAACCTCTGGGGGTTGGGGGATTCCGCATTGTTTGTTTTATTATTGGGCAGCAGTTCTGCAATTTATTTCCCCTTTGGTTGTTGGAGAAAGGGCTAGGCCGCTGCCTTGCCATAGCCCATCAATTTACGAATTTGGACTGGGTGAAGAGGCTAATAGCTGTTTTGTAAAATTTGTGGAGCCCAGCTACTTAAAAAAAACTAAGTTTAAAATTTATAAGGCTGCTTTTGCTGTCTGGAGGCTGGTTAAGCGGCATCTAGGTTTGCTGAACGTAAACGCCTATACCCCTTTTGAAGCCGCAGGTGTCCTTCCTTTTATTTTTCGAGATCATACTATTATCAGGTGGTCGCAGAAGGGGATCTGCCGCTTAGGAGATCTCTGTCTAGATGGCCATTTTTTGTCCTTTACAGAGCTACAACTACAATATGGTTTACCAAAACATGATTTCTTTAAATGCAAATTCGCAGTTTTTTGAATACGCTAGGCCCGGATGCTATGTCCCAATTTAGAAAATTTCCTTTAATAGAACGGCTGGGGAAAGGGATGCCCATTGTTTTCTTTTACTCTAATCTGATAAAGCTATTACCAGATGATTTACAGCACTGTCAGGCAGAGTGGGCAAGGAATCTAAGCACAGAGGGAATTGCTATAAACACTTCTATCGCCCTGGCAAATGAAGTATTAATGACCGGTAGGATGCGTGCACAACATTACATGGCCATTTACGATTTATATTATACACCGGGTAAAATTGCTAAATGGGGTACAGGAGCTGGAACCAAATGCAATAGGTGTGGTACTCCCGCTGCAGATGCTGTGCATATGTTCTATTAGTGTTGCAAACTGGTGGATCTGTTATCTTCAAATCAATGTTTCCTTGCAGTATTAGTGGGATCACCAGTCTGCATCACAGAGGAGATGGTACTGATAGGAATCAAATCAGATGTTGAAGCGCAAATAAGATCTAAATCTTTGACCTCTTTTCTGTTTATTTGCATGGCGATCTTGCGCGCTTGTATCATTTTTTGCCTGGAGGGCCAGACTGCTGGCGACGTTTAATCTTGAATCTGAAATTTATAAGACTAAGAGGTATAGAAAGAGAGTAAAGGGGGCACACATATGGGCTCCTATGGCAGAATGGATTGAAGAGACTGTGAGCTAGGGTATACTGTGTATTTCAGCCTCGGCTGATTATCCTCCACTTCTAGGACCTGTCCCATCTCTCTTTATTTGTTATGGGTCGCTCTGCTGCTTTTTGGTTTTGTTTTATGTACTCGTTTGATTTGATTTTTATGTTTTTGTGGCCATATTTGCTAAACATTGTTTTTTGCAGTATCGTGATTTTGTTTCCACTTATCCACTGCTGTAGATGTTGAAATGTGATTATTCCTTGCATAAAATTTTAAAATAATAATAAAATTTTTAAAAAATAAAAAACAACCACACACACCATACCCCCACCGCGTACGGCCAAAGGCCGTGCATGGGGTTGGGTGCATGTGGGGGGTTTGGCTGCCAATCCCTGTCGTGCACGGCCAAAGGCCATGCAAGGCAGTGGTTGTATTAACGTACAGTAATTATATATTACTTTATGTTAAAAGAAAATAGAAATTCCCTGAAAATAACAAAGGTTACAGAGACGTTATAGGGCCTGATTACAATGGTGGGGAGAGCGCCACCGACAGCGTGTTGGTCGTGGTCTCACCACCATCGTAACTAACTTTACCACCCGCCATATTATGATGGCAGACAGATGTGTGGCCATGCATCCGATGGGCTCCTTGAACCCGCCGTTGCGGCGGGGGGGCTCGTAGTGTCTACAATGGTGGCGGTGCCTACCAGGCACCGCCGTAGGGATTACGATGTCCCTTTCTGCCTGCCTGTTCATGGCGGTTAACCTGCAATAAACAGGCATGTGGAAAGGAACTTTGAAGGCCCGTAGCGGGCCCCCTTTACCCTGGCCCCCAGACACAGGACCCTACATATCCCTGCATCATGTAGCAGGCACCACATGGTGTCTGCCATGTAGTGCAGGGATATGCTAATTGTCCCTTTTTAGGTGGCGCCTATGCAGCGCGCAAGGCTTTAGTTGAAACTCATGCATGTTTTGCACTGTTTCCTATTAGTACTCGTGCATGTATGGCATTTACCTTGCGGGAGCGGGCAGCGGGCAGCGGCGCCATCTGTTAGCAATTATCGCGCCTGCCGCTGCTCGCTCCCACAAGGTGAATGCCATACATGGACTTCTGGCCGTGCTCCATTGAAACCCCTTTGAGTGGTGCCCTCAGCATCGCTTTAACTTTTGCGCCTGCGGGTCCACGCTTGACTTTCAGTGCTTGTTTTCTGGAGCCAGCATTACACAACTCCCAAGTGGCGGTGGCCATCTTAGGTATAGCAAAATCCATTGCCGTCCAATAGAAAATAAACGTCACCTTACCCCTTCTCCAATTGGTGGTTTCCATTCACTGATAGCCATTAGCCAAAAAGCCGCACCTTTGACTTAAGCCTGCCGTGCGCGTACTAGCTCCGAAAACAGAAACATCGGGCTGTTGTGATTTTGTTACGATAGCCACCATGCATTCTCACAATTACCCGGATAGCCTCACCTCTGCAGTGACCGCGTTTTTTACTAGGTTTGTCCCCACTCGTGCCAGATCCACGGCGCTCATTTTTCTGTTCTCTGCCGTCTGTCTGGTTAGCTCTTTTTCTTTAGAGCTTACGGTTCACAGCAACGCCGTGGATGTGGGAGATAATAGTGCAAGCTCCACCTTCCTCATAATTATGTATATTTCTTTGACCAATTGGGCTGCAGTACTGGTATACTCGGGTCTTTTGTCCTGAATGGTTCAGTAATGGGCGTTGACCTGTTGTGTAAGTGAATCGCGCTGCTGTTGCATAAATATCCAGGAAGTGGCAGAGTGCCTTGAAGGGTATGCAGCAGAATCTCTTCAATCGTTAATACAAAACAGGCCCAAAAAAGACTGCAGATGTTGCTGACATACTCGTGATTTGTCTGATTACGCTTTTGACTCGTGAATCGCAACAATTTGTATGGAATCTGTGAGGAACGGCGCTCTTCGCAAGGCCATGCATTTGGCGTCAGTCGTAATGCAGCTCCATGTCACTCTGAGTGCCTTTCTTCCAGCCTAGAACAGAACAAGAACGTGCTTTTGGTAAAATACACATAAGAGACGACCAGAGATTTTTTGAGAGAAACCTCAATGGGTGCTGTTGGATATTGTTTTGGAGTACCTGAGGTAATTCCTCTCTTACAGGCACATGCATCAAAGGAAAAACCGGTCGCAAACGGGCAGATTCTCAGAATCTGCCCCTTTGCGACCGGTATTTTTGCATTTGGGATACATCATCCCAAATGCAAAAATCGCAATTTAAGGAATCTCTAAATTGCGATTACTTAAATTGCGATTGCATTTAAGGAATCCCAAATTGAGATTCCTTAAATGCAATGCATTAAAGTAAAAAAAATTAGCGATTTCGCTAATAGGGGGAGCAAATTACCATGAAGTTGAACTTCATGGTAATTTGCAAAAACTTTGAAAAGTGCACTTTTGTGCATTTTTCAAAGTTTCATGTTGCGCACACACATGCCCTTAAGGCATGTGTGTGTACAACATATTTGCACAGATCAATTTCAGGGGTGCAAAAGGGTGTCATTTTGACCCCCTTGCACCCTTGAAATTGCATGAGCAATTTGCGAGTACCTACTGGTACTCGCAAATTGCTCATGCAATCTCCAATTCATTCCTATGGGCCTGGAGGCCCATAGGAATGAATGGGACAGCATTCCTTAATTGCGACTCGCAATTTGCGAGTCGCAATTAAGGAATGTGTAGGAATCGCTATTTTTTAGCGATTCCTACATGCATAGGCTTTTGCAATTCCTTAATTGCGATTCCTTAATGATCGCAATTAAGGAATCGCAAAAGCCTACGTTGATGCATGTGCCAGTTAATGAATGTAAACAGCACCCTCCTTTCACACACCCTACAAACTTCATTGATTATATATCAAAAATAAATACCAATTAATTTTATTTCATTTTTCCAAAATTCCTATCAAGTGATACAGCCTGTATAACAAGCATTGGCATAGCCAATAGGTCTCGCCTTTGGGACCTTGTAAGTAAAAAATAAAAACTGAAGTGTAAGACTTCGCGTTTACATTTACTACATCCTAAATATTAAGTTTTTTTTTATGTACAAGGTCCCAAAGGCGAGACCTATTGGCTATGCCAATGCTTGTTTGCATTGCAGCAGGTGCTGCAGCCAGCAGCACTCGCCACAATGCAAAACCTTAGCATTGCGACCGCCTCGGTGTAAGACCCGCGGGTTCCATTATCCCCTTTGGTATCGCTTTGTTCGCCCTAAGTTGGCAGGGTATGCCCAGACGTGGGTCCCTTGGTCACTTTGCCACTGGATTCAAGATAGCCTGGCTGATGAGGGTTATGAACCCGAAACCGTAGCCTGGCTGATGAGGGTTATGAACCCGAAACCGGTCCCAGGATGCTTGTTTCCGATCCAGGGAAGACATGGCTTGGCAGTTCGGGCTGGACTGTTCCCATGAGGCACAGGGTCAGACTGATTTGCATATAGCCATGTCTGAACTGGGGTGGTGGAGTGAGCTAAAGAATGATGATGGAGTAAACCCAGATCAGTTGACTGGGGGTGAGTGTTTGATTAGCTCCGTCCATCATCCCCTTTGGTATCGCTTTGTTCGCCCTAAGTTGGTAGGGTATGCCCAGACGTGGGTCCCTTGCTCACTTTGCCACTGGATTCAAGATAGCCTGGCTGATGAGGGTTATGAACCCGAAACCGGTCCCAGAATGCTTGTTTCCGGTCCAGGGAAGACATGGCTTGGCAGTTTGGGCTGGACTGATCCCATGAGGCACAGGGTCAGACTGATTTGCATATGGCCATGTCTGAACTAGGGTGGTGGAGTGAGCTAAATAATGATGATGGATTAAACCCAGATCAGTTGACTGGGTGTGAGTGTTTGATTAGCTCAAACGCTCAGTCCATCATCCCCTTTGGTGTCGCCTCTGTGTAAGTGGCATTGTAATTCATACTGTAGGACTGCCGCCTTGTGGGTGGGCCGTCCCAAATACAAAACGATGGCAGACGGACTGAAGTCCGTTCGCCATCGTAATCAGCCCCAAAGTTAGCTTCATGTTTAACCACACAAAAGCATAGAACTTCAGCAGTTAAAGTTATACTTATCTGAAGAAACTATAACTTGTGCAGTTAAGTAACTTTAGGCTACGAGTTATAGTTTCTTAACATAAGTACAACTATAACTGCCGAATTTCTATGGTTTCGTGTTGATAAACATGAACCTAACTATAACGTACCTGTAACCTTTGCTTTTTTCAGTGAATAAATGTTATATATATCTATATATATATCCAAAAACAGCTCGCTGTCGTCGGGGGCCCCCGACCCTGCAGGGCAGTCATGGCATGCGGGAGCCAGTACTTCCCGTACTTTAACATCAACACAAAAAAGCGCCATAACCTGGTTCTGGAGAAAGAAGCTTTATTTCAATTAGCGCATCGTTGTTGCCTGCGCCAATTGAAATAAAGCTTCTTTCTCCAGAACAAGGTTATGGCGCTTTTTTGTGTTGATATCTATATATATATCTATATATATATATAAATATATATATATATATATATATATATATATATATATATATATATATATATTTTCACTGAAAAAACCATAGGTTTCAGGGATGTTATAGTTAGGAATTAGCATTTCAAAAAACCTTAGAAATTCACTGAAAAAAACATAGGTTTCAGGGACGTTATAGTTAGTTGGACATTTGACTCATAAAACCAGAGAAATTCGCCTGTTATAGTTAGTTAAGCTTACTATAACTCGCGCCCCCGCAATGCACTGCTGATGATGTCACATATTACATCACTCATGACATGGTCAGTGACATCACTCATGACATCTCAAATGACATCACTGATGACATCATCCAGTGAATGTGTGTTTCTGTAAAGTTTAAATATTTTTCATATATATCTATGCAAAGGTGTATTAAAGAATGAATGAGTGTGTAAGACTCAGCATGGATGATTAAGTAGGTGTGTCACTAAATGTATAAGTGACTAATAATTGTGTCTTGCTTAATGCATGTGTTAGCGACTGATATAGATAGTCACACAGTTTAGGTTGTTAGTTGATGTGTAGGGAGTGCCATGGTTTGGTTACCAACTAAATGAGGATCTATATGAGCTATTCATTGCTTGTCTGAGTACCTGTATGAGTGCCTGAGTGTCTGTGTGGGTGGGTGGGGGTGTGTGACTTGCTGCATAGATGTGTGAGTGGCTAATTCACTAGGTATATGTGTACAAGTCTGTATCTGTGAAGGTCTGTATGGCTGAGTGAGTGTGTGTATGAGTGACTCGGTGAGTGAATGGATGCCTTAGTGTGTGAGTAACTCCATATGTGAAAGGCAGTATATATGAATGTAGGACTATATAAATGACTATATGTGAGAATGAGTGATTGTGAGAGTGCCTGTATGGATCAGTGTGTCCTTTTATTAGTTATTGTATTAGAGTGTAAGTATGTGTTAGTATATGTTTAAATAAGTGACGTGGTATGTGTATAACTGTACAGATGAGTAAATGAAAGTGTTATTGATTATTTCCATTACTGACTAGGTGTGTGAATAACTCTAAGAATGAGAGGCAGTGTCTGAGTGACTGTATAGATATGTGAATGGATATGATAATGCTGTATTGATGGCTGACTGTATGTATGAGTGAGTGTATAGGTGAATGAATGTATGTGTTGAGACCTATAAATTAGAGAGTGGATATGCACTAACTGGTATTGGTGTGTTCACGGTTTCGAAAATTATAGTCTGTATTTTAGACTGGGTGTATCAAGTGTTATATTAGGGTCTGATCAGGTGCATCTGATTTTCACATGGATGATGTCATCAGTGATGTCATCAGTGATGTCATTTGAGATGTCATGTCATCAGTGATGTCACTGACCATGTCATGAGTGATGTAGAATGTGACGTCATCATCCATGCACTGCGGGGGCGCGAGTTATAGTTAGTTCAACTAACTACAACAGGTGAATTTCTCTGGTTTTATATGAGTCAAATGTCCAACTAACTACAACGTCCCTGAAACCTATGGTTTTTTCAGTGAATTTCTAAGGTTTTTTAAAATGCTAATTCCTAACCATAACGTCCCTGAAACCTATGGTTTTTCAGTGAATTTCTAAGGTTTTTGTAAATGCTAATTCCTAACTATAATGTCCCTGAAACCTATGTTTTTTTCAGTGAATTTCTAAGGTTTTTTAAATGCTAATTTCTAACTATAATGTGCCTAAAACCTATGGTTTTTTCAGTGAATTTCAAAGGTTTTTTAAATGCTAATTTCTAACTATAACCTGCCTGAAACCTATAGTTTTTTCAGTGAATTTCAAAGGTTTTTTAAATGCTAATTTCTATTTATAACGTTCATTAAAGCTTTCTTTTTTCTGTGTTTTTTAATTATCATCCCATTCTCAACTTGGTGAAAACTGCAAATCTCACCACTCTTTCATCAATACCTTAAACCAACAAAATCGCCACAAGTAAGAGCCACATCTAACGCTAATGAAATGCACAGTAGGCGTTCCCATGCAAAAAAACACGAAAACACCACTTCCCCATATTTTCAAGAACCAGCCAAATCTGCAATGCGATCCAAAAAGCAGGCGATAAGCCGAGTTAGCAGTAACAAATTAACATCAACCTTTAACTGGTGTAAGGAGGTTGAGTATCTACTCCGTTATTTCGACCCAGCTCACAGCCATATTTAAAGACCAACACGTGATCAGCTACTGATCATGCAGCTCTGACACCCAACAATGCCACAACACCCAGCCCACCACCACCAGAACCTCCCCCCTGGACCACCCCGCTACTACCACCTAGGCAGCACAAAACAGAACAACGGACCTTCCCAAAATGCCATGCCCCTCAGCCACACAATAGCTGAATGTTGGGAGATGAGCAACCAACTATATATGAAGGAGGCAAGTCACCCATCACTGATAAAGAACACAATGCCAAGTGTAACGCTTATGTGCTGCACAAACCTCACTATGCAAAGCACAAACCTCTCCATGGGGAGATATACTATTGATACTTGTACTGTAGTGCACAGTGGACGCAACCATGTTACCTCAGGCAGTGGGGAAGATCTCGGTCATGTAGCTGTGTTGTCCCCCCCAGGAAGCGGAAGGGGAGTGGGCTGCTCCAACGTACGCCACTCCAGCATAGGAGTATGAATAAATAGACCAGGCCCTAGGCGTGGTTCACTGTGGGAAGACCAACGAGTCTGTCAGAGCGGCAGCCCTCACCCTGGCACGTGGCAGCCGCCATAACCGCGGGTCTCCTCGACACAGGGTCCCTGCGAACCCAGCGGCACAGCACCGCAGACTTATGTCTGTACTGACTACTGCCTTCGATCTACACTACAGACAGCATGGCTCACAATTCAGATGTAGGGGCAATTGCAGATATCGCAGTCTAGTTCGCAAGACACGTTGCTCCCAGTGCGGTCCACCCAGACCACGCATCATCGCAGGGTGCGCACGCGCTGTGTGCTTCAGGTGCTACTAACTCACTGCACCATAAGTCTTCGCCACGTGGCCTTATCAACGCAGAATTCTTTAGACAAAACACATTGCTCCCAGTGCGGCCCGCCGGGACCATGTCTCATCGCAGGGTGCACACACGCTGAGTACTCCAGGTGCCACTAACTGTGCAGCTCAAATCAACGCCACATGCTTGTGCACCCATCCTGACTGCTGCCTCTGCCCTGCACTGGAGTTACATGCTTCACAATTCAACATTAGTAGCGACGCAAATTGTGTAAGAGACTATAATGGGTTAAGAAGACCAAATGTTGCCAATCTGTGCAGCTCAAGTCAGCGTCACCGGCCTGTGGGTCTTTGCTGACCGCTGCCTCCAGCCTACACTGTGGAAGACCGGCGACACGTGGTGCCAACTAACCCAGTTCAACACAAGCCGATCCCACATGTGTAACTGAGTCCTCAATGGCAGTGATCACAGCACCAGACTCCCTTTGATCAGTGAGGGGTATTTCCATATGGAAGGCCGGCGACACGTGGCGCCACTGAACCTACACTACGCAGGCCGGTGGGGCCACCAACGTATGAACGTGGCTGTGGACCCTAGCTCACCGCTACCTCTGCCCTACAGTGTGGGCGACTAGTGACAAATGGTACCACTAACCGTCTTCAACACAAGCCAATCCCACATGTGTAACTGTGTCCTGAGTCTTGAATGGCAGCGACCACAGCACCAGACTCCCTTCGATCACAGAGGGGTATTTCCACATTGAAGACCGGCGACACTTGGTGCCACTGAACCTGTACTATGCAAGGTTTGTTTGGGTCACTAACGTATGCACGTGGCTGTGGACCCTAGCTCACCGCTACCTCTGATGCACACTGTGGGAGACCGGCGACAAATGGTAGCACTAACCTTCTTCAACACAAGCCGATCCCACATGTGTAACTGTGTCCTGAGTCCTGAATGGCAGCGACCACCGCACCAGACGCCCTTTGATCAGTGAGGGGTATTTCCATATGGAAGGCCGGCGACACGTGGTGCCACTGAACCTGCACTATGCAGGCTGGTGGTGCCACCAAAGTATGCACGTGGCTGTGGACCCTAGCTCACCGCTACCTCTACCCTACACTGTGGGCGACCGGTGATAAATGGTACCACTAACCATCTTCAACACAAGCCGATCCCACATGTGTAACTGTGTCCTGAGTCCTCAATGGCAGCGTCCACAGCACCAGACTCCCTTCGATCTCGATGGGTATTTCCACATGGAAGACCAGCGACACATGGTGCCACTGAACCGGTACTACGCAAGGTTTGTTTGGGTCACCAACATATGCACGTGGCTGTGGACCCTACCTCACCGCTACCTCTGCCCTACACTGTGGGTGACCGGCGACAAATGGTACCACTAACCGTCTTCAACACCAGCCGATCCCACATGTGGAACTGTGTCCTGAGTCCTGAATGGCAGTGACCCCAACTTGCCAGCGACCACAGCACCAGACTCCCTTCGATTAGTGTGGCGTATTTGCATATTGAAGTCATCAATGTGGAAAGTATTGCAGACGAAAACATAACGCAAAAGATAACTTTTACACAAACTGTCAATATCCCTTTCCACGTCCAGTAATTTCCAAAGGAAGAGTGAACAGTTTTATGTCAACAATGAGACAAACCATCACTCGAAAATCACCCAAAAATACTTATAATTTAAAAAGAACAGAAGCATTGAAGTACAATAATGATTACAATACGGAGATTTTGAAGATGTGAAATGCAAATATGAACATACAATATGATGCACATAACTCAATTGCTGGTTCTCACTATGTCACGTCATATACTACCAACTCTGAGAAGGCAGAATTGAATGAAATGTGGGAAGAAATTTCACAGGATAAGACACTTACGAAAAAAAATGTACAGATTTAGTTTGAAGATACTTTCACATCGAGAAATTGGATCCTACTAATGTTGGGATCGATAGACAACTGCAAGTTTATATTCAAAGTCAACAGGAACCATCTGGATAAGTCTAGGTTTTCCTGCAGCACGAAATCGAGTTTAAATATAAATGTTATAAAAAAAATTGTGATGATGTAGACTTACGTTTCTTTGCTAGTCAAGAGAACTGTACAGAAAATAACAGTTGGATATGTCTAGGTGTTGATCAACAAATGGAAGATAATACCGTTGTGAAGTTTGAAAAAGAAATAACATAGCTTAAAGTAGTTTCTAGTGAAAATCCCAATTATGTTTATATTTATTGCCGATGTACTCATTATAACATTCAAACTAGGAATGTAGATGTACTACCACTAACCCTGTTCAACACAAGTCGATCCCACATGTGTAACTGTGTCCTGAGTCCTGAATGGCAGTCACCCCAAGTCCCTGGCAGCGACCACAGCATCACACTCCCTTCGATCACTGAGGCATATTTCGATATGGAAGGCCAGCGACACGTAGTCCCACTAACCCTCTTTAACACAAGCCGATCCCACATGTGTAAATGTGTCCTGAATGGCAGTGACCCCAAGTCCGTGGCAGCAACCACAGCAGCATACTCTCTTTGATCAGTTAGACATATTTCCATATACAACGGTGGCGACACATGGTGCCAATAACTCTGTTCAACACAAGCCGATCCCACATGTGTAACTGTGTCCTGAGTCCTGAATAGCAGTCACCCAAACTCCGTACGACCACACTCCCTTTCATCAGTGAGGGGTATTTCCATATGCAACTACAGACTCCAGTAGGCAAGTAAGTATCACAGTCCTACACCCTACATATTATCCTTTTAGTATCCTTGCTTCAAGAACTTTTTTTTATATCAGTTATAGCTTTACTACAATGACCAAATTAATCTTCAAATGAAAACTAAAATGGAATAGCAGTCTACACTGCAGGCAGTACAGCTCCCAATTCCATTTTTAAATGCTAATTTCTAACAACAAGATTGTACTCAGAAAATACAACACTTTGTCAGTGTATTCTATACTTATTTCATTTTTTCATCATACGCCTACACTGCACTCACTAGGGCTTCCAATGCAAATTATTTCTTCATTCATTAACTAGAGTCACTAGACAAATAAGTATTACGGGCCTCAAATCTACATAATATCCTTTTAGTATCCTTTCTTCTTGAAATTTTTTTATATCAGTTATACCTTTAGTGCAATCACCAAATAAATTTTCAAGTACAAACGAACACTCAGCAGTCTACACTGCAAGCAGCAGACCTCGCAATTTGAATTTTGGACACGTGGTGCCAACTAACACTGTCCAACACAAGCCGATCCCACATGTGTAACTGTGTCCTGAGTCCTGAACGGCAGTGACCACAAGTCCATGGCAGCCACCACAGCAGCAAACTCTCTTTAATCAGTTAGACATATTTCCATATGCAGTGACCCAAAACTTCATGACAGCGACCACACCACCACACTCCCTTCGATTAGTGAGGAGTATTTTCATATTGAAGACTGGCGACAAGTGGTGCCACTGAACCTGCCCTGCGCAGGCCGGTGACTCCACCAACGTATGCACGTGGCTGTGGGCCCTTGCTCACCACTACCTCTGGCCTACACTACAATCAGCAGACCTCACAATTCAGATGGAGTCATGATTCCACATGACGCCGTCCTATAGCCAAGACTCATTGCTTCCAGTGCGGCCCGTCCACACCAAGCATCATAACAGGCTCATACACTCTCAATACTTCTGGTGCCACTAACCCTCTTTAACAGAAGCCGATCCCACATGTGTAACTGTGTCCTGAGTCCTGAATGGCAGTGAGCCCAAGTCCGAGGCAGCAACCACACAACATACTCCCTTCGATTTGTGAGGCATATTTCGATATGCAAGGCCGGCTACACCTAGTCCCACTAACCCTCTTGAACACAAGCCGATCCCATGTGTGTAACTGTGTCCTGAGTCCTGAATGGCAGTCACCCCAAGTCCGTGGCAGGGACCGCAGCACCAGACTCCCTCTGATCAGTGAGGCATATTTCCATATGCAAGGCCAACAGCACATCGTGCCACTAACCCTCTTTAACACAAACCAATCCCACATGTGTAAATGTGTCCTGAATCCTGAATAGCAGTCACCCCAACTTCGTGCCAGGGACCACAGCACCAGACTCCCTTCAGTCTTATTTGTTGTTCATTTCTTAAAATATTTTTTTTATATGTAAATCTATACATGTCTAATACTCTTCTTTGTCCAACCGCACAGGGACACTTCCGGGCCCAAGAAGGTTGTTGGGGGTATGATGGTAATGTGGGAAGAGGGTGCGTTACCTGCTGATGTGGGGAGAGGCAGCGTCAAAGGGGTATCTATCACAGAAAGAACTCCAATATGTTTTCACAAATACCTCGGACAAATGCCAGCTGACGGACTGAATCACAAAATGATTTTTCAATACTTATGTAGTGTGAGTTATGAACAGTTTGCACCCAGGCTCACAGAGGGACAACTCGCTGCCCACGCTATTGTAGCTATCCCTGACCTGTTCCGTAGTGCGCCACGCCACTCAGATTACGTTCCGACTATGGCCCCATATAGCTACCTGTCGCAGGCGTACTCACTGTTGGTGTGCAGGTCAGTGGTCTAGTTCTCCACATCTCCCGCCCACTCCCTCAGGGCAGGTTTGCACACACACCACACCCGTCCGGCACATGCGCCACAGGCCATGTGACCACGCAAATATAATAGATCGACAACGTCACATCCTTTATTGCCGGTGCTGACTAGATGCCGGAAGCTCCACGTGTCTCAACTATAAAGAGTCTTTCAAAATTTCCGCAGAAGGTTACTCGCACCCTAATCTGTATAAACCTCAGGGGCCTACCACCCCCTTGGCGCGGACTTCAGATGCACAGGTTTAGTGCCACCTGAAGCTCATATGGCCATCAGGGGCCTACCACCACGTGGCACGAACTTAACTTCCACAGGCTTAGCGGCCCCAAAAGCTGGTGTGGTCTCCGCCATTGATGACTCAGGACTCAGCGACGTGTGAGATCTGCCGGGCCGTGAAGAAGATGAAGTGGTCTCCACCATTCATGACTCAGCGACATCTGTGTGATCCGCCAAGCACCTGATGTTGTCTCCGCCATTCAGGACTCAGGACTCAGCGACATATCTGGGATGCGCGGAGTTTAGACGGAGACGTGGAGTGCCCAGTGTTGCACACTCCGGTAATTATTTGCTCGTGGATACGCAGGGGCGGCAGTGTCTCTCTCTCTCTCTCTCTCTCTCTTCCTTCTTTTCCTTCTATCTCTCTAACTCTCTCTAAATTCTCCCTTTCCCACTCCCTTTCTTTCCTTCCTTCCCTCTCTTTTTCTCTCTGTTTTTTTTTTCCTTCTCTTTCTCTCTATGTCTCTCTCCTTTGATATGCGCATTACACACGTCCTTATTTTGTGCTTTATTTTCCAGGCTCTGTCGTCCGCATCCATGGTCCCCACAGCAGTGTTCCACCTTGTTATTTTGTATTTTTTTTAATAAATTTTGTTTATGACTTTATCGTTCATAAAATAAAGTTTGAAAAACAAAATTAATAACGTTTCTGGTTGTCTTCTTAACTGCTGTGTAACTCTTTCTTGTTCTTATTACTGTTATTTGATGAAGTCCACCATGGTCTTAAATTTTGTAGGACTTATCGCGAAAATACTGGTGATGTCTGCAGTTTCCACCAACTTCTGAATAGTGTTAGATTTATATCAACTTTACTTCCATTAAAGTGCTGATAATGAAATGCAGACTAGTCGTTCCCGTGCAAAAAGACACGAGGTGCACATTTGCGACTTATTCTAAACACTAAAATCCTATATTGAATTGCACTGACGTAGTGGCTGCACTCACAGTGTACACACAAAATCACGAAACCTCATTGTATTTATATTAATTGGGAATCGGGCATCAGGTGCTGGATCTTGACGAGATACACTGCCCAGTTCGTATATTGCCCTGCACATGCAAAAAATCACATCACAACTTTCACACCAACTGCAATGCGAAACAAATTCCGGCGATAAGCCACGTTAGCACCAGGGATTTTACACCTGCTTTCTGATGGTGTTAATCAGGACGACTACCTACACCATGAAAGAGAACACAGCCAAGAGCCACACCAGAACACCCACAGGTGTCATAGAATAAATGAGCATGATACAGGGAAACCCATGAGTGCCACAAGACTCTTCGGAACAACTCCGTGACCGCCAACGCCCCCAAACCCGCATCTGAGCAAGTGTGTCCCTCTGGTCATTGTGTTAGCATGATAGGCACCAGCCCTGCAACATCACAGTGTGCTATCACCTCAGCATTGGCAGTGAGCCTGGACATGTAGCTACGCATGCATCCTCCTGCATGCACAACCGGCGTGTGCTGGTCCGGAGTACACAGGTCAGCGTAGGGGTGTGCCTATCCGACAACGGGAACGGGGTGTCTCAGACATCTCCGTGTACAGGAAGTGCGGTAAGTGTGTCTCTGTGTTCTGGTGTGGCCTGCCACAAGGGCCGCAGCAGTCGATGTTGTAAAGTGGCATGCACCACCTCCAAACGGCACTGTGATGGTGTAGTTGGAATGCAGCAGCACATGCGCAAATAGGCCTTACAACAATGTTGTGCCATACGAGTGCACGAGATACAACACCACACTGTACAAAAGTGTGGCAGCTCATGGGATGGAGGAGCAGCTGTTTGCAATGTAACAGACAGTGAACTCGCCTATGTGCCACGTGCTGGGCCTCTCTTCCATGATGACCACGGTCGCAGACATCCCACAACACCAACGACCCGCCTTTGTACACATCCTCTATGAATGCAGTGTGGTTTTCACTTCTATGCTCGTTCACTGGTGTGATGTTGGCGAGTTGTGTGACTTGTGCTCCTTGTTGGTGTGTTTCATTTTGGCCATTGTTTGTCTATACTTGTGCTATACTCAATTGTGCATGTCTGCCATTCTGCCCATCTCCCCCCGTCCCCCCACTCCCTGCTTCTTCCTCTTCCTGGTGCTGTTCTGTCTATTATTTTGTTGCTCCACACATAAATACATGAAAAGAACAAATTAGAAAAGTTCCTTGATTCTTTTAGGTTTCAAAACTTCTCTCTCTTGGTTTCTTTTTAATTTTCCATATAAACAGTTTTTTTTAAATATCCAACACATAGAAGTCACAAGTGCAACGTATTCTATCAACACACTTTCTAGAACATTCTACAACACGTGCAGGTTAAAAGTTCATCAATCTTTTTAAACGTAACCATATTTTTTGCAAAATTTTTTCGAACATTTAACGGCACGTGCAGGTTAAAAGTTCACAATTGTTTTAAGTTTGAACAGTGCCTTCCAAAGGCAAGTAACAGGTGTGGTTGAGTTGACAACTTTTATCCGATGATATGTACTCTACGGTGAAACTGTTTTTTCTTAACCAATCACAAAGATGCTTTTCCACAAAACGAATGTGCACCCTACTTTTAAAAAAGAATGTTTTTCGTCTCCCAATCACGTATCGCTTTGTATGGCAATAAAAAGTAGTTCCCCATCTTTAAACATATCTCTTATTCTACCAAGGAACTGCATGAGCTACAGACATCTTTCCATACCTTCCAGCCATACCTTCAAAATGCTAATGTGGATCGTAGGACATAGCTATATTTTCTGGTGCAAGAGGTATGCAGAACAGAGGCGTATTGACTTAGACCTAGGTTTAAAAAATGTGGACATTAAATGGTTTGCACAGAGAGGATTGAAGTGGCACCAATTGTTGCCTTTGGTTAAAACCTGTTTGCATCTCCAACACCCTGACCTCAAGATTGTGCACTGTGGTGAAAATGACCTAGGCACATTGACTGGGGTAGGTTTGGAAATGCTTATGAAGGACACCTTTGGACAAACTGTCTTTGTATATTCCAATATATGCCAAAGACCGAAGTGGAAATGGTCAAAACAATGTTGTCCTCAGATTGAAAAATCTAGGAAGAAACTCAACAAAGCTTTGTCTGCATACCTCAGAGACCACAAAATGGGGTCCATCTACAACAACAACATACGTTTTGATATGGCTGAAATCTACTGAAGTGATGGAGTACACTTCACAGATCACGGAAATCGAGTTTTCCTGAATAACTTAAAGCTGTGCATCTGCACTTATATATAGCTCCAACTAATCAACACAAGGGCTCTTTTTAGAGCCACCCTATAACTGACAACTTAGGCCCGCTATTTTAGGGCCAGGTAACGGCAACTCCCGGACCCTCGCCAAAATGTATTATCCACACAGCTGTGACGCAGCAGCCAGACCATCTGACTTTGCAGCACAGAACTCTCGCTTTGATCACCACCTCTAGTTTGCGCTTTACTAATACTGTATTGATTTACCTTCGCACTCTCTGTACAACACCACCTAAGCACCATATACAAGTTGGACAAGTGTGGCACAGCGCCCAGAGCACATGACTTCACAGCATAGCAAACACAGGCTCACGATTTCATACCCGAGTCCAGCAGCAGCTCAATTTAGCAGCATGATACTCTAGGCAATACGTCACTTAATATCCGTACCCACCACTTTCAGACCAGTAGGGATCAGTAGTTCACCGGCTTTACCCCGAGTCCGTCAGCAGGTCAACATACGCCCCCAGCGCCATCAGACCCGTAGAAGTGAGTAGTTTGCACTTATACCAAATTGATTTGATACACACGCATTTACCTTCGCACTCCCTGTATAACACCCCCTAAGCACCATACACAAGTTACAATGTTGGAAACAAAAGTTCCTCCGAGTAGGTATAACTACATACTGACACTACTTGGACAGATGTGGCACAGCGACCAGAGCACATAACTTCACAGCATATGACACACTGTTTGGACTCACGCTTTCATCCCCGAGTCCGGCAGCAGCTCAGCCTAGCACCATGAGACTGTACACAATACCTCACATATTTTCCATACCCCAGCACTTTCAGACCAGTACGGGTCAGTAGTTCGTCCTAGTAGGTATAAACACATGCTGACACTACTTCCACAGGTGTAGTGCAGTGACCACAGCACATGACTTCACAGCATAAGACACACAATTTGGGCTCACGCTTTCATCCCCGACTCCCGCACCAGCTCACCTTAGCAGCATCAGACTCTAGGCAATTCCTCACTTAATTTCCATAGTCCAGCACTTTCACACCGCTAGGGATGAATACTTCGCTTCACACCCCATCTATAGCACACCCTAAACACCCCACAGAGGTTACAGTGCTCCTCCCCTCCTCTTTCCCACTTTTTTTGCCCCTTTTTCCCCTTACTCGCTTCGACAGAATCACAAAATGGCAGCCAACACTTCCTAGTTGCAACCGCTTGCAGCGCTCGCAGCCAATAAGCAGCAAGCTCGTGCTCGTAACGCCTCAGCCAATCAGATGGCAGAATTCCCAAATATCGATATCTGTAAATTTCAATATTTCTCAAAAACTACTGAATGGATTTACACCAAATAAACAAAAGTGTGCTTTCTAGACCAAGACCCTTCTCCCTGCCAAATTTGGGGTAATTCCGTTTACCCGTTCGACCTGTAGCCTTGTCTAAAGTTTCCTATGGAAATTGCATGGAGAAAACACGTTTTAGGACCCCCCTTTATTCTCGGCCCCCCCTTGATGAATCACCCCCAAACTTCCCACATAGGAGTGATACAGCGTCATGTTATTTTGAAATTTGTAAGGGTGCATCACATTCACCGTTAGTCAGCACCCGCATATTAATCATTGTAGGCAAAAAAGTGCCATAGAAATGTATTGCTATAATCGTTCAACATAGAGGTGATTAGAAATGTAATAATGCTTTTTGTGAAGGGTGATGTTGCAGATTATCGTGAATGTACTTAGTAAATGCATAATGATTAGTTTATGAAATGCAATGTGTCAGGTTAAACGTGTGCTATGTTAGTTAAACGTGCAGGTTGCTTATTTATGTACATGAGAATAATGAACTAATGCTTAGAGTGTGATTTAGTAATGTGTTTAGCAGTGTAAAGCCCTGATCGCATATATGTTTAAAAGAGAAAGGCCTGTTCATTTTCTTATGCTAGCTAATGTTGTAGGCCGAAAATGATTCCCTTGGAAAAGGCTTTGGGTTGCAGGGAAATGTAAAATCTTAAAGACACGAAATGGTTTCTCGTTCCCATGGTACTATTGCAGGTGCAAGGACATTTAGCTCGTTAGAGAGACTAGGTCTTTGTTTTAGGAGTTAGGATGCTGTGAGAAGCCAACAGGGGAGTGCATTGGAATGTGGAGATGATACTTTCAGTGGAGAAGGTGCCTGGGACCCAAGGTCAAGCTAACCGTCGTTGGACGCCAGACAAATTTGTGGAAAACTACCGAGAGAAGACCTGGCTGAAGAGGTGTGCCGAAGGGCGTGTTCTATGATTTTGTGGTTTTGTATTAGGGAAAGTGCCCTGTGGGTTGAGCAGATGAGTTTGAGATAGGGAGCTAGAAGGAGCATCTTAGATCGAGCTCTGATTAAGTGAATGTACTTCTTAGGAAGTCTTCACTTCTGACACCTTTTTCTTGATTCTCTTGCCTGGGATGGGAATGTTAAGTAGGGATGTCACCTTAGAGACAGTGTAGGGATAGAAATGTTTTTCCTTTGACTAATGATTACTAAAATAGATATTGGTTTAACTATTGTTTTCTTGATGATTTTGGAATCAGTAATTCTTTTTGTTTTGAGTCGAATGAGAATCCTGCGTAGACTTGATTCCGTGTTAGTGCCCATTTATCTTCTACAACTTGTACTGAGGTCTTTGTATGTTCAGTTGTTTTTGGTTGTAATAAAATCTTACAAATTTTAGATTCGGAGTCAGTGGCCCTTTCCAAATGAAATCTGATTTTGGTAAATATATTTTGATAATTGTATTCATCCCCTCTACGCTATTTGGCAGATAAAAAGATCCTGGCTACCTGTGAGGATTCTTGGAGATAACCAGGTAGGCAAGAATCCGGCCCTATCAGTTGGTAGCAGAGTAGGATGGTTATCTCCGATAGCGAGGGGAGATCTAGATTAGGATAAGAGATCCTTGAGGCCCATAGAAGTCAAGTGATGGTGATTCATTGGATGACGAGCAGCGGACAACGGCGGCTGATGGAGATTGACGGAGAGTAGAAGTGCGGCGGAAAGCAGCAGTTCGTGGAGGAGTGAGTATGAATAGGGTGAGATGTTTGTAGATTGTGGTGTTAAGTTGTTGTGTGATGTCTTGCGGAGTTGGAGTGAGTGTTAAGTGATTGTGAGATCAGGCTGTGAGCGCGCGTAGCCCGGGAAAGTCTTAGGCTCAACGAGTAGCTTAAGCGATTGTGGTGTAGAAGACACCCGAGGTAGATTTTGTTGACCACCGAAAGGGGATCGTGAGACGTCATCGATCACCTGGACCGAGATAGGGGGAGCAAATGTGTGAGTGTGTGAGGAACCAACGCTGGTCGTGGGTTGTTGTACGTGGAATTTGAGTATTTGTAACCTATCAGAGGTGATTGTCTGGTCGGTCGTGGACAGACAGTTGCCAGCCGAGGTCGACAATTTCGAGAGACTGTGGACGGACAGTCAGAGAAGTAACTAGTTTGGGACAAACGGTTATTTCAGCGTATGAATGGGACGTATGCAAGGGTGAGACGTGAGTTGTGAAGGAGGAGAACTGCTGCGAGCGGAGGACGGGTGAAGTCAGAAGGTGTCGCGCTGCGATAGGTTGGTTGGTGTGAGTCGCGCTGCTATTGGTGGGTTTGACATCAGGAAGTAGACGAAAACATTGTGTGCGATCGAAATCTGTTCACTATGAAATGTTTTAAAGTTTTCCGAGAATTATGTAGAGGTGACAAACATGTGGTTACTCGAGGGGGAGAAGAGAATGTGGGGTTGCATACCATAATTTGGCTTGAAAATTGGCATAAGATGACCCAGAGTGAAGGAGAATTAGCTTTCCCACGATATGGCTCATTTAGGTTGGAAGTGTTGTATCAGTTGAAATCTGTAATGGCGGCTTTACGACCTTTGCCGAGACCAACACAGTTCGAGGCGTTGCATGCATGGATTAGAGACAGGAAAAGAGATCGAAATCCGGAAAGGGTGAAAAAGTCGATTAAGGCATTCCAGGATGCGAGATGGGACGCAGAAGAGAAAAGATGGCGAGTACAAACAATAGAGGGAGACAGGTTGTATCCGTTATTGGTAAAGACTGATGGCTCAAAGGTAAAGAGTGCTGATGATGATGACAGTGATACAGATGACAGCTTGCTAGAGAGGTTGTTGTCTGAGAGACCACCTCCATACAATCCCGATCCCTGCGAAGGAAGGTCGGGTCAGTCAGAAGGGACTAGTGGAGTACCGACTCAGTCAGAAGTGAGAGATTAAGGGAAGATCTTGAAAGGAGTTGAGAGTACTAGAAATCAGCCTATAGCTAGCACAGAGGTTGGGAGTGGTGTGAGGTTACCGGATGCTCTAAAGGTACCGGTCGCCATTGGACCTATTGTTTCTATTTACGACCCAGACCAAGAGAAGGTTGGGGATTCAGTAAAGTCAGCTGTAGGAGCGAGGAGTGTGGTCGAGGGAAATGGATCAGTGAGCGGAATGGAGCACACTCCAAAGCCTATAGAATGGAGTACGCCATTGCCAGCTACAGCAGACTCCTCTAGGGGACAGGCAGAGGTGAGACCAGTGAGGCCGAGGTCTTTGGCCGAGTCAAGATCAGATTTGTGGATGTGGGCACCGCCAGTGAGAAATCAGAATCAGAGTGAGAGGACGGCAGAAAGTGAACGAGACACAATAGTGAATCGTTCTGTTCCTATGAGTATGTCTGAAGAGAGCAGGTCTCAGGAACGGGAATGTGATTATGATTAACGAGATGGAGCAGCATGTCGAGAAGTTCTGAAGGGAGCTTTGAAAGGAAGAATGTTAGATGTTGTAAGGTTGACAGCAGAAGTAGATGAGATAATAAGCGGAAACTTGCCTCTTGAGAGGACATACATGTATGAACAAGATGAGTTACTCTTTGTAGCGAAGGATGTGACTTGCAAGGCACGAACTGCACATTAGAAGTTGTCAGAATTGGCCAAAAAGTATGATGTGGATTTGTCCAAAACGAAATCATTGCAGGGAAGTCATGGATTGCAGTACAGTGATCAGGAACTGGAAGAGAAAAGGGTCATGGGATTGAGGACCCACATCAAGGATTTGATCATAGCAATGCGTGCATGGATTATGCTTGATAAGTGGGAAGAAAGATGGTCTAAGAAGAAAAGTTCTAGGAGAACGATAGGAGAGACGCCACCTCCAGGTGGAGGGATGACGGAGGTAGGGAATTTCCCTTTACGAGAGGTACAGAATGGAGGATATGTGCATGTACCTTGGAGTAGGGGTGACTTGGCTGCATTTACGAACGATTTTCCCCGGTTAAGGGAGAAGCCCGTGGAATGATGCAAGCAAGTTGATCGGTTTGTCAAAATCTCGAAGGTGTTGTGGGTCGATTTGAATACATTGTTTGACATTGTGGTTCCAAGTGATTTATGGTCAGCATGTAAAATTGCTGTTGAGTGGCCAACCTCAGAGCCTGACAGGGACCCAATCTCGAATGGTCCGTCGCCCATAGTGATGAAAAAGTTTGAACAGGTGATTACATGGTTAAAATCGAAAATTTCTCCTCAGGATATTGATTGGGTGAAGATAGATCGAACAGTGCAAGAGCCAAAAGAGACAGTGCATGAGTTTTATGAGAGACTTTTGCAGACTTTTAAACAGTACAGTGGACTAGATGTATTAGATACAAAGGACATGGGACAGTTTGTTTTGAAGTTTGTACTGGGATTGAGGCCAGAGGTTAGTCTCATGATACAGCAGCATTTGATTTGTTGGCAGGACAAGCCTGTGGATGAGATTTTACGGTATGCTAGATACTGTAGTGATGAGATAGAATCAAAGCACAGGAAGTTGAAAGACAAATTGATGCTTGTTCAGATGCAAACAGCTCAGGGACAGTCTAGTGGAGGGACGTTAGGAAGAAAACAGGGAAATAGCCAAGGAGGAAACCAGGATGCCCAGGGTCAGGGAAGACCAAAGTCAATTTATCCTAAGACAGGGATGGATGTGGTGACATTGAAAAAGACCACTGCGTGTCATCTTTGTCACCAGATTGGACACTGGAAACGTGAGTGTCCTTTGAACCCGATGAATCAGATACAACAAGAAGGAGAGATAGTTCAGGTACCTGTGTCTGAAATGGTTCCCACAGTGACTCGACCCAAGATGGTCAAAGGGGGGCCTAGTGTTCCGCAAGTGCAGGTTCCTCAACCACCTAGGGTTCAGAACATGCAACAAGGAGTACAAACTTACATGCAGATGCCCATGTTTGAAGGGAGTGAGGAGTTCGGCCCAGATCCGTTGGCATGACGGTGCCTGAGAGGTGAGGAGGACTGCACGCTTGGAGCAGTCTTAGAGGTAGACTAGAGGGGACCATTTGTGGAAGCGGACATTGATGGTGGTTCCGTGTTGTCCAGTGGTACCGAATCCGTCTGTGATCTTGTTTCAGATCCCATGTGAAGCTGAATGGTTTACAGTGATTGACTTGTGCCAAGCATTCTTTTCGATTCCTCTACATGAGGAGAGCCAATTTCTTTTTGCTTTCTGGCTGGAGAATTGTGTGTTAACGTGGTGTCGTATCCCACAGGGGTACACAGAGAGTCCATCAATCTTTAATCAGATCTTGAAGAAGAATCTTGAAAGTCTTGTGTTGCCGCAGAACTCCGTTCTGGTGCAATACATTGACGATCTGCTCATTGCTTCAGAGACTGAAGATGCTTGCAGGATCGATACCATTGCCTTACTGAATCATTTGGCAGAGAATGGACACAAGGTGTCTCCGAGCAAGTTGCAGTACTACTTGAGTGAAGTGCAGTATTTGGGTCACAGAATTGAGAAGGGCAAGAGAAAGGTGTCACCAGATCGCATTGAGGCAATTATGAACATGCCTGTGCCCACCACTCAGAGAGAAGTCAGAATGTTTTTGGGGATGGTTGGTTATTGTCGCCAATGGATTCCCAATTTCTCCTTTGAAGCGAAGCCCTTGCAATGGCTGACGCACAAGGATGTGAGTGATCCGGTACCATGGGATGAAGATTGCTTGAGATCATTTTTGAGGCTGAGAGAAGCCCTGTGTTGCGCTCCAGCTTTGGGAATGCCAGATTACAACAAGGCATTCACATTGTTCTGTTGCGAGAAAGAAGGTTGCGCATTGGCAGTTTTGACTCAGAGTCATGGAGGTGTTCGTAGACCAGTTGCCTTCTTTTCAGCTACTTTAGATCCAGTAGCTTCTGCGTTGCCCGGATGTCTCAAATCCGTTGCTGCAACAGGTGTCAGTATTGAACAATGTGAGAGTATTGTAATGGGGCATCCACTTACAGTTTAAGTGCCACACTTTGTTGAACTGTTAATGACGAGGACTAAAACACAGCACCTCACGAACAACAGGTTGACACGTTATGAGCAAGTTATACTTGCTACAGAGAATGTAACATTGAAGAGGTGTTCTGTTTTAAATCCTGCGACATTGATGCCTATTCCAAGTGTAGATGATGAAGAGTGTGAGGATCATGATTGTCTCGATGTGACTGAACTGTGCACCAAACCGAGACCAGACATTGTTGACGAACCGGTCCTTGACCCTGATGAAATCTTCTTTGTGGACAGTTCATGTCTAAGAGACAGTGCTGGTCGATTGAGAGCAGCGTTTGCTGTATGTACCATCACAGGGGTGGTTGAAGCTGCTTGTTTAGAGGGAGTACACTCTGCACAGGTGGCTGAATTCATCGCCTTGACCCGTGCCTGTTTGGCTGCTGACCAGATTCGGATAACGATTTATACCGATAGTCAGTACGGGTTTGGTGTTGTTCATGACTTCGGACAATTATGGTCACAGAGAGGGTTCATGACATCTTCTGGTTCACCCATCAGAAACGGGGAATATGTGAGACAGTTGTTGGAAGCATTGCAATGGCCCAAAGAAATTGCAGTTGTCAAATGTTCTGCGCACAGCAAGGGGACTGATTTCATGTTGTTGGGAAACAGCTACGCGGATGAAGTTGCCCGGTTTTGTGCAGAACAAGGATGCATATTTACTGGAGGGTATACTGGAGAAAACCAAGAAAGAACCGATCTCAGCATGATGTTGGCCATGGCTGATACATGGGAGGAGCTAAAGCGACTGCAGGATGAGGTTACTGATCAGGAACGAGATGGCTGGATACGAGCAGGATGTGAAAAGGGAGATGTGGACGTGTGGGTTTCAAGCGATGGACGAGCTGTATTGCCAGAATGTCTGTTGAGCCCAATGGCAAGATTGATACATGGTGCAGTATATCTTGGTAGAGATGCGATGATGCGAGTGTTTCGACAGACATGGTACAATCCGAAGTTTCCTGCAGTAGCTGAAGCTGTGTGTCAGAGGTGTGTTACATGTCAGCAGATGAATGCAGGAAAGAGAACTGCGGTGACTTTAAGCCACATCGGGAGGTCAGGAGGGCCCTTCAATAGGATGCAGTTGGATTTTATCGAGATGCCAAAGTGCTATCCTAGTTGTGGTATGTGTCTTTTCAAGATGGGTGGAGGCTTACCCAACACGCAGATGTGACACACTCACTGTAGCTAAGCTGTTACTGAGAGAGCTTATCCCGAGGTTCGGTTTCCCGACCTCTTTGGAGTCAGATAGAGGGACACATTTCCATAGTGAAATCATGAAATTGCTCTGTGCTGCCTTGAATGTGGATCAGAGACTGCATTGCCGTTACCGACCACAGGCTTCTGGGATTGTGGAACAGATTAATGGGACTTTGAAAGCACGGATGGCAAAAGTGTGTTCTTCGACATCCTTGAAATGGCCCGACGCACTACACTTAGTTCTCATGAGCCTCCGTAGTGTTCCTGATAGGAGGACTGGGTTGTCACCTCTTGAGATACTCATGGGGAGAGCGATGCGATTACCAGCGATACCTGCTACTGCTTTGATTAACATCACTGATGACTTGATTCTCGACTACTGAAAGGGCCTGGCTGACGTAGTCCGTTCTGTGTCTCAGCAGGTGCAAGCAGCAGCCGTTCCAGCCGCAAGTGACCTGTGCCACGACTTGTGCCCAGGGGATTGGGTGCTTGTGCGTAAACATGTGAGGAGGAGTTGCCTGGATGTTCTTTGGCGTGGTCCGTACCAAGTAATACTGGTCACTAACACGACAGTGAAGTGTAGGGGACTGCCGAACTGGGTGCATGCCTCCCATACCCGCAGAGTTCCAGCACCCTTGGAAGATACAGCCCCTCTCGTGAATGAAAATCCAGCTGAGGTGGCAGGGCCATCTGAGAGGGCAAGCCAAGCTGTGAGGGTTGCTGATGCAGTTGGTTGTGCACTAGATCGAGCTGAAAGAGGTTGTGCAAATCGAGGCCCCGAATTTGACTCAGACGGAGAAAGTGTTGCTGTGGGTGGAGTAGAGTCAAATTCTGCCGCAGAGGGAAGTAGTGCACAGGGTAGTCAAAGGGAGAGCAGAGGTGTCACAGAAGCAGAAAGTGTTTGGCCTGTGAATCAGAGACGGCTAAACTTGAGATTGGCACATGGAAGGGACCTTGCCCCAGTTTCTGAAACGTCTGAATCTGAGCAAAGTGACGAAGAGCAAGCTCGAGGCAATCTGAGAAGGTCAAGGAGGGCAAGAGTGCCGTGTCAAAGGTACGCATCACCAGAGTGGACATACGCTCTGACTGATGCCAGGCATACCGAGCACAGGAAGGCTGAGATCCTTGACGTTGATCAGCAATTCTCCGAACTTGAAAATAGAAGTGTTGTTGCGAGTTCCAGGATTGGAAATCGAAGGAATACTGACCCTCAATATTCCGAATCCACCGCTTCTGAGTAAAGTTCGTGAGTTGATTTTGGAGACGCTGGTTTTTCCGACTTTTGGTATTGTGCCACCACATCAGGAGTTGGTGATACTTCGTCTTGAAATTTTGCAAGGGGTCTTGGAGCTTTTGGGAGCGAATATCGTTCTGGACTGAAGGTAAACCCTTTGTTGTACATAAAGGTCCAAAAGAAGAAGATAACCTAGGCCCTAGTGGAAGAAGAATAAAGTTAGAGACTTTCCGCTAGAGACAACAAAAAGGGCTAAGGAAGTTTTTTTATGGACTGTGTAAATAAGGAACTGAAAATTGCTAGGGGATTTCCAGCTTTGAGGAGTTGATTGAACTGGTTTGATAAGCAACACCCGGAGGAGAAAAGAGACTCTTATATGTGGTTGAACTGAAATTTTGAGAACTTTGCAAATATGGCAGATACTGGAAACACTCACCTTAGAGCTAAATTGGTGATAGGTACACTTTTAGGGGTAGTGATAGTTGCCATAGTTGCTATAGTTGTAGCCTCATATATCGTTTCACATGAGCAGGAGGGGGAGGTACAGGGGACACCTACACCTACCACCTCTAGCCAGAAAGAGGTTACTATAGGAGCTCAAAGAGCTTTGTTACTTGAAGAAAGTCGTAGATTTCACATAGATCTGTCTAGAAGTGACTTTAAGCTTAATGCTTATGCAAAGCTGTTGTATGAGTATGTGGATGCAATCAATCAATCAATCAATCAGTGACACTTATAAAGCGCGCTACATACCCGTAGGGTCTCAAGGCGCTGGGGGGGGGGGGGGGTGCCGCTACTGCTCGAACAGCCAGGTCTTCAGCTTCTTCCTGAAGGAGAGGTGGTCTTGGGTCAGGCGCAGGTCGGTCGGGAGGGAGTTCCAGGTCTTGGCGGCCAGGTAGGAGAAGGACCTTCCTCCTGTAGTCGCTCTTCGGATGCGGGGGACGGCGGCGAGGGCGTGGTTGGCTGATCGGAGGTGGCGTTTGGGAGCGTAGAAGTTGACTCGGCTGTTGAGGTAGCTCGGGCCTTGGTCGTGTAGGGCTTTGTGTGCGTGGGTGAGGAGGCGGAAGGTGATTCTTTTGTTGACGGGGAGCCAGTGAAGGTCTCTCAGATGTCCGGAGATGTGGCTGGTTCGTGGGATGTCGAGGATGAGTCTGGCTGAGGCGTTCTGGATCCGCTGGAGTCTCTTCTGGAGCTTGGCGGTGGTACCGGCGTAGAGGGTGTTGCCGTAGTCCAGTCGGCTGGTGACGAGGGCCTGGGTGACGGTCTTCCTGGTCTCGGTGGGGATCCACCAGAAGATCTTCCGTAGCATGCGTAGGATGTTGAAGCATGCCGAGGAGACGTTGTTGACTTGCCTGGTCATGGAGAGGGAGGAGTCCAGGATGAAGCCCAGGTTGCGTGCATGGTCTGTCGGTTTGGGTGCGGTGCCCAGGGCGGGAGGCCACCAGGAGTCGTCCCAGGCGGAGGGTGAGGAGCCCAGGATGAGGACCTCCGTCTTGTCCGAGTTCAGTTTCAGGCAGCTGGTCGTCATCCACTCGGCTACCTCTTTCATCCCTTCGTGCAGGTTGGCTCTGGCGGCGGCGGGGTCGTTGGTCAGGGAGAGGATCAGCTGGGTGTCATCGGCGTAGGAGATTATGCTGAGGTTGTGTTTGCGTACGATGGCCGCGAGGGGGCTCATGTAGACGTTGAAGAGGGTGGGGCTCAGAGATGATCCTTGAGGGACGCCGCAGATGACTTCGGAGGCCTCTGACTTGTACGGTGGTAGGGGGACTCTCTGTGTTCTTCCGTCGAGGAAGGAGATGATCCATTCCAGCGCCTTGTCCTGGATTCCGATGTTGCTGAGGCGCCGTACTAGGGTGCGGTGGCAGACCGTGTCGAATGCCGCGGAGAGGTCTAGGAGGATGAGGGCCGCTGTTTCTCCATTGTCCATCAGGGCTCGGATGTCATCGGTGGCGGCGATGAGGGCGGTCTCGGTGCTGTGATTGGCTCGGAAGCCGGACTGTGAGGGGTCGAGGGATCCGTTCGTCTCGAGGAAGGCGGCCATCTGCTTGTTGACGGTCTTCTCGATGACTTTGGCTGGAAACGGGAGGAGCGAGATGGGGCGGTAGTTCTTGAGGTCGGTGGGGTCCGCTGTTGGTTTCTTGAGTAGAGCGCTGAGTTCGGCGTGTTTCCAGCTCTCAGGGAAGATGGTGGTGTCGAAGGATGTGTTGATGATGTCTCGCAAGTGGGGTGCGATGACAGCGTCGGCCTTGTTGAAGACGTGGTGAGGGCAGGGGTCGGTCGGTGATCCGGAGTGGATGGAGTTCATCGTGCGGATGGTGTCTTCGGTGCTGATCGGGGTCCAGGCGTGGAGGGTGGTGGTGGGGGGTGGTTGTTCGGTCATGGTGTGCGTTGGTTGGTTGTTGAAGCTGTTGTGTATGTCCGCGATCTTGTTGTGGAAGTATGAAGCGAGGGAGTTGCAGAGGTCTTGCGATGGGGTGATGTCGTTGTTTCCTGCGCTGGGGTTGGAAAGCTCTTTCATGATGTTGAAGAGTTCCTTGCAGTTGTGTGCGTTGTTGTCCAACCGGTCCTTGAATGCTGTTTTCTTGGCGGCGCGGATCAGCTGGTGGTGTTTCCGGGTGGCAAGTTTGAAGGAGGTCCTGTTGTCCGGTGTCGGTTCCCTTCTCCAGACTTTCTCGAGGGCTCGGCAGTTCTTCTTGGAGCTCTTGAGTTCGTCGGTGAACCATGGGGCCTTCTTGCTGCCGGGTCTGCTAGGCGGGGTCCTCAGTGGGGCGAGTTCGTCCGCGCAGTTGCTGATCCACTTCGTGAGGTTGTCGGCGGCCTGGCTGGGGTTCGCTGAGCTGGCAGGAGGGTGCTGGCTCAGGGAGGTGGCGAGCTGGTCTGCTGTGATCTTGTTCCAGCTTCTGCGGGCGGCCTGTTGCTGGTGTTGGTGGGTCGTCGTTCTCTTGAAGGTGAAGTGGACGCAGCTGTGGTCCGTCCATTGAAGCTCTGTGGCGTGGCTGAAGTCGATGTCTGTGCTGGAAGAGAAGACTGCGTCGAGTGTGTGTCCGGCGAGGTGGGTGTGGGTGGACACCAGTTGCTTGAGTCCAAGGTTGGCGAGGTTGTCGAGCAGGGTGCTGGTGTTGCGGTCGTTGTTGTTCTCCAGATGGAAGTTGAGGTCTCCCAGGAGGATGTAGTCAGCGGAGGGGAGGGCATGCGGGCTGACGAAGTCGGCGATGTCCTCGCTGAATTGTGTGCGTGGTCCAGGGGGTCGGTAGATCAGGGTGCCTCTGAGGGTGGTGTTCGGGTTGGTGTGGATCTGGAAATGCAGGTGTTCGGCGCTGGTCAGGGTGTTGTCGGTGCTGGTCGTGAGACGGATGGTGTTCCTGTGGATGATGGCGATGCCTCCTCCCATCTGGTTGGCGTTTCGGTCCCTCCGGACGATCTTGTAGCCCTCTGGGATAGCGATGGCGATGTCGGGAGCTGAAGAGGCGTTTATCCAGGTCTCCGTGAGGAAGGCAACGTCAGGGGCTGTGGCGTCTAGAAGGTTCCAGAGTTCGATGGCGTGTCTGTGGACGGAGCGGGTGTTGAGCAGGATGCACTTGAGGTGGGTGCTGCTGGTGTTCGACTTGGCGGGTGCTGGTGCGAGGCTGGTCCGGATGCAGGAGAACTTGCAGGCGTGGCAGCTGAAAGGTCCGTGGGTACGTCGTGGAGTGGCTTGATGGCATTCTGGGAGTCGGCCGGTGTTGAGTGCGGTGAGGTTGGCGGCGGAGTACGTCAGGCGGGTCGGTCGGGGTCCTCGTGGGCCAGGGGTCCTGGCACTGGGCGCGGTCCAGGCGCGGACGGGCGCAGACGGGCTTACCTTTGGCGCGCCTTCGGCGCACAAACGGCGCACCCGCTGCGCGTGACCGCTGCGCGTTCGCACGGTCGCCATTTAAGGCGAAGTGCGCGGGTGGGCGGAGCAGCTGGGAGGCGGGAGCGGGGAGGGTACAGAATAGAAAAAGGGGCGGGGAAAAGCGGCGGTGGCGGGAAGGGAGAGCGGAGGGCGGCGAGGTAGGCGGACAACAAGGAAGGAAAACCAAAACACAGGCACAACGAAATAAATAAAAACAGGCACAAATTACAGTAAAAACAAGGCAAAAACAACAACAGCGGAGGCAGCCGGCAGCCGGCAACGAGGCAGGCAGCGAGGCAGAGGGCAGGCAAGGGGCACACGCAGCAGCTGGTGGCCGTGCGGCGCGGGGGTGTCCCGCAATGAATGCGAAAGACTGTTATGTGTGCATGCAGCTACCTACTTCAGTAGATGAGGGTATTAGATACCATCACCTTCCACTAACCTATGGAATTTCTTGTAGTTTGTTGCTTAGTATCTTTTATGAGAGAATACAATTTGAGTATTTATTTTCCAATTACGATGCAGTACTTTCTAAATATGTTTATTACAAGTCAGAGGACAGACTTCGGAAGTATTTCATACCGACTTTGGAATTGGATACGGCTTATGCTCATCGACATAATTTAACATGTTCATTGTCAGATACAGAGAAGAAGTTTATAGGTCAAGTAGAAGATAGATATAGAAAACTGACACAGACACGAAACACCGGTGAGAGTCCAGTAGATTGGACTGATGAGGAGAGATTGCACAGATCTAAGGGAAGTTATGGAGCTATTGCGTTAGATCAGACGCAGAAGAGGAAGTTGTGTGTGAGACGTCCACAGACCTCTTATGAAAAAGTTTCGGTAGGACAGAGTATGTGTGACCATACCTTTACTATGGAGGACTCTGCTAAGAACTTTTTGCAAGGTCCGGTGCAAGTGATTCCAACTGGGTATTATGTGTGCGGAAGGAATGCCTATGTGAGGTTGCCTGCGAATTGGTATGGTACGTGTTACTTGGCTATTATTTTTCCGAAGATCTATCATGTGGAAGATTTAAACCTTTTGGAGACTGGACATCATTCTAAAGTACGGAGAGCTGTAAGTGCAGGAGCAGTGATTGGTGATATCTTTGGAGCGATGATACCGAGTTTGGGCGTGATTTTGAATGATGTGAAGATAAGAAAGTTGGCAACTGTGGTTGATGAGTTGGCGATGAATACTGCAAGGTCTTTGCTGTTGGTGGATGGAGAGATGTTGTCAATAAGGACGATGGTTTTGCAAAATCGTCTTGATTCAGATGTATTATTGGCAAAAGAGGGTGGAGTCTGTAAATTGTTGAAAATTCAGGAATGCTGTATGTATATTCCAGACAATAGCAAGGATCTGGAGAAATATATAGATAACATCACTACGATTCATCAAGAGATTGCGGATCTGACTGAAGAGGGTGTGTGGGAAAAGATTGGAAAAGGATTTGGTCGCGTGGGAAGTTGGTTTGCGAGCTTGGGAAAAGGGTTCCTTGGATTCGTGTTGAAGCCTCTTATTATTGTTGTGGTTTGTATGATCTGCTTGTGGGGTCTTATTAGAGCCTATAAGTGGTCAGAGGAAACAGGATTGAAAGAGCTCTCAGAGCAAGTGAGAGGCGAATGGCTAGACTGCAGGACAGTCAATATCAGAATCTTAAGAGAATGGAGAGGTTCCGACAGGAGAGGATGGCAACAAGCACTGTTTAGGCCAGTTCTTTCTCCAAGGGAAGTAATTGTGTGATGGTGTGATGACATTTGTCATCAAAGGGGGGAACTGATAGAGCGTCATGTTATTCTGAAATTTGTAGGGGTGCATCATATTCACTGTTAGTCAGCACCCGCATATTAATCAATGTTGGCAAAAAAGTGCCATAGAAATTTATTGCTATAATCGTTTAACATAGAGATGATTAGAAATGTAATAATGCTTTTTGTGTAGGGTGATGTTGCAGATTATCGTGAATGTATTTAGTAAATGCATAATGATTAGTTTATGAAATGCAATGTGTCAGGTTAAACGTGTGCTATGTTAGTCAAACGTGCAGGTTGCTTATTCATGTACGTGAGAATAATGAACTAATGCTTAGAGTGTGATTTAGTAATGTGTTTAGCAGTGTAAAGGCCTGATCACATATATGTTTAAAAGAGAAAGGCCTGTTCATTTTCTTATGTTAGCTAATGTTGTAGGTCGAAAATCATTCCCTTGAAAAAGGCTTTGGGTTGCAGGGAAATGTAAAATCTTAAAGACGTGAAATGGTTTCTTGTTCCCATGTTTCTATCGCAGGTGCAAGGACATTTAACTCGTTAGAGAGACTAGGTCTTTGTTTTAGGAGTTAGGATGCTGTGAGAAGCCAACAGGGGAGTGCATTGGAATGTGGAGATGATACTTTCAGTGGAGAAGGTGCCTGGGACCCAAGGTCAAGCTAACCGTCGTCGGACGCCAGACAAATTTGTGGAAAACTACCGAGAGAAGACCTGGCTGAAGAGGTGTGCCGAAGGGCGTGTTCTATGATTTTGTGGTTTTGTATTAGGGACAGTGCCCTGTGGGTTGAGCAGATGAGTTTGAGATAGGGAGCTAGAAGGAGCATCTTAGATCGAGCTCTGATTAAGTGAATGTACTTCTTAGGAAGTCTTCACTTCTGACACCTTTTTCTTGATTCTCTTGCCTGGGATGGGAATGTTAAGTAGGGATGTCACCTTAGAGACAGTGTAGGGATAGAAATGTTTTTCCTTTGACTAATGATTCCTAAAATAGATATTGGTTTAACTATTGTTTTCTTGATGATTTTGGAATCGGTAATTCTTTTTGTTTTGAGTCAAATGAGAATCCTGCGGAGACTAGCTTCCGTGTTAGTGCCCATTTATCTTCTACACCTTGTACTGAGTTGTTTTTGGTTGCAATAAAATCTTACAAATTTTAGATTCAGAGTCAGTGGTCCTTTCCAAATGAAATCTAATTTTGGTAAATATATTTTGGTAATTGTATTCATCCCCTCTACGCTATTTGGCAGATAAAAAGATCCTGGCGACCTGTGAGGATTCTTTGAGATAACCAGGTAGGCAAGAATCCGGCCCTATCAGGAGCTGATATGAACAACGAATTAGTTTGGAGAATTTCATGAAGATTCATCAAACGACGCCAAAGTTATAAGCAAAATAAAAAATGCTCTTCCTATGGAAACTTGGTCCTAACTACAACTACCTACTGGTGACTGCCAGTAGAAAATATATATATATATATATATATATATCCCAACGTTGCTCCTTCCGGATAGCAAACACTCGTGGAAGGTGGCGCACACGCCAGCAGAGAGCGCTGTCAATTTAATCCACTCGAGACAGTCCAAAGTACGTGCGCTCTCAGGATCAAAAACACACAATCCAAAGTAAAGACGCAACCAGGTTTATTCCACAATGCGTTTCGACTGCGTCTGCAGCCTTGTTCACGTGTACTACGTGCACAAAAATAAAATGTCTTATAACATCAGACAGGGAGTCCGCAACACAAACAAAGGACACAATGGTAGCTTACATTGGCAGCCATATTGGAGTGGTAAATACGACCCACAAGTGTTGTGATACATCATAGAATCCAAAATTAAGTAAATGGGATGGTCCACACAATAGTTAAGTTGATGCATATCGAATACATATTATTCCAAGTGCATTGGTAATACATCTCGCTTGGCTTGTAGTGCAAAAATTAAAATAAAATAAAATAAAATACAACAGAATCTGTGTGGCTGGTGCAAAAAAGGGGGATCGCAATGATCAAAAGTAATCTAAACTCCCTCACTGGCTATGATGTAAATGCGATTTACAAATCGTCTGATTCAAAGCGTTGCGCACACGTGGCTAGATATTTGTTAGCTTCAGGTTGTCAACGGAGTCATGTGACTCTCGACACGCAAGCGGCGTGTGTATGCATAGTGCTAGAAGTTGAGACATTAGTTAGCAATGCATCTCATGGTGCTCAAAATTGCTAGATCGCAAAGTGCTAATGTTGCTCAACTGTAGGCTGTGTGTGACTCATAGTGACATGTCACGGGGTATGCGCTGCGATGAGTCCGGGAATCCCTTTGTGCCAGGCAATACCTAATGCCACAAGTAATCGCATGGTGCGTGAAACACTACTCAAATGCACAGCAGTGCGCAATGTCATAAGCCAGGTAGGAGTCGATAAAAGGTATAACTTGATACACAGACCAGTCATCCTAAGATTCTGCCGTGTCGCAAATCCCATTCTAGTGCTAAAGTGTCCAAAAGGTGAAATCCCAAAGAGTGAATTCGAAGAAAAGGTTAGGTGACCTGTGTAAGTGGGTAGGCCCCTTCCTTTCCTCCTGCAAAAGAAACAAAACAAAAGCAAATGTTAAAACACAGCGCAAAAGTGCTACTCCGTAACAAATGTAGTTTCTCATGCACAGTTCTAAGGAGGAGAAGGTACATAGCATGAAAGCTGAGTCACTGAGGTGAATAAGTAAATAACAACTGAAGTTCAACAGACCAGAGTTACGTAAGTGTAAAATGTCAGACAGGAATGTATGAATAACAAACATGGCATGGAAGACCTATGGATGGTAAAGAAAAGATAAACATATCTGTGGTTGCAGAGAGACAGTCTATTCTTTTCTGAGGTGTATGGCGAGTTCCTCGTCCTGCTTAAGACCCCATGGTGCTCTGGTCTGTAAATCCACAATATATCTGAACTCTCTTAGTCTAAGCCTGAGAACCCTGTCCCGTCTTCTGTGATCCAGCTGGATCTGTTCGAGTATAAAATATTTCATCAGTGAGTAGTCTGAAAAATGTTTGTCCTGATAGTGACGCGCCACAGGATACTTGGGATCTTTATTGGTGATGGCGCGTTTGTGCTCCAAGATTCTCTTTTTTGCCATCAACATGGTACTTCCTATATAGTGGAGCTTGCAGGGACACTCAATCACATAAACCACGAACATGGTACTGCATGTCAGAAATTGAGTTATAACCTTCCTAGAGGTTCCGTGTGTAAATTCATTGCGGGAACTGCTGGTCAGACAGGCCTTGCAATGTCCGCAAGGAAAGAACCCTTTGAGGTCATGTATTCCCACATCCTGTTTAGGGGTGATGTTGCTGTATACAAACATATCTCTTATGTTCCTACCCCGTCTAAAAGTGATATTGGGTCCCTCTGAGATGGTGTAACCTATGCTGTTGTCACTTTTTAGTGTGTCCCAGTTGCGTGCTAGGATGCGTCTTATGCTGTCTGAGTCAGATTTGTAGGTCAAAATAACCCTTGTGCTGGTCTCCAATGACTCCTCCCCAGTGTGTGCCTCATCAGAAAGTGTCTCCTTTCTACTCACGCCCTCTGCTCTGTCAATGGCTTTCTTGAGTACCCACGTAGGATAACTTCTAGCCTTAAATCTTTCAATCATGTTGCTGCTTTCTACTCTACGCCTCATCACTGCTGCAGTTTCTTCTTACCCTCAGCAGTTCACTGTAAGGAATACTCCACTTGAGTGATTCAGGGTGACTGCTGAGGGCATGTAGAATACTGTTGCCAGCCATGCTTTTGTGGGATAAAGAAGTGTGTATACTGTTATATTTGATCTCCAATTTTACATCAAGATATTCAGCACTGATATCGCTGATGTTGCCTGTAAGTCGTATATTACGATCATTTCTGTTTAGTTCCTCTAAAAACTTGCTGGCTTCAGTTTATGGGCCTCTGGGAGGAGGAGATCTTCTCAGGCACTATCAGCATAAGTAACTTGAGCAGGGTAGAACTGTGTCTCAGGTATATTGATGACTTGTTCATTATCTGGAAGGGCACACAAACTGAAGCCAATAATGCACAAGTCATCAATGTACCTGAGCCACAGTTCTACCCTGCTCAAGTTACTTATGCTGATAGTGCCTGAGAAGATCTCCTCCTCCCAAATGCCCATAAAAAGGTTGGCAAAACTGGGAGCGAAGCATGATCACGTCGCTGTCCCAGTGGTTTGTCTTTAGAGAAAGCCATCAAAAAGAAAAATATTGTTGGTCAGACAATATTTTGTCATCTCTAAGATCATGTGACTGTGCTCCCAGCACTTGATGTGTCTGTTTTCAGAAAGTGAGAACAGGCAGCTAACCCTTGTTGGTGATCAATGATGGTATAAAGTGAGTGTACATCTAGTGTGATCAAAAGGAAATCGCTCTCCCATTTGATGTTCTCTATCTTGCCCAAACAATCCTTGGTGTCCCTGATGTAACTTGGAAGCCTGATGACAAAGTCCCTGAGAAAGTGGTCAACATACTTGGATATATGTTCTGCTACACTCCCACTAGAAGAGACAATGGGATGACCAGGTGGTGTAGCTGGGTCTTTGATCACATTGGGTAGTAGAAAAAGAACTGGAATTTTGGGATAGTCTCTCTTGAGATAGCAGAACTCCTCCCACTCAAGAATCCCCTTATCTTTCCACGTGGTCAATTTGTCCCATATGGTGGTAATGCTGGTGTTGTACATGTCCCTAGTGATCACTGTGTAATATGTTGTGTCTCCTAGTTGGCGTAAAGCTTCTGTGATATACTGGTCACTGTAGGGGATGACGACATTGCCACCCTTGTCTGCTGGGCAGATGACAATTTCCCCATCATCGGCTACAAATTTAAGAACTTGTAGTTGTTTGTAAGTCAGGTTGTTGTTGCATTTGTTCTTGTTGAATGATTTGTGTCTAAAGTTGGTCAATGCCCTAGTGACACTCTCATGAAAGGTGTCTATGCTGTCATGTGGTAGAGAGGGTAAGAAGGTTGAACATGGTCTAAACTTGGTAGAGGCTGCTGAGTCTCTGGTGATGCCCAGCTCGTCTAGAATATGCTGTTCGCTCAACACGGAGACACTAGTATCAGTGTCTTGATGTAGCTCAAACATGGTAGTCAGAGTGTCAATGTCACCTATATTCAAGCAGGTGGTTTGGCTGTCATGTACATTAGTGCCCACATTGCCCTTGGGTCTCTGTCGCCTGAACATATGCCATTTTCTCAGTTTTAACTTTCTCACATATTTAAAAAGGTCGATCCTAGTATCAACATAATCCAAGGCATAGTGTGTATTTCTCAGTGTCACTGTGCTTTCTCTTAGAAAGATTAATAAGAGTTCTATTAACCATGGCAGGATCCATTAGTATGTTTTTTGGAGCGCGTCTTGCTGCTTCCCATGCGGCCCCTTTCTCTTCCTCTTTTGCCATTGTTGCCGGATTCGTTGTTGTCTGTTCCCCCGTCTCCTAGTCCTCTGCCTCAACCCCGGCCTCTCTGACCCCTCATTCTCGGTGCTGTAGTGTCCCTTGTCGTTTGTCGTCCCTTGCGCAGTGTCCTGTACTCGTCTAAAAAAGTCACCGGTCGTGCACTTCGTTCTTCTCCAGAGGTCTCTCCTTTCGATATGTCAGATTCGCTTTCGCTAACCATTGATACCTCAGACATACCACATTCAGTGATGGTGGTTGTTATGGTTTCCATTGAGACTTTCTTTTTATATAGCTGGTCGTATTTTCTGCTGAAAGTGAGTATTCTACTACTTTCATAATCACCATAGTCTGTATTCAATTTCCTTTGTTTTCACGCTTTAATGTCCTCCTCATGTTTGTTCAGTCGTTCCTTCATAGCTGACAAGGATTCCTATGATGTATCACAACACTTGTGGTTCGTATTTACCACTCCAATATGGCTTCCACTATAAGCTACCATTGTGTCCTTTGCTTGTGGACTCCCTGTCTGATGTTATAAGACATTTTATTTTCGTGCACGTAGTACACGTGAACAAGGCTGGGGACGCAGTCGAAACGCATTGTGGAATAAACCTGGCTGCATCTTTACTTGGATTGTGTGTTTTTGATCCTGAGAGCGCTCGTACTTTGGACTGGCTCGAGTGGATATATTTATATATATATTTATATATGTGTATATATATATATATATATTCACTGAAAAAACCATAGGTTTCACACACGTTATAGTTAGGAATTAGCATTTAAAAAACCTTGCAAATTCACTGAAAAAACCATAGGTTTCACACATGTTATAGTTAGCGGAAATTTTACTGATAAAAAACCAATGAAATTCCCCCGTTATAGTTAGTGCAGGCAACTATAACTCACGCGACCGCAATCCTCTGCTGATGCTAATACTGTATTTAGACACTTATTTGCCCATGTCTTCTTCCATACATTTTTATCTATACATATATTACAAATATTTTTTTTTCATAAAGACACATATGTCATCAGCAGAAGATTGCGGTCGCGTGAGTTATAGTTGCCTGCACTAACTATAACGGGGGAATTTCATTGGTTTTTTATCAGTAAAATTTCCGCTAACTATAACATGTGTGAAACCTATGGTTTTTTCAGTGAATTTGCAAGGTTTTTTAAATGCTAATTCCTAACTATAACGTGTGTGAAACCTATGGTTTTTTCAGTGAATTTGTACGGTTTTTTAAATGCTAAGGTACTTTACGCCATTCGTGGCGTGCGCGCCCACTTAACGCAGTTTGTTCCGTGCGCGCAGAGTGTGGAGAGTGTGGATAATTTTATTTTTTGTTTATTTTTTTACCGTACGCGTACGGTAAGCGTAATCGGCGAAATTACCGAAAAAATAAAAAATTCCGTTTTTGGCCTTGGGGGATCTTTGGGGACTCCCCCAACATGGCGATGTGTGTGGGAGCTGTCTAAACAGCCCCTTTACATGTTTTTGGGCTTTATATTTTAGAAAACACTCTCAGTGCGAGAGAGAAAATGGCGGCCGCCGCTTCCTGGTTTCGGCCGATTCGAATGTTTACTAAGATCTAAGAGCCAATCAGAATCGCGCTCGCGCACGCCACCGTACGCGTACGGTAAGCGTACCGTAAGCGCACCGTAAGCTGGCTCAGATATATATATTGATTTAAAGGCTATTTTCTCAGAATCTACTGAACAGATTTACACCAAACCTACAAAAGGCACTTCCTTGACCTGAGGACTACCTTTCTGCCAAATTTCTAGTAATTCTGTTCAGCCGTTCGGGCTGTAGCCCTGTCTAAAGGTCCTATGGAAAAATGCATGGGAAAAACGCGTTTTGGGACCCCCCTTTTATCTCAGCCCCCGCTTGACGAATCCCCCCGAGACTTTCAGGGTAGGAGCGGAGCGTAGCGCCCCACCTATTTTGAAAAATTCGCGAGGATTCGTCGACCGGCGCCAAAGTTATTCAAAATAGAATGTTGAGGATTTCCTATGGAAACGTGGTCCTAACTATAACTATCTACTGGCGACCGCCAGTAGATAATATATATATGTGTGTGTGTGTGTATATATATATGTATATATATATATATATATATCTTTTTTTTTTTTAATAAACAAAGTGGTCACAAGGTGGCATGCTCTGACTGCTGGTGCATGCGTTTTGGGGCTTGAACACAGGCCACATCGATCCCAAAGATGCCAGGACATGTATTATGTGCACACTTGAAGACCCTTGACCCTGGATTGCCATTAACTTCAACTACACCTGGTGCAAGACTCAGCAACTGTAGTTTATAAGGACACTCTTACTGAAGATAATGGTGAGCACATCTCCTGCCAACTTTGGGATAGATTTGGCCCGTGGGCTGGAGAATGCTTCATTCGGAGTGGGACGTGAGTTTCACCATTTTATGGAATCAATGCAAGTGAACATTGTAATCACTAGACAAGTGAGTAGAAACTAGAAATTGATAAACCCTGAATTGTGAACTAAACAGGGGAAGCAAATGCTCGCATCATAAGTAATATCAGAGGTGAGTGAAAGCAGCACCCACATAAATGGTGAATTCACCATTTACCAAGGTAAACTGTACAACAATTACCAGAATGCCCCTCAATAGAGTATGGGGGTGCAAATACCAACAGTATTACATGAACAAGACTGTAAGAGGTGAAACGCGTTGGTATGGTTTGGAGAGATGTAAATGTAAAACATTAGTAAACAACTTGAAAGCTTAAACTCATGGGATTGCAGCATCATTTCCATTGTAATTGATTTATATACATGCATACATATATAAAGAACCTTTTTTGCATGGTCACTCCTATTAGTTTTGGACGGATGCTGCTAGTTTTTGACTCTCTGGAGCACTGGGACACCACTAATCCAACCCCAATGCACGTGTTTTGACCCCTAAAATATGACAAAAAAGGCTAACCCATAATTGGCACATTTAACATCCTTATAAGCTCATAGTTTATGGTGCAGAAATACTCTGAAATGGAAAGTTAAATGTCACCTGTCATCCACTAGTGTAAGAAGAAAAACATGGATTCCGGTCTACCACTGCAGCCTGATAGCTGCAGTTTAACCTTACATTCTGACCTGTTTGATAGGAGAAAAACCTTTCTTTTAAATATTAATAAGTCACCCCTATGTAGGCCTTGTAGGCCACAAAATAGTGTGCAGGGTATTTAAAAGTGAGACAAGTAGATATTTAATGTTATGTCCCTACATTAACAAGACTACCAGCTTTGACTGTTCTATGAGGAAAACTAGGGGACAAGCTAGATACATGGTTTAACTAATATTTTTAATACGTATTAAATATTTGATAAATATTTTGGAAACATTACATTTATAAAAATACCTTTTCCCTGCCTGAAGCTCCTTAAAGCAAATCTGCATGAGCCTGCCAGCATCTGCCCCCAGTGCTAGACCATAATAAGGAGTGAAACTGCTCCCTGAGCAGGGACAATGACTTAGGCCTGGAAACAGGATAGGTTGGGTGTAGAGCATCTGATAACTATCACCTCAGACAGGGAGTTGTGGTGGTTACAGGAACTTCATTAACTTGAAAGGGGCAAGGGTGATGTCTGAAAAATGCACAGCTAAGTGTGAGAGAATACCCGAGGAAGGGAAGGTCTTTGTTCTTTAAGCTCTCTGTAGTCAGTTGGGCACCAGGTCAGTTGGAGGGAAAGCTGGTCCCAGATTTAGTTAGCTGAGGAGGAGGAGATTGTTAATTTCCATAAAAACACTCCTGGATGACCCATAGGCTACCTTCAGGAGCAGAAGGCCTCTGCCATCTTAGACTTCCCTTAGAATAGTGCACTCTAGGATAGTTTGAAGTGTGGCAAACAGGAAGTGGGTAGGGTTGCCATTGGGACAATTTTTCCCATTGGTCAGGGAGTGTCCATGAGTCACCGCCACCCACTGGCTACCGAACTGCACAGAAATGGACCTCACCATCAGAGGCCTCAGAACACTTTTTGGGCCTGCAGAAGAATAGAAGAAGGACTTTACCTGTTCTTTGAGAACTCTGAGGAGATCTGAACAGCTGGACCAGCTCCTACTTGTACCCAGAAAAAAGAAGTAGACTCCAAGGGTCAGTTGGATGACCTCCTGCTTGGCTACAAAACTTCAAAAGCTGGGGCAATCAGTGACCAAATGTAGGAGGAAGTAGACTGGATCCTAGGTGGCCTGTCCTGGCATGGGTTCTGATCCCCAAGTGCTGTCCCTGAGATCCTGGGAGCCTTTGTGTGTTTCCGAAGGACTTATTCTGCAGTCTCTTAAAGATATAGATGTAAAATATTTTTGGACTTCCAGAACTCCGGAGGACTGGGACCATCCACCCAAGTGAATCCGCTCATGGCGGAACCTCGTTGGGAAAGAAAATCCGGTTGGTCTTGATTGGAGCTTTCTGCTGCCTGAAAATCCAATTCAGGAGACCCTCGCGGCAAGCCTATCCAACTTTGCTGACACCTTTCCAGATACAGCCTGCTGCCTTGAATCTCGGGAGTATTTTGACTTACATTTCAGAGAATGAGACAATAGGTAAACTCTTTGACCAGGACAAACCTACCTGGTGTATCCACCCTGTGCTCCATCGCAGTCAGCTTAAAATTGCACATAGTTCCTGGTAAACCACAAACAGTGACTACAGATTGGTGTATTACTTTTTTTCTGCCACATTTTAGCTTAAACCTTTACAAATTCATATCTCTGGTTTCCTTTATTGGATTGTTGTCATTTTGGTCCTATTTTGTATACAAACTGTTTCTCTATGTCTATAAATTTAAGTGGGATTTTTATTCTGTTGTGATTTTGACTTGTTAACTGTTTCGATACTTCTAAATACTTTACACATTTTCTCAAAGTTAAGCCTGTCTGCTCTGTGCCTTAAATACCATGGGTTGAACTCAGGTTTAAATTGCAGAAACTTTTATCTGGACCCAATAGGTTAGTGACTTTATTACTTGTGGTAGACTGCCATCCACTCCAATTAATAATTCACTTTCTTGCATATAAATATATATAAACCTACTCCATTATTTCATTCCCCATACAGCCACAACAAGAATATACCTTCAAACTATTTAAATAATATCTGAAAAAACACTCAAACTTCCATTCAAGTTTTAAAGTTGCATGACTTAAGGAGAAAAAATATATGCAGGTCCTATTCAAATGTAGCAGTACTTTAGCTGCTCTAAAATGCAATTCACCCAACTCTGTCAGGAAATCTCTGCCTCTGTTTCTCCTATCCTTTCCTTAAGGAGATCCTCACCCCAGTGTCAGAGATATTTGCATGTGTGTGTATGATTTAGTGCTAAATGTGGAAGAAAGATGAGAGAGTGGTTAGAAAATTGGTAATTATTACTGCAAAATGAGTGGGGTTAAGTGTAACTGAAGGTAGGATGTAGGAAAGAACATGCTAAGACAACTGCAATTCACAAAATAAAACAAACTACACTAGTGCAATTACCAACTGACAAAATAAGCTCAAATACACTCCAGCCCAGCCATGGATTAATTCAAGAAACAGACATTTCCAAACATGGGTGCTGCACCTTGAGGAAATATGAATTTTTATGGTCAATTGTGTCCCCTATCTTAGACCCCAACGGCTCCATGTACATGCTACAAGTACATGTATGTTCCCTCCACTTCAAGCTATGAAGACGCAAATACAATTGTGTCCAACGTTAACATGTCCTCTTTCAGATCTGCCATGAATGGGTCAGATATTCCGTTCCTAAGTATGCCTTGCCACCGTCTTTATATGGTATACTTTTCACGTTTTCCAGCTCTGGCAAGGTAGGCCCTGAATTCTGCCATCGAGCCTTTTCCTGCTTTCTGCCTCTGAAAGCTCCAGCCTGGACCTGCATCTGTATCCATGACCTTTGTCCTACTCCCTGCGCGGCTAACGGTGCCTAGCCCGGCCTGTTGCCTGCCAAAAACTGTATTCAGCCTTCAAGTTATCTGCTCCGCTCCTCGAGAAATGCATTCCTGTCTAGTAGTTTAGGTAAACATTCTTCCAGCTACAGAGCAAAGGGCCCGGCCTTACTGTCTCCGTGCAAGTAAATTCATGACTTCTGTTGCCATGGTAGGCCCATGCCCCCTCGCATCTCATGTAGACACTTAGACGCTTGTACACGCACTAGCAGTCAGTATAGAATAGCCTCTGCTTGAGAGACCTTCCCTTCCAGATAATATAGTTCCTTAAACACAAGATATTAGATACGATTTGGGATTAGGTTGTCCTGACATCCCAGACTTCTGTCTCCTCATGTAGGGCAAAATGTCAAGTCCCCTTCACCCTCTAGTTACACGTCAATCACACGTCATGCGGCTGCGCGTGCATCTCTGCCATGTATTTCTGCTGACATTGCAGGATTCTCTTATGGATCCACCCACTTGTGTCATCATCATAATGACGTTTCTAGTACATGCCTTTATGCACGCCTATTGTAACGCCTTTTTCATTACGTATGTGTATTCTTATCTCTCTTCTCAGCTGTAACGCCTTCTGCATATGTCTTTACTGTAATGCATTTACTATAAATATGATAACCTGTCAATAATGTATTGCCTATCCCTTCCCGAACCTTAGTGGTGACGGAACCCGATTGCCTGGTTCGAACCATAATTCCTTTGTAAGGAATAAATTCCCTTTTATAACCTCAAATACCACGGATTCTGCCTCTTATTTTTACTGAGTTATTCTTATTGAATTTTACCGCATAAATTAAGTCTAGGTAATTTAAATTTACCACATAATTGGCGCCCGAACAGGGACACCTCTCACACCCCACGCGCCGGAGGTGCGTTGCAGACCCGGTCTCCTGCCACAGCCGGACGGACAATTACGCGTACCCGCAGGATTTCCTGTATCTCCCTCAGGCCAACGGGGGCGACTGAGGCTGCGATCAACACCCAGACGAGGCGGTGAGGAGTGCGGAGAATCCCGACCAGAGCCTAGCTGAGAGAGCAAGATCCGAGGTATACAGAGGCCCACCAGATTCCGAAGTTCCGAGGTATCTAAGTCACGAGTCGAGTCCAGTCCAGTTTGGTCTAGTCCAGTCCAGACTTCCGAGGCCTTCAGTTCCGTGCTTCCCGGTGAGTACCGTTGCTGGGGACGCATTTAGACGTGCACATTAGTTTGTGCCGGTCAAGACGGGTTTGGGTACGCAGATCCGGTCTGCACTGTCTCAGCAGTGTATCTGTACTGTTTAGCAGTACATCCAGTATATTTAGTATTATGCAGTTAACTAGTTTTATTCTAATTATTATTGTTCGTTCTAAAATGTTTTGATATGTTTTAAATGTCGTGGTATGAGTGATTGTTCGATCTTCATTATTGTGTTTATTGTATTAATTGTGTTCAAGTCCAAGTGTTAAAATTCAAGAAAGAATCAAGTAGCAAGGTTCAAGATGCCGCTATTCTCGAAATTAAGACAGATAAAAACTAGAAAAGGGATACTCGAAGAAGCCGTTCCCATTCCACCTAGGGACACTCCAGGGTACTTTATGTACCATAAACATGGCCTAGATGCCGTATTATATCTTGATTTATGGGTGGACTATACCAAGGATTTAGCAGAGAGTCAGAGATGGCCCGCTGCTGGAACTTGGGATGCAGATTGCATCATGAGAGTAGAAGAAGTATTATGGAAAAAGAAAGCCAGACAGTCACAGAAAGATGCCATTGAATTATGGCGTAAAGAATCGCATAGACGCACAGAGAAAGCGTTCAGAAAAGATGAGAAAAGTAGAGAGAATTCAGACAAAGCCCGAGAAAACATATTAATTGACGAAGGTATCCGAGTAAAAACAGAACAAGTAGACAGACAACGAAACACTCTTATGAATGGTATGTATCCTCTTCTGGCCGAGGGTTTGCCTAAGGCCACCCAGGAGGTACCAAAAGATCTGCCACCTCCATTACTCCCGATTAAAGTACATCCCAAGACCGCAAAGGACATTTTCCTTTCTTCCTATTTAGATGATGCAGCCCCCGAATATGCTAATGGTGCGCAGCCACGCATACCACCTGTTGACAACGCTCAACCCCAAGATCATCTGCCCCCACCTCCGCAGCAACAAACTCCTCCTCACGTTCTAAACGTTCCACCTGTTTCTACAGTCCTTCCTGCATCTACACTCTCTACCCTACATCCAACAAATCCTTTTGGACTTGGCACCTCAGGAGGTGCGACAGGAGGTGCGACAGGAGGTTTTTCCACGCCACCGCCAGCACTTAGATTGACTTATAGGGATTTAGCACACCAACGTACACCCCAAACAGCTAATGACAAAATATTTAATGAGCCTCTTACAGATTGTAGATATGATCCAGTGCCAGGTAAACACGACAGAATGTTGCTATCATCAGTACGTTTACGACGAGTTTCGACCTATCTAATGACCCTACCAGGAATGATTGGTCATCTAGACAAAATATATCACTTTATTCAAACAGGGCAAGGTCCTGAAAGTATTGGCGAGGCCATGGAATACCAGAAAGTAGACATGCAAAAATTATTGTTACGCTTCTTCATAAACTGCTTGATCAGAAACAGAGATAGGCCTGAGGTAGATCCGGAGGAAATGCAAGTACTTACCAGATGGGGTCAGAATATAGCAGACGGAAAACATGATAAACAGAAGAGTATAGAAGTTATGCACCGAAAGATCAGAAAAGAAGTAGAACGAATACATGAAAGAAGATTAGAGGCAGATAAAACTGAATCAGAGGGAGAGGAGGAGGAACAGTCAGAAATGAACACAGGACAATTAGAATTACCAGCTAGAGAAACGATAGCTTATGTAGGAAAAGGAAGATCCTTCAATAATCCAATACGTCCGATACGTCCAGAATGTAACAGAATTTTTCAAGCAGCTATGTCAAATCCAAGGACCCCTGAACACTTATTCCAGGCTACTGATAAATTACTTCGAGAACAAAGGGGGTACCATGTACTCGATTCTATGGATGAACAAGAATTAGCCAGGTCAGCAGTACAATGGGCTGACAGTTCTAAAAAATACAGTGATGATGCGCTAGCACACACGTTTCTGAATCTTACACCCGACGAACAGCGTTTAGCTAGTATATACATGATACAACATCTCCTTATATTATATAAAGGCCAACACTCCGATCCTGGTCCCCTACCTGATATACTGATAGAATTACTCACGAATAAATGGAGAGGTATGGGTACCGATTTAATTAAAGAAATTCTGGAATACCGACACAGATATAGTGCCTTTTTATGTCCAGAGCATGATTCAGCTCCCTCCATGGAAAGAAAAATGTATTACATAGACAGACAGAATCCCTTACGCGAAGTACACCCAGTTAGGAATGATGATAATACTTTTAGACGCGTGTTTGTGTACACGCCTATAACTAAAATAGAACTATTGGAAATGAAAAAACTAGTGCCCAGCCATGACAAAGATCCAGCAGGTTTTCACCGCGAAATAAAAGACATGTTACTCATGGGCGATTATACCTATCCTGACATTATGAAAATATTGAAAGTATTACTGCCTGCCGGTATTTACGAGAAACTCAAAGAAAAAGAGTGGGAGGTGGGAGACCAAAAGATTGATTGGACAGCATTAGAAAACGAAGAAAATGCCCGAACTGCAGGCGTAGGGCTTGGAGACAAAACTAAAGCATTACCAGGATTATTAGTACAAGTACTGCCACGTTTATTAACTACGAAAAAGGAAGACTGGGGAGCAATATCAGCTTGCAAACAGAAACCCGATGAAGACACTAGTGATTTTTATTCCCGATTTGAAAAATGTTTTGGTAGTAATAGCGGCCTAAAAGCAAATAGCGAGTCATATCCACATCTTTTTGTAACAAAACTAGTCGAAAATTCCCTGCCACAGGTTAAAAACAGAGTATTGAAAGTTGAGAGCACTTGGCAAGCTAACACTCCTTCACAAATGTTACAAATGTTACAGTATCACCAGAATAGAATTAGAGAAGAACAAGACCACGAACAAAGACGTATGAAAGACACGAAAATGAAAATGCTCGTCGCCCAGTCAGTTCCAGCTGACGGTCATAAAAAGGGTGCGACACAGTCCAGTAATTCAGCGGTTCCCGTTAAAGGGACATGCAACTATTGTAAACAGCCAGGTCATTATATAAACGATTGTGCAGTTCTGAAACATAATATCTCTACGGGTAAAACCAAGGAGAGACCACGTCCGCCTAGACAGGATCAGATCCAACAACAAGCACCTCAGAATGTACAGCCTATGCAAACTGCACAACAGACCATAGCGGTACCACAGTCACAGCCTATTGCCGCAACACAAAACACGACACAACAGATGTACCAGTATGCACAAAATGACTATCCAGATTATCAGCGATACACATGAAATAGCCTAGAGAGGGAAGTTGGCTTACCCCTTATTGAGGTTCCTGTAGATCAGGAGGGTCCTTATGTACAGAGTCAAGTATTAGGGAAAGACAGAAAGTTTCTACTTGATACAGGGGCAAGCAGAACAACTATAAGTCACGACGAGGTTCCAGGGGCACCCCTCTCAGGCTCACAAAATATTTCCCTTGGTTTTTCAGGAAAGCCTACTATTAACGAAGTATCACAACCGCTTCCACTTACAGTTGGTCCATTGACACGGACTACAGATCTATTGCTTACTAAATCATGTCCAGAAAACTTGTTAGGTATAAAAACATTGAAAGCTCTAGGAGCTATAATATGTTGTTCTCCGGACGGAGTACGACTATTTTTGCGTGATTTTAAAGGTCACTACGTGTCAAGAGACATGGATCACCGGTTACAGAATCTACCTGCACATTTATGGGCACAAGGCCCCACTGATGTAGGTTGTATGCACATTACACCATATCGAGTCACACTTAAAGCAGGAGTGGTATTACCACGAATGCGACAATATAAGTTACCTCCAGATGCTGTAGTGGCTTTACTGCAAATCATTGACGAGCTCATTTCACAAGGAGTGGTTGTGGAAACCGACTCCAATGTATGTAATTCTCCGATCATTCCGATTCTTAAACGAACTGATCCAAAAGCACCCCCAGTATATCGATTAGTTATTGATCTGCGCGAATTGAATAAATGCATTGTACCACAATATCCCGTGGTCCCAGATATCTCTTCATTACTGACAGCTATTGATTCAGAAGCAACGTTCTTTACTGTAATTGACCTCAAGAACGCCTTCTTTAGCGTCCCAATCGATCCGGAAAGCCAATATTTGTTCGGATTTAGTTTAAATGGACGAAGCTTTAAATTTGCACGCGCACCTCAAGGATTCACAGAAAGCCCCAGCATCTACAGCCAAGCACTGAAAAGACAACTTGACAGTATCCACATGCCTGTTAACACTGCACTGCTTCAGTATGTCGATGATCTGCTGATCACCGCCCGAAGCGAACCCGAATGTGAAAAAGCATCACTGACGGTTTTACATTTTCTGGCCGACAAGGGGCACAAGGTGTCCCCTTCGAAGCTGCAATTCTGTGTTCAGCAAGTTGTGTACCTTGGGCACTTGCTGTCCAAGGGGGGGAGACAGCTCACACCTGATCGTATCCAGTTAATTGTAAACATGCCACCGCCCAAGACACAAAAGGAGGTACGGGCCTTCATAGGCCTCACTTCGTACTGTAGGCAGTGGATCCCCCAATACGCATTTCTAGCAAAACCACTCATTCAGTTGACAACCCAGGAGGCAGCGACATCGACTGTCCTCCCTTGGACTCCAGAACATACACAAGCTTTTGAAGACTTAAAGAAAGCCTTATGTCAAGCACCTGTTTTAGCGACACCATGTTACAGTAAGCCTTTTACACTTTTTGTTACAGAACGTGAAGGTACTGCCTTGTCAGTACTCACTCTAGAACAAGCAGGATCACACAAGCCGTGTGCTTACTTTTCCAGCACATTAGATCCCGTAGCTCAGGCTCTTCCTGCGTGCCTGAAATCGGTCACAGCGACAGCTTTAGCGATCAGACAAAGCGATTCCATAGTATTAGGACATCAATTGACAGTACAAGTACCACACGCAGTAGAGGTTCTTTTGAACCGGACACAAACACAACACTTGACTATAGCACGACTGACGGGTTATGAACTAACATTGTTTCAGCCACACATAGAAATCAGACGCTGTAGTACATTAAATCCTGCCACACTTTTGCCATTAAGTGGAACAGACCCACTGGCACATGATTGCATCGAAGTCATTACTATTACGATAAAACCCAGACAAGACTTGACAGATGTCAGATCCAGACCTGACATTATATGTGGATGGTTCATGTATGAGAACAAGTACAGGAGAGTTAGTGGCCGCTTATGCAGTCACAACAGACACCAAAGTCATTGAAACGAATTGTATTAACACTTTATCAGCTCAAGCAGCAGAGCTCATTGCTCTGACACAAGCCTGTATTCAAGCCAAAAATAAGAAAGTTAACATATACACAGATTCACGTTATGCATTCGGAGTTGTCCATGACTTCGGAGTCCTTTGGCAAGAGAGAGGTTATTTGACTTCTCATGGTGCCAACATTTAACACGGTCCCCTCATTCAAGCTCTGTTAGATGCAATACATCTGCCTACTTCGATATCTATCATGAAGTGTAAAGCCCATACAAAAGTCACCGATATTATTTCCCAGGGTAACGATCTAGCAGACCGAACAGCTAAACAGACAGCTCAGAATCGGAATCACGCAACGGACGTGACAAAGACAATAGTTCCGACATCGACACACTGCATGACAGTTAAGGATCCCGCCCTTGATGCAATTGACATACAGACACATGCTACACCAGAGGAAATCAAGAAATGGACTGAATTAGGAGGGATCCAAACAGATCAGGGATGGATGACAAAGGGAAAATCTATATGGTTTCTCCCCGACTCAATGGTTCAAGTTATCATTAACACAATACATAGTCCAGCACATCTAGGAGAAAAAGCTATGCTAGATAGTATTCAAAACATTTGGTTTAATAAACACTTACGAGCTGCAGCCAAACAGAAAGCCCGAACTTGTATGATTTGTTGTCAGTTCAACCCAGGTAAAAGCATTCCTGTAGAGCAAGGTGGATTTCAACCTCCCGATCACCCTTTTGAAGTCCTCCAGATGGATTATATCCAGATGGAACGATGTCGAGGATTCAAATACGTCCTCGTAGTTGTATGTGCTCTTTCCCGTTGGACAGAGGCATATCCCGTCTCAGATTACACTGCCCCGACTACTGCCAAACAGTTAGTTCGTGAATTCTTCCCACGGTATGGTTTGCCCCGTATCGTGTACTCAGATAACGGCCAACCGTTCTCATCCGAGCTAATGAAACACATTTCACTCTTGTTAGGCTATCAATGGAAATTCCACTGTGTCCGACATCCCGAGGCAGCAGGTCTCGTGGAACGTCACAACCAGACTCTGAAAATTCGACTTTCAAAAATCTGTAGAGAGAAAGGTGTCGACTGGATAGTAGCCTTACCAGTTGCACTCTTTTACATGAGAATGGTAGCACATTCTCGCACAGGGCTATCCCCGTACGAGGTGGTCTTCGGTAGGCCACCAAATATGTGGGGGACGCCTATACCTCGTAAAATCACTGATGTTGATTGTAATATGCTGACAGATTACCTTGCTTCCTTGATGTCTGCACTACAATCTTGCCGTTCACAGGTAGCTGCAGCCTTTCCCGACAACACCGAGGTGAAGCCCCATGAAGTGGTTCCTGGAAACTTTGTTTTCATAAGAAATTTCGACAGGAGGAGCCCGCTGGAGCCTCGCTGGCAAACGCCAAAACTGGTACTTCTAACCACGAGGACAGCAGTGAAGGTCGAGGGTCGCAAGGGTTGGTTACACTCGAGCCATATCAAGAAATTTCATGGACTACCGTCTGATTTGAACTCTCAGCCCTGCCCCCTTCCACAGACTGATTTAAAACTCCCCCTGGTTGAAAAAACCGAATCACAAGAATACAAACTGAAACTAAGGTCTAGCAAGTCAGACAATTCGATTGTTTAAGTCCTCTCCAAGGTGAATCGGTTGAATTAGTCTCTGACATGTATCCTCTAGACCGAAATCGAGAGAGAGATAGACAGAAACAGCTCAAGAAACGTGCATATTGTAAATCACTTCATAGTCACTGTATAGTGACATTGTTGATTATGTTTTTTCTAAGTTTTTTGATTATTGCTGCAAGTATACTGTTGCACATGTACTATCCTATTTTCAAGCGTGCTCATTCTGCTTACAATGATACTGCCGAACATTCTTTTAGCGAATTACCTTCACATGAGTTGCCCTATAGACTTGCGCTGCGCAACAACACATTCATTAGTATGTTACATCATTCCCATCAGACCAGCAATGCTACAAATTGTTGGATATGTGGCCGACTCCCTCCCTATCAGAAATACAAAGGAGTTCTGCCTCTCTTTCCGTATCCATTCACACACAATGGTTCCTGTGGCGCATGGTTTAGTTTGATTAACTCTTTAGATTCAAACACTGTAGTTTACCAGAGCAACTGGGTATGGGGAAACCTGAACTTAGTTTTGCTTAAAGCCTGTTACCCTAACAAGGAGGGACTTCCTAAAAAGACAGGAACTGACCTAGAAAATGAAGTATATGGATTAGGTAATTTTACACTTAACCTCATGATTCTGAATGTTGAATCTGAAACTGCACTAGTCTTGCCTGCTATGTCCGTATTACCAGTCAAAGGTGAATTATGTGTAAGAAAGAATGGTTCAGTACACCTGGGTCATAGTAAATGTACTACTGTGATCGAATTCAGTGATAAAGGCAAGTCTACATTTAGAGCTTCCCGTCATTCCTACTTCATATGTGGTCATACCGCATATATCCGTTTACCTCTAGGTTGGGATGGTACCTGTTACATTGCATTCCTTCTGCCACCTGTTTTCCTAGCCCCTCCTGATTATCATAGAAATACCCATCTAGTACACAATAGACCTCAGAGAGATATCCCGATTGTTGACTACACTGAAACAGCATGGGAACAATATACCGACTTCAATAAAGGTCTCTTTCCTTACATAGGTGTTGTCTCAAATAGTAAACTGGTATGTAGATTAACCAGAACCCTTGAAGCAGTAGTGAATGAAACTACCTCTGCCCTAGGCAACTTAACAGAGGAGCAGTCTGCGATGCGGATTGTTGTTCTTCAAAATCGTCTTGTCCTTGACGTCATCCTAGCCGATAGGGGCGGAGCCTGTAGGGTCATCGGATCGAGTTGCTGTGTTTTCATTCCAGAAAACGCGCCATCCGTATATAAAGCAATAACTCGTCTTCACAAGATTGCAAGCCAGATACATCAGAATCCAGGCACCTGGACATGGTCCGGTTGGTTCTGGAGCGTGTTGTCAGCCTGGGGATGGAAAGTCCTATCCTTCCTAGGAATTGGCCTTCTCATAGTATTCAGTTGTTGCCTGTGTCTACAATGTGGACCAGCGATTTGCGGCCTGTGTGCCACATCATGTATTCCACGTTCAAATTCTCATTCAAAATCCCGGAAGAAGAAAGAAGAGCAAATGATGTTACATGAACAGATTGATGGATTCCTGAGGATCGATATTTCATGAAGGGTCCGTAGGGGACAAGGAGGGAATGAGGAAATATGAATTTTTATGGTCAATTGTGTCCCCTATCTTAGACCCCAACGGCTCCATGTACATGCTACAAGTACATGTATGTTCCCTCCACTTCAAGCTATGAAGACGCAAATACAATTGTGTCCAACGTTAACATGTCCTCTTTCAGATCTGCCATGAATGGGTCAGATATTCCGTTCCTAAGTATGCCTTGCCACCGTCTTTATATGGTATACTTTTCACGTTTTCCAGCTCTGGCAAGGTAGGCCCTGAATTCTGCCATCGAGCCTTTTCCTGCTTTCTGCCTCTGAAAGCTCCAGCCTGGACCTGCATCTGTATCCATGACCTTTGTCCTACTCCCTGCGCGGCTAACGGTGCCTAGCCCGGCCTGTTGCCTGCCAAAAACTGTATTCAGCCTTCAAGTTATCTGCTCCGCTCCTCGAGAAATGCATTCCTGTCTAGTAGTTTAGGTAAACATTCTTCCAGCTACAGAGCAAAGGGCCCGGCCTTACTGTCTCCGTGCAAGTAAATTCATGACTTCTGTTGCCATGGTAGGCCCATGCCCCCTCGCATCTCATGTAGACACTTAGACGCTTGTACACGCACTAGCAGTCAGTATAGAATAGCCTCTGCTTGAGAGACCTTCCCTTCCAGATAATATAGTTCCTTAAACACAAGATATTAGATACGATTTGGGATTAGGTTGTCCTGACATCCCAGACTTCTGTCTCCTCATGTAGGGCAAAATGTCAAGTCCCCTTCACCCTCTAGTTACACGTCAATCACACGTCATGCGGCTGCGCGCGCATCTCTGCCATGTATTTCTGCTGACATTGCAGGATTCTCTTATGGATCCACCCACTTGTGTCATCATCATAATGACGTTTCTAGTACATGCCTTTATGCACGCCTATTGTAACGCCTTTTTCATTACGTATGTGTATTCTTATCTCTCTTCTCAGCTGTAACGCCTTCTGCATATGTCTTTACTGTAATGCATTTACTATAAATATGATAACCTGTCAATAATGTATTGCCTATCCCTTCCCGAACCTTAGTGGTGACGGAACCCGATTGCCTGGTTCGAACCATAATTCCTTTGTAAGGAATAAATTCCCTTTTATAACCTCAAATACCACGGATTCTGCCTCTTATTTTTACTGAGTTATTCTTATTGAATTTTACCGCATAAATTAAGTCTAGGTAATTTAAATTTACCACAACCTAACCATAAAACATTCATTATTTAAACTAAACATCATTTTAGTCATTTTAAATCTTTTTTTAAAATAATCTTTATTTTTTTTTAACAAGTTATACTTTACATATTTGTCAAGAGCAGTACACTGATTTGTACAGGAAGCATGATGTTGTTTCAAATGATAACGAAATAGTATGCTTCTGAAAGTCCTGGAATCGATTGTGAGAACTGATTGATATAGTAATTGCTGTATATCTTTTTTCTTCCTCTGTATACAGACAGTTCCAAGCAAAAAAACAATACTTAAGATTAAACAAGTCCTAAAACCCCTCTCCACCCATCGGGTGCCACTACGTTAATTAACAAAACCTAATGATCATTTAAAGGCCACAGTTCACTTGGATCGCCAGGGAGTAGACTAGGGGACTTGTTAGGGGATACTGTTAAAATTGTTTTGATATATGAGCACAACAACTGTTAAGGTGGCTGTGAAGACCAGTAACATGTCTGTGGAGTCAAGGATGTGAGATAAAACTGATACGTGCCATTCAGGGGGTATTGCTTCATTTTTAATATATTCGTTGATCTCTTGAAGCAGGTATCCCGGTATCCTTAAATTTCATTATTGGCGTTCATGTAGGCCCTCACTTTTTCTGTCTGTGGATGGGCTGTACTTTTGGCCAGTAAATTATTTTTAGGTTGATTATGAAATATATTTATAAAATAAACAAAATGGTAAATGTTAAAAATTAATATACATAAGATGTTAATAAAATATATTGCAAATGATAACCTAATCACAAATAAACTAATTCATAACTTGCATTCAAGACTCTGACACATTCAGCATAAATGATACTGTAAGGAGTAGGAAAGGGAAAATTAAAATTTATTTTAATATTAAAAAAATAATTATATTTTCATAATATGTTATGTTTTAGTGCAAGTGTGTTGTCCTTTGTTAATGTGGCGGTTCTACATTAATAGGAGTAAGGGAAGCGTATTTTAATATTTGGATTACGATGTGGATTTCCGATGACCCAACGTGGCGGTCCGACAGGTTGCCTCGAGTCATCAAAAAAGAAGGTTACAGGGTGAATACTCAGCTGATTCCCCTTCTCCCAGGCGGACTTCAGTGTGGATTCCTTCCTCTAGGTCCACCCTACACCGCAGCAGCTGCACCCCAAAGTGGACGGTCCTGTGGGCGGCTGAATCCAGGCAAGTCCTCATGTAGCATGTATCCCCATTGACTGGACTGTGCATATATCGCCATACTCCAGCAATGGTGTACATGGTGTACAAGGCATGTCCCAAACATGTCATACATGTGTGTACAACTGCACATGTTTCCTGTGCATTTGCACCCACTTGCAGCGACATGTCCTGAGAGCGGGGAACCACCGACAGTGAGACCTCCACAGTAGCCACGGTTGCATAATAATATGGCAGGCAGAGTTTTACTGGCTTCAGCTGTCAGAATAGGACCATGGTCGCAGCGATCAGACAGATGGTCCGACCTGCATCGTAATAAGCTCCTAAGTCCTTTCACAGCAAGTTAACACTCAATAGTGCATGTCTTGACTATGTGTGGGGCATTGACTATCTTGGTGGTCGATTTTGACAAAATGGGGAATAGGACCATACAATTAGGTGGTTAACAGCAATAGTATCCTCTCTCAGACAGCCATGGATGGGGGGTACTTAGTTCTCTTTGCTAAATAATTAGGATGTCAAGCAATCTCACCAGCGATGACAACAGATAAAGCACTGACACCTGCATCCGCAATCTAAGGTGAAGAAATTTGGGAACAATCAAATACCCGTCAACTATTTCTGAAAATAGATTTCTAAAGGTATTAATGGAACTACCCAGACTATACCTAACATACTTATCCACTTCTAATTGTAGTGGGTTCGTCTTGGGAGGAAAGCAGACCTTGAAATCTACAGCTTCTCAATAGAAGATGCTCTACTAATAGAATGTAGTGAAGTGGTTGAAATCTGCCCATATCCATTTAGGACAGCCAGGAGTGAATAACTATCAGACTAAAACTACGGAAAATTGACGGGCTCGGCTCACTGAATATTTTAAATTAGAAATACAAACTGGGGAGTGAAGATATGATTTTAAGATACCCGAAATTAGGCAGGCTAAAAGATCAAGTGACCACGTTTCCAGCATTATTTTAACTTTTGTGGAACCTCAATATATGAAGATACTGCTCTTTCTGCCTTCCGTCTGTTAGATGATCTAACAAAAACGTTCTCAAATGCCCATTTTGCGCTTTTGTGGTAGAAACTATTGGTACTTCTTGTTTTCTATCCATATTGTAAGAAGCCTGGGGCAGTGCCTCCATTAGAGCATTGGGGCATTGTCCCACTTCTATTGTGACCCCTCGACCCCTATGAATGTGAGGGAAGTACCAAATATAAAAGTGTACAACTGTTTACATTCTGCCATCAGCCTGTGGCAGTCAGCCTTTGTCATGGGCCGGCTGCATAATCGAGGCTTAGGTGGGTCCTAAGTCAGTGCAAGCCCGAAGGAGGTGGGTTGGATGGCTGCCTTTCTCTGGCCAGCCCGACATGCGCACTAGAAGCCTCCCAGTCGCCTCTCCACCTGCACTTTAGTGAGCCGGGGGTGACTCAAAGCTGCAGCCCCCAGTCTCAGTGTGAGCTTTGAGGTTGCCTGCCCTAGCCAATCCAGGAGCTGCTGTAACAGAATGGTAATCCTGGTAGCAATAATGTTGTGGCCTTAAAACCCCCACTGACCTCTATACAATAGGAGCTATGTCTATCTCGAGAGCGCTTTCCACCTTATGACCCAGGCTTGACCCGAAAATTCAGCTTTGCAGCACGAAAAGAAAGGCCTGGGGTCGGACCTGAGAATGTGCAGTGCTGTGTTGTGGTCCTGTGTGCCCAGCTGCTGGCAAAACTGTTTCAGCCTTTTGGCCCATGGTGTTTTATACGCCGGGGAAGCAAACATTAAGTGGGCAATGCATTCTATCGGGGCTTTGCAACTTGGGCAGTTTTTCTCATTGCTTGCGCACCATTTTGCTGCCACTTTGCAAACAGAGAGGGATCCATACCTAAAGTGCATATACAGCATTCTATCTCTTGGTACCTTGATCAAGTCAAGAAAAGGCTCATAAAGTCTAGTTTGTTTGTGGGAGTAGAATTCTGTTGTCTGTTTGCCCACATTGGGCTTGCTGTTCTCTCGTTGATCCACCCATTCCCAGTACAGGCGTTTGAGCTCCTCTCTCCTCGGGGGTTCCTGTCTGGCCCAGCAGCCACAAAGTCCTATGGCTGACAGTGTTCTTTTAATGTCACGTATCCAGTCTATTTTCACCCCGGTATCTAGGCGGATGATCTCGGTAAGGTCTTCTGCATAAGGGCAGAGCTCAGGGGTCCACCTAATGCGAGCCCAGAAAAGTAAGGGGCGTAGTCTAGCTACATCACCTATTGGCTGCCTACCCATATCCAGCAGCAAGGAGGTAAGGGGAGTATATTTGGGTGCCATAACCAGGTCTCTTAGAAATTTATGTTCTGACCTGCAAAGCTCATCTAATTTATCAAATCCCCAGACTTCTGCTCCCAGACTTCTGCTCCGTAGAGGGCAGCGCTAACTGCCTTTGTGTCATATATTTGGAGGGCTGGAGCTACAGGCCTAGTGTGGGAAAGGCGATGTTCTTTTGCTATCACTCCAGTAACTTGTTTGTGACCCATCAGCATCTTTCCTAGGTGGGGTCTCCAAGACATTTTATCGGAAAGTCTTACACCTAGATAATCAAAGGTGTCGACCTTTTCAAGGGGAATCCCACCTAGAAGAGGGCCATTCCTACATGACCTGTGGCAGTTAAAGGCCATGACTTTGGTTTTGGCACCATTTATGACCAATCCCCGAAAGTTGAAATCTATTGATTAGGCGCTGTAAACCTGCTGGGGTCTTAGATATCAACAGGGTGTCGTCCGCAAACAACAGAGTTGGTGTCTTTATACCCCCCAGGGTGGGCGAGTCTGCTGACTCCTCCTGGAGTAAATCAACTCCCCCATTCACATATAGGGAGAACTGGGTTGGGGCCAAACGACAGCCCTGTCGGACTCCTCTATTAACAGGGATGAGTTCTGTTAATTGTCCCTTTTCCCCTCACCTGGGCAACATTCCCCTCATAGAGCCAGACCAGTAGTTTAAGGACAAAAAGGGGGATACCCATTTTGACGAGCGTCGCCCACAACCTGGATCTGGGAACCAGATCAAAGGCAGTCTTCAGGTCAATGAATGCAAGATAGAGACTGCCTTTGCCCAGCACCACAATCTTCCAATAAATGAGAAGAAATATGAACACTTGATACATTGTCCTGGTCTTTGATCTAAAACCGGCTTGGAACTGGGAAAGGATATCCTCATCTTCAGACCATGACTGTATCCTATGCAGAAGCATCCGGCCAAAGACCTTCTGCATAGCATCAATCAAAGTAATTGGTCTGTAACTGGTGGGATCATCCCTTGCTCCCTTTTTGTGTATGGGAACTACTTCAGCAGTCTTCCATGACATTGGGACTGGTGCTCCATCGGTTTAGCATTTGCTAATAATAGAATATAGTGTGCCCAGTGACTGGGATCAGCCAAAAATAGGTCGCCAGGCAGGCCATCAGGGCCTGCAGCTTTTGAGAGGACATTTTTGTTTATTGCAGCTTCTAACTCCAGAATGGTAAAGTGCTCCTCCGGTATCGGGTGCCCATTTAGCCCGACTGGTTCCCCTTCCAAACTAGCCTCTGCTTGAATAAAGCCCTTTGAAGTGGTTGTACCAAGTCTGACTGGTGATGTGATTTGGGGGTGGGCGTGCACCCGTCCTACTTCCCCAGGTGACCAGTTTCCAAAACAAATTATTATGCTTAGATGAGCATGCATCTTTCAGTTGCTCCCAACGTGATTCATTCCAATTTGCCTTTGCCTCTTGCTGGGCTGTTTTATAGGAAGTTCTGGCAGATTTTATATGCAATTGTTTTTTCTCTTTAATAGCTTCTGCCAGAGCCAACCTTTTTTCCCTACAGTCTTTGTTATAACGAGAGTATAGGTCCTTGCCAGCTTTTTTCTTCTGATTTGGAACCTGGAAGTATGCATTGATTTCGGTAACAGTGTGCATATGGGCCCTAGGCACGTCTATTGATCTAGTTACACTATTTGCCACATCTTGGAGCTTGGCCGTAATTTGTGTTTGATGCCCGTTATGTATTCCAGCAGCATCCATGGTTCTCGGCATGCAAGCCCTCTCTCGCCCCCAATTACTCACTCTCCGCCGCCCCCCACCCCATGTCTCCCACAGGAGGCCCTCAAGCGTCACATGTAAAGTCTTGTGTTATGCTTTTGGTTTGTATTGCATGCTGCACGGCTGCATGTGGTAGACCAATAAACAGCTCAACCTTTGAGATCGTTTTATCCAATGCATGCATAAGGCTTTGGCTTGATCCATCAAATTATTCAAAAAAGGTATATAATGTAAAAAATTAAAGGAGGGGGATTGGGCATGGCAGTTTTGGATAACGCATTCTTGAGGATCTTTAAAACAGCTGTTTTACTGCAGCACTATTATTGTGAACATTTTATTTACATGCGAGCGGAGCCTGCAAGCATTAGTACATTTTTCCACAATGGACTCGGGCTGTCGTGTCATTTCCTTCACCAAGTTTACTACTCTCAGCCCTGTGTGCATTCCATGCCTCCATCGATTTTAGGCAACAATAAAAATGTCAATATAACTATGGTGATTATTGATTAATGTTCTTCCTAGGGTGAGATCAGAGTTTTGTCTGGTGAAAGTTTTGACGCAGCATAAGGTGGCGTGGATGGATGATATATGCCAGCTGCAAAGAACGTGTAACATGCAGATCACACAGTGCATATAATGTAAATAGGTCAGAGGGTTACTGCTTTTGTCAGAGAGACAGTTTTTGTCACTTGCAGTTTATAAGTTCATTTCCAAATATAGAACAGTGTGCTATTAACTGTCATCAAAGAGCTACATGCAAACTGCAAGGTATAGTTTTGAGCGTTATGATTTCCACCCTGTCTTAAATTATCCTAATTCTGCAAAAAGGGTTAATTGTGTAGAAATCAGTTCTTATTATGAATAAGAATCCCCAACGATGGTGTTACATTTTAAATTCTGAATTTGTACTATTCCAGACTAAGCACTCTTAAAATATACTGCCTACCAGTATGGATGACATGAGACTCTTACATCTTGTAATCATCTGTCTTATGTAACGTTTTGTATACACTGATTTACACATGTATGATTGATTGCCTCTGTGTAAAGTGTGTGAGATGTAAAGTGTTCTGACACCCTACACTGGTGTGAGTTGCCCAACAAAACTGATTAAATGCATCTTAGAGAGAGAGAGTGGATATGGAGAGTTGAGGAGCACTGTTAAAGGGTGCAAGTGAGGGTATCCATGGGGAGGTGGTCATTGGATGCGCCAAAAAACATTGTCACACCGGGTGCCATCAGCTCTAAAGCCGGCCCTGCTGTTTGCAGTCTTTATGGTCTGACAAATTCTTGCATGCAGCCTACGTAATAAATTCACTGGTTTACTGAAAGCAGGCTCTTTCAATTGCAAGCTAGTCAAATACAAGCCATTTGCAAGGACATAAACTAACAACACTGCGGCCTGGTGACAGACTCCATGGATGGACCCACATGCTGTTTCAGACTGTAATCTGTTCCAGCGGTGCTGAAAACAATTTTCAGACCTGGGGGGGCTGTCATCAATGTTGTGTGCCTGACTGAAGTCTTAGGGATTTTGAAAAATATATGGGTAGCAGTGCATAAAGAACAAGAGTTGCAATATAATAGCATATGAAATCTCTTTAGTGATGTCATAAGTACACTTTCACAATTGCTTTATTAACCTTCTTGATTTCTGAGATTTGCTTAATAATGCACCATTTGGGTAGACCCAGATGGGACATACGTTGCGATACAGGGAATTTGGGATCGTAAGGCGCTTTTACTTATTAGTACCTACGCTCCCCCACAACTACAGCAACGTACGTTAGATAAACTGACGGAGATCCTATTACATTACGGACCCGTCACACATATTGTAGGAGGAGACTTTAACAACGTGATTGAGCCCTCTTTGGATCACACTCAATCAGGACCTGGGTCGCATGGACCCACACCATTGGCAAAGTTCCAGGAGGTCCTTGGGCTGACTGATCTATGGGGACGACATCACCCAAACAAGCATGCTGATTCCTATTACTCAGGGGCTCACAGGGTGTTCTCGAGATTGGACTACCTTTTCGCTCCAGCGGGGAAGATCGGACACGTAGAAAGGGTAGAATACTTAGCCAGGGGTATCCCAGACTAACCGCATCTATTAGTGGTGGGAGGGAGGGGTGGCAACCAGGTAACGAGCTGTAGACTAAGCACCTGGGCCTTGAAAGATGAAGGGGTAGCCAAAGAGCTCAGGGTGGACTCTAAGCTCTATTTTAAGGAAAATGACGGCTCCGTACAGTTGGCAGTCATTTTATGGGAGGCATTTAAGACGTTGATTAGGGATAGAGCAGAAAACATAATTGCCTATAAAAAAAGAAGAGAAACCCAAGAGATGTAGGCCTGAGAATATAAGCTGTTAGGTCTAGAAGGAAGTGGAATGGCCACACTGAGTACTCATACCCTTCGCCAAATTGAAGTAACCAAAAGGGAGTACCAGGCTCTAGTGACTCAAGAGATAAAGGCTCAACAATTGTCAGTCCAACATCGGCTATACGAGACAGGTGATAGAGCGGGGAATCTACTAGCATGGCTGGGCAGGAAGGAAATGGATTCAAGATGGGTAATGTCCATTCAAGAACAAAGCCACACACACACCACACCCAAAGATATTGCGGGGGCCTTTGCCAGGTACTACACGGAACTGTATGCAGCTAGATCACAGACGGGCGAGGCACAAAAAACCCAATACTTAGACACAATTGAGTTCCCTCACTCCCCCAGGCAGAGAGGGATAGGCTAGAGGAAGACCTAACTCTTGAAGAAGTGACGGAGGCCATTGGCTGCCAAAAGTTGGGGAAAGCCCCGGGCCCAAATGGACTCCCGGGAGAATTATTTTAATTAAATTGTAGCCTGCTGGTCCCACATTTACTAAATATGTACAAGACGAGATTCTCCCAAAAGATCTACGAATGGCTACCGTGGTGGTAATTCATAAAATAGGGAAGCCTCCGGAAGACTGTGGGTCCTATCAACCCATATCATTACTCAATATTGAAACAAAGATTTTGGCCACTATTCTTGCAGTGTGCCTCTTGATGGTTATCGCCCCCCTGATACATAGAGACCAATCCGGTTTTATGCCAAAGCGAGCCACACGCTTTAACTTATGGTGACTGGCTAATTGGATGGACACGGTGCAGTGTCGAGATAGACCCCATCTGCTCCTTTCACTAGACACTTAGAAGGCGTTCGATACCATTCATTGGCCCTTCATGAGATACACCTTGGAAAAGTTTGGGTTTGGTCCAGTATTCAGGAAATGGTTGGCACTTCTCTACAATTCTCCCGAGGCTAAAGTCCGGGTCAATGGAGCTGTCGTGATATGTTGGCAGATTCAAAGAGGCACTAGACAGGGATGTCCCCTGTCCCCCCTACTGTTTGCCCTCATATTGGATCCTTTGGCCTGTGTTATTAGAGCCTACGAAGGGTTGGGTGGTTTCATTGACGAGTCCCGATTTTTAGAGTAAGAATTCATATCTCTATATGTGGATGATATTTTATTACATGTTACGGATCCAGCCGAGACACTCCCCAAGATTTTGCAAATCTTTGAGGACTATGGCCACCACGCGGGATATAAGATTCATTGGAGTAAGTCCACCTTATACCCGGAGGGAGGGACGGTGGAGCCCCAAACCTACCCGAGCTGTCTCCGATTGTCCACAGAGGGGTTCACTTACCTTGGACCCTATATTACCACTGAGGTAGCAATTAACTTAGAATACAATATCAGACGAATCCTTTTCAACTTTCAAGACGATGTCAAGAGGTGGAGGAAACTCCCTCTGATGATCATGGGTTGGGCCACTATGTATAAGATGATCTCACTTCCCCAGTTGCTTTATGTTCTGAAAAGTACCTACTGCAAAATACCAGAGACCGTGTTTACAACCCTCAACAGCGAGCTATGCTTGCTTCTATGGGACAGGGCTCATCCATGAATAGCGCTGCAAACGCTGCAGCGAAACCCATACAATGGGGGTCTAGCCCTACCAGATATCAGGGCCTACTACAGAGCGGCCCATTTCATTATAATCAACTAATGGAACCACGCTCCGAGAGACCACCCCACCTACATGTTGGAAAGATTACAATTCCGAGAACGCACACAATTACACTACATATATGGAGGTAAAGGCTCCTACCAGCTACCCAAAGAGTGCTGAAGGCGTGGAAAAGTGCTGAGACGCAAATTAAATGAGACACGAAACCTACAAGGTAGAACCCTCTATGGGAGGGAACTAGACTGAGATTGGAAAACTGAGAGGCTTTAAACAGTGGGGTCTAATAGGGATCTCCAAAATAGGGGCTGTACTAGAGAAATGCACATTGGCTCCATTCACCTCGCTTCAAGCCTCATATCAGCTTCACGACACTCAATCCTATGCCTAGCTTAGACTGAAACATGCCTGGCAAGCAGAAGGATTAGACGCAGAGACGCTGCCGGAGTACGCCCCATTAGAAGGCAGACTCTTGCAGGAAGAGATCAGCTCAGGTCGTCTCACTGACTTACAAAACACTAATTAACAACATGCCTGACAAACTAGGCCCACTCGGAGCTAAATGGGAACGCACTACTGGTCCAATGGAGGACATCGACTGGGAGGCCGTTCTTATGCACCAACGTGAAGTGGCGATTAAACTAAGACTATGGCTCATTCAATATAAAATCCTACACAGTACTTACTTTGTCAGAGCGAGGTTTCACACTATGGGGAGAGCAGATACCCCGGATTGCCTCAGATGCCACACAGAACGCGGTACATTTATACAAACCCTCTGGAGAACAGTAGGATTCAAACATACTGGATTAAGATAGTGAGGGAACTAAACAATATACTGGAAGCCCAACTTGAGTAGGAAGCTAGGTTTCTCCTACTGGGAATCCCCACAGATGTGAATCTACCACGTCATAAACTCATGTTGGCTAACTTGGGCTAGTAGTAGCCAAGTGGGACATAGCTCGATACTGGGGCGCCCACCACCTCCCTACACTCAAGGAATGGAGATCATGTTTAGATCTCTATATGGTTGCAGAAAAGGTGACATACAAAGCAAGGGGTTGTCTCCGAAAATTTCGAAATATTTGGGTTCCATAGATAAAATAGTATGGTTTGGAAATGGGTGAGGAGGAGGAGGGATTTGACTTGTTACTGGGAAGATCGGGGGAAAAGCAGTGGAAATTGTGATACCTGACCCATTGTCGATAAATGTGGATAATTCAGATGTGACCCTCAGCACATGTACATATGTGACACTGGAATCTCACCTCATGCTCTCTTTCAGAGGAAATGGTATTATATTTTTTGCCCTACACCAAATGCTACTGCTCAACAACTGACCTGCATCGTGTATTCATGATTCTTTTGACTGTATGTTCAAATTATCAAAAATAAATAAAAACATTTTTTTTAAATGCACCGTTTGCCCACTCTTTTCTCAATCTTTTCCAGGGGGAGAACCTCCCTCCCCCCCGCCGGGACTCCTCTTTTGGTAGTCGGGTTTGCTCACTCACCACAGGGCACTCATCCCGAACCTTTACGTCCACCACTTTAAAATGTCACCAGCCACCACTACAAGCCCAAAGCAAATACTTAGCAACTTGGTTGAGGAACACTAGAAAAGAAAGCAATAAGGATATGCAAATCTGACACAACCTCACTTGCAATCTTTGTGGTCCCAAAATACTTGTCCTCAGCCTGGCAGTTATGGGGAATTGCTTTAATTCTATGGTAATTTACCTATGTGAGACGATGACATCTAGGATTAAAAGGGAGGCATTGTTGTTGAATTTTACTTCTTATTTATTGTGTAATGCATACATAGGACTGCACATCTATGTCCTTAGGTATATTTATGAGGTGGCCATTCAGGATGATACAGGGGGCACATTTCTGTGAATGTTGTTTTTTTTTAATTATGTGAGAGCCAAATAGGTAACTGCACAATAATGTCCTTAGATATAGTTATGACTTATCAATGCTTGCTTCACATTTATATTAAAAAGATTAATCAAAACATATAGCTATTGAGAGCTAGAGTTTTTATTTAATTCAGATACTATAGAATGTTTTTACTGATGTAAACTGTGATTTTTACATTTGTTTGCTTGACTGTATATTTTGTTTAGGTATTGTTTTAAGGATTAGGAATTATTCAAAATACTTTATTATGAAAAAGGTACTTCTACACGCTCCCCATCCAACTCCACAGAACAACTCGCAACTCCCTTAAAAGCATTTGATAAAATAAAATAATTTTCCAAAAATATATGTACATCTAAATTTATGACAAAACCCATACAGGTACTGATATAAATGAAATGTATATTAAATACCACTAAATTTGTCTTTACTATATTTGTACCATTGATTTTATTTACAACGATTAATAAACAATGTATTCCATTTCTATATTATGTTCTACAATGTTCTGGCATCCACAATATTTTAACTATGATGCTATGGTCAAATGATATTTTAGACTTGATATTTAGATACCGCATCAAAAGGGAATCTTTATTAGCTAAGGATAGGACAACTGGAGGAAGAAATAATCATGAACACTCAGGGGCATATTATCAAGGACGGCGTTAAAATTATTGCCGGTTTAGCAGCAGAAAACTGCCGCTAAAGCGGCGATAATGGGCATGATAATATGTCCTGGAGAATTCCAATAGAAGCCCATGTTGACACCAAAATATGGACTTCTATTTTAATTCTCAAGGGCATATTATCAAGCCCATTATCGCCGCTTTAGCGGCATTTTTCTGCCGCTAAACTGGCGATAATTTTTAACGCAGTCCTTGATAATATGCCCCTCAGTTTGGCAGCTCTTCACTAAGAGCAAAGCCTTTCTCTGCTGAATAGAATTTCAGGACCTAGGGGACGGGCAGCGCATCTTGCTCTAGTAGGTACATTCAACTGAGGTCAATCCGTGCAATAGGAAACTCCCAAAACAATGAAGTAACCCGAAAAAGAATGGACATTTACCCTAAGTGCTCTCAGATCTTGGTTAACTCTTTGAATCAAACCAGTGTTAGTTGAACCCCCAAAAACTCAAGATTTATTGCATCTTCCTAGACAGCCTAATAATTCAATGCACAAACTCTGTATAAAGAGTTACATAGGCAATCAGAATGCAAACCCCATAAAAGGAGCATATATTTCATGGTTTGTCACAGGTGCTTGCTCCCAGTGCCATCATCCTCCGGTACTAGTTATTACTCACTGCTTCTTGCATCCATTGCACAGGTCATTGCCATTCAGGGTGCCATCTGTGATGCGTGACAGGAGTTATGCCACCCAGGATCATAGCTTTAACATATCTGCTTCCCAGTTATTAACCCCCTCCATCATTTGCACAGTTAATCCTGGCCACCTAAGAGCAGCCAAAAAGTGACCGTATGCCCCATCTGAGTGGCATATTACAGCAGGAGTCCAGGATCGAATGCATAGTTCGAGGATCTCAGGATTTGAGGATCTGTCACTGGATTCAAGCATCGCAGGTTGTAGGCTTTCCTCTTTGTTGATGAGAGGAAGCCTCCTCTTGAGCTCTGCTCCTTATCTGTGTTCTCTACTTGGGCTCAGTTCTTTACCTGTGTTACTGGCTCTCCAGTCAAACTCAATTGCAACATTGAGAACATCTCAGACGTTTTCTGTCAGTGGCGCTTCTTGAAATTCTGAAATTCCTTTTGCAGCATCACCTCAAAGATTTTCCTTGCATCCTTAAAATTATTCAAACTCTCCTACAGCTGTCTTCAGAAGCTTCAAATCAGTGAGAATTAGGAAGAGTTAGATAATATTTGTTTGGATTGTGGGGCTTCTTTTGGCCCTTGTACTTTTACCTCCACCTAAGTACTAGGATTCTATCGAGCCCTTACAGTTGTACTGTGACAGCTGTCTGTTGGAACTCAACAGTGTTATATACAGATCCTGTGTAAACAATTGTTTCTGAATGGTGTCTCAAGTTGTAGAGCATGAACAACAGATACAGGATATCAGAACAAGACCAGTCTCATGATGATTATTAGTTCGCCATCAGCACCAAGCACAAACCGGGCATGTTTGACACTGTTGACAGGAAAGAACACATGTAGGTTCCAACATTCAGATCAACAGGTTAGTGGTGACTTGAGGCAGACAATAGTCAGAACAAGGTGTCAACTCCTCCCAAAATGACATCCACAGCTGGGCCCATTTTAGTGTCCCCCAAAAAAGCAGTAGTAGGATGTACTTGGGCCACCATCCTCGTAGAACAACATAGCACTATCAATGGGTAAGGGGCATATTTTTAAAGGGGTGCTGACCTTCCTTCTGATATACTGAGAACATGATTTGTAAAATGGGCAGAACATGGTCGGAAGGGCAGTGGTCAGTGTACATCTGCATCTGAAGCTTAGATCAGAATGGAGTGTGCAAGTACTTGTCACATTGATTTTGATGGATTAATTATTTCCTCCTAAATAATGGACTGTTTAAAGTGTCAGTTCTCCTCTGTGTCACCTAAAGGGGATCCCTGTTTCTTCCAGTTTAGCACCTGACTTTGAAACTGATACACAAAGGGCAATTTCTGTGTGAAGATGTTATGTTACTCTATGTTTAGTTTATTTATAAAGTGCACTATCACCTGCAGTGGCATCCTTGTAAGATCTACGCACACCTCCTACATCCAGGCGGGGAGCTCTGCATGGACAATATTCACAATTTTGGTGCAGAGATTTTCACCTCGGTTTAGATTTATAAGCCTCCGCCCCCTCAAATGAGGAGGTAATGGCCCCTATGACTGAATTAACAAACATACATGTTGGGAAGTGGTCCCCTCTGAAGGGTCACCCCAAACATTTGCCCTTCCTCCTACTCTTTTTGTTGACATTAGGACTCTGACCACTTTACCTCTGCTAACCAGTACCAAAGTGCATGTGCTCTCTTCTCTAAACATGGTAACACTGGTGTAGACAATTGACATATTTAGTTTGCTAGTAAGTCCCTTGCAAAGGGGTATACCATATACCCAGGGTCTGTAACCTTATGCTACTGGTAGGCCTGCAGCAGTGATTGTGCCACCCACACAAGTAGACTTTCAAACCGGTCCTAGACCTGCCATTGCAGGGCCTGTGTGTACAGTTTACTGCCACTTTAACTTGGCATTTAAAACCACCTGCCAAGCCTTAAACTCCCCTTTTATTACACATAACTTAAGACACCCCTAAGATAGGCCTTAGATAGCTCTAAGGGTAGGATGTTGTGTACATAAAAGGTAAGGCATGTACTTTTAAGTTTTACATGTACTGGTAGTGCCAAAGAGCTAAATTTGTTTTTCCCTATTGAGGTCTACTCCTCTCATAGGCTATTGGGAATTCCTTAAAACACTTTTATATTGTAATTCCTAATTGGAAAGGAGTAGCTGCACCATGTTTCATATCTTTGCAATGACAATCACAAATCCTCTTTAATGGTAAAGTTGAATTGAACATTACTATTTTAGAATTGCTACTTTTAGAAGGTGGACATTTCTGCTCTGTGTGCCTTGCAGCCTATCTCCAAAACACGTCTGGGATGGGTGACAGCTACAATTTGTGCATTTCATGTAGACAGCCACAAACACAGGAAGGGTGGGTATGACAGAGAACTCATCTGCATTCATCTACATTTTGATAGCTCTTCCTGGGCAGAAAGAGGGAGGGGGAGCTAATGCATACACCTGGAAAGGCAGTGTCCTGTTCCCACACAAAGGGCTGATTACCTCCACAGATAGCCTGGCAGACACAACTGGGATGAAAGGGGACTGGCACACCTGAAGGGCTGCTTTGAAGTCACCCCCACTTCAAAGGAACATTTGGGTATGAGTACTGGAGCTCTGACCCTACCAAGACAGTACACTACTGGACCTGTGAACGAACTCTGGCCGGAGTAAAGACTGCTGTGCCACAAGGATTGCCACTTTACCTGACTGCTGCTCGGAAGGAACTGCTTTCTGCTTTGCTGAGCTGCCCTGCTGCTTGCTGATCTGAACTAGTTGATTTCTGCCGTCCAGAACCGTTAAAATCGATGCAGTCACGACTTTGTGCCGATCGAAACTGATGCATTGCCCTTCAATTCAAGAGCCGATCAACGACATTGCCTTGATGGACTGAGTGGCTCAACGACGACACAGTGCCGGCATCATAAAGGGGTTCTTCACTGCCTGCGCGGATCAGCGCAGACACATCTAGACGTCGACACTTTGCTCCATTTAAGGTACATTCCAGCTGGACCAGCATGAGTCCTGTACCTGGCCTGCCCTCCATCGCGGTTGGTCTGAACTCTGTATTTACCCTGATCCAGCGCAACCTCAAGCACCCCCTTAGAGCTATTGACTTCTAAGCACTACTTTTTGATTTATTATTCAAAAATGTATAACTCTGGTTCTACTTATTGGATTTTAGTTGTTTTAGTCTTGTATTATTCATAACATTACTCTCTATTTTGCTAAATCTGTGTAGAGTATTTATGTGGTGTTTTCATTGTGTTACTGTGTGTGTGTGTTGCACACATACATTACACATTGCCTCTTTAGATACGGCTGACTGCTCTGTGCCATGCTACCAGAGGATAAACACAGGTTACCTTTTACCGTGTATCTAGCTCACCCTGACTAGGATGTGGTCCTTAAGTGGACAGGGTGCATACCTCTGCCAACTAGACACTCAACTTTTAACAGTACAGTTACTATAAAACATTACACATTTAAAGGGAGCTCTCTGCCCGAGACCGAGAACTCCTAATTGAAGGAAACATGGACACAACACACAACTGAACCAAAATTTCAACAACTCATATATTTAGCATAAAAAAAAAACTTGGCGCTAACTCCCTTACCTACCCCTTCTTCCCCTGGGACTACGTCACTCACAGAACACAACCCACCGGCACTAAACTCTAAGATGCATCCTATCCCACTCAATAGGAATTCAATGACGAAGAAAAAGACCTTGTAGTTACCTTTAATGGTTATTTTGATTAGTACTGTGAAATACCTGCCTTCATATAACCTGAGGAAGTACATATGATGTAATCACTCTTCGGAGTTGATGGGTTTCAGAAAGTCCTGATTGGTAAGTCCCTTCCCCACTCTGAGTATTATCAAGTATGTTCAATGTATGTCACTCCAGGATGCAAAATGTGTATTGTGTTACTTCCACATTATGTTGTTTTTTTTAAATGTAAACTTCAAACAAACATTTATTAGATTTACACTTTGTAAAGTTTTCCTCACTCCTTGCAATATCATGTGCATTGATTGTGTTTTGAAGCTTGGTCCAAAAATGTATATTATTACCTGTATATTGTAAAAAAAATTAATGAATGAAAACATGAATTAAAATAAAAGGTAATATTTAAAATAGGAAACAACAAAATTAAGTAGAATTTAACTTATACATAAATTATTTTACGTTATATGTGGGTGTTTTTATTTCTATGACAGCATGTTGCAATTCCACTGATTGGCTATGTGTGCTGCTTGATGTACTCCAAGGTTTGGCAGGAGTATATTTGAGCCTGTTTTGCTAGTAGTGCTACTCAAGTAGATATTGGTGTAACCTTTGTGAATTGCAATCATTTATGTCTGTTTTTGTATTTGAAAAAATGCATAGTAAATATGTTCCCTCGAGTCTTATGGGCAGATTCACGAAAAAGTAGTGTAGTTACACTTGTAGGTAAACATTTACACCCAAAAGTAGGTTTACATTTTTTGCAGTTCACGAACATGTCCTGGAATCCATGTGGAAAGCTATAGCGGGCACAAGTTTCCATGCAGATGCCTCAAAAGTTATGTGATTTTACAATCAGGATCCCATTCCTGCTGAACTGACTTCTCTGTAGTGGGGGATTTTGTACAGAGGGGATTGGATCCCCTGTGCAGCCGCACAGTTCTCTTTCTTCTGCAAGAAAAATATTGTGGAAAAACCTTTCCTCATGCACACCTCCAAATATGTTGGTGTTTCATTTCACTCCACACCATGGAAAGAGTGTTAATGCCAGCACTGTGCTGGAGTAAAAGACTTACCCTTTCCAGACATGAAGGAGTAGTAGGAGTATGCGAATGACAGAAGGGTAAGTGTTTTCATGCATTCATAAACTTCCAAGACTAACCACGCGTTGCAATGCATAGGAACTCCCACATTCAAACTCCCTGAGTGAGATTAATGATGAGGAGAACTTTGCACTCATAGTGCAATCTCTGCAATCACAAATTGGCTTGTACCTGCCATGAATCCCTTTGTGAATTCTTGGCAGGCGTAAGTAAGTTAAATTTGGTCATAAGTGTAACTAGGTTTATGACAGATCGTATATATGTGAATAGGCCCTTAAAAATTTTGTTTTTATACTTCTTACTTGATCTTATGAGGGACCCCAACAAAAACAAGGAACTTGCCACCTCTGCAATGATCAAGACATTTGTAGCTTATTATTTTTTTGATGGAGTCAAAATCTGCAAACATTGTTTTGCAGGATAAAACTGGAATCCTCATTTGCTCTACTTTTATTTCAGCAAAGCAGTGTGGGAATTTTTGCAAATATTGTTGAAGAAGACAAATCTGCTTTTTGCAGGAGGTTTGTTCAATATACCTGATTACTTACTTTGCTTTTTCCACTTGCCTATATTTGGTGAGAGTTTTCACAATAGCCAAATTCATGAGTGTAACGAAAAGATACAAACAATGCCGTCAGTCATTTTCCAACATCAAAGAAACCTTTCAAATTGCATCAAAATTAGAACTCTTGAACACAATGACGAATTCTGGTTGGGCTATTACTAGGAAGAATCGCATCCAGTGATAGGATCATTGCGTAGGAACCTCCTGATAGGCAGAGCAAGAGCACACAGGATGGCAACGGATACATGAAGAGCACCTAGCATTTCGAAAGGAGAAATAGTTTCTAAAAATTAATTACCAGGGGGGTAGGTGTAGGGGGTGTTTGGGGTGTGAAACCTCGAATTAAATGCATTGTTGGCTTGGCAGTTGGTCTGGCTGCCCTAATTTAGGTCTGCTATCTCTGTGTCTGTTTTTCTCATTGTGACCAAGAATGAAAGACAAAACATTGACCTCTGATGAGAGAGAGAGAGAGAGAGAGAGAGAGAGAGAGAGAGAGAGAGAGAGATCCATCTGGTGGCTGAATTTCAAAATGTGAAACCAGATAACCTGGATCAATACCGGTGAAGGTGCGTTTTTAATATCGAGAAAATAATACAGTTTATAATAAATGTGCAGAATTAATGTGCAAGCTTGAATTAAAAAAATGAAACACTTTTAAATGTAGAAAGCAGCATTAATCAACAGGCTTATTGAATAGAAACACTGAAACATACATACAATGTTTGAGTCTTGACCTTTCTATGCTCATGTTTTAATAAATAATACGTTTCATAAAAGATTTCATCTAAACCTCTGCAGAATGTTTTTACTTACACAAAGACCACTGTTAACACTGGTTACAAAATTGTCTCTTAATGAAGTAATGAAGAAAATCATCACAAAAAGAATGCAGCATGTAAAAGTGAATTTGACCTTTTGACTCCTTTTTTTTCCAATGGATGGATTTATACTAAATGTTTTCGTTTCCTTAATACAAATGTTTTGAGTTTCACATATATGATTGTTAGTGAAACATACAATGTGATATTTAGATGGTCAGACATGTAGTGTAGTTCGTGGGAAAGGAGTCTTGAATGAGGAAATGTTCTACATGAGTCTATAACTGATACATCTATGTTTCAAAACTAACATTTTCATCTGTATACTATTGTATTTCTGTGAGAGTAAGAGGAGTGATCCTGTTCCTAGGAGAACACCGAAAGCTGATTGGGCGAGAGGAGGAGAAGATGCAACATGAACTGCAACATTGTTTTTGACTGTTTATAATAATGGCATTAATGCATGTTCCTAGAGTAGGGTACCACTTTTGATACACTTTTCCAGACCCGTATTCCACGCTATTTGTATTTATGACTTCCCCAGACCCTTTTTGCCCTGCCTTATTCTACATTGCTCTGAGACCATACTAAGGGGGGGATTATGATGGCGGGTGCCCGCCATCACAAGGTGAATTACCCACCGCCATATCAGGATGGCGGTGGGCATCGCGGCGGACGGAAAGTCTGTCCACCGCTTTTCCGCCGGTCGGCAATCGTCCCGGCGGAGCTGGGCACAATATGGTGGTGGTGCCATCCATATTAGGTTGTATGGTTTTAAAGACCTTTCCATGGCGGCGATGCCGCCATGGAAAGGCTGGCGGGGTTTCGCTTTGGGGGCCCGTTGTGGGCCCCTGGGGGTGTGGGGGCTGCACTTGGGGGTACCTATGGTACCCCCCTACATTGCCATGCAGAAGGTGACAGGCACCGCGCGGTGCCTGCCACGTTGTGCATGGCAATGCACAACGTGGCATTTTAACATTGCGGCTGGTGCTGCAGCCAGCAGCACCCGCCGCAATGTTAAAATTCCGTGGTGGTCGCATCATAATTGGGGTGGCGGGACCACCGCATGGCAGGCGGGCAGTCCCTTTACCGCTAGGGTTGCGGGCGGCCTAAAGTCCACCCGCCATCCTAATCACCCCCTTAGTTTCTCAAACCTCTCTTTATAGGAAGCTCTGTTTTGAATGAATTTTGAATTATTTAAACTTTTCTATATTCTGAAGTATTATGCTTTCTCTCTCGCTCTCAAAATAGGACTCTTTATGGGTTCTTACTGACACCTATTTTTGCCTAATTCTTAGAATAGGGAATTCTTTCTGTAATGGAATACGCTTAATGCATTTTTTTATTATTGATTGTTAAATGATTTATTATTGATTTCTAATAAGATTCAAATGACTAAAAATGTAATAATTTACTTGTGACCGAATACAGGTGGCTTGCAAAAAGATCTATAATAAAAACCCTTTAATGCATACCGAACTCTTATTATAGACTGGAATTAGAATAGCAACTGTTATTTTAATATATGTGATGTTTAGCTCCAGACTTTCTCTAAAACAAACGCAAAGGTCTATCGACCAGAGAGACGAAACCCAGCAGGGATCAGCTCATATGATGGTTACCGAGTTTTATTCAAACTAATACCCGCTCCAGCACCGGCTTTCCAGCTTGACTAAATTGTTTGATCCTAGGTACATTTCCTCTCTCATCACATATGAGTGCACTTTTTAATAATTGAGTTTGGGATTTGTAGTGTAAGCACCTCTCATATTTGATTTAATAGAATGTAATGTTGCTCCATCTGTTATACGAATTTAGGCCACATTTACTACTGACTTTCCTGTTAGTTCACTAATGCCATTGTTGTTGGGGGCAGGCCATACATTTTTCTAAAGCTAGCACTTTTAATAAATGTCTGTCTATGCAGTGATATAATCTGATGTACTAATGTGAAACGCTTCTGCATTTTATTAAAGAAATACCGTTTTTTAATATTCAAGACATTGTATCATATTTTTACATTATTGGGCTTATTTGACTTTGGCGGAAAGGAGACTCTGTCGCAACCACAAAGAATTACCTACTCTGCCAAAGTGAAGTACCTCCATCCTCATTTAGAGTCGGGCAGAACTTCAGTGTGTAGCTAGTGGAGACTACTCCGTCATGACGGCCTACATGCACCTCTGCAGCCTGACAGAGTAAGGGCAGTCGGAGGCTTGTCCATGTGTTCGCCTGCACCATTTTGGAGTGGGCAAACACATGGTCAGTTTTCATTGTCCGTCATCGCCAGGTAAAACCTGGAAGTAATGGCAGTGAAAACTGCAAATTAACCCTCATACCATGGGAGACATCTCCCGTGGAAGAGGTGTCTTTGTTTTCTTTATTTTCAAAAACAGAATGTCACTTTGTGGTTTTCTTCTGAAAATAGAAAAATACTTAAAGTTTGATGGAAGGCACTGCCATGTTGACGGAACCTTCCGTCAAACTTTTAATGCATTTACAAGAACTGCCGTGACAGTGGTTCCTGTAAATGAAAGAGATGTCTGTTGGGCCCTAAATTACCTCTCTAACTTTGGCGGGAAGATAACCCCTGTTATTGCAGAAGTAAAGTACCCTACCAATGTGATGATAAATAATCCATTTGCCAAAGTATAAATCAGGCACTAAGCTTGCTGCACGATATACATTCAAACATTTTCATGGTTTGGCTCGTGCTTAGACTATTAGACGCAAGCCAGACCCATGGATCGGCTCTGGCTCGTCCTATTAATTTGCCTGTGCGCCTTCCTCTATATGCAACCTGGGCTTAGTACATGGGGCAGCCAGTCACTTCATAAAATGATTTGTGAAAGGTGAGGACTAGAAACATGGAACCCTGACTACATGCACCGATTTAACAGCTATACTATAAAGGCAGTGGTGGCTCCTCCACTAAGGCAGAGGAGCATCACCCCACTGCTTCAACTGCAAGCTCAATAAAAAAATAAAATGATAATAACTTTCCATTATCATTTTATTTTTTGTATTGCGCTTGCATTGAAGTCAGGTTGTTAGGGCGGGCGTGGCTGGGCTCCACGCTTCACAAGGAGGACTGGTGGCTGCACCTTAAGTACGCATGATGGTTTGGTCAGCCGTCTTGGGCCGGCCAAACCGCCATGCGCACAATGCATGTTCTCCACAGGCTGTATTTACAGTCTTTGTGGAGAACATGCCCAGCCTCCCGGTCCCTTTCTGAGCATCGAACCACAGCGCTCAGACCAATCACAATGCTGTTGTAAGGCAGCTTTGTGATTGGCCAGGGGATTCCGGGAGGCTATGTGGTTCCTGCTACAGAGAGGATGGAGGAGAGGAGGTGGCCAGCGATAGGTGGTATTCAGGTAAGTGCTTTTTTTATTTTTTATTTCCCTCCTATCCGTTCCCCTGCCTCCGTCCCTCCGACACCCCACCACCCCCATTCGGTAGCAGCTTCTACTGCATAAATGCTTTGTGAAGCAGAGACAAAGAAGATTGTGTGCAGTGAAAATACATATAAAATCAGTGATCCCAAGGCAGAGACTCCAGGTTGTCGTGTTCTCTGTGACCATAGTCTTGAGGTGCCAGGGAGAATTACCAGGTGAGACAGGCATGGGACGTAGATTCAGCGGGGGTGTTTGGGGTGGGAGACCCCTCACATGCTTTCTTGGGTTGGTAGCAGGCTCTGGGGGCATGAGTTGGGTCTGCTATGTCTCTAGGTTTATCCTCATTGTTCTCATTTCCCTAAGTGGTATTTACTTTTTCATTTTTTAAATCAGATCTTAAATATATATAGTGACCAGGTTACCAAAAAAGTAGTAAATATTGCCCATAGAAGTACTCCTTGAATGGGTGCAAATTAACTACTTTTTAGAAATCCCAAACATTGGCAGAAGTAGGCTAAGAAAGCTGCGCCAGTCTCAAGTTTCCAGGCACACCACTGGCAAACACAGAGCCACAAAGTGATGGGGTGAATGCTTTCAAGCAGTGGCAATCGCTCGGGGTAGGATTCCAACCTATTGTTTTTCACCCACTGTGCCACAGTCCTTCCTAATACAATCATTGTTGACTTACGCAGCCTCAATGAGAACATTGTCAGGGACAGCGTCCCACTACCAGATATAAATGAATTGAATTTGATGTTGTCTGGGGGAGGGGAAGTATTTTTCTAAATTAGGCCTAAGAAGTACTTATCATCAGGTTAAGCATCTGTCTTTTAATATTTATGCTGTTTACTTCCTCTATCCCATTAGGAAAAGGTGAATCAACCCATATTTAAGTTGCCTGAGAAATATGTGGCATATTTATTCTATCCCGTTTTTTCATAAATGTCTGTGCATTAGTATATAGTATATATAAATATTATCTAACATACATATTGTGTCCTAAATATCGTTACAAAACATTGTCCCATTGGGTGTCGACAGTCTATGATATTTAGGGCACAATATTTATGTTAGCTGAAATTCTAACAAAAATATCCTGGTACCAGAGCTCATCATCAGTTTGTCAATGTGACTTTTAGAAATATGTCATGAAAGCAAAAAATGGAAGTGCGGGTCAGAGAATGCGAAGTTCCTTAGGTTAAAAGGGCATCTCGGACTGGTGGGGCCACAATGAATATTGGGCCTCCTGGCATATAGCACATAGGTACAAGCATACAGTACAAAATGCATAATATGCATAATGCAGTGAGCATTGAAATAAGCATTAAATTACCCCGATTCACCGCCTACTGAGAGCACTTTCAAAGTGAAGCCTTCGCGACACCCTTTAATTTGTGGTAGGAACTAAGGCAGTGAAGCCGCGTAAGAAATTGAACCCCCTCCCCCTTTTGAGGAGTGGTAGGGTGGCTGCAAATCCCATTTTCCTTACATCTGTTTATCCTCCATCTGCCCTGCAGTGTGTCGTCCTGTGCTCCTTCTAGTGCAGATCCTGGTGCCGCAGCTCTCCCTATAGGTGAGCCTCTGTTGAGTAAGCAGCAGGGTCTAGAGAAGCAAGGCGAAGAGAAAACAAACTGAATCCTAGCAGGCACAGTGCTTGCTTCACTGGAGGCCTTAGGACCGTCCTGCTCCACCAGTCAGCAGCAACAGTCTCATCTGCTCGTTTACTTCCTACATGGCACTAGACAGCTAAACACCAACCGCAACAATTCTTTGGTATTCACAGTTGCAACAGACCACATTAATTTACACTTGTCTGAACAATTATGGTGTTCCATGCTTTGATCAATTTCTTAACAATACAGCGACCCTACTCTAGACCAAGAACATCTCTTCCAATGTAAACATGTGATCAGAATGGCTCCTCTAGTTCCGGCCAGTGTGATGCGCCCTCGTTCTCACTTGCTTTTCCTCCCAGTCAATCACCTTTTGTTGCCTAGCAATACCTGCTCTCAGAATACGCCTACTGTGATGCCCGTGTTCTCTCCAAGAACTGAAACAAGAAGATGTGCGGATGAGGAGGCTGATGACCTCACAAAGGTCTCTATGTGGAAAAACAGGAAATAAAGATACAGGCCGTGAGATGCCGGCCAAGTCTAGATGGAGGTCTCCATGCCCACCTGGCTCCAACTTTTCCTCAGTCTGATGCTTCTCCCAAAGCTTGATGGAGCTACAGAGAGTAAGTGGTCTGGCTTTGCTGGGGTCATTATTAGGCGCATTGCTTTCAAATGGGAAGGAGTAAAGGAACACGTATTTCCGGATGTCTATATAGAATCAGTAGGAGGTGAAGTCTTTCTCCCTAGACCCATCATGCCCAAGCATGATTGTTGGCGATGGTAGTCTGAGCTGCGGGCGTTGATACTTCTGTCAGGGCCCGCTTTAGGGCAGTGCGCACTGGGCACTGACCTAGGTAGGGGGCGTTGTGCTTAGCAATAACTCATGATTTAAGAGAACTTCCTGCAGACTTCCTTGTGCATCCAGCTTTCAGGCTGCAATAAAAATGTAAAGATAACTTGTGATTGATGTTCCTTTTAGAGAGAGAGATTGGAGTTTTGTCCAGTGGTATAAAGCAGCGCAGAGTGTTAATGTGCCTACTGCAAAGAATTCGTACTGTGTACATAACAGATCTGTATTTTATGTGGATAGCTGAGTGGATTACTGCTTTTGTCATGGAGATCCTTGTGTTACTTCAGTATATAAGATACATCCCTAAAATAGAACAGTGACTGTTAATAACTGTCACCACAGAGCTGCATGCAAACTGCATAAAATAGAAGTTAATGTTTTTTTTTCTCCAGTCTTTCATTATCTATTCCTAATGTTGCTGAAAAGGGTTCGTTTGGGTAGATGTACATTCTTATTAGTAAAGCCAGCCTTTACCAGTGCGGAGGAGGTGATGAGTGGGCGTCATGGTGGAGGGAGAGGGCTGCCAAAACTGATGGTCGCACCGGGTGCCACCAGGGCTAAAGCCGAGTGCTGTGCTGTGTCCTCTATAAACACAGCATTGTGGACTCATTCTGTGTTAAGATTTGCGTTATAAAATGCCATGCAGCAGAGCGAACAACAGTTGATTTGGTCTATTAAATCTTTGATGAAAGTAGCGAACAAGTTTACCTGGGTGCAGTATTGTCATTACAATAAACTGCACATAAAGGAGGGGGTCAAGGTTCGTGATTGCATGTGAAATTGAAGCATGTACTTGTTTTAGTGCAGATGGACACCGTTATTTTCACAAAGTGGGTGATTAGTATAGCGGGCGGATTGCCACCGCACGTATGGCGGTGGCGATCCGCCCACCAAAAGTCATCGCCCGCATAACTTCCCCCCCGCCACATTACGATGGCGGGGGGAAAAGCACAGCAATATGGTGGCGGTGCCTTGCAGGCACCTCCATCCATATTAGTATAATGGCGGAGAAGTGCCTGTCCATGGCGGAGACTCCGCCATGGAAAGGCATGCGTTTTTTGTCTTTGGGGGCCTGTTGCGGGCCCCCAGGGTTTTGGGGGGGTGGGGTTGCACATGTGGGTTACCTATGGTACCCCCCTGCATTGGCATGGGCAAAGTGGCAGGCACCTCACGGTGCCTGTCACCTTGTGCATGCCAATGCGTGACGTGTGGCGGGCGGTGCTGTGAGCACCGCCCGCCACAATGCTGGGAATAGAGAATGCCACCGCCACGGTGGCGGTGGCATCCTAATTGCCGGTGCAGGACCGCTGCATCACTGGCAGCCGGTCCCAGCACCGCTAGGGTGGCGGGCGGCATCCTAATCGGCCCCATAATGTCTGTATGAAGGAATTATCAAGGAAATCTAGTTTGCAAGTAAGGCATGTTATCCTTATAAGTAGATACACTCAAGAAATGTCCTTTCAATATGCCCAAAGTTGATATTATCATTCTGAGATGTAATTCATATAGTAAATTTGAAAATGATATCGACCCTCACCCCCATTTCATTCATGAACTAATTCTATGCATTTGACTCCAGCCTACAACTCCAACTATGTGTAACTAGAATATTGAAAGCCACAAAGGAATTTGATGACCACGTAGAGTAGGAGCAAGACCATATAGGCACAGTGCTTAGATAGTCAAGAATGGTGACTTGTAAAACCACCATACTGCACCATGTGGACCTGTTTTATTATTTGTAATACATGGTTCCTCAAATACTGAATACAACAGTAAAAAGTAAATATACCACTTTTTTTGCACACATCTGTGAGCTGCAATATGAAAACGTATTTATTATGGACACAACTTAAATTGGCCTGATGTGAACAATATGAAATTTGATAATTTAGCAAAATGAAACGTTAACAGTAGACAAGAGCTTTAAGTAGCTCTTGTTTCTGCTGAATTGTTCTAGAGATAAAAGAAGAAAAGGTATTAGTCTATGGCAATTAAAATGTGTGAAAGGAAAAGATGGAATGGTACACCCACAGAGAGACAGATCAACACATTTTCAAGCCCATTTTATTTAGAAAACTTCTTTCTTAATTTAAATCCAATTTTAAAATGTAAAATACAAAAACCAAAGCATCCAGCCAACGCGTTTCATTTTGTTCAAACTCAATTGAACTTCATCAGGGTTTTTTCTTATAACTTGTTTTGCATCAGTCAATAGTATCCATGTTTAGATGGTTGGGCATGGCATTTATCCATTCAGTTGAAAAAGGTCTTCTGCATCCAATCCGGCACGCTCTTATGTTAAATTCCAATAAGAGTAGGGGTATCAATATCCCCAACCAATACGAGGATCAGTATTGGGAAGGCCTTCTGCAGCCAATCTGGCAGGCTCTTAAGTTACGTTCAAATATAAGTAGAGGTATTGGCATCCCCCATCCAAAACAGAAGAATGCACCATGGTTCCCAATACTGATCCTGGTATTAAATGAGGGATACTGATACCCCTACTCCCATATGCTTACTAAACAGTGGCTTAAAATCATCCAATATGTTATTGACAGTTTCCTGGTCATCAACAACAAATGATACTGGAACATTACCAACCACTGCGGGGTTGTCAGAACCAGGGACCTGATATAAACTTTGGTGTACATTTCTCTACAGAGACAAGAGATTGTGGAATTGAAGTAGCCTAGCATTTCAATATCTTTCTCCCCAAACGCCTTGGGATTAACATCTGTGGGAGACAGGGTGCAATTAGTGTCCCACAATTCGTAAAATGTGGTATCTCTCAGAATGGTGATGGGCAATCCCGAATCAGCCATACCCATAGTGAAATATTACCAATGAGAGCCTCACACCTACTACCTTTAACAGGTGTGGGTTGGCTGGTACACTTAAAGATGAGAACAACATTGTTTAAAGATTCAGCACACAAAACCACGTCCACCTCCATATTACCAATTGTACTTGGGTTTTAGCACTCTTACACACAATTTGCTAGGCCTTTTCCCCCCTGTGCTAAGCCTTTTTTTTGGCTATTTGCAGTAGTTTGCGCTTAGGCCCCTGTAACTTTTTGACCACATAAGGTATCCACGTCAAATTTGCGTCCTTTACTTCCAACATCATGGGGTTTCTACTGGTACCCAGGGTTTGTGGATTCCCCTGGAGGGGTCCCAGAAATTAGCCAAAATACAGCAACAATTCTTTTTTTCTTGGAAGAATGGGCAAAAGTGCTGCAAATGAAAGCGTCTGGGTTTTTCCCTGCAAATGGTATCAAAAAAGGGTTTGTGGGGCTTAAATCAACATATTCCCAGCTTTTAGGGAATGACAGACTTTTGTCAGAAAACCAAAATCTTTTACACAGTTTTGGCATTTTTCTGGGACATAGCCTATTTTTGCAATTTTTTTGTGCTTTCAACCTCCTTCCAGTTAATGGTATAAATGGGTATAAATGCAATAATGGATCCTGGAAAGCTATATATTTTTGAAAAGTAGACACAATTCTGAATTCAGCAAGGGGTCATTTGTGTAGATCCTTCAAGGTTTCTTTATAGAAACTAACAGTTAAATAGAGGAAAAATTGAAAATTAGTTGAAAAAAACAGCTTTTTGTGTCAACATTTTCACCTGTAACTTCTTCTAATTATGACAGCCAGCTCTTTGAAAGCAATATACCGTTACATCCACAGGACCTTACTGGTTGTGGGGATATATAGGACTTGTAGGTTCACCAAGATCCCGACGAACCCAGAGCCAAAAACTGAGCAGCGACTTGCAATGTTTTTTTATTATGTAGCGGGTATATAGCAATTACTCTGGGAAAATGTATACATGCCTGTCGCGGGCACTTGGGCCTCCCACACAAGTGAGGCACCGTTTTTATCGGGAGCCCTGGGGACTTTTGGGGGGTAGGAAATTTGTGTCAGCCTGGTGATGCCACAACTTTCCCACACAAAAACGTATGAAAAAAGTCATTTTTTCAGCTAAAATTGAGGTTTGCAGGGGATCCTGGGTAAGGAAACGTTGGAAGATCCACGCAAGCCATACCTCCCTGGAATCCCCCGGGTGTCTAGTTTTTAAAAATGTGTGGGTTTGGTAGGTTTCGCTAGATGGTCGCCGAGCACGGGGCCAAAAACCCAGGTGAACCCCCTTGCTAAAGCAGGTTGTTTGATGATAGGCAATTTTTTTTTTTTTTTTTTTTTTATAAACCTTTATTACACAATAAAATACATACAAGGGCCTACAACCACCAAGGCCGGCCGCTACAGAGCCCGAGGGTCCGCAATGCAACGCCACACATTCGAATGAACCAGAAGCGAAGCTCCCGGCAGTTCGTGAGCACATGCAACCGGCCGTGGCCATAGGCCAAGAGCAATCGGAAAAAACAGTTTCATTTTCTATTAAATGCAAAACACACTCAAGGCAATGAGAGTCCGAAATAGCAGCGTGCGCTTCCCAGGGCGGGGGACAACGTATAGTATCCAAAGCAGTTCTTGACAGGAAGTGGCAGCGGGGGGCAACGGGAAGACAAATCATAGAACACACTTCACACAATCCCGCAGAGTGCGTGGCTAGGGGGACAAAGCAATATCGACCTCTAACGGCAGAGGCGGGGTGCAGATATGTCCACGATAGGAATTCCATGGACCCCATACCTTCGTCCACTTCCCAGGCTTGCCTCTTGCCACATACACCGTCTTATCCCTAAACATACACCAGTCCATATTCTCCTTCCATACCGCGATCGTGGGCGGCCTCGGGGAACCCCACAGCTGTGCTATGTTACGCTTAACCACCATGTACCCCAGAGTCACCCACTGCGTCTGTGCCATATTATAGTCATTCGGTTCCCAGACATTCAACAAACACCTCCTAGCCTCTGGCGACAGAGCGACATGCGTGACCTCCTCCATTACGGCGTGGATACCGTTCCAAAATCGCACAACCGCCGAACATTCCCATAGGATATGAAGAAAGGTGCCCGACAGGCCACATCCACGCTTACACATTTCATCCCTCGAGTAACCCATACGTAGCAAACCGGGCCCCGTGACATACACTCTATGGAGGATCTTCAGCTGTACGAATCGTAAGCGGGCCGGGATCGCCACCTCTTTCGGGGAGGCCACCGCCGATACCCAGTCCTCATCGTCCAGTTCCAAGCCGTCGCCCGTCCATGCCTCCTGGAGACGGATCAGCAAGTCCGCGCGATCATTAATAAGTTTTTTGTAGATCAGAGAGATAGTGCTGTCAGGCACATAGCCATCCAACACTCTATCCTCCAGCGGGGAATATTCGGGGATAGCAGCAGCGTCCGGGAAGACGGAACACAGCGCATGGTAGACTTGTGCATACCGGAAGTACTCTCTATCATTTAATTTGTATTCGGTTTTAAGCATTTCAAACGTTTTGAAAGACCCCTTTGCCCAAAGATCACCCACCTTACATATACCAATCATATCCCATTTCTCAAAGCCTTTCGTTTTCCACAAACAACCCAGCCGCCCGGAGGCATACAACGGCGTCGCCCGAGTCAAGCGATCCCTCCACCCCATCGCAGCACTCGCCGCATGCCACACACGTACCGCGACCCGCGTGGGTCCCGTCAACCGCGCATTCGGGGTCACCGAATACAGCGCCCTGTTATAATCCCCGCCCGGAAGCAGTAATTTATCCATCTCGAAGGCCGGTTTTAAGGCAGGACCATATATCCCGTGGTTCACCGCCCCCAATTGAGACGCCCAATAGTATCTTTTAATATCGGGGAGGGCGACCCCCCCATCGTACCAAGGGAGCGTCAACTTGGCGAGAGCGATCCGCGGCCGCCCGTCCCAAAACAGTTGGCGCTGAAAACCCTCCACCTCACGAAAATAACGGGCTGGCACGACATCTAGAGTGTTTTGCAAAGCGTACAAGAAGCGAGGTAGCGACATCATTTTAAACAATGCCGCCCGTCCGAGCGGCGAGAGCGGAAGTCGTCGCCACCTCGCGACGTCGGCCTTCAATCGCTGGAGGGGAGGGAGAAGGTTTCGCTCATAGCGGACCGCGGGATCCAGAGAGATAAAGATTCCCAAATATTTGAACCCCAGTGTAGCAATCTGGATAGGACAATCCCGCGGTAGGAGGGGGGCCTCGCCCGAGAGGACGTAAACACATGACTTGGCCCAGTTAATAACCAGGCCAGAGTTGCGACCAAAGGAATTCAATACATCCACCAATACAATTAGCGACTGTCGGGGAGAGGTAAGGTACAGAAGGATGTCATCCGCGTAAAGGGAGACACGGTCCTCAAACTCCGGCGTCCATCTAATACCCCGCAGCGACGGCTCCCAACGCAACCAAGCGGCTAGAGGCTCCAAAGAAAGTGCAAAAAGAAGGGGTGATAACGGACAACCCTGCCGCGTACCTCTCCCCAGTGCGAAGGGAGCCGACACCCTACCATACACCACAACCTGAGCCAATGGGTCAGCTTACAATAATTTTACCCAACCAATGAACTCAGGGCCGAACCCGAATTTCGCCAACACGGCCCAAATATACGGCCACTCCAAAGTGTTGAACGCCATAGTGGCATCTAAAGATGCCAAGATGGCCGGCTCACTTATAAACTCCGCTCTAGCAAGCACGCCGTGCAACCGCCTCAAATTCAGGGCAGTATTCCGATGGGGTATAAAACCGGACTGATCCTGATGAATCAGGTCACCCACGACCCGAACCAGCCGATTAGCCAATACCTTAGCCAGGATTTTGGGTTCTGCGTTCAACAGCGAAATGGGCCTATAGGAGGCGCAGCGATCTCGCGGCTTCCCCTCTTTGTGTATCACAACTATGGTGGCGAGACGTTGGTCAGGGGGAAGGAAACCCGCCACACGTGCCGCGAAAAACATGTCCCGAAGATACGGCGCTATCTTATCGGGACGCAACTTATATAGTTCAATGGGAAGACCATTAGGACATACAGCCTTACCAGATGCGATCGAGCGAATGGCCAGAGCGATCTCATCTGACGACAACTTCGTCTCCATCAATATTGCATCAGCCTCCGATAGGGTTGGCAATGCAATGTCTCTAAGCAACAGATGAGAATCCTCCTCCGAACGCACAGAAACCGGAGAGTATACCCCGCGGAAGTGATCCGCGAAGCAGTCAACGATCGCCACAGGGTCAGTCACACGCACTCCGTCCATTCTCTCCACCACGGGCACCACCCTGCTCGCTCTCTCCTTCTTATCCAACCAGGCAATCAACTTTCCGGCCTTATCCCCCACATCATACAGTCGTCCTTGCTGCTCTCTACTCATCCCTTTAGCGGCTTCCGTGACTAGCGCTCTATAATCCGATTGTTTGAGGCTGAGAACGTGCAATTTCTCATCAGTAACTCCCCGCTCCAAGTCCTCCTCCATTTCAGCTATTTCAGTTTCCAGGCGAACCACCTCTGCTCTCTCGCACCTCTTAGCATGGGAGATAAGGGACAAGGCCTGCCCCCTGACCACCACTTTATAAGCCTCCCATAGGGAGACGGCCGACGACACCGACCCCACATTATCATTAAAGTAGTGATCAGTGGACTTGACCAGTTCCGCGCGGATCTTAGGGTTACATAGATACCAGGGGTTAATGGGTGCTACTCTCCCCTCTGCCTCAGGGACAACCTTCAGTTGCAACCATATGGGGGAATGGTCAGAGATACCTCGGGCTAAATGACGCACCTCCCCAATCATCCCAGCTTGGATCGCCGGCATAAGCATGTAATCAAGTCTCGAGAGACTCCCATGGGCCCCCGAGTGAAAGGTGTATTGCGCCTGTCCCGGGTGCATCAATCTCCAGCAATCTACAAGTCCCAAAGTGTCCAAAAAGCCACCCAACCAGGCCTGAGCCCTAGGGAGATCCCTGGGGGGGCAACGGTCCTCCAACCCGGAGACAACAGCATTAAAGTCGCCCCCCAACACCAGAACCCCCCCAGGGAGTCCCAGGACCAGATGCCCCAAATCAGCGAATGTAGCCGTCTGTAACCCCGGAGGCACATAAACAGCAACGAGCGAAACAATCCTACCCTCCCATCTCCCCACCAGTGCCACATAGCGCCCCCTATCATCGTGAAACACCTCGTCCACCTCCAATGGGAGAGAGGCCCTAACCAAAATGCCCACTCCCCTAGAGCCAGAAGTGAAACCAGAGTGAGCGGCGAGGCGATAGCCCCTCCTATTTAGGGCATGGAAGGAGTTCCCAATCAAATGTGTCTCCTGCAGGAAAACAATGTCGGGCGAAATCCGTTTCAAAAACTGCAGCACCACCCCGCGCTTGATCCTGTCCCCCAATCCATTCACATTCCACAAAAGGATTCTCAATCCCCTACCCCCCCACCCCACTCCCGTGCATGATACCCACATCCCGGAAAGCACAACCCGGACAAGTCAGCAGAGAACTTCACATTGCCTTGCGAAACAAACAAACAGTCCCCAACAACCCCCCTCCCCCACAATCCCAAAATCACAACTCCCCCCTCCCTGCACCCCTGCTTGAGCCCGAACAGCCCCCCCAACTCGCAGTGTGCCTGTCGCCTTAACATATACCTCAAAAAGAACCCCAGAAGGAGGAAAGGGCCCCAATAAGCTCCCCACAACCTCCAGGCATTTGAAGGGCATATTGTGTCAAACTAGTGTCCAGTTGAGCCAAGGTACCAAACGTCACCAGTCTAGTCCATCACCAGGGACCAAGTTCTAGCCCTTCTCCACCAAATCCTCTCCGCTCTCCGCCATCCGAGTGTCTCGATCCTGTCCCCGAGGCAGGGCATCCCACCAGCCTCCAACCGCCTCCGGCCGGTCGAAGAAGTGTGAGCGACCCCGGAACTCAACCCGCAACTTAGCCGGGAATAACATTGCGTATTTCAGCTCCATGTCCCTCAAGCGCCGTTTGACGCCCAAAAATCCCAGCCGTTGTTTTTGGACCGCTTGCGTGAAGTCCGGGTAAAAGCTGACATTAGAGTTCTCAAACTTCAGCGGCCCGGCCACCCTCGACGCCTGAAGGATAGCATCCCTATCCCGAAAGTTAAAGAGTCGGGCGATTATAGGCCGCGGGGGAGCACCCACTTTGGGCGCACCACCCGGAATCCTGTGGACCCGCTCCACCGCAAAGAACTTGCTCAATCCCTTGGGCGCGAGACGATTGATCACCAGATCCTCCACAAAAAGATCAGCAGCAGATTCCTCCGATCTTTCCGGCACTCCAATGATACGAACATTGTTCCGTCTAGCCCTGCTTTCGGAGTCCTCAAGTCGACGATCCGTCAGGTCACTGACTAGCCGCAACCTACGGACCTCCGTCTGCAGGGCGGCCACATCCACAGTTAGGCTCGACGCCGCTTGAGTCAAGGAGTCGACCTGCTCGTTGGTTTTGGACAGGTCTGCCCTGACCAAATTCACATCGATCAGGACCGCGTCCAATTTATGAGCCAGGGTATCAAACCGCTGACCCACAGCAGCCTTCATCTCCTCAATGGCGCCCATGACGTCCTGCAGGGTCAATTCTGACGATGAGCCTGAGACCTCTTTAGACCTCTCAGGCGATTTATGCGAGCCACTAGGGGATCCCTTTGTTTGCGCATAACGATCCATGTTGTTGACCTGAGTATAGGCTCCCCTCCGGGTTGACTTGGGTTTCGACTTGTCTCCGTCTAGTCTCGCCGCCATCTTCTGGAGGCCACCAAGGGTGGCACCCGCCAGCACCAGGGACAGGGACCAGGTAGCTAATTCAATAGAACACAGCAGTCGCAGACAGGAAGCCCGTGTATATTCCGAAAATCAGGCCAGACACTCCGCCATCCGCGCTCCTCTGAAACACCAAGGTCCCTCAGCCGGTCTCAGAAAACAAACTTGAAAACGAAAGTGAAAGTGCGGGGTACGTGGCAAGTCAAGCCCAGCATGCCGCTGTTGTTCACTTCGTACCCGGGCACCTCACCAACTCGAGATCGGGACCAAGGCAATAGCAGGCCGCAAACTTCGGAGGACAACCATTCGGGTTCCCGGCGTCCGATCTGAATTTGGAAAACGGGTGGCACCTCAGCGCAAATTCATCAGCAAAAGCCTGTCAAATTAACCAGGATTTAGTCAGGATAGACGTGGGAGGTTGCGGAGGCCCTCGAGAGCCGTAAGCCTACGCGGCCATCTTGGTTGCGCGCTAGGCTCCTCCCTCAGATGATAGGCAATTTTGATGTCGCCTCAATACGTTTTGGGCCCTTGCCTGTCGCGGGTACTTGGGCGTCCCACACGAGTGAGGCACAATTTTTATCAGGAGACCCGGGGGAACGCTGGGTCGTAGGAAATTTGTGTCAGCTCGGTGATGCCACAACTTTCCCACACAAAAATGTGTGAAAAAAGTCAATTTTGCAGCTAAAATTGAGGTTTTCAGGGGAAGCCCTGGGCCAAAAACTGATGGGACCCCCTTTGCAAAACCAGGTTGTTTTGTGATAGGTAATTTTGATGTCGCCTCAATAGGTTTTGGGACTTGCCTGTCGCGGGCACTAGGCCTACCCACACAAGTGAGGTAACATTTTTCTCGGAAGACTTTGGGGAACGTGGGGTGGGTGGAATTTTGTGGATCCACACAGATTCCAGATATTTCCACCACAGAAATGTGAGGAAAATGTGCTTTTTTGGACAAATGTTTAGGTTTGCAAGGGATTCTGGGTAACAGAACCTGGTGAGACCTGGTCAAGTCACCCCATCCTGGATTCCCCTGGGTGTCTAGTTTTCAAAAATGTATAGCTTTGCTAGGTTTCCCTAAGTGCCGGCAGAGCTAGGGTTCAAATCTACAGCTAGGCACTTTGCAAAAAAAGAGTCAGTTTTCACTGTGAAAATGTGGTGTGTCCACGTTGCGTTTTGGGCCGTTTCCTGTTGCGGGCACTAGGCCTACCCATGCAAGTGAGGTACCATATTTCTTGGAAGACTTTGGAGAACGCGGGGTGGGTGGAATTTTGTGGATCCACGCAGATTCCAGAACTTTCCACCACAGAAATGTGAGGAAAATTTGTTTTTTTGGGACAAATTTTTATATTTGCAAGGGATTCTGGGTAACAGAACCTGGTGAGAGCCAATCAAGTTACCCCATCCTGGATTTCCCCTGGGTGTCTAGTTTGTAAAAATTTACCAAGGGGGGCAGAAACACTGGCTATTTTTGGGGGGGGGGGTGGGGGCATTGGTATGCCCATTCTGGGCAGCCCTAACACTGTTTTTATTTTTCAAAGGCAATCACAGGAATAGTGGTCTGCTGACCCTTGCAGGCCACACCATGAATCTTCATTAGAAAGGTCAGACTGGGACCAACTCCAAACTGAAAATTTCCAAACTGATGTATTAATACATAGGAGGGTTCGCAAAAAGACTGATTGCAAACTGCAACCACTTTTTGTAGCCAGAATCATCATACATCAGACCCTATGTGAGGGTCAATATTTAAAATTACTTTATCCTTGTAAAACATGAGATACGCCCTTGATTGAGAAGGCTATATCTTTTTTCATACTCTTGTCATGGAGGTGCCAGCGACAAGGCAAGATACTTTCCAGGTAAGGTCATGAAGTGTGCACCTATACAACAGTTGAAAGGGACTCAATATTCAGCGCCCATGTTGGGGAAAATCTCATCACCCTTAGGTATGTGTGAAAAAGGCCTTCCATAAACTCATTAGTAATTCAGTGGGAGAAAAGAATTGCTGACCAAGCGTCTATGATACCTGCATCTGGCCGTCAAATGAACTTAGACAGAAGGCCACTGAATGCCAGGATTTGCCAGATTCAACAGATCTGGGAAGATTTGTGGAGGGCCAACAAGCAAATGCTCCGAGTGTTACCCAAGTACCCAAAAAGTGTTTTAATTTTAAATATATTAAAATGTGCATAGTTCATGGTTGTTTAGTTACCCAAGTTCCAGGTTGCTATACAAAGGATTGTCAGCTGCAATAATGCTGGATTATTCTACTCCATACACGAACTGTGGCAGGGTATAAATCACTGCACAAACTACATGTATTTCTTATAAGTAAACCAAAAATATTCCATGTAATAGATAACAGTCAATGCCCACCTCCCGAAACCAGCCACCTATTGTGGATTCAAATACAACATGAAAGCACATAAATTGAGAGAGGCACACAAACAAACATTACGTAGGTTTTAATCCCACAGATGATGGAGGACAATGATGACAGAAAAAGTCAGTCTTTCACTAGGATGTATTGCTGATCCTTACATTAATTTATTAAGTGCCCAACAGCCAACGCATTTCACCCGTTGCGGTCTTCTACAGGCAACAAAATAATTAGTACAGTCCAGAAAGGGAATTCCAAAAGATGTGAGCCCAGTTAGGTCGCCATTTTTAATCATATTCAATCTCAGTCGCAGAGTCTGATCAGAGATATAGTCAATGCGCAAAAGGAACCATAGTCAAGTTCCCATTCAAGGGACACGATGTATGGGTGCTCAATCACCGGCCTTATCACGCAGCCATCCAGCAGACTCGTATCACTTCAAATGTCTCAGGAAATGTCTCCCTGAGACATTTGAAGTGAGACGAGTCTGCTGGATGGCCGCGTGATAAAGCCAGCAATTGAGCATATCCTAATTGACTATCATTTTAGTTATTTTTTAAATATGAGGAGGCCCTTGCTGCGGCACATCATCACATGATCCAAGGGGTGTGACAATTTCTGTTGTTTTTGAACCAGGTAAACCCTCTTACCAGGGTATATATCTTAAAACGAAAATTCTCGCTAATGTCCTTGCCAATACGTTGCTTAAGGTAAGAGTTACGACACAATGCAGTACATGCCACTGCCTCCAAAGGTTAAATGTTGCACTCGGAGACCACAAAGGAACCGATGGCCTTGGTCCTGGTAAACTTTAAAAAGGTCTTTGACTCAGTACACAGGCCCCTTCATGTTTCAAGTGTTGGAAGGTTTGAATTTCAGTTCTATTTTCAGGAGATATTTCCAGATCCTATATACAGACCCTTGGTTGAAGGTGAAGGTGAATGGGGTCCTTTCTCCCTGATTCGATGTGCAGGGGGGGAGGCAAAGATGCCTTTTCTCACCCCTGTTCTTTACACTGAAGATTGAACCACTCATAGAGTGGATCCATAGAGATGCATTATTTAGTGATTCAGATGGAGCACGGTGAGGGAGAACAGAATTTCATTGTATGTCAACAATATACTAATTTATGTCAAGACTCTGCATGCTTGATGCCCAGACTGATGCGTATGTTATAGGTGTACGACAAGGCAACTGACCTGGCGGTCAACTGGGAGAAGTCAATGTATATGCCTGCGACAGGTGAATATGGTACTCTCCCAATGTTGGCTAACCTATAAAGGGTAGGAAACCACTTTAAACACCTGGACATGCACATAAGAAGAAGTAGACACTGGCATGGGAATTGAATGTAGTTCCATTATTACAAGGATTTCAATCAGACATAGAGGTCTGGTGCTCTCTTCCCAATAATATAGCTGGCAGAGGTGCCTTGTTCAGGATGATCTTCTTTCCTCACAGAACTCTACATATAATATACCACCAAGCTCTTTCCAGCCATTATAAACTGCAATCACCAACTTATTGTGGGTTGGCAAACAACCCTGCATTTTGTTTACAAAATGTGTATTATCTCCATACGAAGGGGGAATGGGGTTGTGTTAGACTTCGCATCCTTGGCGTGTTTCCTCTGACTTTTTGCCTTCTGACCTACTGTTTTGCTGACTTCATTTTTGCTCTTTACCACTGCTAACCAGTGCTAAAGTGCATAGTGCATATGCTCTGTACTGAAAACATGGTAACATTGGTTATCCACAATTGGCATAATTAACTTACTTGTAAGTCACTAGTAAAGTGAACTATATGTGCCCAGGGCCTGTAAATTGAATGATATTATTAGGTCTGCCGCATTGATTGTGCCCCCCACCTCAGCAGCCTTTAAACATTGCTCAGGCCTGGCACTGCAGAGCATGTGTGTGAAGTTTTAAATTACCATTTTGATCTGGCAAGTTAACCTACTTGCCAGGCCCAAACTTTCCTTTTCATTACATATGTCACCCCTTAGTTAGGCCCTAAGCAGCCCTATGGGCAGGGAGCAGTGAATTTAAAAGGTAGGACATGTACTTTTGAGTTTTACATGTCCTAGTTGTAAAAAACTGCTACATTAATTTGTTACTTCTGCAATGCCTATTTCTCCAAAAGATTAACATTGGGATTGCCTTAAAACATATTTTAAGTGTAATTTCTAATTGGGAAAAGATAGAGATTTGGATATGGTAAAATCTGATTTTACACTGTAAATCTGAAAATGGCACTTTTAGGAAGTTGCCATTTTTTTACTTTAACCATTGTGTGCCTCTGCCTGTCTCTGAATACATGTCTGGATTGGGTGACAGCTGGCATTGTACATTCCCCCTAGACAGTCACACACAAAGGTAGCCGGGTGTGACATTTGCATCCTGATGTCCCATCTCCAGGCTGATGGGCCTTTCTGAGGGAGATTAAGAGGAAGGAGTTGACACTTGCACCTGAATAGGGCTGTAACTGTCCCCACACAAAGAGCAGCATACCCCCCTGTAGTGAGTCTGGAGCTGGAAAGGCAGAGACCTTGTGATCTTCAAAGGCCTCTTTGATGTCTCCCACACTTCAAAGGTACATTTAGGTTTAAGTACTAGACCCCTGACACCACCAAATCAGAACTTTGCTGGAAGAAGAGCTGCTGTGCTGTCGGAGGGACTGACACTTTTCTACCTGCTCTGCTGTGTTGGCCTGCTGCTTCTTGCCGGGGAGAGACAGGGACTGGACCTGCTCTCTACATCCTTCAACCCAAGTTTACCCAGAATGCCTCCTGTTCTCAGAAGTTTCAGGGCCACAAAAGACTTCTTACATCTCTGCTGGTGCTGCTGGACTCTGCCATCTGTCAGTCCTTCCCTTGACTGAGGCGCCCCACCCACTCCAGTCCTGGGCTTCAGAAGTGGGTTCTGCAGCTATGTTCCACAAAAATCGACCCTGCACTGGTGCGGAAACTGGATTAAGCACACAGCAGAACTGAAGTGATCTCAATCCTGGAACCTTATTGGTATCTTGAGGGTGGGAAATGTGTCGGAGGGTGATTATATCAAATCTATTGCACAGCTCTTGGAAGCCTATAACTTGCATGGCTCACATTTTTAACGGTATTCGCAGTTGTGCCACACCCTGGATGCCCATAGGGATAGACTAGTACCACTATCTGAGTTTAGCTTCTTGGAAGCGAAGATCAGTATGGCATGCTCGGGGGAAAAGGACTTTTGGTAATCTATAGATCTCTTGCGAAGAATACCCCCAAACCCTTAAAGGTGACTAATTTATATGTGACGTGAGCCCCCTTGAGGATGCTGAATGAAACGAGGCAAAAATGGTTCCTGGGGCCCTTGCAATATCTATGTGACTGCACCTCATCCAACAGAACTATATCCACAGAATATACTATAGTCCCACCAGGAATAGTAGGATGGAGACTGGGATGAACCCAAACAGCCTAAGGTGTGGGGGGGAGTTGGGCACCTTCTTCCACACAATCTGGGAGTTTTCAGGTTATACTGTATTACTGGTCTACCATCTGCAACACACTTACTCAAATTATTGGCAGAATGTTTGTACTTGATGCAAGATGGCATTATAGGCTTGATGGATGAGTGGGGAGAACGGAGGGGCCCAAAACCTTTGGTAGCTCTGTGCACATTGCTCATCGTTGGTGCTCAGAAATGGTACCACCTACAGGGGAATAGACCACAGTATGGACTGCGGCGCTAAAGCAGAGGAATATGTTTTTAAACTCTGGGGTTGCCATCAGAAGTGTCACATGGTGTGGGAATGCGTTGAAGAAACCACCAGAGGGTGAAATATTGTAGGCTGGAGGGTTACCAATATGAATGATATAGACATTTTATGTGGCTCAACGATAATGTGTACTTGCTGTACGTTGTTTGTTACTGGCTTAAAAAAAAAAAAAGATTCAGCATTCAGATTCAAAAGTCCTCATTACAGGAGGCTGTACTGAACTATCCATTAAGTTTCATTTTAGAAGAAAGCTCCCAAAACTGCAACATTATAGCCTTGTTCTGTACTATTATGTTCGGAGGATAAAACAGCATAGGTCTTATCATAAGCACAGCATATATTTTTTTAAAGCAGCGTTCTTAGAGTGTCTTTGGAAGAATAAAGAGTGGTATATTATCATATAATCTGGCCAAAACCTTTATAGAGCATACTTTTTAAACCTAAATCCAATCTATGTGCTGCAGTTGATATACTTTTTCAAGTAGACAATAGCTATTTCCAAATATTCCCACCTTAGTTTCCAAATGCTTAAGACATCGTAGCAGAAACAGTCACCTCCAAAGAGAAGCGTCAATGATGTTTCAGATTCATAGGCTGTCCTAAGGCAACAATTATCATGGCTCAGTTCATTTCTAAAAAACATATGTTAAGGAAACACAGAGGATAATTTCTGGCTAAGCGCATCTGGTTTCCAAACAGCAGTATTCAGGTACTACATCCAATGATTTGGCATCTACTCTCCATATAAATGTGTGAGGAAGTTTCGTCCTAGCTGGTAAATACTATGATTTTTTGGGGTGTTAATTAGTCCGATCGGAAAGTTTCAAAGCCTATTCATAAATCGAGATGGGCTTCTTCATGGTCTAATCCAAAGCTTGTTACTGATATTGAACTTAACATTGCTCGTTCAAGGGAAGACAAGGGCATTAGACCGGTGAAAGATCTTTATGATATTAATCATGAGCCTCTTCCTTTTTCCCTCTTAGCCCAAAAATATAATCTCAGTAACATGGATTTTTATACTTTTTTGAAGCTTAAAGTCAAACTTTCTGAGCTATCCCTTTCTACAGATTCGGTTACTGTCTCACTTCTTTCTATGTGGGTACATTCAGGCCATACTGCTTGTAAATTTTATAAATTCTTATCTGCTCCTCTTCCTTTACAGCCCACAGTTACTTCTGGTAAGTGGTCCCACCATTTTGAAGATCACTTGGTTAGACATATTTCACTGGATACCTGGCATCTGATAGGGAAATTATCTTTACGTAATAAGATTTCTCCTTCACTGATCCAATCTAAATTGTTTGCTATGAATCTGTTACACTGGACTCCTGCTCGGCTACACAAGTTGAAATTAAGAGAGATTGGAATTGCAATTTACTACTCGGCACCCATGAACATATGTTTTTTGAATGCACGTTATTAGAATCTTTTGGGGCCTGATTCAAAAGCATTTATCATTAATCTTTAATACATCGATAGTTCTCTCTTTACCTATGATTTTGCTGGGTCCATGATCTACAGACCCTCCTTTATCTCTAGACATTACTGATTTGAAGTTTTTAGACTTACTTTTATCTGTTGCAGTCAAAATTATCCTCTCAGAATGGAAATCTTTTCATCTCCTGTCTTACCATACCTGGTGGGCGTGGGTTTCATATCTTCATGGAGCTCATACATTTGTTGAAAAGAAACGTTATTCACCTTCACTTGCTAGTGGTGTAAGGCGCTCTTTGGATAATTATATGGAGCTGTCTTCTAAAGGGCTGATAGCTCAATATCCTTTTGAATCAGTTTAATTAATTTTTTCATGGGTGTAGCAGATATCCCCTCCTATCATCTCATCTCTCCTCCTTCCCTCTAGTTTCTTTCCTCTTTATTTCTCTTTTCCTTTCCTCCTGTCTTCCTCCTCTCTTTTCCTCCTGTTGATGTATACTATTTACCAAGCAATACATACTCATACATGTGATGGGTTATATGTAGATGTTCCACCTGGCCCATCTTCCTGGGTTTTAGACTTATACTGGATGAATTTGTAACACTGGTTATGATATTTATCTGATCATTCATCTGTGTTAACTTTGATATCTTTTTATCCCAGTCCAGATGTCCTTTGTTTATGTAGTCACTTTTTCAAATTCCTCTTTATTATATATTTGCTTCTGATTTTTATGTATTGCTATTGCAATGTAAATGTATTTTCTTTCTAATCAAAACAATAAAGATATTTGAACAAAAATAAATATTGGTTTATTTATGGAAACATTAATCCAGAAACCCCCAACACATGTAGAAATATTTGATGGTGTAGGACCGTACACAAAAGAAGATGTTTACTCTGTGACGGCTCTATACCAGACTGCCCTGCTTATTTCAGTGTAAAACATACCTAAAACCCCGTCTTGTAAATGTCACAGTCATCTAGGTTGCACTGGAGGGGGAGGCAACAAATGCACTGAGAATCGTTTTCTTACCACATCTTTATTAGGTTGCAGGGCTGGAGGTGCTGCTTACTACTTTCTGTGGTACATGCCCATGGTGTGGTACTCCAAATCCACTTGCGCTTCGTCTCTTCTGGAGTCTTCATGGATTGCTGACACTGTTTGGGCTGCAGCTACATGACAGTTTGCTGTCAATGAACTATGTTCCCAGTACTCAAAGAGTTGGGCTGGAATTTCAGGCAGCCCGGCTCTGCTAAATGTGCCAGCTCGAAAGGGCCAGTGTGTGAGCCCTTTTTCTTTTGGTCCCATGGACTGTGATGGGATCAAAAAAGAGTTCCTGCCCTTGCCCTTGCAAGCTGGCCCAGTTGGCAGTGCCTGGCTGCCTACAATTCCAGTCCAACACTGAGGAGGCCATGAACTCTTGCATGTCCTCAAGAGAAGAGTGAACAAGGCTCTCCCGAGCCGAAACGCGTATCGACGACTTTTGGATAATAAACACTGCAAGCACTTCTGTGTCCATCCCTTGGTTCTCTTTTATTGGAGCTGGAAGAAAAGGATATATATATATATATATATATATATATATATATATATATATATATATATATATATATATATATATTCACTTAAAAAACCATAGGTTTCACACAGGTTATAGTTAGGTGGACATTTCACTCGTAAAAAACCAATGAAATTCCCCCGTTATAGTTAGTTCAGATAACTATAACTCGCGCGCCCGCAATCCACCGCTCATGACGTCACATATTACATCACTCATGACATGGTCAGTGGCATCACTCATGACATCACTGATGACATCATCCTTGTGATAGAGTGGCGGTCGCGCGAGTTATAGTTATCTGAACTAACTATAACGGGGGAATTTCATTGGTTTTTTTACGAGTGAAATGTCCACCTAACTATAACCTGTGTGAAACCTATGGTTTTTTAAGTGAATTTGCAAGGTTTTTTAAATGCTAATTCCTAACTATAAAGTGTGTGAAACCTATGGTTTTTTTAAGTGAATTTGTACGTTTTTTTAAATGCTAAGTTATGTATTTATTTATATATATTTTTTTGTAAGGTTTTTCACCGCACGCGCGCTTTAGGCACACGGTGCGCTCTGCGCACCTTGCAACATGCGCGCACCGTGCGCGCACTCCGCGTTTTTTATAAAAAAAATAAAATGTTTATTTCAACCATGGGGGTCCTTCTGTGACCCCCTGACATAGGCTGGGGGGGTCAGGAACTCTCTTCCCTGCCCCCTTTTCACGGTTTCCACCTTTTTTTCCCCTTTCCTTTTCAGTGCGAGAGACAAAATGGCGGCCGACACTTTCTGATTTCGACCGATTCGAATGTTGACTGACATCTAACAACCAATGAGAATTTCGCTCGCGCACGGCACCGTGCGCGCACGGTGCGCGCGTATAGATATTTATATGCTTTTAAATGCTATTTTCTCAGGAAATACTGAACAGATTGACACCAGACCTGCAAAAGGCACTTCCCTGACCTGAGGACTACCTCTCTGCCAAATTTCAAGTAATTCTGTTCAGCCGTTCGGGCTGTACCTTCAACTAAATGTCCTATGGAAAAATGCATGGGGAAACACGTTTTGGGACCCCCCTTTTTTCTCGGCCCCCGCTTGACGAATCACCACAAGACTTTCAGGGTAGGAGCTGAGCTGAGCTGAGCGCCCCATTAGTTTCGAAAATTTCGTGATGATTCGTCAACCGGCGCCAAAGTTATTCAAAATAGAATTTTGAGATATCCTATGAAAACACGGTCCTAACTATAACTATCTACTGGCGACCGCCAGTAGATAATATATATGTATATGTGTATATATATATATCCTAACTATAACTACCTACTGGCGACCGCCAGTAGGTAATGTGTGTGTGTGTGTGTATGTGTAGATATCTCCATTGACTATGCTAATCAGGTCTTTTGATGTCACTTTTATGAATTCCATGGATGACACTCTATTAATTATTGCCCTGGACAAAACAGGGGCAGCCCCGTTAGAAGCATTTCATCAGTGTATTTTGGTGGTATCATCCTGGCTCCATTCCAGTGACCTAAAGTTTAATACTGACAGAACTGATTATGTGGGTGGCTCTATTTAGGTTGGCTAGACCTTTTTCTTCTATATTCTAGCCCCCACTGCAGCTTCTCCCCTTCTCCCAGATCAGTTTGTGAAAAATCTGGGGTTCTACTTGGATGACAATTTGATGCTGATAAAGCAGGCTGATCACTTGATGTCTTCCTGTTTTTTTTCCACTTGAGGGTTCTCAGGAACATTGTGCTGCTCTTGCCATCGGTGGCTCAACAGTTAGTGTTTCAGGCTACTATTATGAGTTGGCTTGATTACTGTAATTCCCTTTTCTTGGGTGTTCCTCGGGCTGTGTTAAGTAAATTACAGCGTATGCAAAGTATGATGGCCAAGTTAGCTCTGGGCCTATCCTGATATTCCTCATCTTCTTTTGCTCAATTTTCATTACACTGGCTTCCAGTGGCTAAAAGGATTGCTTTTAAATCTGTTTGATAAGTACATTTTGATGTTCATCATTCTGGTCCTATTTACTTGAGATAAAGGTTTAGGATCTGTACTCCAAATAGGGCCCTTCACTCTATGAGCGCCTTTCTCTTCACAGTCCCAAATTTGTGCGTGATTGTTTAGGAAGTAGGGTGTTTTCAGTGGTGGTGGCGAGGTTATGGCACACTCGGCCCATTACCTTGAAGAAAGCCACTATTCATTTGCATTTTGGGAAGACTTGGTTGCACTGTTTATAATCCTTCTTCCAAACTGGAATGTTAGGATCTAATTTATTTGGTCTTTTGTTAGTGTTGTTCTTTGTAAGTTTAGTTTGATGTAGTAGCTGTTTTCTCTATCAGCACCAGGGCACCTTTTAAGTATTTGTACACTTCTAAACACTTTACATAAACACTCAACATAACATTGAAATTAACACTGCATAGAACATTAACTCCTCCAACCTCAATATAAGTAGGCTTGGCAATCATAAATACAATAAATGCTTTAAGGGCAAGCAAAGAGTAGAGGAAAAAAAAGCTTTTCTGATAAATGTTCGGTCTATGGTTTAAAATAAGACTTATATGATTGACTTTATTGAGGTTAACTCACACAGCATGTAGTTTATTTTACTGACACATGGTTATCTGATCCACGTGTTACTGGCATTGAGGAGGCTATACCTCCAATGCATAAAAGTATCAGGAAAGACAGGGCAGGTAAAAAGGAAGGCAGAGTGGTCATTGTTTGGCTTGTTTTAAAAGGTTTTATAACATGCTTCACATCCAATGAAAACATTCTTTTGTCTTTCACTATTAAAATAAACCCTATCACCAGCATCTCAGGGCTTTAATCTATTATCCTCCTGGGCCCACAGCAAATTTTAACTCTGCCATTGTGGATGTCATTGGACAGGCGAATGTACGATTTGCCAACTCTATGATTTTGGGAGACTTGAACTGTCACATTGAAAATGTTGAGTAGGATGATACTATGAAGCTGACAAAGAACGTCTCAGTTTTACGGCTTTAACAACTGGCGAAGGTCCCCACTCATTCGGATGGACATACACTAGAGCCTATCTCTGTTAGTTTCCCCAGGATAAGTTTGAGACATGGATATCTCTCGCATGGTAAGACCATGCAGAGATGCCCTTCTCAATGGAAAATTTAGTGGGCTCAAAATGTCTTGACACAAACATCTGAGAGAGTGGTGAAAACCCACACTTGGAGAACCATTAATATTGAAAATGTTTGTAAGGCTCTAGAACTAATAGGTCAACTTAGGGCTGATATAGAAAACAAAATGGAAGAATTTGATGAATGGATCTCTGGAGCTCTCAATAAGGTTTCCCCAATGCAGGAAACAAAGCCAAAAATAATCCGCTCAGCTGAACCCTGGTTCTCTGAATGCTTAGGGCAACTGAGGAAGCAACAATTTAAACATCTAAAAAATTAAATGGAGACCCGGTTTTAGAGAAGTAGACAAGTTACTGTATAGAAAGGCCACACCTTCTTATAAAATTGAGATCAAGCGAGCTAACTCTGAATACATTAAGCAGACTATTACTAAGTATAAAAACACACTGTTAGTGAGCTTTTCTCAATAGTAGACAATCTCACCCATCCGGAGGTGGAAAACCTATCCCCCTCATCTCTCAATCTCTATCCAATGACCTTGCAACTTTCTTTAGGAAATACATTGAGAATATATATGTCTCTTTCCATCAAAGCACCGGGACTTATCAGGGTACTGATATCCTAAGGGGAGAAGGAACAGTGATCCTTCGGGAATTTACTTCAATATATAAATCCTAAGTAGTAAAATGTTTTCCTAAAATAACATCTGGATCCCCTTTAGATTCATGTACCCTGGCTTATTGCAAGCTGATAGCTGAGCAAATTGCACTTGCTGAGATTTGTAGTGTTTCCCTCCCAGAAGGAGTCTTACCTGCTAGATGGAAAACAGCAGTCATAAAACCTTTGCACAGAAAGCCAACTGTAGAGACCCATGTTTTTTCTAACTACAGACCTATTTCCCTCCTTCTACTACCAGCTAAGATCCTGGGAAAGCTGGTTAAAAGTCAAGTCATTAATCATTTGAAATCCCGTTCCTTACTGGACCCCACAGTCCGGTTTTAGAGCCCACTTTAGTACTGAGATAGCATTAGTGGTTGATAAGCTCAGAGAGCTCACGGATCGGGGAGGGACAGGTCACCCTAGTTCTACAGGATCTCTCTGCAGCATTTGACACCATCTCCCACTCCACTCTCTTGGATAGACTGCTGGAAGCTGGGATAACTAGGAAGGTACATAAATGGTTTTCCTACTTTTTAGGAAAATCGAACTCAATATGTATCTTGTCCTTCTCTTAAGCCATCCTTATACTCCATTAGATGTGGAGCTCTTCACTCAGCCGTCCCTATTCAATATTTCTATGACTCCCTTAGCTGACATTGTTAAAGGATTTGGGATGAGTTTAATGTCCTCTGCAGATGATACCCAAATTGTGGAATCCATGGCACGAAATGAGGAGACAGTCCAAAAACCTTTTGTAGCAGATATGAATGAGTTGGCATACTGGATGCAGAGGAACTGCTTAAAACTTACAGATTTAACAGAGGTACTACTTTTTGGCAAACAGTCAACTGCAAGTTTCCCAGGCTTCGTGGCCCGAATAGTTTGGGAGTGCTTCATTACAGGTAACATGCGCAGGAAACTTGGGGATTTTCTGACAACCAATTATCTTTCATAACCCATATGAAAAAGGTTTTCTCAGTATGCTTCGTTATCTGAAACTTTTCTCTTACTGCCAGTCAGCACAAGAAGACAGATGTTCAAGCTCTCATTGGCTCGAGACTAGACTACGGAAATGCATTTTACATCAGAATGCTGTGCTACTTGACTCAAAGGCTTCAGTTAGTTCAGAACATTGCCGCCAGACTCATTCAAGGCATACCTAAGTGTATGTCAATCTCTACTCACTTGGAAAAACTTCACTGGTTCCTGGTGAAGAAAATAGTCTGTTTCAATGTTTGTGCCCTGCCCGCAAAGCCCATTACAGCACTAGACCTTCCTACCTTACCCATAAAATGCAGAAATATGTTCCTGGAAGACACTTCCACTCAGCAAATGAAAGTCTAGCTGTAATAAATAAAATCAATTATGCCAGACCAGGTGGGGGAGCCTTTTTTTACACTGCAACTACTCTTTGGACCGAACTGCTGTGCAAACGTAGACATGCATGCAATCACCTATCTTTTGGAAAGCAGCTGAAATCCTGGCTCTTTTACAAAAGAGTCCGCCCTAATTTCAGGTGTATGGCTGTGTTCTTCTTAGGTTCTTCTAGTGCCAGGACACCCTTGGGTAGCTGTGCAATCTAGAAATCCCCAAATCAGTTGATCACTTGACACAAGGGTATTAGCATACTTTACATATTACAGGATGATGTCTATGGGCCCGATTCACAGAACTAACTTGCGACAAAATCCTAAACTTACTACCATTTTGGTATTCACAGAAGGCACTTACTCATTTTGGTATTCACAGAAGGCACTTACTCATTGATGAGTAACTTACTCATTGATGAGTAAGTGCACTTACTCATTTTAGTATTCACACAAGGCACTTACTCATTGATGAGTAACTTACTCATTGATGCGAAAGTGCACTTACTCATTTTGGTATTCACAGAAGGCACTTACTCTTTGATGAGTAACTTACTCATTGATGAGTAAGTGCACTTACTCATTCTGGTATTCACAGAAGGCACTTACTCATTGATGAGTAACTTACTCATTGATGAGTAAGTGCACTTACTCATTCTGGTATTTACAGAAGGCACTTACTCATTGATGAGTAACTTACTCATTGATGAGTAAGTGCACTTACTCATTTTGGTATTCACAGAAGGCACTTACTCATTGATGAGTAACTTACTCATTGATGAGCAACTTACTCATTGATGAGTAAGTGCCTTCTGTGAATACCAAAATGAGTAAGTGACTTCTGTGAATGCCAAAATGGTAGTAAGTTTAGGATTTTGTCGTAAGTTAGTTCTGTGAATCGGGCCCACAAATCACATAAAACAAAATAAAATTCCTTTACCGGGACTGAATTTGATACAGAAACATTATAAAATAGCTCAGTAAAATGAGAGGCAGAATCCGTGGTATTAGAGGTTCGGAATGGGCTTTATTCCAATAATCGATTATAATCGGATGCTTCAAGTTCCATCACCCCGGAGGTTCAGGAAGTGAAGTACATACATTATTGACATGAAATGGCTTTTATAGAACATACATTACAATGAAGCGAATACAGTAGGCGTAACAATTGATAAGGAAAATGACAATTTGTCTGCGTAACCAGAAATGGGTGTAATAAAGAGTAAAAAGGAACATAATTGGTTATGATGTCATACATAGGTGGATCTATAAGATAATACTTGGCCTAGATGCGCGCGCAGCAGCATGACGTGTAATTGACGTGTAACTAGGGGGTGAAGGGGACTTGACATTTAGCTCTACATGTGGAGACAAAAAGTCTGGGGGGTCAAGTCAACCTAATCCCAAATCATATCTAACATCCTATGTTTAAAGAACTATGTTATCCACAAAAGAAGGACTCTCGGACAGAATCTATTCTATACTGACTGTGCGTGCATGTACAAGCGTCTAAGTGTCTACACTAAATGCGAGGGGGTAGGAATATTCCATGGTAACAAGGCTATGAATTACTTGCATGAGGACAGAGAAGCCGGCCTTTTGCTCGGTAACTGGAAGAATGTTTACTTAAGCTACTAGGCAGGAATGCATCGGCTGAGGGGGAAGCAGATAATTCGAAGGTGAAATACAGTTCTTGGCAGAGAATAGGCTGATGTCAGGCTTCGTGAGCCGCGCAGAGAATGAGACAAAGTTCATGGTCACAGATGCAGGCTCAGACTGGAGCTTTCAGAGGCAGAAAGCGAGAAGAGTTTTGATGACAGAATCAGGGCCTACTTGCCTGGACTGTAAAATGGCATAAGTGAACCATATAAAGCCGGTGGCCTTTCATACTTAGGAATGGAATATCCGGCCTATTCATGGCGGATCTGACAGAGGACATGTTGACGGTGGACGCACATGTATTTGCGTCTTCATAACTGGAACTGGAGAGAACATACATGTACTTGTAATATGCACATAGAACCGTTGGGGTCCAAGATAGGGGACATAACTGACCAGAAAAATCCATATTTCCACATTCCCTCCTTGTCCCCTACATGCCCTTCAAGAGATATCAATCTTCATTAATCCATTGATCTGTTCATATAGCATCATTTGTTCTTCTTTCTTCTTCCGTGACGAATGAAATCTTGGTGGTGGAATACACGATGTGGCACACAGACCACAGATCGCTGGTCCACATTGTAGACATAGACAGCAACTGAATAGTATGAGAAGGCCAATACCTAGGAAGGATAAAACTCTCCATCCCCAGGCTGATATCACATTCCAAAACCAACTGGACCAAGTCCAAGTGCCTGGGTTCTGGTGTATCTGGCTTACAATCTTATGAAGGCGAGTGATGGCTTTATATACAGATGGCGAATTTTCTGGTATGAATACGCAGCAGCTTGATCCGATGACCCTACAAGCTCCGCCCCTATCAGCCAGGATGACGTCAAGGACAAGACGATTTTGAAGCACAACAATCCGCATAGCAGACTGCTCTTCTGTTAAATTGCCTAAGGCGGAAATAGTCTCATTCACTACTGCTTCAAGGGTTCTAGTTAATCTACGTATCAGCTTACTATTAGTAACGGTACCTATGTAGGGAAAGATGCCTTTATTAAAATCTACATACTTGTCCCATGCCGTCTCAGTGTAATCGACAATGGGGAGATCTCTCCGCTCCCTGTTGTGTACTAAATGAATATTTCTGTAATAATCAGGAGGAGCTAGGAAAACAGGTGGCAAAAGGAATGCAATGTAGCAGGTACCATCCCAATCTAGAGGTAAACGCATATATGCAGTCTGACCACATACAAAGTAGGAATGGCGAGAAGCTCTAAATGAAGATTTGCCTTGATCACTGAATTCTACTGTAGTGGTGCATTTACTATGGCCCATATGTATGGAACCAACTTTTCTTACACATAATTCACCCTTCGCTGGGAATACTGACATGGTGGGCAAGACTAGTTCAATTTCGGATACGACATTTAGAATCATGAGATTAGGTGTAAAATTACCTAATCCATATACTTCATTTTCTAGATCAGTTCCTGTTCTTTTGGGGCGACCCTCCTTGTCAGGGTAGCAGACCTTGAGTAAAACTAAGTTCAGGTTTCCCCATACCCAATGATCTTGGTAAACTGCTGTGTCTGAGTCTATGGAATTGATTAAACTAAACCATGCTCCACAGGAGCCATTGTGTGTAAATGGGTGTGGAAAGAATGGCAGGACTCCTTCATAATTCTGATAGGGAGGGAGCCGACCACACACCCAACAATTAGTAGCATTACTAGTCTGATGGGAATGATGTAACATACTAATGAAAGTGTTATTGCGCAGCGCAAGTCTATAAGATAATTCATGTGGAGGTAAGTCACTAAAAGAATGTTCAGCAGCAACATTATAAACATGTCTAGAAATAGGGTAATATATGTGCAACAACATGCTTGTAATAATTATTAAAAGACTCAATAAAAACAAAATTAATAATGTCATTATGCAGTGGCTACGCAGTGATTTACAATACGCCTGTCGTTTCAACATTTTCCGGGTATTTTCTCTACTCAGGTCCAAGGGATACATGTCAGAGACAATTCAACCGCTTCACCTTGGAGAGGACTTAAACAATCAAATTGCTCGACTTGTTGGGCCTAAGCTTTAGTTTGTAAAGTTCAGTTTCAGTTTTTTCAACCAAAGGAAGTTTTGAATCAGTCTGTGAGGGAGTGCAGGGCACAATGTCTATATCCGAGGATAGTCCATGAAATTTCTTGATATGACTTGAATGAATCCAGCCCTTGCGGCCCTCGATCTTCACGGCTGTCCTTGTGGTCAGCAGGACCAACTTGGGTGCTTTCCACCTGGGCTCCAGCTGAGTCTTTCGGTCGAAATTCCTCACAAAGACGAGATCCCCCGGAACTACGTCATGGGGTTTCACCTCAGTGTTGTCAGGAAAGGCTGCAGCTACCTGTGAACGACAAGATTGTAGTGCAGACATCAAGGAAGCCAAGTAATCTGTCAGCATATTACAGTCAACATCAGTTATTTTTCGTGGTATAGGCGTCCCCCACATATTTGGTGGTCTACCGAAGATCACCTCATACGGGGATAGCCCTGTTCGTGAATGTGCTACCATTCTCATGTAAAAGAGTGCAACGGGTAACGCTACTACCCAGTCGACACCTTTTTCTCTGCATATTTTGGACATTCTGATTTTCAGTATCTGGTTATGTCTTTCTACGAGACCTGCTGCTTCGGGGTGTCGAACACAGTGGAATTTCCACTGATAACCTAACAGAAGTGAAACATGTTTCATTAATTCGGATGAGAACGGCTGGCCGTTATCTGAGTGAACAACACGTGGTAAACCGTATCGTGGGAAGAATTCTCGAACCAACTGTTTGGCAGTAGTCGGGGCAGTGTAATCTGAAACCGGGTAAGCCTCTGTCCAACGGGACAGAGCGCAGACAACTACGAGAACATATTTGAATCCTCGACATCGTTCCATCTGGATGTAATCCATCTGTAGGACTTCAAAAGGGTGATTAGGAGGATGAAATCCACCCTGTTCTACGGGAACACTTTTTCCTGGGTTGAACTGACAACAGATCATACAGGTACGGACCTTTTGTTTGGCTGCTGCTCGTAAATGTTTATTAAACCAAATGTGTTGAATGCTGTCTAGCATAGCTTTTTCTCCTAGATGTGCCGGACTATGTATAGTGTTAATTATAACTTGGACCATTGAATCAGGAAGGAACCATACAGACTTTTCCTTCATCATCCATCCTTGGTCTGTTTGGATCCCTCCTAATTCAGTCCATTTCTTTATTTCGTCTGGTGTAGCATGTGTCTGTATGTCAATCACGTCAAGAGTAGGATCTTTAACTGTCATACAATGTGTCGGTATCGGGACTATTGTCTTTGTCATGTCGGGGGTTTGAGTTTGAGCCGTCTGTTTAGCCGTTCTGTCGGCTAGATCATTGCCTTGGGAAATGATATCAGTAACTTTCGTATGAGCTTTACATTTCATAATTGATATTGCAGTAGGTAGATGTATTGCATCTAATAAGGCATGAATGAGGGGTCCGTGCTGAATGTGGGCACCGTGGGAAGTTAAATAACCTCTCTCTCGCCACAGCACGCCGAAGTCATGTACAACTCCGAATGCATAACGTGAATCAGTGTATATGTTGACTTTTTTATTCGTGGCTTGAATACAGGCTTGTGTCAGAGCGATGAGCTCTGCGGCTTGAGCTGACAAAGTATTTATACGATTAGTTTCAATGACTTCAGTATCTGTTGTGACTGCATAAGCGGCCACTAATTCTCCTGTACTTGTTCTCATACATGAACCATCTACATACAACGTCAGGTCTGGATCGGACAATGGAACATCGGTCAAGTCTTGTCTGGGTTTTGTCGTTACAGTAATAACTTCAATACAGTCATGGGCTAGTGGGTCTGTTCCGGTTACTGGCAAAAGTGTGGCAGGATTCAATGTGTTACAGCGTCTGATTTCTATGTGTGGCTGAAACAATGTAAGTTCGTATCCTGTAAGTCGCGCTATAGTCAAGTGTTGTGTTTGTGTTCTATTTACAAGAACCTCTACTGCGTGTGGTACTTGAACTGTCAATGGATGTCCTAACACTATGGCATCGCTTTGTCTGATTGCTAAAGCTGTCGCTGCCACTGATTTCAGGCATGCAGGCAAAGCCTGAGCTACGGGATCTAATGTACTAGAAAAATAAGCACATGGTTTGTGTGCTCCTGCTTGTTCCTGTGTGAGTACTGACAAGGCAGTACCTTCGCGTTCTGTAACAAAGAGTGTAAACTGTTTTCTGTAACATGGTGTTGCTAAAACAGGTGCTTGACATAAAGCTTTCTTTAGGCTTTCAAAAGCTTGTGTATTTTCTTGAGTCCAAGGGAGAACAGTCGATGTGGCTGCCTCCTGTGTGGTTAACTGAATGAGTGGTTTTGCTAGAAATGCATACTGAGGGATCCACTGCCTGCAATATGAAGTGAGGCCTATGAAAGCCCGCACCTCCTTTTGTGTCTTGGGTATTGGCATATTAGCAATTAGCTGGATGCGATCTGGTGTAAGCTGCCTTCCCTCCTTGGACAGCGAGTGTCCAAGATAAACAACTCGCTGGACACAGAATTGCAGCTTAGAAGGGGACACCTTGTGCCCCTTTTCGGCTAGAAATTGTAAAACTGTCAGTGATGCTTTTTCACATTCCGGTTCGCTTCTTGCGGTGATCAGCAGATCATCGACGTATTGAAGCAGTGCAGTGTTAACTGGCATGTGGATACTGTCAAGTTCTCGTTTCAGTGCTTGGCTATAGATGCTGGGGCTTTCTGTAAATCCTTGAGGTGCGCGTGAGAATTTAAAGCTACGTCCATTTAAACTAAATCCGAACAAATATTGGCTTTCCGGATCTATTGGGACGCTGAAAAAGGCATTCTTGAGATCAATTACAGTAAAGAATGTTGCTTCGGAATCAATAGCTGTCAGTAATGACGAGATATCTGGGACCACAGGAAATTGTGGCACAATGCACTTGTTTAATTCGCGCAGATCAATAACCAATCGATATACTGGCGGGGCCTTCGGATCTGTTCGTTTAAGAATCGGTATTATCGGTGAATTACATATATTGGAGTCTGTTTCCACAACTACTCCTTGGGCAATGAGCTCGTCAATGATTTGTAGTAAAGCCACTACAGCATCTGGTGGTAACTTGTATTGTCGCATTCGTGGTAGCACCACTCCTGCCTTTAATGTGACTCGATATGGTGTAATATTCATGCAACCAACATCAGTAGGGCCTTGTGCCCATAGATGTGTAGGTAAAATCTGCAGTCGGGGATCCATGTCTCTAGACACATAGTGACCTTTAAAATCACGCAAAAACAATCTTACACCTTCCGGAGAACAACATATTATGGCTCCTAGAGCTTTCAGGGTTTTAATTCCTAACAAATTTTCTGGACATGATTTAGTAAGCAATAAATCTGTAGTTCGGGTCAGAGGTCCTATCGTAAGTGGCAGTCGTTGTGACACTTCATTAACAATAGGTTTTCCTGAAAAACCAAGGGAAATATTCTGAGAGCCTGAGAGGGGTGCCCCTGGAACTTCACTACGTTTTATAGTTGTTCGACTTGCCCCTGTATCGAGTAAAAACTTCCTATCTTGGCCTAATAATTCACTATGTACATAAGGTCCTTCTTGATCTACAGGAATCTCGATAAGGGGTAAGTCAACTTCCCTCTCTAGGCTAGTTCATGCGTAACGCTGGTACTCAGGATATTCATACTGTGCGGTCTGATACATTTGTCGTGTTGTTGTCTGTGTGGCAGCAGCAGGCAACGGTGGTGCAGCTGGCACAAACTGTATTGGCTGTTGTGCGGCTGGCATGGCCTGGGCATGCTGCATAGCTCCTTGTTCATTCTGATCTTGTCTGAGTGGCCGTGATCTTTCTTGTGTTTTACCTATGGCGATATTATGTTTTAAAACTGGACAATCGTGTACGTAATGACCTGGCTTTTTACAATAATTGCATGTCCCTTTTACAGGTCCTGCTGAATCGGAATGTGTCATACCCTTTTTATGTCCTTCCGCTGGAACTGTCTGGGAAACTAGCATTTTCATTTTCGTGTCTTTCATGCGTCTGTGTTCATGTTCTTGTTCCTCTCTAATTCTATTGTGATGGTACTGTAGCATTTGTAACATTTGTGATGGAGTGTTACCTTGCCAGGTACTCTCGAATTTTAATACTCTATTCTTTACTGGGGGCAGGGCATTTTCCACTAACTTTGTTACAAACAGATGTGGGTATGATTCGCTACTTGCTTTTATGCCACTATTTATACCCGTCTCCTTCCCTTCCTCCCTTCCCCCTTTCTTCCGCCCCATTTATTTGATAATTAGCTGTTTGTTCATTCCTTCCCCCTTCTTCCTTCCTCCTTTTCCTCTCCTTCCCTCCTAACCACTTTCCTCCCCCCCCCCCCCTTCCCTTTCCCTTGCCCCCCCCCACACGCCTACCCCTGATGTACTATCTCATAACCAGCCTGTCAATGGCCCATGACTTCATTGTAACGAATGTATTGTATTTTTTGTATACTATATATATTGTTACTGGCCCTAGCGGGCTTGCTTTGTGTCCGTTGAATTGACCAAAATGTTTTCATTTTTTAATTACTATTCCCTCACTCTGCTTTCTTTCACTCGAGCGACACACGCGCCTTTGCGGGTCATCATCCTCGGTTGCCATGACTCCCTCTCCGATCCCTCCGCTTCACTCCCCTTTAGTACCCCCCAGCCTACCGCACGCCAGCACGCATCCGCGCGCCGCTTGCCTCCGTCTTCTTCCCGTTGATTGGTGGACGCTCCTCGTGACCCGGAAACACTGACCTCTTATAACTCACGTCAGTGCTCTTCCGTCCTCAATCTCTGCTTGATTCGTACCGGCACAGTCTTCCCATACGGACCCCTTCTCGGTGATTCACTCGCCTCTGCTAATTGTAAGTACATTCTGCTCGTATCCTTTTCTCCCCTGAATGCGTCCATCAGCCCCGTCTCTTAACCTCCTCCTTTCTTTCCAGCTTCTTTATCGATTGATCTCCGTCCCCCTCCTGACGTAAGTGGCTCTCCTTTTTCCCCTCTTTCCCTCTGTTCTCTCCCCCTTGCCTTTTCCTCACCCCCTGTCCCTTATCCCCTTCCAGCCTGTAATTCCAGGGACCCTCCCAACCTTACGTGGTCCAGCGCTGCCGTTTCATTCGGCTCGTCCTTTTCGAACCAAGTAAGTGGTTTACCGCGACCATCTCTTTCCCTGTTTTCCCCCCCCCCCCCCATCCACGTTCTACCTGTTCCTTTCCTCACACCCCCCCCCCCCTTTTTTCTCCTCCGTCCAGTTTGGACTCCCCCGGACCCGTCTTACTCCTCCTTGCCGATTCTCCGTGCTCGGCCCTTCCACACGAGTAAGTTTCTTTTCTTTTCCTTGCTTTACCCCTTTTCTTTCACTGTGGCACTCCCTTGCATCCCTGTTACCATCCACCTGCGTGATTTCTCTTCCGCACTATCCGATAGTTTTTCTACCACATAGATCACCATTTCTTGGCCCCAGTCCCCATTCACTCTACCTTTGCCCACCCGGGCACACCTCACCTGACTCGCGCGCCGATGTGATACCCGTTCTCGCGCTCACGTTTCGTCCGATCACTGCTCCTTGGCCCACGACCATACATTAAACGCTTACCCACGGCCTCCACACGTCGCCGTGTTCACCACCATCCGCACAACTGTCTCCTTTTTCTTCATTTTGGTCCAGTGTTTGAGAATTGTTTTTCTTTACCCTAGCACTGTTCAAAATATGTGTAACCAGTCCTGATGATGGCCCTGATTGTCACGGGCCGAAACGCCGTCGACTTCAACAGCGTTACTGTTGGCGCATTTACAAACATGGGCATTTGCCTTATTGTCCTTTGAATTCCCATACATTTATTGTGTAAATGCCCTAATTTTGGCGTATTCAAAATACCATTGTTCTCTTGGTGCGCCGTTTCACCGCTGTATATACCACTTTATGTGTCACTTGCGCCGTCACAAACTGCACGAGCACTTGTGCACAGTATCTTTTCGGTTACACTTTCACTAAGTGTCACACAGTGCTTTTTTAACCTTTATGATATGTACATATGACGCAATATGTTCATCATGTATTGAAAATACAACTCTTTCCTACTTACTTGGTCTCCTGTTGTCCTCTGTGTATGGATTCACTCCTCTGATACTGTAATATACAGCTCACCTTTAATTACTTGTCCTTCCATTGAATTCCACGTTGAGACATTGTTGTTTGATATTACGTACTGCCCCAGTCTCACTGTGGTTTATGGGCTACCTCCTGTGGTCTGTTACTGCCTACTATTTATACCAAAACATTTTTCAAATCGGGCATAGTAATCACTAGTGTCTTCATCTTGCTTCTGCTTACAGGCTGAAATCGTTCCCCAATCTTCCTTTTTCGTAGTTAATAAACGTGGCAGTACCTGTACTAGTAAACCTGGTAATGCTTTAGTTTTATCCCCAAGTCCTGCTCCTGCAGTTCGGGCCTTTTCTTCCGCTTCTAACACTGACCATTCTATCTTTTGGTCGCCTACCTCCCACTCTTTTTCCTTGAGTTTTTCATAAATGCCAGCAGGCATCAATACCTTTAATATTGTCATAATGTCGGGATAGGTATACTCTCCCATGAGTAACATGTCTTTAATTTCTCGGTGAAAACCCGCTGGATCTTTGTCATGACTGGGTACCACTTTCTTCATTTGTAACAATTCTATTTTTGATATGGGCGTATATACAAATACGCGCCTAAACTCGTTGTCCTCGCCTTTTATTGGGTGCACTTCTCGTAAGGGATTCTGTCTATCCATGTGATACGTGGTTCTTTCCTTGACGGGCAATGAAACATGCTCTGAGCATACAAAAAGAATATACTGCTTTCTTGATTCTAGAATTTCTTTAATTAATTTAGTACCTGGACCTCTCCATTTATTCATAAGCAATTCAGTCAGTATGTCAGGTAAGGGGCCAGGGTCCGAATGCTGACTCCGATATAGTATAATGAGTTGTTGAATCATATAAATCCCAGCTAACCTCTGTTCATCTGGGGTGAGATTCAAAAATGTGCGTACTACTGTATCATCATTATATTTTCCGGGACTGTCCACCCAATGGACAGCTGCCCTGGCCAAATCTTGTTCGTCCATAGAATCGAGAAAATGATAACCCCTTCGTTCTCGGAGTAGTTTGTCGGCGGTTTGGAACGAATGCTCGTTTGACCTTATATTCATTATAGGTATTTGGAAATTCCTGTTATTACCTGGACATATCGGACGTATTGAGTCAGTATGACATCTAGTCTGATTCCTTTTACAAGATCTTCCTCTACCTACATAGGCTATGGTGTCCGACTGTCCTGCGGGCAGTCCTGACCCTTCTTCCTCGCTTTGTTCGAACTCGTCTGCCTCTAATCTTTCTTCGTGTAGGCGTTCTATTTCTTTACGGATCTTTCGGCACATGGCTATTATACAATTTTGCTTATCGTGTCTCCCTTCTGATATATTCTGGCTCCATCTGGTAAGAATTTGCATTGCTTCCGGGTCTACCCCCGGTCGGTCTACATTTCTGATCACACAGTTTATGAGGAAACGTAACAATTCCCCCTGTATCTCTACTTTCTGGTATTCCATAGCTCTGTAAATACATTCTGGATCTCGCCCTGTTTGGACAAAATGATATATTTCGTCTAGATGCGCAGTCATTCCTGGTAACTTCGCTAAATACACTGCGGCTCGTCTGATACGCAATGAGGCCAGGGTCATTTCGTCCTCTATACCGGGCACCGGGTCATATCTACAATCTACGAGAAGCTCTTTAAGTGCACGGGCACTTACGAATTTGGGTGTACGTGAATGCGCTGACTCTTGAAAAGTAAGTTTATTTATTCTGGGTGGCGTAGAAAAGATATTGGTAGCACCTCCCGTGGCCCCATCTGGGGCGTCGGGTGTGAAAGGATTCGTTGAACGTGACACAGCAACTATAGGTGTGGACACGGCTATAGAAGTAGCTGTAGGAGCGGATGCAGAAACAGATGTGCTTGCCGGAACTTGTGACTCGATTTGTTGCTGTAGGGATACGGGCACTGGATCTTGGCGTTGAACCTCCCTGGTATGCGGTCTATGTGGGGCGGAATTAGCATACTCGGGAGCTGCGTCATCTAAATATGAGGAAAGAAAAACATCTTCTGCGGTTCTAGGATGCCCCTTAGGATGTACCTTTATTGGGAACAATGGGGGTGGCAAGTCTTTCGGTATTTCTGGAGTAGCCTTAGGTAATCCTTCGGCCAGAAGGGGATACATACCATTCATAAGGGCATTTCTCTGTCTGTCTACTTGTTCTGATTTCACTCGGATACCTTCCTCAATTAATAGATTTCCTTGAACTTTATTTGAACTTTCTTTATTCCTTTCTTCCTGTCTACGTGCTTTTTCTGTACGTCTATGAGATTCTTTACGCCATAACTCAACGGCGTCTTTCTGTGACTGTCTGACTTTCCTTTTCCATAACTCTTCCTCGACTTTCATGATGCACTCTGCATCCCAGGTCCCCGCTGTGGGCCACCTCTGACTTTCTGGTAATCCCTTGGTATAGTCTACCCATAAATCAAGAAATAATATAGCGTCTAAGCCATGTTTGTGATACATAAAGTGCCCTGGAGTGTCCCTAGGAGGAATAGGGACGGCTTCTTCGAGAACCCCTTTTCTAGTCGTGATCTGTCTTAATTTCGAAAAGAGCGGCATATTGAGAACTGACCTTATACTTGATTTTGACCAACTGACCTGATACTTGAATTTGGACAGACTTAATACAATAAACACGATAATGAACAGTCATTCATACCACAATATGCAGGACGTTTTAACACATTAAACATTAAACATTAAACCTTTAACTGAAACAACAATGATGATCGTCTGCATAACTAATCACCAAGCTTAATTCTTGACAATAACTGGATACTTCGGAATACTTGATATACTGCTAAACAGTACAGATACACTGCTAAAACAGTGCAGACCGGATTTGTGTACCCAAACCCGTCTTGACCGGCACAACCTATGTGCACGTCAGAAATGCCTCCCCAGCAATGGTACTCACCGGGTAGCTTCGGAAACGGAAGGCCTCAGTAACTTGAACTTGAACCGGACTGGACTCGACTCGACTCGTCGGAAACTGGGCTTGACTTCGAACTGGTGGGTCTCTGTGTACCTCGGATCTTGCTCTCTCAGCTAGGCTCTGGTCGGGATACTTCGCACTTCTCACCGCCTCGTCTGGGTGTTGATCGCAGTCTCAGTCGCCCCCGCTTGACCGGAGGGAGATACAGGAAATCCTGCTGGTACGCGTTATTGTCCGTCCAGCTGTGGCAGGAGACCGGGCCTGCAACTCACCGCCGGCGCGTGAGATGAGAAAGTGTCCCTGTTCGGGCGCCATCATGTGGTAAATAAAATTCCTTTACCGGGACTGAATTTGATACAGAAACATTATAAAATAGCTCAGTAAAATGAGAGGCAGAATCCGTGGTATTAGAGGTTCGGAATGGGCTTTATTCCAATAATCGATTATAATCGGATGCTTCAAGTTCCATCACCCCGGAGGTTCAGGAAGTGAAGTACATACATTATTGACATGAAATGGCTTTTATAGAACATACATTACAATGAAGCGAATACAGTAGGCGTAACAATTGATAAGGAAAATGACAATTTGTCTGCGTAACCAGAAATGGGTGTAATAAAGAGTAAAAAGGAACATAATTGGTTATGATGTCATACATAGGTGGATCTATAAGATAATACTTGGCCTAGATGCGCGCGCAGCAGCATGACGTGTAATTGACGTGTAACTAGGGGGTGAAGGGGACTTGACATTTAGCTCTACATGTGGAGACAAAAAGTCTGGGGGGTCAAGTCAACCTAATCCCAAATCATATCTAACATCCTATGTTTAAAGAACTATGTTATCCACAAAAGAAGGACTCTCGGACAGAATCTATTCTATACTGACTGTGCGTGCATGTACAAGCGTCTAAGTGTCTACACTAAATGCGAGGGGGTAGGAATATTCCATGGTAACAAGGCTATGAATTACTTGCATGAGGACAGAGAAGCCGGCCTTTTGCTCGGTAACTGGAAGAATGTTTACTTAAGCTACTAGGCAGGAATGCATCGGCTGAGGGGGAAGCAGATAATTCGAAGGTGAAATACAGTTCTTGGCAGAGAATAGGCTGATGTCAGGCTTCGTGAGCCGCGCAGAGAATGAGACAAAGTTCATGGTCACAGATGCAGGCTCAGACTGGAGCTTTCAGAGGCAGAAAGCGAGAAGAGTTTTGATGACAGAATCAGGGCCTACTTGCCTGGACTGTAAAATGGCATAAGTGAACCATATAAAGCCGGTGGCCTTTCATACTTAGGAATGGAATATCCGGCCTATTCATGGCGGATCTGACAGAGGACATGTTGTCGGTGGACGCACATGTATTTGCGTCTTCATAACTGGAACTGGAGAGAACATACATGTACTTGTAATATGCACATAGAACCGTTGGGGTCCAAGATAGGGGACATAACTGACCAGAAAAATCCATATTTCCACAGTAAGTTTAGGATTTTGTCGTAAGTTAGTTCTGTGAATCGGGCCCACAAATCACATAAAACAACTTGAAGTAAACCATCATAAATAAAAATTCTAATTCTCTTGGTTAAAACAAATCTTTAGAGAAAAAGGGACTGCAATTGGTGGCAAGAGTAAAGGAGAGGTGAGCTGAGAGGCTCAAGGTAAGTCATGCTGAATTGAAAAAGGAGGAAAAAAGGGGGTCTCAGAGACCAATTAGGGGGTAGGATTTTCAGCTTAGAGATGAAAAGTGAGAAAAGGAGCATGAGACAAAGAAGAGAACAGCGCTATTCTGAAATAAGTTGAAAAGGGGAAAGTATTCCTTGGAAATGATTTAAATTCCCAATAAGAACCCTCAACATCTAGATGACAAATAATTTAAGAGGTTCAGACAGCTTCAATTATATGCACTCTGTAAAGATCATGTAGAGAGAAATGTGGGTATGAAGGCACCTACCCATATTGCTAGTCAATGACATTGATATTATCAAGATGACTGTGCTTCAATGTTGTTTTTGTTTTGTTTCAAACCTTAGCATGTTTTCTAGACTACCTTATATTTAGCTTATTGAACTGAATGCTGATTTCAACTAATAGGCTGGGAAAAAACATCCAGCTATGCAAATTCTGTGGTACACTTTTGCACAATGGATGGGATCTCATTAATATAGAAAATTACTGAGCAGCTGAGGTACTATGTATGAAGCAGTTGATTGCCCCTACGATAGTAGTAATATAAACCACAATAATCTTTTACAGAACCATTGATCCACAGGGCCCTTCAGCTTTGTTTGCAATTTTTTTTTAAAAACATGAAGGATCAGTGTAGGATATTTTGCTTTACCCATCTGCTATGACCATTGTAGAATTCCCGATTAACCAGTGTAGCAGAACCTTAAATTTCCTTACTGTATCACAACCTTAAAAGTTCTTTATCTGTAACTGACAATGAAGGTCATGAAAGGGAAACCTCCGGATGAAAATGATTGTGCAGTATGCATTTTATGTTCCTGCATTACATGGGTCAATTTAATTGCATAGTTATCATATTTTGAAATTGTTAAAGGTTTTGCACCGTGCTCCAAATTCAGATTTTATTGTTTCTTTTCTTGTGTAGGCTGTGGTAACCGGCCCTTGGTATTGGACTACGGAACTATGAGGATTGTTGGAGGGGTGGATGCCCAACCGGGGGCCTGGCCTTGGTTGGTAAGCATCCAGATTCCTTCCAAAAAGGGCCACAAACACTCCTGTGGCGGGAGTCTCCTAAATGAAAACTGGGTACTGACTGCAGCCCACTGCTTCAAAGCCTCACACAGGTAAGATAAAGCAATACTGCAAGTGATGAGACATGGAATGTCTGGTCAGGTGGCACATTTACAAGTGTGGTCTTCAACATGATTGAAGGAAAAAATGGCTGTGGGCATGTTGTGACTCATCAGAGACGTTTTTGGGAAACTTTATTGATGCTAAGATTTGACAGAACAGAGCAAAAAAATGTAATTGGCAGCAAGAGGCAAAATTGCGATTTCCTGGCTTTTTAGCTAAAAAGTCAACATTTACAATATTTAAGTTGTAATATTTCTATTTTGATTAATCCAAAAATTTCCATCAAAGATTACATATATTGGATGGAAAATTTGAAACAAAAAGTCACAAATGTCACCAAAAAGTTAGACAAATACATTTTCTCTTCTCTGGAAATACGTAGGGACTAAAAGTTCCAGAATTATAGCAGACAATATCCCTAACTGTACCCTGAAGTGCCACCCATCACCCAAGGCTTCAGCACTAAAAAATCTTCCAATAAATCAAAGAATCACTGAATGCTTGATTTCTATCCTTGCCTATTGAGCATATATATGTTATTACTTGGGAAAGCTTTCTAGACTGTGATCTCATGGTCTTCCAATACACAGTTTTACATTCCAATCAATAACAAAAACCTTCAGCCATAAACATTTATTCTTCATTTATTGAATACTTTCAAGCATAAATGCTCACCTGCTGTCTGGTTCCCAAAACAGTCAAACTAAAGGCCTGGTGTGTGAATCTGCTTAGCAAAGCTTGCGATTCTTTAATTCAGAAGTTTTGTGACCACTAAATGATTTATAGTATGTATAAATCCATTTTCAATTTGCTAACACGATACCAAATTGCAAAATGGGTTTAGGAAGGCATAATCACTGTTTGGAAGGGGCGTGTTTAGGCTTTCACTTCTGAATAGGGTTTTATTATGGTCGGCATCACTGTTTTGCAACTGCAATCTGGTCGTAAAACAACGCAAAGTTGCTTACTCCCGAGTTGTGGTGATAGATCGCCCATTTACAACAAGCATTAGAAATTCAATTGGTCTCCCAATTGTTTGAGCTGGAGCTATTGGCATTGTAAATGACAATGTCTTTTACCTAAGTGTTATGGAGTGTATGTAGGCGGTGTGTAGTGGAATCATGTGGGTTGGATTGGATTAGTTTGTTGTGAAATTGTGTGGTGTGAAGTGGATTTGTGTAGTTGAATTATGTGGCATGGTGTGATATGGAATTATGTGGATAGTAATTATGTGGTATTGAGTATACTGGAATTATATGCAGTGGGAGTGTGTGTCAGGGAGTGCAATTATATGGAATAGAATTTTGTGTTATGGAATTGTATGTAGTGAAGGTTAATTATGTGGTGTGCTGTTGAATTTAATGGCATGATATGGAATTTTGTGGTGTGGATTTGATGTATCTGATGTGAAGTGTAATTGTTTTGTTGAGTTGATTTATGTGGTTTTGTGTTAACTTATGTGGTGTGGATTAGTAATGTGTGGAGTTGAATTGTGTCACATGGATCTGTGTGGATAGCTTTCCATTTTTGTTTTTGGAAAAAAAACAAATAGGTCGGAGCTTTTGCTTTGCTTCAGATCTGTCTCTTTGGGTTTTAGTTTTTTTTTTAAATCTCATGTCTGGACACATAAGTGTAGCCTTTATGGGGCTTCTTGTCATTATGTTTATGGCCAGGATGCTGTAGCGACAGTGGCAAAAGGTGCCACCTACCAGAGTAGAGAAGATATTGGAAGAGTTACCAAAGAAAGAAAGAGGCAAATGGGCCCACCTACCACAGGAGAGAAGCTATTGCAAGAAGGCTGCAACAGAAAGGCTGGTGCACTACCACTCTGCTCATTAGGATACCAATGTCCCTATATAGAGCTGCACGCCCTGTGCTGTAGGCCCATACCTCCCTCACCTCTGTTCAAGCAGCCGTGTTACACACAACACTTCAAAGCTGAAAGTTCAGTCAAAAGAAATGGGTGGGAGGAGATCCTTGAAGAAGAGGTGAAGGTTGGGCAGCCTGCCAAGATGAAGACACATGATCCCATGGAAGAAAAGGAGAGTGGAGAGGGATGGGGGTAAGGAGGGTGGAGATAGGAGAAGAAAAGGAGGTGAGACTAGAAAAGATCAAAGCCGTGGAGACAGAGTGACTCCGGAGGAGCCAGAGCTGTAGAAATTATCCAACTAGAATCCTGTTGGAGGGCGAGCGGGGTCTGGGACTTGCATAGGGCAACCTTGTGAACTGAATCACCTCTAGCCTCTTGCTGGCTTTACGCTATGGTCCTATGCTTACAAAAAGGTGTAGCTTCATTCTTACTTGGGCCCTAGGATATGCCTTGGTAAAAGTGCCGGATCCATGAGCTTGAAAGCGACATCCACTGGTGTATTGCTGCTGCAATACAGGATCTTCTGAGGCATCTTTGACTTTAGATTCATTCAAGACAACCATATTTGAAAGTCTAGTCTGGTTCACCTAATGCCTCAAACACTGCAGCTCGCCCAGACCTGAATGTCCAGAAGTTGCATGAAACTCAAACCCATCAATGCACAATTCCTATTGTTCACCAAGAACAAAAAGTGATAACTACTCCACCTAATTCAATGCCATGAATCTAGATAAATGTAAACCCTAATATTCACCCAAGTCAGCTGAATTCACACTGGACACCAATCTCATCCTCAAGGAACCTAATGGCAAGAAAACCAAGACTGCCTGGTAGTGTCTCTCTCTACTAAAGAAACTGAAATCATCCCTCCCAAAAAGCAACTTCAGAACTTCTGTCAAGTCCTTTTATTCGCATCTGAACAGTTTCAATACCCTGCTCCACAGATCCTCAGGCTCAATAACACCTCCTTAACAGGCATCATACATGCTGCAGCACACTTTGTCATGGGCCTGGAGAAATATGACCACATAAAAAAGGAAAAAGTATTTTCCATCTAAGCACCCAGGAACTGGAACATTCCCATTTGCATCAGCACTTCCCAAAGCCAGCTCCAATCTAGAAAAGGCTAAAGACGCAACTCTTTAAGAACATTAAGACACAGCGCAGTAAGAGACAACTTTCGCTCTTGGAACCTAGCTACTATACAAATCACACGTTGACTCAGTCTTTGCCTGTAACCCTATGTAGTGCTCAGCAGGCTTTCCACTATGCTTGTTCTATACAAATAGCAAATACATAAATAATAGTTTACTATTCATGAATGTGGAGCTCTCTTACAGTCTAAAAGGCAAGGAGGAACTAATCAACATTGTATGTGAAGGTTCTTACAAAATCAGAAGTTGTAACATATGGCATTTTAAAATACCAAGGGAGCGCTTTCATATTCAAGACAAATTATCGGTGTGGCCTCTATTAGCAATTTGCCTTCAGGTAGGGGGTGAAGGGAGGCAGGCATCAGACAAATCGCTGTGAGTAGTTCGCCAATGGTCCCATCGGGGCTCCGAATGTAATGTTGGATGTGGTGGCTCAGTGGACTAATGCATCCACTGCAGGAATCCATGCTCGACCGCATGGTCACAGATTTAAATCCTGGTGGGTCCACTTAGCCGTTCATCATTCTGAGGTCAATAAATCAACACCACTGAGTTGAATTAACATGTGTTATTTCAGGATACCCCTTCTGGGGTGAATTTGTGCTTTACATGTTATTGTATGAAATGAGAACCACCCCTAGGTCTTTGACATTATGGCTTGTATTAAACAAGGTGCAGGATGACAGCAGAACAGGAGCTTGGACATCACTAGGCAATGAGGAAACATCCGTTCTGTTTTGTTGTGGTTGAGTTTGAGAAAGCCTCGGACCACTTATATAGATGATGGGCTGTTTCCCACAACAACAGATGCCCAAATCAGACATCCCTAGTTGAATTCAAGGCACTTGTTCAATAGAAAGTCTTGCAGGTGGTCAAATGACAACACCTTACTATTCAAAACACACAACCACATTCAATACACTACAAACAGCCCATGCTACACACAAACACAACACTTCTAATAACCAATATTTGGGCGTTCATCAGCCATCCAAAAGGCTGCTACAGCAAGCCATCAAAATACCATTGTTCCAATCGCATCTATAAACGGGCACATTCAAACAGCACACACCGGACGTAGGCCTCTCACCATCATGCATAAAACTCCAAAGCCATGCAGTTGGCTGCCAAAAAATGGCACCGTCACATACCACCAATAACACAATCAAAATATTCTGTTAAAGTGATTTAGTGCACCTGTGCACATGACGGAACCATTCCGTCATGACCCCTGAAAATAGTGAAATGCCAAACCTTCCCATCCCTCAATTTAGCAGAGTTGGTGTAAATCTTAACTACCTTTAAAGGGTATGAAATCTTGTTGTTACCCTTTGATACTACCATTGAAACTTTGACCATGACTATATCTCCCACATTAAGTTTCACTCTGTCCACACCATATTTTTTATCATAACGACGTTTATAAACATCCTGCACATTAGTGATATTGGACCTGAGTTTCTCTGGAGACCAATCTCTGAACCTTTGTGTAGGCATCCAGCATACATTTTCTTTAGTGTAGAGTTCTCGCCCCTTCAAAATCTTAAATGGAGAAAACCCAGTTAGCGTTAGTGTGGTACGATAAGCCCATTCCAATTTCCACAATGCCAATTGCCATGAGATACCTTTCTTGATTGAAATTTGACCATTTCTCATAATAATAATCTATTGAAACATTCTACACAACCATTCACGGCAGGGTGGTACAATGATGTGAAATTATATTTGACCCAATTTCTGCTCCAAGGCCTCGTATTTCCTTCAGTGTGCTCGGTCTGAGTGAAGGAAGGGGACTCTGACTCCCTCCTGCAACCATCCTCGGACCAGCACTTTGTTTCTCTTCACTCTGTCCACGAGCCTGCAGTTCCTATTTGGTGCAGGAGTGCTAAGCCAAAGCGCTCAATTGGACATTTATTGTAAGGATTGAGGACTAAGGGGCAGGAGCTGGTGAGAGGTGGTGAGTCCCCAACGGGCAGCAAAGGTGTAGTAATGCTATTCTGAAGCATATTAAAGTAGTTACCTATAAGCTTCCTGCTGCGAGGGAGTCAAGCATAAATAAATCCCTCCTAATGTCATTATTGAACTGTAGAGACTGCCTACCACTGCCTTAGCCACGAACTCGATTCATCCTCTGATATCTTCACCTTTTGCCAGGGATTGTCCGATAGAGCTTACAAAAAATGTGCTAGGCAACACTGCCATTTATTCTCAGCCGCTGGATAGCTTACTAAGAAAAGGCAGGGGCTCGGTGCACTAGAGCTGTAACAGAGAAACCATAGCAGCCATTAGGGGTCTTTAAGTAGACCCTGGTTCAAGCTAGAGTGGCACTGCCTCTGGCTGTTTGAGATAAATAAAAACACTGGCTAAGTAGTGAGTCCTGACATGGTGGGCGTTAAATATCAAATTGAAAATTCCAGAATAAATATGGCAAATTGAGCAACGGCAGGCCCAGGCATGAAAGTAATAGAGTCAGTCCAGGTGGCTTCTCATAATTCTCAACAGGGTAGCGGGGGGGCAGTGGAAATGCCTTCCATGATTTCTATGAGTCCTAAAACCTGGGCTCAACTGGGGCCTCAAGACAGAAACCACATCAATCACATCAACCCTAAATTGGCTGAGGTATAACCCGTGTCAGAAGTCACAAGTCCTGCTTTATTAAACACAGGACCTACAAATCTGGGGCCCATGGCAATGCCTTCTGGGTACTTAATGAATATATAGAAACTAGGGCCTCAGGTGATAAGGCAGACTTAAGCACTCTTGAGTCTTTTTCCACTTCCTATGCTTCTAGGGCCACAAATTCAATTGATCACTTTTTCTAAATACAATGCGGCAACAGCAGAGGCTGCGGCTACACTAGCCAAAATGTCTGTCACCAACATTATCAGTGATGTTACGGCTGCGTCCACTTTGGAGGCTTGGGCAACTGCCTCCACGAACGAGAAGTCACTGTATTTACAGTGTCCATTATTGACCATTTCTGAGGAGAGAGAGAAGTCACTGCTGGAGACTAATGTAGGCCATGCAGTGGCTCTGGCCCTTTATGAGCCAAGAGCTACTAGTGGCATTAGAAGTACTAATTCTTTCCAGACCAGGCGCAGTTTACTGAATCTTTGGAGCCATCATCTCAAAGAGATGGAGAGCTCTAAGTCTTGCACACAGAGAGCGCTTTACATCATGTCTAAAGTCAAAGGCCAGGAGACTGTGATTCGGCTACGCCAGTACCAAGATACTCAGCCAAACCCTAACATATCTTTAAGGTATGCCACCTATGCACTACATTCTGCCTTTACGGAGTAGAATAACAAACCAATCCAGTTACTGTCAGATTCTCCTCCAGTGGCATCTTATGTGAGAAGCAGACTAGAGACTGATCAAGGCAATGATTCTAGGAGGCTCATGCCCCTGTCTGCTACACGTGCTTTGCTTACTTCGGAGGTGGATGAGTCAGAGGCAAACTCTATGTGTTCCTCAACATCCACAACCACAAATTTGATGTTGAAGACTATTTTGTGGACTGCTCTTCACATGAACTTTGCACCCCGAATGCATTTCCTGAAATACTTTACTCTGCCCACACATGCCCAACACTCCTTTCCAATCAGAGAATATTTATCTTCAGAATTAGTGAGCTATCCCTGGGCAGATTTAGATTTTGAGAACTCTGGTGTTAAACCCCTCTCTTCTAATAATTTGATTACATTTTCCAGTCAAGCATCATGCTCCTTTCTTGTATAACCCATGATTAAGATGTCATCTTGAAAAAACGCAATGCCCTCTAATTCCTTAAAGATTTTGAACGTGAGTCCTTGGAAAACCTGCAGCAGCTGAGGCTAATGTGAAAGGTATGAGGCAGAATTAATAGCAGACAAAAAGAGTAATAAATTAATTGAATTGAGTAATAAAGGCTGTCAACAGTCTACTGTCAGGATGCAGTAAAACCTGGTAATATGCAGATTTCAAATCTAGCATTGTGAACCATTTCACTCCCTTGGTCATTGCGAGCAACTCGCCAATTCTTGGCAAAGGAAATGTATCGATCTGAATATTACATTGAGATCTCTCAGATTTATACATAAGCTTAATTTCACATTCAGACGCCTCTCTATTACTGTGCCAATCACTCAGAGGACTCCACCAATTCAATTTTCTTATCCTCCTCTAATTTGTTAAATTCAATTTCTACTTCACTTCTGGCAACAAATGGAATAATCCATACTTTGTGCAAGACAGATATTGCAACTTTTTATTTATACTCTTATGGGAAAACCCCCCTTAGTTCACCCACTTTTCCTGAGAAAACTTTTGAAAACCATGAGCCTCATTACTATGGCGGATGGATTTTAGTCCGTCTGCTATTGATACGGATTTGGGACTGACTGCCTATGAGGCGGACTCCCCACAATCCTACTCATGATGCGACCGCCACCACTGCAGTCGCATCACCTATATTTTGCATTGTGGCGGAGATGCGGTCAGCAGCCCCTGCCACAAGGCAAAATAGAGGGCGCAGACACATCCCTGCACTACGTGGCAGGCACCCTGCGGTCATTAATTCCTGAAATATATCAACTCTATTGCCCGCTGGTAGTTGTGGACAGAATCATGACCTGGATTTGCATTGACTGCTGACAGTTAGATTTGTTGCAATTGCTATAGTTTCACAGATCTGTGTGTTCATTCTGTCCACTATGTCCACTGATGTATTAGTATCATTTTCAAGTAATAGATTGTGTGCTGTTGTCAAGGGCACAAGGTCATTCAGAGTGAGTGGTGTTAGGGGTTCTTGAGTTTGCTGGGCCATCATTTTTGTAGGTATTGAAGCAAAGTGTTTTTTTAGTTTAAATTTCAGGCAGAAGAGATATAGATCTACCCTGGACATTGCCAGGTCCATATTGTTAGAAGGGCAGAATGTTAGTCCCTTATTAAGTAGATTGAGATGCTTGTTGGTAAGTTTTTGGGAGGAAAGGTTAACTACTAGATTGTTCTCATGATGTTGGGGGATCTCTTGTCTTTTTGGATTTGTTTCTTGCGCCCCCGTCTGGTTCTTTTAGTTGATTCCCCGTGTCGTCATTCTCACCAGACGCATTTCCCCGGAAAAATCCAGTCCCAATCTATTCATTGGTAATCCCTCATCCCCTGAACTCACTTCCGATCTCTCCGCACTTGACATTCTCACAGTCTCCTGATGTGTTGTTGTCTGGTCTAGAGCTCAAATCCATTGATTGTTTCTTATAATTCGCATCATATCTTCTTGCAAAGGTATAAACTCTTTAATCACGCTGAAACTTCAGAATTTTCTTGTTTTGTATCTCTTCCTCATGTTTATTCAATTTCTTTTCCATGTCCTCAAATGCTTTTATACCTTCTGGTGTCTTTTTGAAATCTTCCAATGTTTTTTCCAAGTCTTTTATTGTTTCCTTAGTTTGTGATAATCTCCTTTCCGCGTGTATTATTAGGGTGTTACTTAATTTCATAGAGCATTCGTTTGTGTCTGATTGCCATTTTAAAAGCAGGTCTGGATCCAAGTCACTTAAGGTTGGTAAATATATATATATTTTACCTACTGGCGGTCGCCAGTAGTTAGTTATAGTTAGGACCTATTTTCCATAGGAAATCCGCAGCATTCTATTTCCAAGAACTTTGGCGCCTGTCAACGAATCTTCGCGAAATTTTCAAAACTCGTGGGGCGCTCCGGTCCGCTCCTATCCTGAAAGTTTCAGGGTGATTCGGCAAGCGGGGGCCAAGAAAAAAGGGGGGTCCCAAAACGTGTTTTCCCAATGCAATTTTCCATAGGAAACTTTAGCCGTGGCTACAGCCCGAACTGCTGAACAGAATTACCCCAAATTTGGCAAAGAGGTAGCACTTGGTTCAGAAAGTTGCCTTTTTGTTAAGTGGTGTAAATCCATTCAGTAGTTCATGAGAAATTATAAAAAGAAAAAATATCGATATCTGGGCGGAGCCTAACGACACATCCCATCGTGAGATCTGATTGGCTGTCAGCACTTCATCCTGGACTTGCTGGCAGCCATCTTGGGACCAATATACAAGATAGCACCCCATTGAAATGCATTGTAGTGAATAGAAGGTTTTGAGGGTTACCAAAAGGAGAACTATAAAAGGTAATACCAGACTTTAGTTACATTAGAATTCATTTGTTGATGGTACCATACTAATTTTAGGAATTGTGGTGTGTTCTAAGGTGATTTCACCTTGTGAAAAACCTTCTGCTGGGATATCATGAATCACGTTTGAGAGAAAACTATTTTCTCATGCTTGTCCAATAGAGGTTTGGAAGGTGCTCCAGAAGCTAAAATGAGAGCATATTTTCTGTAAATTCACATTATCTTTCTCAGTCATGTGAGAAGGAAGTCTGACATTCTCAGTAAAACATGTACATCCAACAAGGGCAGAGACTGTCAGTTGATTCCTTTGTGTTCTACTGCAGGTTCCCAGATTATTCTAAAGAACAACTAGAGTGCTAACAGTCTTACTTATGACAAAATTATGGCACACCTGAAGCCATCTTGATTGGAATAAATTGGTAACACTTAAAACATTTAATTTAAAAAGGAACAAAATGATGGGGTTCATTTTGTCATACAAATTATGGTTAGTGCTGTAGAAAGAAAAATTAGGGCATGTTTTAAGAGAGATCTCAAATATCTTCCTGTTATATTTCAACAGGAGCAGCCTGGCAGTTGATTCCTTTGTGTTCTACTGCAGCTTCCCAGCGCTACACTAAACCCTAAAACACTACCCCCTACACTACACAAACACCGCTGCACTACCCTTAACTCTAAAACACTACCTCCAGCACGAACCCCTACACTACATAAATACCACTGCACTACCCTAAACCCTAAAACACTACCCCCTACACTACACAAACACCACTGAACTACCCTAAACCCTAATACATTACCCCCAGCATGACCCGCTACACTACACAAACACCACTGTACTACCCTAAACCCTAAAACACTACCCCCAGCATGAACCCACAAATACTACACAAACACCACTGCACAACCCTAAACCCTAAACCCTTAATCTACCACCAGCACAAACCCCTATACTACCCAAATACCACTGCACTCTCCTAAACCCTAAAACACTACCCCAGCATGACCCCCTACACTACACAAACACCACTGCACTGCCCTAAACTCTAAATCTACGCCCAGCACGACCCCCTACACTACACAAACACCACTGCACAAACCCGCAAACACTACACAAACACCACTGCACTACCCTCAACCCTAAAACACTACCCCAGCACAGCACAACCCCCTACACTACCCAAAAACCATTGCACTACCCTAAACCTTAAATCTACCCCAGCACGACCCCCTACACAACCCAAACACCACTGCACTACACAAAAACCCTAAAACTCTACCCCTGCACGACCCCCTACACTACACAAACACCACTGCACTATCCTAAACTCTAAATCTACCCCAGCACGACCCTCTACATTACACAAACACCACTGCACTACCCTAAACCCTAAATCTACCCCCAGCACGACCTCCTACACTACACAAACACCACTGCACTACCCTAAACCCTAAAACACTAGCCCCAGCATGACCCCCTACACTACCCAAACACCATTGCGCTACCCTAAACGCTAAAACACTACCCCCGGCATGACCCCCTACACTACCCAAACACCACTGCACTACCCTAAACCCTAAAACACTACCCCAGCACGCCCCCTACACTACCCAAACACCACTGCGCTTCCCTAAACACTAAAACACTACCCCCAGCACGACCCACTACACTACCCAAACACCACTGCGCTACCCTAAACCCTAAACCACTACACCCAAACACAACTGCGCTACCCTAAACCACTACCCCAGCACAACCCCCTACACTACCCAAACAGAACTCCGCTACCCTAAACCCTAAAACACTACCCCAGCACGACCCCCTACACTACCCAAACACCACTGCGCTACCCTAAACCCTAAAACACTACCCCCAGCACGACCCCCTACACTACCCAAACACCACTGCGCTACCCTAAACCCTAAACACTACCCCAGCACAACCCCCTACACTACCCAAACACCTCTGCACTATCCTAAACCCTAAAACACTACCCCAGCACGACCCCCTACAGTACCCAAGCACCACTGCACTACCCTAAACCCTAAATCTACCCCCAGCACGACCCCCTATACTACCCAAACACCACTGCACTACCCTAAACCTTAAAACACAACCCCCTACACTACACAAGCACCACTGCACTACCCTTTACCCTAAAACACTACCCCCAGCATGACCCCCTAGACTACACAAACACCACTGCACTACCCTAAACCCTAAAACACTACCCCAGCATGACCCCCTACACTACACAAACATCTCTGTACTACCCAAAACCCTAAAACACTACCCCCAGCACGAACCCGCAGACACTACGCAAACACTACTGCACTACCCTAAACCCTAAATCTACCACCAGCACGACCCCCTATACTACACAAACACCACTGCACTACCCTAAACCCCAAATCTACCCCCAGCACGACCCCCTACACTACCCAAACAAAACTGCACTACTAAACCCTAAAACACTACCCCTACACTACACAAACACCACTGCACTACCCTAAACCCTAAAACATAACCCCCAGCACGACCCCGTACACTACACAAACACCACTGCACTACCCTAAACCCTAATTATACCCCTAGCAAAACCCCCTACACTACCCAAACACCACTGCACTACCCTATTCATAAAACACTACTCCAGCACGACCCCCTACACTACACAAACACCACTGCACTACCCTAAACCCTAAACCTACCCCCAGCACGACTCCCTACTCTACACAAACACCACTGCACTACCCTAAACCCTAAAACACTACCCCCAGCATGACCCCTACACTACCCAAATGCCGCTGCACTACCCTAAACCCTAAAACACTACCCCCAGCATGACCCCCCTACACTACATAAACACCACTGCACTGCTCTAAACCCTAAAACACTACCCCCTGCACTACACAAACACCACTGCACTACCCTAAACCCTAAAACCCTACCCACAGCACGACCCCCTACACTACACAAACACCACTGCACTATCCTAAACCCTAAAACCCTACCCCCAGCATGACCCTCTATACTACACAAACACCATTGCACTGCCCTAAACCTTAAATATACCCCCAGCACGACCCCTATACTACCCAAACACCACTGCACTACCCTAAACCCTAAAACACTACCCCCTACACTACACAAACACCACTGCACTACCCTAAACCCTAAAACACTACCCCCAGCATGACCCCTACACTACCCAAACACCACTGTGCTACCCTAAACCCTAAAACACTACCCCCAGCATGACCCCTACACTACACAAATACCACTGCACTACCCTAAACCCTAAAACACAACCCCAGTACGACCCCCTACATGATGAGGAATTTATGCAGTGCCTCGTTTCGTATCCTCCTTTACAAAGATGTCTGTTTGCAGTTTCACAGTTTCGCTTTTAGCATAGTTTGTTTCCGTGCCTCTAGACTGAGGAAAAGTATTTCACCAGAGCGATGTCACATAATTGAGCCCTCCATTCAGACCTATGAAAGTGCCTCAGTCCTTTTTCAAAAGTTTGTCACGGATATTTCTGCAGGCAGTTTGTGCAAATGTAGACATTATTCAGAGCATGCTAAGCAGTAGCACAGTTGAACTCTGATAGATCACTGGCCACTTAACGGTAAGGCTGGTGTAAAAAGGGGCTTGGCCTCGGACCACCTTTCTGCAACGCAGCTCTGTGGCACTTACTGGAGGTACCTGGTGGGCTAGTTGGCCATCAGGGACCCTCAGGATTTAAGGGGACTTAATCCTGAAACTTACAACGCACCCGGGGGTGCGTTTGCATAGTGGTGCAGGGAGGGGGCGGGGCCTGATAAAACAAGTGTGCAAACGCGCCCCCTGGCTCGTTGTAAATTGGGGGATTAAGTCCCCTTGAATCCTGAGGGTCCCTGGGGCCAACTAACCCACCAGGTACCTCCAGTAAGCACCACAGAGCTGCGTTGCAGAAAGGTGGTCCGAGGCCAAGCCCCTTTTTACACCAGCCTTACCGTTTAAGTGGCCAGTGATCTATCAGAGTTCAACTGTGCTACTGCTTAGCATGTTCTGAATAATGTCTACATTTGCACAAACTGCCTGCAGAAATATCCGTGACAAACTTTTGAAAAAGGACTGAGGCACTTTCATAGGTCTGAATGGAGGGCTCAATTATGTGACATCGCTCTGGTGAAATACTTTTCCTCAGTCTAGAAGTATTGCTGTGTCAATGGTTTCAAATACGGTACTCTGTATTTTACAGTGAGTGATGAAAGGTTAAAGTAGTGTGTGATGAGGTGTATCAGATTGTCACGTGGATGATGTCATCAGTGATGTCATCAGTGATGTAATTTGAGAAGTCATCAGTGATGTCATCAGTGATGTCACTGACCATGTCATGAATGATGTAATATGTGACATCATCAGCAGTGCATTGCGGGCGAGCAAGTTACAGTTAGCAGAACTAACTATAACGGAGGAATTTCTATGGTTTTGTACGAGTGAAATGTCCAGCTAACTATAAATTTCCCTAAAACCTATGGTTTTTTCAGTGAATTTCTAAGGTTTTTTAAATGCTAATTCCTAACTATAATGTGTCTGAAACCTATGGTTTTTTCAGTGAATATATATATATATATATATATATATATATATATATATATATATATATATATATATATATATATATATTCACTGAAAAAACCATGGGTTTCACACACGTTATAGTTAGGAATTAGCATTTAAAAAACCTTGCAAATTCACTGAAAAAACCATGGGTTTCACACACGTTATAGTTAGGAATTAGCATTTAAAAAACCTTAGAAATTCAATGAAAAAACCAAAGGTTTCACACATGTTATAGTTAGCTGGACATTTCACTCGTAAAAAACCAATGAAATTCCCCCGTTATAGTTAGTTCAGCTAACTATAACTCGCGCGCCCGCAATGCACTGCTGATGACGTCACATATTACATCACTCATGACATGGTCAGTGACATCACTCATGACATCACTGATGACATCTCAAATGACATCACTGATGACATCACTGATGACATCATCCAGTGAATGTGTGTTTTTCTGAAAATTAAATATGTTTTATATATGTATATCTCAAGGTCGATGGAAGAATAAATGGGTATATAAGTGTCTAAATGGATGATTTGTTTTTGAAAAATTGATTGTGTAATTGACTGATTTAGTGTATCATAGTGAATACATAGCTTAGTGAGTAATGTTTTAATATGTAAATATCTGTATCAGTCTCTCACTTTGTGTATAAGTGGCTGCATGGGTTGGTGAGTAGCTACATGGGTGTCTATATAGGTTATTAGTTGGTTTTATGAGTATCAGTCTGAGTGTCTGCATGGTTCGGTGGGGGTATTACGTAGTGCATAGGTGCATGAATGAGTGACTCACTCTTTGTATGTGTTGAAGACAGCATGTGTGCAGGACTCTATGGGTGGATGAGTGAGTGTATGGGTGTGTTAGTGAGTGAATGACTGTCTCAATAGTGTCTTTATGAGTAACTACATATGTTTTAAACTAGTATATGTGACTATTGGTGTATATAAGCGAGTATATGTGAGAGTGAGAGATTGAAAGAGTTCCTGTATGAATAAGTATGTGTTTCTATAAGTGATTGTTTAAAAGACTAAGTATGTGTAAGTTTCCGTAGAAGTAAGTGTGGTGGTGTGTGTATAACTGTATATGCAAGTAAATGTATGTTTGATTCTTTATTAGCATGAGTGACTATGTGTGTGAGTAACTCTATGGATGAGTGGCATTGTGTAACAGGATGTATAGGTGTATGAGTACATATGATGAGTGAGTACATGTATGAGTGACTGCATAGGACTGTTGGTGAATGAGTGGATGTGTATGTGGATCTTAGAATTACTGAAGAGGTTGTTGTAACTGGTATTGGTATGTCCATTGTTTTGAAAATGTTAGTCTCTATTTTTGAATGTGTGTATCAAAGGTTATATTAGGGAGAGAGGTGGTCTGCCACTCTATCGCAAGGATGATGTCATCAGTGATGTCATCAGTGATGTCATTTGAGATGTCATCAGTGATGTCATGAGTGATGTCACTGACCATGTCATAAGTGATGTAATATGTGACGTCATCAGCAGTGCATTGCGGGCGCGCGAGTTATAGTTAGCTGAACTAACTATAACGGGGGAATTTCATTGGTTTTTTACGAGTGAAATGTCCAGCTAACTATAACATGTGTGAAACCTTTGGTTTTTTCATTGAATTTCTAAGGTTTTTTAAATGCTAATTCCTAACTATAACGTGTGTGAAACCCATGGTTTTTTCAGTGAATTTGCAAGGTTTTTTAAATGCTAATTCCTAACTATAACGTGTGTGAAACCCATGGTTTTTTCAGTGAATTTGCAAGGTTTTTTAAATGCTAATTCCTAACTATAACGTGTGTGAAACCCATGGTTTTTTCAGTGAATTTGAAAGGTTTTTTAAATGCTAATTTTTTTATTTTCTTCTATTTTTTAAACATATATTTTTTTTAATTTTCTATCCTTTTTTTAAGACTATGGTTACATTTTTAAAATTCTATAATATGTTTTTTTTAAAATATTTTATAAAATAAACAGGTAAAATTTATTAGCAATACATTTTTTCCTTTTTTTTTTATTTTTTTTTTAGTACGCGTACCGTAAGCTTACGGTAAGCGTACGGTTTACGCAATGCCCGTAATTTATCTACGCTGTTTGCGTATAGTTACGCAATTTGCGTTGCCGCGCGTACTCCGCGTGGGACGCGTACGCGTGTACGCTACACGCGCACGTTACGCGGAAGTGTCGGGTAGTGACTGTTATGCGCATGCGCGCAAGCGCGTGTCTTTTTTACGCGCATGCGTACTTTTGCCGTAAGCGCACCGTAAGCGTACCGTAAGCGTACGGTAGGTCATGTGATCATGAAACACAACTTTTGATTGGTTGAAACTACTTTCAGTTCTAGAACTCTCCTACACCACACCCATTCCCCTCATTTCTGCTTGTGATCCCTTAGGAGAAGGAGCTGGGTTGTCTTTGTGATACGATGGCAGAACAGCAGAGCCCTTCTGAGAGTGAGGCTAGCACTAGCAGCACTACCTTGAGGCAGAGAGCGAGGAAACAAAAGACCTCTTATGTATGGGATTATTTTACTTTTCCTGAAGGCCAGCAAAAGGTAAATGCACCCTTAGTGACTTGCAAGCTGTGTCAGCGTGTACTTTCAAGAGGTAATCCTGACAGGAAGTATTCCTTTGGGAATCATACCATGATGAGGCACCTCAAGGATGTACACAAAAGGACACATGCTCGACTTACTGGAGGTAACCCTTCAGTAAGTCAACCAAGCACATCCACAGCAGCTCAGCCTGGACCATCATCTGCAGGGCTGAGTCCTTCTTCTGCAGGTCAGGTGAGCCCTTCATCTGTGGGGGGAGCATCTCCTTTTGCTGGCCCTCTGGAAATTAACCCTCGATTTGCGAGGGTTGAAGTACGGTGCGCCCATTGTCACGATCTAATTACTTATAGGGAGACCAGTGTTTCCCTAGTGAACAGTAAAATAGATCAGCACACTTGTCGTACCATCTAATATTCCCAATCTTTCTTTCCTCTGTCCCTGCATGAACACAACGGCTCTTTTAAGAGCCAACCTTATCTTTCATCTTTTTTTTATATATGTTTTTAAAAACTTTTTTTTTTTACCGTACGCGTACGGTGCGCGTAATTTTTTTGTTTTTTTTTTTAAAAAAACACTAAAAATCAATTATCACATTACAAGGTCTTTGAGAGACTACAATTATTATTATTGACTTACCATACCCACTCAAAAAAATATTTATTCATTTGTTTTTTAAAAAAATTGCTTTAAAAATGGTTCTAGTTTTCGAAAATTTTCTATATCAATCTGAAAAAAAAGAAAAAAGTATTAATATTTTTAAAACATTTTATAATACAGTACACATATTTACATATTTATCAAAAAATATTTTTGCCTTATTTTTGCTGTTTTCAGAATATATTGCATTTCACTATAAATTGTGAAAGCAATTGCATTCATCATTTTACAGCGGGCAAAAAAAAATAACAATCTCAAAGATTGTATTAAAAAAGCCCAGAATCTCTTTTTACTTAAACTTAACATTATAGAAATGCATAATATTCTAAAAAAATATCATCTAATATCAATACTTATTTCTTTAAAATACCGTCTGATATGTTTGTTTCAGAAGTATAATCACAATATTATATCTCAAATAACTCCACATTACATCTGGTTCCATTTCCTTTAGGCCAAATAGTAATTTTAAAATTCTTTTTTGATTAAATTTCCAATGGTGATCCAATAAAATTCTAAAGTTTTATTTGTACAGATCTCACCGATTCTCTGTAACATATTGGTTCCCTAAATATTTATTAATAATTTATTAAGTCCACAATAGAATTGTTTACCTTTCCACATGGCCAAATAGTAATTTAAAAAATCTTTTTTGAAAAAATTTCCAATGGCACTCCAATAACATTCCAAAATTTAAATTGAGCAGATGTTACCGATTTTCTCTAAATTTTTGGTTTTCGAAAGTTTCATTAAAAATTAAAAAAGTCCACATTACAATTGGTTATCTTTCCATTAGGCCAAATGATAATTTAAAAAATCTTTATTTTTGAAAATTCCAATGGTAATCCAATAAAATGGTAAAATTGTTTTGTCCAGATCTTGCCAAGTCTCTCTAAAATTTAGGTTTCAGGAAGATTAGATAGGAATTTGCTAAATCAAAAGGCAAACGTTGCTTAAAAACCAATTGGGAATCATTACACAGTGTCCAGCCTTTTTCACATTTAAGATAAACTGTGTAATGTCCAGAAGTAACAGTAGGTCCTTCATGGAAAATTATTGCAACAGTTACAAAAGTTTTTCCTGAAATTGATAATTGCTGTCCTGTAAACTTCTTTATTAAAGTATCCAATTTTGAACCATCAGCTCTACATCGTTGCATCATTAAAATTACATACTGTCCGTATTCCTTTAAAATTAATGTTGAAAACATGTCAGATTGACACTCACCGCATTGCATGCTATGATTAGCATCTTTAACTAATTTAGCAAAAGTGACTGTTTTAGTCTCTGGCAATGTCAAAAAAATAAACCTTTCATTATCAACATTAGAGCCACATATATTATAACAGTTTTCACAACTATGTTCCCATTTATAAGAGAGACCAAATAAATTATCAATTGCAACTTCTTCTTCTTCCAGTAACTGAAGAAAAAACATCAAAAATTCGTGTGCATCTTGCTGTTCATTTTGAGAAAACTGTGTTCGTCCTGAACATACATCTAAAAGTTTTCTAATTTCAGTAGCACTTTCTATTTGACTTTTATCATTACTCAGCTTTTGAAAAAGGAGACTCAGCTCTGAACAGAATCTTTTTCCCTGATTTACTATTATCTGCTCTTGCAAACTTTCCAGATAAAATGCAACATTCAGCACTACATTTGCGTAGCAGTTGACACCAGAGCTATTTTCAAAATGACATCCTACAACCTGTTCTTCTTTTTCCTTACTCTTTTTGCTTGCAATTACATCACTCCTCTTTTTTTTCCTCCTCTCTACATCTTCATTACAGATATTCTCATTTCTCCTTTTACGAGAAACTACACGTTTCTCCAACACAGGATACTGACCTAAATGAGGAGCATAGCTTCTTCTTAATCTATTATACTCCTTTACACAATTTGTATCAGCACTAACTTTTGAGTCATCAAAGTCTATCATGAATAAACCTGATAATGTTTTTACTCGTGACAAAGCAACATATGCCATACCTTCTTTGAACACAGTTGAACCAATGTTCACAAATGCACAATCTACAGTCAATTCTTGAGACTTGTGAATAGTTACAGCATATGCTAGCGAAAACGGAAACTGCTTCCTACGTACATATAAGTCTTTCACAAGCATGAAACGAACTGTACAACGACAAATGTCTTTAACTTCTTCTATCTGATCAAATTTTATTTTTAAACATTCAATTCCATCTTTTTTCTGATAATTAATAAAACCCACAACTCTTCCCATAGCTCCATTAACTAAACCTTTTTCAACATCCAAATTTCTCCTTAAAAATACTCTACAGTTCATGCAAACATATAGATTTTTTTCTAATCCAGCTGTTTTGGAAATGTTCTTCTCTAGTGAATCCAATTTATTTTTCAGTGTGCCTGTTACTGTGACAGTAATTCTTCCATCCTCAATTTTGTCCACTGCTTCTAATTTCCTGATCTCTTCCTTTTCCAATTTCAAAAGCTCCTCATTGAATATTGAGCATTCACGTAGAGTTGGCATTAAGCAGATGATACTTTTGTTTTCTGCAATGTTCTTGTATATCTTCTCTGCAACTATTTCTTCCTTTGGAAATAAATTATGTAGCAGCCGACTCTGTAATGCTTTTTTGCCAACTTCTGTGAGTAGTCCAATTCTGATATCTTTCAGAATACTTCCATATTCTTCATCGCTTGCTTGCCTCATATTAGTAGTAAGTTCCTTGTACTCAAAGAAGGACCAAATATTTGTATTTCCGATGCTTCCCAATGACTTCTTCGTGTCTTCATGTGTGACAGTATTAAACACTGGTTGTCCTTTAACTGGAGTAAGTTGCAAAAGATCTCCAAAAACTATGACGTGTTTTCCACCAAATAACATGTCATAGTCTGTCTTCAGAATTTGCTGCATTCTTAAATGCACAAAGGCAAGCATTAAGTTTGAAACCATGCTCACCTCATCAATAATGAGAACTTGCATCTTCTTCAAGACTCTTGAAACTTCCAAGGATGCTTCTCCAGTTAGCTTGTTGTATTGTATTTTGTTCTCATGCTCCACTGGTAACATTAGCAAACGATGTAAAGTGATTCCTTTTATGTTATATGCTGCTAACCCAGTTGGAGCAGTAACCACACAAGACAAAGTAGAATCCGTTTTTTGCTGTAGGTAGCTTCTGATGACTTTAATTAGGAAACTTTTTCCAGTTCCAGCTTGTCCGCTTACATACATCCTGATTGGATGAAATGATGTGCATGAGCACTCTTTTTTTTCATGTAGAAATCCGTGATCAATTTTGTTTCTGATCTCTTCATAAATTTGTTGCTGCTCTTCGTTCAGTTGTCTTTCCAAATTTTGTAAGTCTATAAATTCTTCTTGAGCTTGATTCATAGCCGTTTCCACTTCATTCATGGCTATTGATGCTTCATTTTCAACGATTGGTTGTCCTAGGGGATCTTGACTGAGTGTTTCTGAACTTTGGCTGTCCTGAGAACTGTCTCTAGCTATTTCTGCTGCAATTGTAGTTTCCTGTTCAATTTCTTCATTTAACATTTGCAGATAACTTGAGAATGTACTGCATTGTATGCTGTCTTTGCAAGCATTAAAAGAATCTTCATAGCTTTGAAATTCTCCCAGTAGTTCATCCTCTGTACGCCATGGTTTAAACAACTGTAAAAGAGCCAAGTAGTAAAATTCCTTCTTGTCAGTAGTGTCGCAACTCAGCTTCCTGTGATTTATCAAACTTCCTTTTGTTTGCTTCACCAAACATCCTTCCTCACCAATGACTTTATATTTTCCATTGTTGATGTCTTCTGCGGCTTTCCGTGAATAAATGTAGTTCTGCAGCACTTCATAGAGACACATGTTCTCCAGATGTTGACTTCTCTTGGGATAATATGTGTCCAACATGTTTGATTTCAAAATATCTGTACTTTCTGGGTCATTCTCGGCCAAATATTCAATTTCTCCAACAGATTTTAGTACCCGATTTCTCATTGCTGCAAGGCCTAAACTTGCCCAAATTATTCTTCTTGACTTCGAGTAGAGACTTGCAGAAGATAACCTATCTGAACATTCGTAGGATCCAATTTCTCGATGCGATAACATCTTCAAACTGAAACTGTACAGCTTCTTACTGACAGTCTTCTCGTGAGAAATCTCTTCCCACATTTCCTTCAATTCTGTTTTTTCTGATTTCGTAATGTAAGACGTTACATATCGAGCAACAGCAATGGAATTGTCAGCTACATACTGTATATCCATGTTAGCGTTCCACATGGATAAAATGACTGGGTTGTAGTCATTTATATTTTTTGATTCTTCTTTTCTTTTAAGGTTGTAGGTATTCTTAGGTGATTTTCATGTGATAGTATGTCTCACAGCTGACATAAAACTGTTTACTCTTCCATTTGAAAGAACAGGTCTAGGAAATCCAAATCGACATTTAGTGTAGTATTTATCTTTGCTCTTGTATTTCCGTCGACAGTATTTTCCACACCGATGACTTTGGAAACGTAAAACTTGCTCCTTTAACTTTTTCTCTTCTGTGCTTTTTGGTATAGCACATGTTGCATATTCTTCAATGTGTGATAACACTGCTTCATCAGTATCTGTTCCAAACTTTGGGGCATCCTTGATCCACAACAGCATATGAATATGAGGAGCACCTCTTGCCTGGTACTCTTTTCTCCAAAAGAAATCTACTACTTCTCCAAGAGGTGGATTTTTTTTATTGCAGATGAAGGACATCATAGCCTCAAATCTATGATTGAAATATCTGCAAACATTAACCGGATCCAATGAGCACAGTTCTCCTGCTGTCTTGTATTCGATGTTTTTAATGTTTGAATTTGCCTCTTGTAGAAAATCCAGTAAATCATCCCAAGCGTACTCGGCACAGCTTAGTGTAACAAACCATGTTGGTGTTCCTAAATTCCGTAACATGCATTTTAATTCACCATGGCGTCGGTACCAATATTCATTTTTCCCACGCTGACAAGCCATCAGATTGATCAGTTGTGTTTCCAAATGATCATCTCGGTGCTGCACTTTCTCCATAAAATCCTTAGCAGACACATTTTGTAAATGTACTCCACTTTTTAAAATGTGATTTACTGCATAAGACAGTGCAGACAAGTCGCTTTCAAATAAAAGATGGAACAAATAAGGAATACTTTGTCGAAATCTGGGATCTTCAGCATATAGTCTTGTAGTCCGATACTCAGAAGCTGGAATCTGTTCCGGACGTTCATCGTATCGTCCTCCTTTTCCTTTAGGAAACAGCTGGGGAAAACATCGAGCTTCCAAGCTCTCCTCCCATACACTCACGGGAGTTCCTTTTGCTTTCTTCATCTGAAAGAGATCAATATTGTCTCCCATAACTTCTTTTGAATGAAGAGGATGTATGCTAAAATGTTCATAAGTTTCTTCTTCCTTTGACTTGTCCACTTTTTCAATTTGTCCAGTTGGTGTTTCTGTGTCTTCTTGTAAATCTTCTTCTTCTTCTTCTTCTATATAAATTGATTCATACCATTTGTTATTCCTTTTCAAATACAAATTTGCTCTTTGTACTTTCCGCACATCTACCAGCTCCTGCCAAATCTTCGTATTCTTTGTAGGTACACCATTAACCAGAATAATTAATGGTTCAGTTTCCAAAGTATCCGCATCAATAGTTTCCATATTTTTTTTCAAATCCAAGGGCAAATACACCACTCTACCTTTTAAACCTCTCAGTAAATCGGAAGGAGGTAATTTACCAGTTTTGGGCTCCATACGTACTATGGTCTGGAACGGATGAACACATTGAATGAGTATAGACTCATATGTATTTAATTCAGAAAGTTCAGCAGGAATAGCATCCAATTCTAAATTATTATGTACAGCTCTGGTCGGCATTCTATTTTCCTCTAACTTGTTGTAACAGTATTTACAAATACGCTGATCTTCACCCAAATCAAAACAATTTTCAAGAAATATATATGTGGCAAAATCCTTCCACTTATAATTATCTTCATTTTCACTCTTTCTGTAGAGATCAACATTCCTAGTTTGTTTTCTATAATGAGTTCTGCGGCAACAAATACAAGTAAAATTTGGTCTTTCATTAGAGATTATTGCAAATTTTGTTATGTGATCATTAAATGTGTTACTTACAGAGGGTTCTACATTCTCTTCCACTTCTTCCTCATTTACTGTGTCCTTCTCTGCACTGTTTTGTTCAGGACCAAAGTAACAAAACTGAATTTCATCAACAACCTTCTCTACATCTGATACCATTCCTCGGAACAGAGCCCTATTCAATTCATTTAACTTTATTGCTGGACTTTTGGCAAAATACAACCGTCTCACAAACTTTCTCATTTCAGTATGATGAACAGCCAGCATCCTAAAATGATGGAAAACACTATTACACACTTTTCTAAATAGACAAGCCAGAGAATGACCCTGCAAACCAGTATTCTCTCTCACTCTGCATGGATCTAGACTTTGAAGCACCTTAATCTTCTGTTTTATACTTTTTTTACTATATTCTCTTAGAAACTCACGAAATTTGTCAATAGATTCCTGACGCACAGTGCAAATACTACTACAATTCCAAGTGTACACTGGGGCTTTAGGACGTCTCCCCATAGCCTCATCTGCCATCACTTGTACCTCATCTCTTGGAACCATTATCTCCTTCTCCATTATGCAACCATTTTTTACTTCGTAAGCACGACCTCTGGTGTCAACTGCATGCAGCAAACTATTACTTTGAAAATAGCTCTCTTCATTAAAAAAAGGTTCACTACTTGAACTATGCATCCACTTTCCTAAAAACACTTTACAAAAGTTTGTTCTGTTCACTACTCTTTTCCTTTTGCTATGTGATTTCAGTACATTAACCATTTTGTCTAATGTACGCATCCTATTCAAAATTAAAATGAATAGTTTCCTTTTTAATTCTAATGCCTTTGCTGCAATGGCTTCAATTTCTTTTTTTCTTTTATAAAACTTAGTCTTTTGCTTATATTTCTTCACATCCTTTATCAAATTGGACATAACTCTTCTCTGAAACATTTTTCTACGTATCTCTTTAAACGCTGTTTTTCTATTTATGTAAATCTTTTCAGTTGCAGAAGGTATATTTGCATTAACTAAATTCTCAATTTTTTCCTGTCCTTTTCTTTTCAAAACATTCTTTCCAGTACAGACATTTTGTACATTTTTCATTCTTTTGAATACATTTTTTAGAAATTGTTTTTTCTGCTTACCAGAAGATTTTTTCTTTTTCCCAACATGAGCATCTTCTACTAACTTTGGTCCTCCAGTTGTCTTCAAATATAGGTTTTTTTTGTGAGTTTTTTGAACTCTGGATTTTGTAGGCATCTTAAATTGTGTTCACTGCTCTTCAGCAATACCTGAAAAAAACTAAAAAAAAATCCTTTATTTTATTTAAATATATTACTACATTTCTTTTCACAATAGTCACAAAACGAAATTTCTTTGCCAATTTGAATGCACACTTTTACAGACTGACACATTATAAATCTACTTTTCAGATTTTTTTAAATGCACATGTCCAGACTGCTTTTTCAGACCACCACCATGTGTATCCTGGGTGACTGCCTGCACTCCAGCAAGGGCAACCAGCCTTAGTGATGCTGAATGTCTTTGCATTACAGACTGAAACCTCAAACCCCACTCGCTTGTAAATACTGTGCATGATTACACATGGAAAGGAGCTGGGTGTGTGCTAAGAGTCTGCTTCTGCACCAAAAAATCGCTCCCCCTTTTTCCTACTAATGCAACTGTGAAATCACCAGAGCAAAACGCAATAAATCTCTGCCTGTAATTCCTATTTGCACACAGAGTCATGTTTTCACATTAGTCACAAAACGAAATTTCTTTGCCAATTTGAATGCACACTTACTGCTCTTTTTTTTGGGCAAGTGATAATCACTTTTACAGACTGACACATTATGAATCCACTTTTCAGATTTTTTTAAATGCACATGTCCAAACTGCTTTTTCAGACCACCACCATGTGTATTCTGGGTGACTGCCTACACTCCAGCAAGGGCAACCAGCCTTAGTGATGCTGAATGTATTTGCATTACAGACTGAAACCTCAAACCCCACTCGCTTGTAAATAATGTGCATGATTATACATGGAAAGGAGCTGGGTGTGTGCTAAGAGTCTGCTTCTGCACCAAAAAATCGCTCCCCCTTTTTCCTACTAATGCAACTGTGAAATCACCAGAGCAAAACGCAATAAATCTCTGCCTGTAATTCCTATTTGCACACAGAGTCATGTTTTCACATTAGTCACAAAACGAAATTTCTTTGCCAATTTGAATGCACACTTACTGCTCTTTTTTTTTGGCAAGTGATAATCACTTTTACAGACTGACACATTATGAATCCACTTTTCAGATTTTTTTAAATGCCCATGTCCAGACTGCTTTTTCAGACCACCACCATGTGTATCCTGGGTGACTGCCTACACTCCAGCAAGGGCAACCAGCCTTAGTGATGCTGAATGTCTTTGCATTACAGACTGAAACCTCAAACCCCACTCGCTTGTAAATACTGTGCATGATTATACATGGAAAGGAGCTGGGTGTGTGCTAAGAGTCTGCTTCTGCACCAAAAAATCGCTCCCCCTTTTTCCTACTAATGCAACTGTGAAATCACCAGAGCAAAACGCAGTAAATCTCTGCCTGTAATTCCTATTTGCACAAAGAGTCATGTTTTCACATTAGTCACAAAACGAAATTTCTTTGCCAATTTGAATGCACACTTACTGCTCTTTTTTTTTGGCAAGTGATAATCACTTTTACAGACTGACACATTATGAATCCACTTTTCAGATTTTTTTAAATGCATATGTCCAAACTGCTTTTTCAGACCACCACCATGTGTATCCTGGGTGACTGCCTACACTCCAGCAAGGGCAACCAGCCTTAGTGATGCTGAATGTCTTTGCATTACAGACTGAAACCTCAAACCCCACTCGCTTGTAAATACTGTGCATGATTATACATGGAAAGGAGCTGGGTGTGTGCTAAGAGTCTGCTTCTGCACCAAAAAATCGCTCCCCCTTTTTCCTACTAATGCAACTGTGAAATCACCAGAGCAAAACGCAATAAATCTCTGCCTGTAATTCCTATTTGCACACAGAGTCATGTTTTCACATTAGTCACAAAACGAAATTTCTTTGCCAATTTGAATGCACACTTACTGCTCTTTTTTTTTGGCAAGTGATAATCACTTTTACAGACTGACACATTATGAATCCACTTTTCAGATTTTTTTAAATGCCCATGTCCAGACTGCTTTTTCAGACCACCACCATGTGTATCCTGGGTGACTGCCTACACTCCAGCAAGGGCAACCAGCCTTAGTGATGCTGAATGTCTTTGCATTACAGACTGAAACCTCAAACCCCACTCGCTTGTAAATACTGTGCATGATTATACATGGAAAGGAGCTGGGTGTGTGCTAAGAGTCTGCTTCTGCACCAAAAAATCGCTCCCCCTTTTTCCTACTAATGCAACTGTGAAATCACCAGAGCAAAACGCAATAAATCTCTGCCTGTAATTCCTATT